>NC_071985.2:200895000-201582500 GCF_028885655.2 Pongo abelii
GACTACAAGCGCCCGCCACCACGCCCGGCTAATTTTTTTTGTATTTTTAGTAGAGATGGCGTTTCACCGTGTTAGCCAGGATGGTCTCCATCTCCTGACCTCGTGATCCACCCGCCTCGGCCTCCCAAAGTACTGGGATTACAGGCATGAGCCAACATGCTCGGCCGAATATAACGATTTTTAAAATATTAATGTATGAGACACCACAGTTATTTTTACTAAATTGAAGTGCTTTGAAAATTTAAGAGGCCAGGAGCGCTGGCTCACCCCTGCAATCCTAGCACTTTGGGAGGTCGAGGTGGGCAGATCACTTGAGGTCAGGAGTTTGAGACCAGCCTGGCCAACACAGTGAAACCCTGTCTCTACTGAAAATACAAAAAAATTAGCCAGGCATGGTGGTATGCACCTATATAGTCCCAGCTACTCAGAAGGCTGAGGCGGGAGAATTGATCGAACCTGCTGGGAGGTGGAAGTTGCAGTGAGCCGAGATTGTACCACTGCACTCCAGCCTGGGTGAAAAAGTGAGAGACCATCTCAAAAAAAAAAAAAAAAAAAAAAAAAAGAGAAAATTTAAGGAGGGTGTTCACATTCTTTGAGGTAGAGATAGGGAACATTTTTGAAATCTAGACAGGTTTCATGGAAAAATAGTAGTATCTGATGCTGTGATATGATACACCTCCTTTGGGTATGTAAATTTATACTTGTAAGATGATAAGGAAAGATGGGAGAAACACCGCAGATAGATGGTATGAAATCTGGAAGTGAACTAGAACTAGAGGTAAACAGACATGGAAAATTCTTGAGTTTTCAAGTCTGGTTAGCTGAGAAAATGTTGGAGTCATACAAAAAGAAAGAAAGGAGGAGGAGAGGAAAAAGGAGAAGTGGGAGAGAGGGTCAGTTTTGTTTAGCAGAGTTCAAAATACCAGTGGTATAACCAAATACGGTCAAGAGCAGGCAGCTGAAAATGATAATGTATAGACAAGTCTTAAAATCGCACCTGGGAGTAAAATGAACAGAGATGGTAACTGTAATCATAAAATATATAAATGTAAATTGATTCTATGTCTCACTTATTTCACCTCCCCAAAATAAATGACCAAACCCTTACCATTTGCCACACTTGCATGATATTGTCTTCTGATACAGAACAAATCACCCAAGGTTCATTGGGATTCCAGGAGAAATCAGATATCTTGGCAGTATGACCACCATGAATAAACTGAAAGAGGGAAGAAAACAAAGATGTGAAATGCAGATAAAGGACATTAAATTACAGACTATTTCAGTACTGTCCAATGCTTTTAACATACCAACAACTCTGGTGGCCCGTCTTCTGCATCTTCTGGGGATTGTTCCTCTCCAATTTTACTAGTACAAAAGCATAATTTTAAAAGTTAAAACAGATTTACTCTTAGTAACTACCTTTGCAAAGTGTAAATAAAGGAAATAATTATGTAGAGAGAGGAATGAATACAAGAATTACCTCAAATCCCAGACATTCAGTCTGCGATCAGTACCACTGGAAGCTAAAATAGTCTCATTGTGAGGTGACCACTGAACCTACACATAGGAATGAAGAAAAGAGCAAAGCCATGAATTAGAAAATAAAGGGAAAAAATTCACAAAATATTTAACAATTTAAAAATTTTGTAAACAAAAGGGAAGAGGAAGTCAAGGTATTATAGACGCTACAGTTAAAATTAAGAGCTAAAGAATGTATTTTATGGGCAGGCGCGGTGGCTCACGCCTGTAATCCCAGCACTTTGGGAGGCGGGTGGATCACATGAGGTCAGGAGTTCAAGACCAGCCTGACCAACATGGTGAAACCTTGTCTCTAGTAAAAATACAAAAATTAGCTGGGTGTGGTGGCAGGCGCCTGTAATCCCAGCTACTCGGGAGGCTGAGGCAGGAGGACTGCTTGAACCTGGGAGGCAGAGGTTGCAGTGAGCTGAGATCGTGCCACTACACTCCAACCTGGGTGACAGACTCTCTCAAAAACAAACAAACAAACAAAAAAAAAAACAAAAACAAATTTCTCTTACGAAAACAACCCATTACTAGACATTACTAGACCCAGGATATAAGCTTTTGTTCCATTCCCACAGCACCCCCTTGCACACTTTTTCTTGAGACGAAGTCTTGCTCTGTCACCCAGGCTGGAGTACAATGGCAGGATGTCAGCTCACTGAAACCTCCACCTCCCAGGTTCAAGCGACTCTCCCACCTCAGCCTCCCAGGTAACTGGGATTACAGGTGTCCGCCACCATGGCTGGCTAATTTTTGTATTCGTGTAGAGAGGGGGTTAGGCTGGTATCAAAATAAAAACAGATGAGGCCTCATTATGTTGCTTCTAGGCTGGACTTGAACTCTTGGGCTCAAGGGATCTTGCTGCCTCAACCTCCTGCATAGGTGGAGGTGTGCGCCATGTGCCCAGCATCATTTTATCTTTGGAAACATCACATCTTGTCTATTCTTGTTGGGTGATCTCAGTTCACTGCACTCTCCGCCTCCCATGTTCAAGCGATTCTCCTGCCTCAGCCTCTTGAGTAGCTGGGATTACAGGCGTGCACCACTATGCCTGGCTAATTTTTGTATTTTTATTAGAAACGAGGTTTCACCATGTTGGTCAGGGTGGTCTCGAACTCCTGACCTACATCTTGTCTATTCTTATTGGCTAATTCTGGCCTCTACCCAAATGCAATCCAATTTGGACCTAAGAACTAAAGTACAGATGACATATACAATAACTATATTCCCAAGTATTTACTATGAGTTCTGTATTACATGTAAGTCTGATTAAAAATGACTCCATGCAATAATTTTATTAAAGAGTCAGACAAAAAATTTACTACTATATATCCAACAATCAGAGTTTGTTACTAAATATGGTAAAAGTGCTAGCTAGCCTTAAGGTACAGAAAAAGACGGCATTAGTGACCAGCAATTAAGGAAGAATTTGGATTCTGTCCAGGCAAGAACATCATCACAAGCAAAGCAAAGAGATAGGGTAAGGATAAAATGTTCACCAAGGCGGGCTGAAAAGTAGAAAATAAGAGATAAAGTATGTAGGAGTATGGCTCACCTAAAGCCCAGTTCAGACGCCACCTTCACACACCAGAATTAATCTTTACCACCCTCAGGTTCATAACACTTGACAAAATCTTTTATTATAGTAATTTCTAAACAAGCCCTCCCTCACTATAAAATTTTGGGCTTGGCTGGGCGTGGTGGCTTATGCCTGTAATCCCAGAACTTTGGGAGGCTGAGGCAGGTGGATCACCCGAGGTCAGGAGTTCGAGACCAGACTGGCCAACATGGTAAAACCCCGTCTCTACTAAAAATACAAAAATTAGCCAGGCATGGTGGTGCACGCCTGTAATCCCAGGTACTTGGGAGGCTGAGGCAGGAGAATCGCTTCAATCTGGAAGTGGAGGTTGCAGTGAGCCGAGACTGCACCATTGCACTCCAGCCTGGCCAACAAGAGCAAAATGCTGTCTCAAAAAAAAAAAAAATTTATTAATTAAAAAAATAAAAAATAAAAAAATTGGGGGCTCTTTAATAGCAAAGGCTACATAATGTAATCTCTCATAGTGCCCTAGCAACAAGCTTTGAACATAGTGCAATGATTATTTCTTTTTTAATTTTTGCAATCAGACCTGGGCGATGACCTTGAGCAGGATATAAACTCCCACATGCTTAGCGTTCCAATAATGGAACACTAGGCATAAATGGGTTTAAACTGATGAGGCAGAAAATATGGAGCCAGAGGTTTAGGCTTGGGTTGAGAAATCAACACATTACATGAAGGATGAAAAATATATTGGAAGAAGGGAAGAGATCACTAAGTGTCAGAAGCAAGGCTGAAAAAATAATCAGGCACTAGTTTTCCTTTCTTTGTAAATTTTTATTAAAAAATAAAGAGACAGGGTTTTGCCATGTTGGCCAGGCTGGTCTCAAACTCCCGGCCTAAAGTAATCCACCCATCTCAGCCTCCTAAAGTGCTGGGATTACAGGCATAAGCTACCATACCTGGCCTAGTTTTCTTAATATCTGAAAAATGTAGGTGGTCAATAACCAGTTTGAGAAAGTGTAGAAATAACAAAGAAAAAACAATTCCCACAGAAAGTAGCATAGGCATATAGATTTCTATTTTTAGCAATGGCATAAAGCACATGTGTGCCCACTCATACATCCAGGTTTTTCTTTTTTCTTTCTTTTTTTTTGAGACGGAGTCTCGTTCTGTCGCCCAGGCTAGAGTGCAGTGGCACAATCTCGGCTCACTGCAACCTCTGCCTCCCGGGTTTCATGCCATTCTCCTGCCTCAGCCTCCCAAGTAGCTGGGACTACAGGCATCCGCCACCATGCCTGGCTAATTTTTTATATTTTTAGTAGAGACGGGGTTTCACCGTGTTAGCCAGGATGGTCTCGATCTCCTGACCCTGTGATCCGCCCGCTTCAGCCTCCCAAAGTGCTGGGATTACAGGCGTGAATGACCGCGCCCAGGTGGTTTTTCTTAAAACAAACAAAATAGTAGCATTAGTTTCTCTTACCTGGAATATTTCATCCTTATGTGACTCAAAGGAATGCAACTTAAGTTTCAGATTTCTCAGATCCCACAAGGCAACAGTCTATGTACAAAAAGAAAAGCAAGAGTAATCAATTTTAAGGAAAAAAAAAAATACTGTAAGTAAAATATCTCTGCAATTCAAAAAAACCTAGAGAAATTATGTTTTCTATTAAAATAAACGAAACTGACCTTGTCAGCTGATCCTGTGGCAAGAATGAACTCACTATAAGGATTGAAAGAAAGGCAGTTCACTTCAGCAGTGTGAGCGTCAACTGAGTGGCTTGGTTTGGAAGTATTGTTTGAACGAGTATCCCAACTTCAGTGAAAAAAAAAAGGAAAAAAACCTTGAAATGGTGACTAAACATAAAACTTAGACAAGATATTTAGAAAAAAACCCTGAATGGATTCTACTCACATCATAAGTTTCTGATCATCAGCAACTGACCCAAACAGAGACTCATGGAGTAGATGCCAGGAAACATCTTCTACTACTGCCGTATGCCCTGTAAAGATGGTCTTCGCATCTACCACTTTTCCCTCCTTTGGAACGGCACTGATGTCCCACAGGCAGATGGTCTTAAATGTAAAATTAACCATTATATAAAAGGAAGATTCTCACCTCCCCACACACCCCAAAAAAGAAACCAACTGGTAACTAGCCCAGATTTGCTTCAAAATGGGAAGGATACACACGTGGTCATCTGAAGCACTAAGTAAGTGCCCACTGAGATTTGGGTTCCAAGAAAGCCCATAGCCTTCCTTCTGATGTCCACGGAGACGCAAGTCTGGGTTGCACTCTCCAGAAGGATCTGCAAAGTGACAGACACATCAAGACTACCCAGTCCACTGGCTCTCTGGGCCTACTGAGCATAATGGAATTTTGGTCAAGATGTCTAAAGCTCTTAACATTTATAAATGATATAGGAACCGTTATGACCAAATAGATAATGCTTAAACAGCACCAGTATTTTGTTCTATGTAAAAAGGCATTATTTTTTCACGGAGGCAAAATGAAGAAAAATATACACATATCAATACAAATCACAAGATGTTAAATTACACAGAGTAACACGCAATTAAACTCACAGTGAGTGGAACCATGTATTTCTATAGTGACTCATTTGTATTTGAATAGAAAAGGGCACGTACCTGGTTTAGAAGGATGTTTTGTATAGTCAAAGACAAGAACATCACTGGAAGGAGTCTTTGTTGCGATGATACAAGGGTTCTGGGGCATATAACGGGCCCTGTTTACTTCTCCTTCATGGTTGATCTTGATTTCTATTTCAATTTTTCCACTAACTGAACCAAAACCTCCAAATTCTGTAAATAAATTAATTGCAAATGAGGACAAAACAAGAGCTACTCTAGAGGTTACCCAGAGTATAAGAACACAGGCAAGGATTTTGTTTTCCTTAGCAACAAACTGGCGTAATACTAGCTGTAATCTCTACATTTGCTAGCACTATAAAGTGCTTTCCTATCCCTGTGACTCCAGGTAGTTAAAGAACTAATAAGAAATGCAGTCAGCCCTCCATATCAGTGGGTTCTTTATCCATGAATTCAACTAACCATTGATTGAAAATATTCAGAAAAACATTGCATATGTATTGAACATGTACAGATTTCCCATCATTATTCCCTGAACAATACAGACTATTTATATAACATTTACATTATATTAGGTATTATAGGTAATCTAGAGACATTTTAAAGTATATGAGAAGATCTGCATAGGTTATGTGCAAACATTATGCCATGCTGTATCAGAGACTTCAGCATCTGTGAATTTTGGTATCCAAAGGAGGTCTTGGAAACAATTCCCCACGGATTCTGAGGGATGGCTGTATTATATTACTGTCTGAAATTAAGGAAAACTAGAATTCTACTGATGTATGGTCCAGCCCTACGGGGCTTAGCGGGTGTTCTCCCCGTGTGCGGAGACGAGAGATCATAAGAAATAAAGACACAAGACAAAAGAGATAAAGAGAAAACAGCTGAGCCCGGGGGACCACTACCACCAAGACGCAGAGACCGGTAGTGGCCCCAAATGGCTGGGTGCGCTGATATTTATTGCAGACAAGACAAGGGGGCGGGGTAAGGAGGATGAGTCATCCAAGTGATTGATAAGGTCAAGCAAGTCACATGATCATGGGACAGGGGCCCTTCCCTTTTAGGCAGCTGAAGCAGAGGGAAGGCAGCATATGTCAGCGTTTTCTTCTATGCACTTATCAGAAGGATTAAAGACTTTAAGACTTTCACTGTTTTTTCTACTGCTATCTTCCAGGAACTTCAAAGAGGAATCAGGAGTACAGGAGGAACATGAAAGTGGACAAGGAGCATGACCATTGAAGCACAGCACCACAAGGAGGGGTTTAGGCCTCTGGATGACTGTGGGCAGGCCTGGATAACATCCAACCTCCCGCAAGAAGCTGGTTGGTGGAGCAGAGTGTTACCTGACTCCAACGGAAGGGAGGCTCCCTTTCACGGTCTGCTAAGTAATGGGCACTTTCCCAGGCAATGGCATTATCGCTTGCCAAGGAGCCCTCAAGTGGCCCTTATGTGGGCGTGACAGAGGGCTCACCTCTTGCCTTCTAGGTCACTTCTCACAATGTCCCTTCAGCACCTCGTCCTATACCCGCCGGTTATTCCTTGGTTATATTAGTAATACAACAAAGAGTAATATTAAAAGTTGATGATTAATAATGTTTATACTAATGATTGATAATGTCCATGATCATCTCTGTATCTACTTTGTATTTTAACTATTCTAACTATTTTCTTTATTATACTGAAACAGTTTGTACCTTCAGTCTCTTGCCTCGGCACCTGGGTAATCCTTCGCTCACATACTTCAAAAACAGATCTTAATAAAGTTTTCAGCCAGGCGCGGTGGCTCACGCCTGTAATCCCAGCACTTTGGGAGGCTGAAGCGGGCGGATCACCTGAGGTCAGGAGTTCGAGACCAGCCTGACTGACATGGTAAAACCCTGTCTCTACTAAAAAATACAAAAATTAGCTGGGCGTGGTGGCAGGCGCCTGTAGTCCCCAGCTACTGGGGAGGCTGAGACAGGAGAATTGCTTGAACCTGGGAGGCAGAGGTTGCAGTGAGCCGAGATCGTACCACTGCACTCCAGCCTGGGCCACCGAGCAAGACTCCGTCTCAAAAAAAAAAAAAGTAAAGTTTTCAAATTTCAAAGTGTAAATAAGTATGCTGAATAAATAAAACCAATGCTACTACTATAATGAATATTAAGTACACAGTGTGCTAAACACTAAAGTGCCCTTCTTGCATTGCTTGTATGAAGCTGTAGCTTGGGATGAATGTTCTGAAATACCATCATGCCGTTTATCTTCTCCTTACAGTGTTTCTTTTATTTCAGTGAGGAAAAACAGAGCCACAGCAGCCAGTTCCATTTTGCTACACCCACTTACACATGCCAACCAAAGTCCCTGGTTGAAATAAACCAGGTAGGCAACAACTAGATGAAAGCATTTTTTATTCACACATGACTACTATGTGCACTCAGAGAGTTCTCTCAAGTACCATTATAGTATATATAACAATATAATGTCTGATTATGTAAATCTTGGCAAAGCAACATATAAATAAAGGTAGTTAATGATCAAAGAATAATAGAAGGCAACATGGTATGGTTGCAAAAGTTTCAAAGTAAGAGTCAGACCCAGGCCCCTAAGTGGCTCTGTCACTTACTTAGTTTGGTGATTCAGGGAAGGCCTTCAGTTTCTCTGAGCATCAAATACCTTATCCACAAAGCAAAGAAGTTGTAACAGTAACTTAAAAATAAATAAAAATATTCTGTCAATTGCATTGCTATATAGTGCTTTTTTTTTTTTTTTTCTTTAAGACAGGGTCTTGCTCTGTCACCCAGACTGGAGTGTACTGGCATGATCTCGGCTCACTGCAACCTCCGCCTCCTGGGTTCAAACAATTCTCCTGCCTCAGCCTCCAGAGTAGCTGGGATGACAGGCGCCTGCCACCACGCCCAGCTAATTTTTGTATTTTTAGTAGAGACAGGGTTTCATCATGTTGGCCAGACTGGTCTTGAACTCCTGACATCAGATAATCTACCCGCTTCAGCCTCCCAAAGTGCTGGGATTACAGGAGGGAGCCACTGGGCCAGGCCTAGTGTTATCCTTTGAAGGACAAACATCTTTTCAGAAAGCAAAGACATACATGGGTGGTATGGCTGGCGTATTAGATAACTTTCAACTTCAAAATAACTTTTGAAAAGCAAATGTTTCACACAGGCTAAAAACCTAAAAATAAAAATTCAAGATAGATTCTAAAGGAGAAAAAAATCCCTAATTTTTTCCATAACTCCAGCCCACAAGCATCTACAATCTATGAAAAAACAAGGCATATATGGTATGTACCTCAAGAAACTTCAGTCTAAGTACAGGCATAGCTCGTTTTATTGTGCGTCACACATATTATGTTTTTTTCCCCAACTGAAGGTTACTGCAACCCCGCACTGAATAAGTCTATTAGTGGCATTTTCCCAACATGTGTTCAGTTGGTGCCTCTGTGTCAGCATTTTTTTTTTTTTTTTTAAGCAATGAAGTATTTTCAAATTAAGGTATGTACATTGTTTTTTAGACATAATGCTATTGCACGTTTAGGAGACTATAGTATAGT
This sequence comes from Pongo abelii, assembly GCF_028885655.2. Classification (NCBI taxonomy): domain Eukaryota; kingdom Metazoa; phylum Chordata; class Mammalia; order Primates; family Hominidae; genus Pongo; species Pongo abelii. The sequence goes on from NC_071985.2 coordinate 200,904,228, forward strand.
GTAAACATACAAAAAATTTGTGTGGTTTGCTTTATATATTTGCTTTACTGCAGTGATTGGGAACTGAACCCCCATCATATCTCTGAGGTATGCCCATATACAACTACAAAGGCCAAGGACCCCCCCCCTCCAAAAAAAGTGGCTGGGCGCGGTGGCTCACGCCTGTAATCCCAGCACTTTGGGAGGCCGAGACACGTGGATCACAAGGTCAGGAGTTCGAGACCAGCATGGCCAATATGGTGAAACACCATCTCTACTAAAAATATAAAAATTAGCTGGGCATGGTGGCACGTGCCTGTAGTCCCAGCTGCTCAGGAGGCTGAGGCAGGAGAACTGCTTGAACCCGGGAGGCAGAGGTTGCACTGAGCCAAGATTGTACCACTACACTCCAGTCTGGGTGACAGAGTGAGACTCTGTCTCAAAAAACAAACAAACAAAAAACAAAAAGAAGCATAGCTGCCAGAAAAGAGGCACCAATAACAAAGGAGGAGAAGCCACAGTTGGCACAGAGCCCACAGAGCAAGGGGTAACCACTACATAACATTGGTTATTTCAGTATTGGGTATATATTAAACGTAGACCTCCTAAACCATAAAGAAAACCACAGTAGTAAGAACTTAGCATATTCAAAATTGAAAATTGGGCCGGTCCAATGTTACTGGGTTATCAGAACTTATTAACATCAGTGTTATCAAAGTTGCACACATCCCCTCACTGTTAAATTTGACAGGGTTCAGGAGATCAAGACTATCCTGGCTAACACGGTGAAACCCCGCCTCTAATAAAAATACAAAAAAAATTAGCCAGGTGTGGTGGCGGGCGCCTGAAGTCCCAGCTACTTGGGAGGCTGAGGCAGGAGAATGGCATGGAGGCAGGAGAATGGCGTGAACCCAGGAGGCAGAGCTTGCAGTGAGCCGAGATCACGCCACTGCATACCAGCCTGGGCAACAGAGTGAGACTCCATCTCAAAAAAAAAAAAATTGACAGGGTTAAAAAAAGAAATGGAAAATTGCATTTAAAAAAACATTTCAAGGCCGGGCACGGTGGCTCAAGCCTGTAATCCCAGCACTTTGAGAGGCCGAGACAGGCGGATCATAAGGTCAGGAGATTGAGACCATCCTGGCTAACACCGTGAAACCCCGTCTCTACTAAAAATACAAAAAATTAGCCGGGCATGGTGGCAGGCGCCTGTAGTCTCAGCTACTCGGGAGCCTGAGGCAGGAGAATGGCGTGAACCTGGGAGGCAGAGCTTGCAGTGAGCGGAGATCATGCCACTACACTCCAGCCCGGGCGATAGAGCGAGACTGTCTCAAAAAAAAAAAAAAAAAAAAAAAAAATTCAGGGGCTGACTGTGGTGGCACATGCCTATAGTCCTAGCTGCTTGGGAGGCTGAGGCTGCAGTAAGCTGTGATCACACCACTGCACTCCAGCCTGGGCAACAGAGCAAGACCCTGTCTGAAAAAATACATATATAGTAATACAAAATAAATAAATAGGTGTTGAAGCTGTTATGTCAAAAGGCCAATCTGAAGTAGAAAAGAAAGGCTGAGGTATCAACTTGCCTTCCTATTTTGTTGGCTTCTCTCCATATAAATACTATTAAAACAAACGTGAGGTATAACATGATATAGTAAAGGTGCACAAATCATCGTAGCTTGATGAATTTTTACATATGTATGCACCAGGTCAAAATATAAAACATTGCCATCTTACCAGAAGGTACGAACTGTGTCTTCCCAGTCAATACTATATCCTCAAACAAGGTAACCACCATAGTGATTTTTACCACTGAGCCACTTTTTTGAGCCCATGAACCTTACAACTAAAAATCTACCAGCTTGAGTAAAATATATAATTTATTATAAATTTGGACTAAAGACTAGAGACATCACTTTTTTATTTATTTTTATGTTTTTTGAGACGAGTCTTGCTCGTCACCCAGGCTGGAGCGCAGTAGTAGCACGATCTCGGCTCACTGCAACCTCCGCCTCCTGGGTTCAAGCGATTCTACTGCCTCAGCCTTCCAAGTAGCTGGGACTACAGGCGCACACCACCACGCCCAGCTAATTTTTTGTATTTTTAGTAGAGATGGGGTTTCACCATGTTGGCCAGGCTGGTCTTGAACTCCTGACCTCGTGATCCATAAGCCTCGGCCTCCCAAAGTGCTGGAATTACAGTTACCAGCCACTGTGCCTGGGCTGAGATATCACTTCCTTAAAAAACAAAACTAGGCTGGGCATGGTGGCTCACGCCTATAATCCCAGCACTTTGGGAGGCTGAGGCAGGTGGATCACGAGGTCAGGAGTTCGAGACCAACCTGGCCAACATAGTGAAACCCCGTCTCTACAAAAAATACAAAATTAGCCGGGCGTGGTGGTGCACGCCTGTAATCCCAGCTACTCGGGAGGCTGAGACAGGAGAATCGCTTGAACCCGGGAGGTGGAGGTTGCAGTGAGCCGAGATTGCACCATTACACTCCAGCCTGGGCAACAAGACTGAAATTCTGTCTCAAAAAACAACAACAGCAAAAACAACAAAAATTAGCTGGTGTGGTGGCGGGTACCTGTAATCCCAGCTACTCAGGAGGCTGAGGTAGGAGATTCACTTGAACCCAGGAGGCGGAGGTTGCAGTGAGATCACACCACTGCACTCAGCCTGGACGACAGAGAGAGACTGTTTGTTAAAAAAACAAACAAACAAACAAAAAAACCAAAAAAACAAAAAAACCCAGGCGTGGTGGCTCAAGCCTGTAACCCCAGCACTCTGGGAGGCCAAGGCTGGCAGATCGCAATGTCAGGAGATGGAGATCATCCTGGCCAACATGGTAAAAAACCTCATCTCTACTAAAAACACAAAAATTAGCTGGGTGTGGTGGCACGGACCTGTAGTCCCAGCTACTCGGGAGGCTGAGGCAGGAGAATCGCTTGAACCTAAGAGGTGGAAGGTGCAGTGAGCCGAGATTGCCACACTGCACTCCAGCCTGGTGATAGAATAAGACTGTCTCAAAAAACAAAACAAAACAAACAAACAAAAAAAAGTGGGCAAAGGACATGAACAGAAACTTCTCAAAAGACATATAAGCGGACAACGAATGTGAAAAAAAAAAAAGATCAACACCACCAATCATCAGAGAAATGCAAATCAAAACAGATAGATGCCTCTCACACTAGTCAGAATGGCTATTATTAAAAAGTTGAAAAACAACATGGTGAGGCTGCAGAGAAAAGGGAACACTTAGACACTGCTGGTGGGAATGCAAATTAGTTCAACAACTGTGAAAAGCAGTCTGTGGAGATTTCTCAAAGAACTAAAAATAGGGCCAGGCATGGTGGTCACGCCTGTAATCCCAGCACTTTGGGAGGCTGACGCAGGTGGATCACCTAAGGTTGGGAGTTCAAGACCAGCCAGACCAACATGGAGAAACCCCATCTCTACTAAAAATACAGAATTAGCTGGGCATGGTGGCACATGCCTGTAATCCCAGATACTCGGGAAGCTGAGGCAGAAGAACTGCTTGAACCTGGGAGGCGGAGAGTGCAGTGAGTTGAGATAGCGCCACTTTACTCCAGCAACAACAGTGAAACTCCATCTCAAAAAAAAAAAAAAAAAAAAAAAAAAAGAACTAAAAATAGAACTACCATTCAACTCAGCAATCCCATTACTGGGTATATACCCAAAAGAAAAGAAATTGTTCTACAAAAAAGACACGTGCACTTGTATGTTCAGTGTAGCATTATTCACAATAGCAAAGATACGGAAATCAACCCAAGTGTCCATCAATGGTTGACTGAACAAAAAATTTTTTTTGGCTGAGTATAGTGGCTCATGCCTATAAGCCCAAACTTTGGGAAGCCAAAGTGGACGAACTGCAAGAGCCCAGGAGTTTTCAGACCAGCCTGGGCAACGTGGTGAGACCTACTCTCTACAAAAAATACAATGGAAATCAGCTGGGCATGGTGGCGCATGCCTGCAATCCCAGCTACTCAGGACGCTGAGGCAGGAGGACTGCTTGAGCCCAGGAGGCAGAGGTTACAATAAGCCGAGATTGTGTGACTGCACTCCAGCCTGGGTGACAAAGACTCCACCTCAAAATAACAACAAAAACTCAATCATTTAGGGAAAAAAGGCTGGATTCTGATTCCATACCAAATACCAGAACAACAAAAGTTTTAATGGCCTAAACATTAAAGTCCCAGAAGACAACAATAGATGAACACATACTTTATGAAATCATTGAATGGGTAGGTCTGAGGTAGGAAAATTGAGGCCAGAGTTCCAGATCAGCCTGAGCAACATAGTGACATGCCATCTCTTAAAAAAAAAAAAAAAAAAAAAAAAAAAAAATTAAATTATCTGGGTGTGGTGGCGGGCACCTGTAATCCCAGCTACTTGGGAGGCTGAGGCAGAATAGCTTGAACCCGGGAGACGGAGGTTGCAGTGAGCAGAGATTGCGCCACTGCACTACAGCCTGAGCGACAGAGCCAGACTCTGACTCAAAAAAAAATAAAAAAAAAATAAATAAATAAATAAATAAAATAAAAATCCAGGTATGGTGGTGTATGTCTGTAGCCAGAGCTACTTGGGAGGCATAGATGGGAGGATCATTTGAGACCATAAGGAGGCTGCAGTCAGCTAAGATTATGCCAGTGCACTCCAGTCTGGGTGACAGAGCAAGGCTCCATTAAAAAAGCAATTTACAGCTTCTAACCAATAACAGGACTTAAGATTTTAAGTTAAACAAGAAAATGCTCTGCACCTATTTATTGGGTGGAGAGGGTGTAATTTACCTTATATGAAGAGTTAACTCAAAAGGAAATATGGGCAAAAAACATAAATAAGCAGGAGATGTAAGCTCAACATCACAAATAAAAAAAGCAATGTAAACTTGAGAATGAACTCTACTGAGTCCAGTGTTGGCAAAGGCATGGAGAAACAGACATAAATACATATGCTGTTGTGGGACTTCAAATCTTTTTTTGGAGTGCAATTTAGCAGTATCAATTATATTAAAAAACGGTCCTGCCTTTTGATACAACATTCTACTTAGAAAGCATTTCTATAGCAAAACTATGCTTTTGAAGTAAAAAAATTAGAAACCATCTAAATGTCCATTAATAAGGAATACTTAATTATGGTCTACTATACAGCCATCAAAAGGAAGCAGGTCTCTATCTACTAACACAGATACATGCCCCAGATATATTAGGCCACAAAAGCAAATTATGAACCTATATTGCATATTCTATACCTGGCATACAAAACTACTCAACATATTTGTTGAATGAGTGATCCAATACACAGGATAAATCCTTCAGAAAACAATACATCCATTTAAGTGATATCCAGGGGAAAGGTTTTTCTTTTGTTTTGTTTTTGAGACAGTTTCCCTTTTTTTTTTTTTTGCCCAGGCTGGAGTGCAATGGTGAGATCTCAGCTCACTGCAATCTCTGCCTCCTGGGTTCAAGTGATGCTCTTGCCTCAGCCTCCTGAGTAGCTGGGATTACAGGTGCGTGCCACCGTGCATGGCTAATTTTGTATTTTTAGTAGAGACAGGGTTTCACTATGTTGGCCAGGCTGGTCTTGAACTCCTGACCTCAAGTGATCCACTGGTCTCAGCCTCTCAAAGTGCTGGGATTATAGGCGTGAGTCACCGCACCTGGCTGGGGCAAAGTTTATTATATGGGAGAAGGGGTGTGTTTTTTACATTGTGTGTAAAATTATATATATATGTAAAACTACATATATGTGTGTGTATACATTTATATTTTGTGTGTGTGTGTAAAATTATATATATTTTATACATAAAATTTGTATGTATTTTATATGCATATATAAATTATATATAATTTTACACACAACATAAATATACACACACGTGGTTTTACATATATAATTTATATATTTATATATAAATATAATATTTATATTATGTAAAATTATATAATATATATTATATATTTTACACACACAATATATACACATATGTAGTTTTACATATACATACATATATAAGTATGTTATTTTATACATAAATATAACACATTTATATTGTGTAAAATTATACACATAATTTTACACACACACACAATATAAATATATACACACACATATATGTAGTTTTACAATTTATCACACTACCAATCAGAGTATTTGTGCCTCAGTAACAACAAGAACAAAAGGCAGGAGGATCATTTGAGGTCAGGAGTTCGAGACCAGCCTGACCAACATGATGAAACCCTGTCTCTACTAAAAATACAAAAAATTAGCCAGGCGTGGTGGTGCATGCCTGTAGTCCCAGCTACTTGGGAGGCGGAGGCAGGAGAATCGCTTGAACCTGGGAGGTGGAGGTTGCAGTGAACCGAGATCGTGCCACTGCATTCCAGCCTGGGCGGCAGAGGGAGACTCCATCTCCAAAAAAAAAAGGAAAGCGTAAGCATTTCATGAGCAGTTAAACCCTTAGGTTATGGCCTAAAAACAGGATATAATTAAACAACTCATTGGAACTTAGTTTCTATACATATAGAGAGTGCCATGGTTAAGTCATTTCTACCACTTTAAACCTAGAAAGGGTAATTTAAGTGAGTGTTTCTCAACCTTTTTTTTTTTTTTTAAACTATTGCTCCTCTAAGAACTCTTTTAAGAACTGTCCCCTCCCCACCAGTCCCATGAAATTTTAATACCATAGATGTCCTATGTACTCTGTGCATATCTGTGCTCCTATGTACTCTGTGCATATCTGTGCTTTAAACAATCAACCAGTAACATTATTTACACCTACTCACATACACAAACCAATTTTCACCTCCTTAGGGGTAGTTATCTCCCATGTTAAGAATGTATAGCAATATGGATGGATGCGGTGGCTCACACCTGTAATTCCAGCACTCTGAGAGGCTGAGGTGGGTGGATCACCTGAGGTCAGGAGTTCAAGACCAGCCTGGCCAACTTGGTGAAACCCTGTCTCCACTAAAAATACAAAAATTAACTAGGCGTGGTGGCGGGTGCCTGTAATCCCAGCTACTCAGGAGGATGAGGCAGAAGAATCGCATGAACCCGGGAGGCGGAGGTTGCAGTGAGAGAAGATCGTGCCACTGCACTCCAACCTAGGCAATAGAGCGAGACTCTGAGTAAAAAAATTAAAAATCAAGAATGTACAGCAATAATATATATTTTTGCTGCTTTCAATTGCAGAAATCCTCCCCACCAGCACCAGCTGAGAAAAGTTTATTGTGAAGGTACAGAACCAAGGATGTGTTAAGTATTTCTTGATACCTACAACTCTAATATAAATACCTACCACTGCAAACTCAGGCTTTCCCTCAACCTTAAATATTGTTTCTAAAGTCAGAGTTTACTTTATCAAAGTGCACATAACTGTTATAATTCAAAGACATAAAAGATATGACCCACACATCTTTACTTCTTTCACCTTTAAGATTCCTACCTCCTTTCTCACTGTCGTAGTGTGACGCATCAAACTGAGCATCATCATTAGGGAGCTGCACACTGGCTATAACAAGATGGTTTTGTTCATCCGATGTGTGTGTCCCCAGGACAAGTCGATGAATGCTGAAATCTTTCCCTTCTGGTCTGTAATGGCAATATATAGTCACCATTCAAATTAGTAACATTAGGAGACAGTGAAGTCGACAATATGCATATATGTAAAAGTCACTATTACAACCAGGTTTTAAGAGAGGGGGAAAAAGTCATTAAGGGTCTTTTCTTTCTTTCTTTCTTTTTTATAAATAGAGTCTCACTCTTTCGCCCAGGCTAGAATGGAGTGGTGCGATCTTGGCTCACTGCAACTTCTGGCTCTCAGATTCAAGCGATTCTCATGCCTCAGCCTCCTGAGTAGCTGGGACTACAAGAACCGCCACCATGCCTGGCTAATTTTTGTACTTTTAGTACACACGGGATTTCACCATGTTGGCCAAGCTGGTCTCGAACCCCTGGCCTCAAATTATCCACCCACCTCAGCCTCCCAACGTGCAGAGATTACAGGCAAGAGCCACCGTGCCTGGCCAAGAGCCATATTTTCCACTTAATTACTCTGGAGAAAAAGTAAAACGTTTAATGGAATAAAATGTGAATTAACTACTCACTCACTACCAACAGGTTGGAGGGAAAGCAAACCATTGTTGGGTATGCTAATAATTTTGTTTACTAAAACTTTCATTAAAAAGGAAAGAAGGGGGAAGGGTGCAAAGAAATTGAAAAGAATGAAAAAAGGGAAAGAAGAGGAAATAACATAAAATAAACCAACTTTTCAAACATTTACTAACTGCCTAATCAATGGACACATTGCTCCAAACGCGATGGAAGTACAAAGATGATTAAGACATGATTCCTGACCTCAAAAAACCTGCAGCTGGGCCAGGCATGGTGGCTCACGCCTGTAATCCCAGCACTTTGGGAGGCCGAAGAGGGTGGATCACCTGAGGTCAGGAATTGGAGACCAGCCTGACCAACATGGTGAAACCCCGTCTCTACTAAAAATACAAAAATTAGCCAGGTGTGGTGGCAGTGCCTGTAGTCCCAGCTACTCAGGAGGCTGCGACAGGAGAACTGCTTGAACCCAGAAGTCAGAGGTTGCAGTGAGCCAAGATGGCGCCACTGCACTCCAGCCTGGGCGAAAGAGCGAGACTCTGTCTCAAAAAACAAACAAACAAAACAAAAAAAACCGGTGGCTGGCTAATCCCAGCTACTTGGGAGGCTGAGGCACAAGAATCGCTTGAACCCGAAAGGCGGAGGTTGCAGTGAGCAGAGATCCTGCCACTGCACTCCAGCCTGGGTGACAGAGAAAGACTACTTCCTGTCTCAAAAAAGAAAAAAAAAAATAAAAGAAAGAAAATTAAACAATTTGCCTAAGATCACACAGCTACTAAGTAACAAGTATGCTGAAGTCCAAATCTGACTTCTGATATGGGAAAGCCCAGTGGGAGAGAAGGCCGATTAAAACTGACTTTATTTAGTGTCCTGAATACCGTCTTAAGGCATTCTGTACTCCATACTGGGTCAAGGGCATCCACATCATCTGGGAACTTGTTAGAAATGCAAATTCTCACATCTACTCCAGACCCATTGAATCAGAAACTCTTTAAGGTGGGGCAACAACCAACTGTTTCACAGTATCTCCAGCTGATTATGATGCATATAAAATTTTGAGAACCCCTGGTCTAGATGGGAAAGATGCTACACAACCAGAATTCATTGGGGTTTATAAATTGACTGCCTATAAAATGGAGAAAGAGAAAATGTCAAACCAAAGCCAATTATGATGAAAAGAGGAACAACAGGAGAGAAAGTTGGGGTAAGGCCTTCACGTAAGGAATAATTCCATTTACAACATGTCAAACTGGGGAAGCCAGTAAGATATACCAGGAAAGACACCGGCAGGCAGAAGAAAAATCAGGAAAAGCTCTGGAGAAGTTAGGTCTAAAGATATCAATAGGAATTCTTCTGCACAGATGTCACAGGCAAAGCTTTGAGAGCTTCTACCTTACACTGAAGAGAAATGAAAAGAGGGATATGAACAGAAAATTGGAGTTACCTGTATGTAGAAGGTTAGACAAGAACCAGAAAAAGAATGAAGGAGAGGACAGTGTTACAGAACTACAATTGTGGTTTTTCTTTCTTTTTAAAGGGGGGAGATGGATCTGAGTAAACACCAGAAAAAGAACACACACAAAAGTAAACACTGCATCAGGGCTGCTTGCTTGTAAGTAATCCTCATCTTAAAAAACAAAAACAGGGCCAGGCACGGTGGCTCATGTCTGTAATCCCAGCACTTTGGGAGGCCAAAGTGGGAGGATCACTGGAGCCCAGAAGTTAAAGAACAGTCTGGACAGCATAGCAAAAAAGTTTTTCAAAAATTAGCCAGGTGTGGTAGCGTGTGCCTGTAGTCCCAACTATTCCAGAGGCTGAGGCAGGAGGATCCCTTGGCCCAGGAGGTCAAGGCTGCAGGGAACTCTGTGCCACTGCAACCCAGTCTGGGCAATAGAGCAAGATCCTGTCTCAAAAACAATTTTCAGCCAGGTGCACTGGCTCATGCCTGTAATCCCAGCACTTTGGGAGGCCGAAGCAGGTGGATTACCCGAGGTCAGGAGTTCGAGACCAGCCTGGACAACATGGTGAAACCCCATCTCTACTAAAAATACAAAAAATTAGCTGGACGTGGTGGCGGGTGCCTGTATATCCCAGCTACTTGGGAGGCTGCGGCAGGAGAATCGCTTGAACCCAGGAGGCGGAGGTTGCAGTGAGCTGAGATCATGCCACTGCACTCCAGTATGAGTAACGAGTGAAACTCCACCCTCCGTCTCAAAACAACAACAACAACAAAAAAATTCTCACATTATTTATCTAGATTTGCTAATGCAGAAAACTACTAAGATGACAGTACAGATTTCAGCCTTGGGGAATTAAGTCTTTAATTCTTGCTTTTGAAACCTAGCTAGTCATTCTATTATATTACTTGGGAAGTTTCTGAAAAGTAGGGGTTCTAGAATGTTTAGTAGGTATGGGGTGGCCAATATTTGTGATCCACTAATCCAATAAGCACAATTTAGCATATGATTATAGTAAATGTGGAATCACCATTCCAGTACACTTCTCATTAAGTACTCTGCCACAAGTTCTTTTTCTTTGAGACAGGGTGGCACTCCCTAGCTTAGGCTGGAGTGCAGTAGCAGGATCACAGCTCAATGCAGCCTTGCCCTCCCAAGGCTCAGGTGATCCTCCTGCCTCAGCCCCCACCGAGGAGCTGGGACTACAGGTACGCACCACCATGCCCGGATAGTATTTGTAATTTTAGTAGAGACGGGGTTTTTTCACCATGTTGCCCAGGCTGGTCTTGAACTCCTGGCATCAAGCAATCTGCCTGCCTCAGCCTCCCAAAGTGCTGGGATTACACGTGTAAGCCACCATGCTCAGCCCACAAGTTCTTAAATGGCTTGAATTACCACTGAAAACTCTTGACAGAAATGATTCCAATTATCCTGAATTCCCCAAGCAATTCTGATGATCAATTGCATGTGGGAACTCCTGGTCACGATAAAGAAGCTTCTAGGCCGGGCGCGGTGGCTCACGTCTGTAATCCCAGCACTTTGGAAGGCCGAGCCGGGTGGATCACGAGGTCAGGAGATTGAGACCATCCTGACTAACACGGTGAAATCCCGGCTCTACTAAAAACACAAAAAATTAGCCAGGCGTGGTGGCCGGCGCCTGTAGTCCCAGCTACTTGGGAAGCTGAGGCAGGAAAATGGCGTGAACCCGGGAGGCGGGGCTTGCAGTCAGCGGAGATCACGTGACTGCACTCCCTCCTGGGCGACGGAGCAAGAATCCGTCTCAAAAAAAAAAGCAGCTTCTAACTCTCAATTTCTAGGTTTTTACTATGGTTTTTGTAACATCCCTAGGACACATTTCCCTATTTTTCCTTATGCCACTGTAAAGGTAGCAGCCTCATTCTTAAGTTACTAGTATAATTTCTGCCAAATTTCTATCATTTGTTGAGCTACATCATAGTCTAATAACATTTTGCAATTATCTTGACTTGTAAAGATCCAAGTTTTGAAGGAATTTACTTAGCACACAATCGCTTTTGAATGTTATTCAGAAAACTTAGGTAGTTTTGTAACAGAAAATCCATTATTCCAAATGGCACAATGGTCTTGTTAAAACTATGTTAATATCATCTAAATTTACCTTCCTCTGTTTTTTGCATTGTCATTTCTTCCTAAGAAATGAGGCAAATTGAGGCAAATTTTCCTTCCTCTGATAATTTTATCTGTACCACTTTTATGCTAATTATAACTAATTTGGATCCCCGATATGTGGCACCAAATACGGCACCAATAAATGCAAACCAAATATTTTATCCCCTCTATTAGAGATAAGCTACCTACATGTAAGAAACATGGGATTAATCTTTATAGCCCTCACTATGCCCAAACCATTCCACCTTCAGGTGTTTTCTAGGTACCCTAATTATCTCTCTACAACTGCTGTCATCATATATAACTATAATTATTAGTTTATATCTGCCACTTCAACTAGACAATGTGCTCCTTGAAGGCAGGTACCATGACATACTACGAGAACTCAAGTTAAGTTTTGTTGAGGCCAGGTGCAGTGGCTCACGTCTGTAATCCCGGCACTTTGGGAGGCAGAGGCGGGCGGATCACCAGAGGTCAGGGGGTTGGAGACCAGCCTGTCCAACATGGTGAAACCCCGTCTCTACTAAAACTACAAAAAAATTTAGCCAGGCGTGGTGGCAGGTGCCTGTAATCCCAGCTACTTGGGAGAGCTTAGGCAGGAGAATCGCTCAAATCTGGGAGGCAGAGGTTGCAGTGAGGCGAGCTCGAGCCACTGCACTCCAGCCTGGACAACAGAGTGAGACTCCGTCTCAAAAAGAAAAAAAAAAAAGTTTTGTTGTAAGGACTCGACTCATGGTAATACTTTTTTCTTTTTTTGTGTGGGGGGCGGTAGAGATGGGGGTCTTCCCACGGCTGGTCTCCAACTCCTGGGCTCAAGTAAGCCTCCTGCCTGGGCCTCCCAAAGTGCTCGGATTACAAGTGTGAGCCACTACTCCTGGCCATAATACTTTTTGAAAGTTGACAAGTTTTGTACTATTATTTAGTACAGCTATTATTATTACAGGTATTATCATCAGCTACAGCTATTTAATTCAGTATCTGAGGAAAAAAACGCCAATATGTTTTCTCTTGTCAGGTAAATTACAAAATCATTTTGTTATTTTGCCTTACTTTGTGGCCTAGAAAAAATGTCACCAAGAGGTTTTGATCACATGCCTTCTCCGGGTGACTGAAGAGCGGAAAACAGAAAATCAATATGAGAAATCTACACTGAAGACACATCAACATAACGTTCAGGAGAGTCATGTCACCTGGTTACATCTGGAAGCCACTGGGCAGTTAGGCTGGGCCACTCCAGAGCATGGGTCATCACCAAATCATAAAGAAAAGGGGTGTTCTTTTTCCATATTTTGTATTCCTCGTTGATCACTCGTTCTTCCACTGCGTCGTCGAAGGCTGCTAAAATTTTTTAAAAACAAATTTAAGTTAGCAAACAAACGGAAACCGGGTAATCCTCTGCAAAGCTACCGGCATGACTCCTACATCCTGACTATGAAATGGAGGTGATTTGTCTAAATCCCCACGGCAGAGGCACCCACACTCTCCACTTTCGCGGCGCCGGAACTCCTCGGGCCATCCCCGCCAAACACTCCGTTACCCGTTCCAGGCCACGGGGCCAGCCAGGCCTTCGGAGCACGCTCGCGCGCGCAGAAACTCACAAGCCCGACGAGGAGGCCCGAGCTCCGAGCCTTGTGGGTAGGAAGTGGTGTCCCGACGCTCGGGACAGAGGCCGAGAGACCGATATCGGAGACAGGAGGAGGAACAAACACTCGCCGGGGGCCCCACCGCTGGCTTCGCCAGCTGGGACCGAAATCGGTCCCAGGGAACTGGCGAGCCGTTAGCCCGCCCCGCGGGGAGTTCCCTCTTCACGCCTTCAGTACCGGGGACTGCACTCGGCAAACTCGGGCCTGCCCTCACTGTTAGGCCATGTCGAGGCCGCGGCTCAGCCCCGGCACCCGCTGCCCTCCTGGGTCGGCCCCGGCACCCTCACCTTCCTTGTCGGCCATGGCGGGCAGGCGAGCCGGGGGAATCCTGGGGTCGAGCGTTGCGGGAGGGGCGGGGAGGCTGCAGGAGCTCGCTCAGTGCGCGCGGCCTCTATTGTTTCCTGCGCCCCCAGCGCGAGGGCTGACTCGCGCACCTTCGCGCCAACATCAGCCAATCGGAGCGCTCCTAATGGCGGGATGGGCGGGGAAGCCGCGTTCGCGACCAATCCAAACGCGCGGAGTAGCTTTCCGCGGGGACCCAGGCACGCGCTCCGCCCCTCCCCCAACGCCTCCCCGAGCCGACTTCCAGCGATTGCGCGCGCCGGCGTTGACGGGACTGCGCCCGGTCAGGGTCACGTGAGAGAGGTTTAGTCCGCACACTCCCGCGGCAAGAGGGCAGCCATTTTCTTGAAGGCTATTAAGCTTACGACCCTTTCAGAGTACCGAGATGAAAAATCTAGAATGCCTTCGGGTCTAATTATCAATTTTGGGGGTGAAGCGGGGAAAAGAACCTCGCCAGTCAGAGCCAGACGGGTTTCATTCAAGGTGCCCTTCAACGTTTTTCGTTAGTCTTTGGAAGGAACTAGTAATGAATGAAGCGCAGAAGATGGGGTTTTGGCCTTTTAAACATGTGATCCAAGCGGCAGGGTAGGGACTAAAGTAGGTCAACAGCCAACTCCGAGAACGGAGTGTGGTCCTTTAAGGGTGTGTGCCAAGGGGCGGAGTCTAGAGCGGAAGTAGTAACTGCGGTCCGAAGTCCGGTGGATGAAGGGCGGAAGTAGAGTGTCTAATCCTGCAGTCATGGCGCAGGAAGAGGAAGATGTTAGAGATTACAATTTGACTGAAGAACAGAAGGCGATCAAGGCCAAGTATCCGCCAGTCAATAGGAAGTACGAGTGTGAGTAGGTGGCTTACTTCTCTCTTTAGGTGTAAGCACACAGGCATCCCCTCTGCTTACCCGCGGCTTCCTGCTGCTCTTTCTACTTTGCCCCATAGGTACTTCAAGCATGATCCCATTTGTGCCGGCTGTTGTAGTCGCGTTCGTACTTCTGGGAATGCTGAAGGAAAAAGCCACCTGGTTTAATAGTCGCGAAACCTGGCTTCCCTCATTTACAGTCTCTTGAACTTCTTCCACATGTGCCTAATCACATTTATCTTCGTAAATTCTAAAGATAACCATATTTTCAGGCGTTTGCAGGGTTGTTACCCCCATGTATTTCCCAACGGTGAGATAGAGTGTGCGAGGTTAGAGGACTCGGAAAGCTAATTACGGGATTTCTAACTTGATGTTTCACCTCGATCATATTAGCAAAAAGACCTGGTTTTGCCATTTATGATTGTGATTTTTAAAAAATGATTATTTTAGGCTGGGTGCGGTGGCTGACGCCTGTAATCCCAGCACTTTGGGAGGCCGAGGCGGGCGGACCACCTGAGGTCGGAAGTTCAAGATCAGCCTGACCAACATGGAAAAACCCCGTCTCTACTAAAAATACAAAATTAGCTGGGCGTGGTGGCGCATGCCTGTAATCCCAGCTACTCGGGAGACTGAGGCAGGAGAATCGCTTGAAACCGGGAGGCGGAGGTTGCGGTGAGCCGAGATCGCCCCATTGCACTCCAGCCTGGGCAACGAGCGAAACTCTGTCTCAAAAAAAAAAAAAAATATATATATATATATATATATGTTTTTAGAGATGGGGTCTCGCTCCGTCGTCCAGGCTGGAGTGCAATGGAGCGATCATAGCCCCGCGCTGCAGCGCCCAGCTGGTTTTGCCATTTATTCGCTTAGTGACTTTAGGCAAATCACATAACCTATCTTTGTCTCTTAAATTCTATATTAAACGTTAAGCTGTCATCCCTAAAGGTAGCTGTGGTTTGGGGAGCACAAATCTGACTTTTATTTGTCTGCTTAAAATCTTTCCTTAATTTCTCATTGTCCTCTCTGTAAAATCTACTTACTTACCATAGTATTCTAGGCAATGTGCTTTCTGGAGCTGGCATGCCTCCTAGCATATCCCCTTCTCTCACTTAAAAACAATTTTAAAATATTATAGGCCGTTTGCGGTGGCTCACACTTATAATCCCAGCACTTTGGGAGACAGACGTGGGTGGATCACCTGAGGTCAGGAGTTCCAGACCAGCCTGGCCAACATGGTGAAACCCCCCTCTACTAAAAATACAAAAAATTAGCTGAGCATGGTGGTGGGCGCCTGTAATCCCAGCTACTCGGGAAGCTGAGGCAGGAGAATTGCTTGAACTCAGGAGGTTGAGGCTGCAGTGAGCCGAGATCACACCACTGCACTCCAGCCTGGGCAACAGAGCGAGACTGTCTCAAAAAAAAAAAAAGCCTGGTGCTGTGGCTCATGCCTGTTATCCCAGCACTTCGGGAGGTTGAGACGGGTGGATCACCTGAGGTCAGGAGTTTGAGACCAGCCTGGCCTGGCCAACATGGTGAAACCCCATCTCTACTAAAAATACAAAAATTAGCTAGGCATGGTGGTGGGTGCCTGTAATCCCAGCTGCGTGGGAGGCCGAGGCAGGAGAATCGCTTGAACCTGGGAGGCGGAGGTTGCAGTGAGCCGAGATCGCGCCACTGCACTCCAGCCTGGGCGACAGAGCCAGACTCCATCTCAAAAAAGAAAATTATTTTTAATCGGTCATATATATTGATTCGAAATTCAGAAAGTGTAACATAGGCAGTGAAAAGTAACTCTGGCAGCCCTCATCCTCAACCACCTAGTCCCCCTCTGTAGAGCAGTCATCGTTACCTTTCTCTTACATGGACATACCTAGATGTTCTAGCATTTGCTTTAACCAATTTTCAGTTGATGGACGTTTAGGCTATTTCTACTCTTGTGGTATTAGAAACAGTGCAGCAGTGAATACACTTGTACATCCACTGTTTTGTACATGTGCAAGTGGATCTGTAGAATCAAGTTCTCCAAGTTTTTTTTGTTTCCATTGCTAAGACTCCTACATTTTTTAAAAGGATATTTTAACTTGGACAGTTATTGCCAAATTGCTCTCCATAGGAGTTGTACCAATTTATACTTTCACTAGTATTGTGTGAATGTGCCTCTTTCCTCCCACTTCTACTAATTGTTACCATACTTTTTGATCTTTTCCAATTTGTAAAGTATACTTACTGTATTTTTCTTATTGTAAGTGAAGTTGAACATATTATAGTGTTTTGGAAGCTATTTGTATTTCCCATTCTGGGGTGTGTATGTTAATATTCTCAGCCCTTTTTTCTCTTGGGTTATTTTTTTTTCTCTTGGGTTGTTGGTTTCTCTTACTAGGCAGAAAGTATTTTTATGCAATGCAGTTAATTAACCAGTGGTCCCCAACCTTTTTGGCACCAGGGACTGGTTTCACGGAAGTCAGTTTTTCCACCAACGGGGGTTGTAGGGGAGGATGGTTTCAGGATGATTCAAGCGCATTACATTTATTGTGCATTTTATTTCTATTATTATTACGTTGTAATATATAATGAAATAATTATATAACTCACTGTAATATAGAATCAGTGGGAGCCCTGAGCTTGTTTTCTTGTAACTAGGTGGTCCCATCTGGGGATGACAGATCATCAGGCTTTAGATTCTCAAAAGGAGCACACAGCCTAGATCCCTCCAATGTGCAGTTCACAATAGTGTTCAAGCTCCTATGAGAATCTAATGCTGTGCCTGATCTGAAAGGAGGTGGAGCTCAGGCAGTAATGTTAGCAATGGGGAGCTGTTGTAAATATAGAAGAAGCTTTCTGAGCTCACGTGCTGCTGTGCTGACTGGTTCCTAACAGGCCACCAACTGGTACCGGCCAGGGGGTTGGGGACCCCCTGCATTAACCCTTTCTTTTTTTTTTTTTTTTTTTGAGACAGAGTCTCGCTTTGTCATCCAGGTTGGAGTGCAGTGGCATGATCTCCAGTCACTGCAACTTCTGCCTCCCAGATTCAAGTAATTCTCTTGCCTCAGCCTCCTGAGTAGCTGGGACTACAGACATGCACCATCACACCTGGCTATTTTTTTTTTTTTTTTTTTTTTGAGACAGAGTAGCTGGGATTACAGGCATGCACCACCGTGCCTGGCTAATTTTGTATTTTTAGTAGAGATGGGGTTTCTCCATGTTGGTCAGGGTGGTCTTGAACTTCCAATCTCAGGTGATCCACCGCCTCAGCCTCCCGAAGTGCTGGGATTACACGCCCGGCTTTTTTTTTTTTTTTTTGAGACAGTGTCTTGCTCTGTCTCCCAGGCTGGAGTGCAGTTGGCACCATCTCAGCCCACAGCAACCTCCGCCTCCTGGGTTCAAGTGATTCTCTTGCCTCAACCTTCCGTATGGCTGGGATTACAGGTGCCCACCACCACACCCGGCTAATTTTTGTGTTTTTTTTTTAGTAGAGACAGGGTTTCACCATGCTGGCCAGGATGGTCTTGAACTCCTGACCTCAAGTGATCCGCCCACCTGAGCCTCCCAAAGTGCTGGGGTTACAGGCATGAGCCACCACTCCCCGGCCAACCCTTTCTTTTATGGCTTCTAAGATAAGAAGTCATACTCAGGGAATGCCTTGTCCACTGAGATTTTAAAATAATTTTCCTAATTTTTTTTCTATACATTTGAAAATAGAACTTTTGGCCGGGTGCGGTGGCTCACGCCTGTAATCCCAGCACTTTGGGAGGCTGAGGCAGGCGGATCACGAGGTCAGGAGATCGAGGCCATCCTGGCTAACATGGTGAAACCCTGTCTCTACTAAAAATACAAAAAAATTAGCCGGGCGAGGTGGCGGGCGCCTGTAGTCCCAGCTATTCGGGAGGCTGAGGCAGGAGAATGGCGTGAACCTGGGAGGTGGAGCTTGCAGTGAGCCGAGATTGCACCACTGCACTCCAGCCTGGGCAACAGAGCGAGACTGTCTCAAAAAAAATAAAATAAAATAAAAAACTTTAATTGAATAACCTGGAATTAGATACCAAGAAAAAAAATCTTTTTTTTTTTTTCCTGAGACAGTCTCGTTCTGTCACCCAAGCTGGAGTGGTGCAGTGGCACAATTTTGACTCACTACAACCTCTGCCTCCTGGACTCAAGTGATCCTCCCACCTCAGCCTCTTGAGTAGCTGGGATCACAGGCGTGCACCACCATACCCAGCTAATTTTTCATTTTTATTAGTGATGGAGTTTCACCATGTTGGCCAGGCTGGTCTCGAATTCCTGACCTCAGATGATCTGTCTGCCTTGGCCTGCCAAAGTGCTGGGAGTACAGATGTGAGACACTGCACCCAGCCAAAATCATCTTTTATTGAAGTATGATGTACTTATAGAAGAGTGCCCGTGTCATAAGTGAATTTTCAGAAACTGAGTACACTTGTATAAGTAGTATAATAGCAGTTCTCAAAATGTAATCTCTGTATTCCTGGGGTTCCCTATACCCTTCCAGAGGGTCTGTGATGTCAAAACTATTTTCATAATAATACTGAGGTGTTATTGTTTCCACTGTGTTGGTATTTGTACTGGTGGTACAAAATCAATGGTTGGTAAAACTGGCCCCAGCCTGTAGTCCCAGCTACTCCAAAGGCTGAGGTGGGAGGATCACTTGAACCCAGGAGATTGAGACTGGGCTTGGTCTTTTGGAGCTATAATTGCACCACTGCACTCTATCCTGGGCTACAGAGCAAGCTTGGGCTCTATCTTTTGGAGCTATAATTGCCCCCACTGCACTCCATCCTGGGCTACATAGCAAGACCCTGTCTGTGAAAGAAAAAGCAAAAACAAAATCTCTTGGCCCTTTAGCACAAATTGAGACAGCAGCACCAAACTGTATGCTAGAAAGGGTCTCCCTCTGTCTCCCAGGCTGGAGTATAGTGGCACTGTCATGGCTCACTGCAACCTTGAGCTCCTAGGCTCAAGCTGTTCTCCCACCTCGGCCTCCTGAGTAGATGGGACTACTATCTATGCCTGGCTGCCACATCTAGCTAATTATGTTATTTTTTATAGAGATGGGGTCTTGTCATGTTGCCTAGGCTGATCTTGAAATCCTGGCCTTAAGCAATCGTCCTGCCTTGGCCTCCCAAAGTGCTGGGATTACAGGTGTGAGCTACTGCACCTAGCCCTAAGGACATTCTTGAGTGAAAATGACTTTTTTTTTTTTTTTTTTTGAGATGAAGTCTCACTCTGTTGACAGGCTGGAGTGCAGTGGCACCATCTCGGCTCACTGCAACCTCCTCCTCCCAGGTGCAAACAATTCTCCTGCCTCAGCCTCCTGAGTAGCCAGGACTGCAGGCACACGCCACCATGCCCAGCTAATTTTTGTATTTTTAGTAGAGACGGGGTTTCACCATGTTGGCCAGGATGGTCTCAATCTCTTGACCTCGTGATCTGCCCACCTTGGCCTCCCAAAGTGGTGGGATTACAGGCGTGAGCCACCGTGTCTGGCTGCCTTTTTATTATTATTATTATTTTTAATTTTAAGTGCGTGGTAGTAAATTAAACACCTGGGTGAGGTGGCGCATGCCTATAATCCTAACACTTTGGGAGGCCTAAGCCGGAGGATTTCTTGAACCCAGGATTTCCAGATTAGTCTGGGCAACACAGTGAAACACATCTCTACAAAAAAAAAAAAAAAAAAAAAAGCTGGGTGTGGTGGCATGTGTGTGTAGTCCTGTAGTCGCACCTACTGGGGAAGCTGAGCCAGAAGGATTGCTTGAGCTCAGGCGTTCAAGGTTGCAGTGGGTTATCGTCATGCCACTATACTCCCGGCCTGGGTGACAGAGTCCCTGACTCCAAAAAAAAAAAAAAAAAAGAAAAAAGAGAAGAACATTCTTAGGGTAGGAGCAGTGGCTCACACCTATAATCCCAACACTTTGGGAGGCTGTAATGCCCAACCTGGTTTTTACTAACTCTGTTTTTAGACTCTCCCTTTTCCCTTAATCACCTAGTCTTGTTTCCACCTGAATTGACTCTCCCTTAGCTAAGAGAGCCAGACAGACTCCATCTTGGCTCTTTCACTGGCAGCCCCTTCCTCAAGGACTTAACTTGTGCAAGCTGACTCCCAGCACATCCAAAAATGCAATTAACTGATAAGATACTGTGGCAAGCTATATCTGCAGTTCCCAGGAATTTGTCCGATTGATAACGCCCAAAGCCCCAAATCTATCACCTTGTAATAGTCTTAAAGCCCCTGCACCTGGAACTGTTTACTTTCCTGTAACCATTTGTCCTTTTAACTTTTTGACTACTTTACTTATGTAAAATTGTTTTAACTAGACCCCACCCCCTTCCTAAACCAAGGTATAAAAGTTAATCAGGTGCCTTCCTTGGGGCCGAGAGAATTTTGAGCGTTAGCCGTCTCTCGGTCGCTGGCTAATAAAGGACTCTTAATTCGCCTCAAAGTGTGGCGTTTTTCTAACTCGCTTGGGTACAACAAGGCCAAGGTGGAAGGATCACTTGAAGCTAGGAGTTTGAGCAACCTGTGCAGCCTAGTGAGACCCCCATCTTTTTAATAGAAAAAGAAAAAAAAAAGTAAAAAAATTAGCCGGGGCCAGGCATGGTGGCTCATGTTTGTAATCCCAGCACTTTGGGAGGCTGAGGCAGGCGGATCACGGATCACGAGGTCAGGAGTTCGAGACCAGCCTGGCCAATATAGTGAAACCCCCTCTCTACTAAAAATACAAAAAATTAGCCCAGTGTGGTGGCGCACACCTGTAGTCCTAGCTACTCGGGAGGCTGAGGCAGGAGAATCGCTTGAACCCGGGAGGCAGGGGTTGTGGTGAGCTGAGATCATGCCACTGCACTCCAGCCTGGGCCTCAGTCCCACCTACGTAGAGGCTGAGGCAGGAGGGATCTCTTGAGCCCAGGAGGTCAAGGCTGCAGTAAGCCATGATTGTGCCACTGTACTCCACCTTGATAGACAGTGAAAACCCATCTCTTTAAAGAAAAAAAAAAAAAAAACTAAAGGCAAAGTGCAGTGGCTCACATCTGTAATCCCAGTACTTTGGGAGGCCAAGGCGGGTGAATCACCTGAGGTTGGGAGTTCAAGACCAGCCTGACCAACATGGAGAAACCCCCGTCTCTACGAAAAATACAAAAAATTAGCCAGGCGTGGTGGTGCATCCCTGTAATCCCAGTTACTTGGGAGGCTGAGGCAGGAGAATCGCTTGAACCTGGGAGGTAGAGGTTGCAGTGAGCGGAGATCGCGCCATTGTACTCCAGCCTGGGCAACAAGAGCAAAACTCTATCTCAAAAAAAAAAAAAAGGCCAGGCACGGTGCCTCACATCTGTAATTCCAGCATTTTGGGAGGCCGAGGCCCGCAGATCACCTGAGGTCAAGGGTTTGAGACCAGCCTGGCCAACATGGTGAAACTCTGTCTCTACTAAAAATACAAAAATTAGCCGTGCGTGGTGGCGCGTGACTGTAATCCCAGCTACTCCGGAGGCTGAGGGCAGGAGAATCCCTTGAATCTGGGAGGCGGAGGTTGCAGTGAACTAAAATTGGACCATTGCACTCCAGCCTGGGCAACAGAGGAGACTCCATCTGAAAAAAAAAAAAAAATTTTTTTTTGGCCAGGCGCCGGTGGCTCACGCCTGTAATCCCAGCACTTTGGGAGGCCAAGGCGGGCAGATCACGAGGTCAAGGGATCGAGACCATCCTGGCCAACGTTGTGAAACTCCGTCTCTACTAAAAATACAAAAATTAGCCAGGTGTGGTGGCACGTGCCTGTAGTCCCAGCTATTCGGGAGGCTGAGGCAGGAGAATCGCTTGAACCTGGGAGGCGGAGATTGCAGTGAGCAGAGATTGTGCCACTGCCCTCCAGCCTGGGCGACAGAGCGAGACTCGGTCTCAAAAAAAAAAAAAAAAAGAATATCTCTGATGAATCAATAAGAACTATTGATGTTATTAAATCTTAACTTTTAATATTCTGAATAGGTGCCTTTTTAATTGTTGACAAAATAGTCGAACTCTGTAAAATATTTGAAGAGATGTATTCTGAGCCAAATGTGACCATGGCCCCTGACACAGCCCTCTGGAGATCCTGAGAACATGTGCTCAGTGTGCCCAAGGTGGTCAGGGCACAGCTTGGTTTTATACATTTCAGAGAGGCATGAGACATTAATCAAATAAGTTTAAGAAATACATTGCTTTGGTCCAGAAAGGTGGGACAACTCAAAGCTGGGGGAGGGGGGAGGGGGGAGGGGGAGGGTAGCTTCCATGCTATAAGTGAATTTAAACATTTTCTGATTGATAATGGGTTGAGTTTGTCTAAAGACCTGGGATTGTGGCTCATGCCTGTAATAATCCCAGCACTTTGGGAGGCCAAGGCTGGCGGATCATGAGGTCAGGAGATTGAGAGCATCCTGGCCAACATGGTGAAACTCCGTCTCTGCTAAAATACAAAAAATTAGCCAGGTATGGTGGCGCGCGTCTGTAATCCCAGCTGCTCAGGAGGCTGAGGCAGGGGAATTGCTTGAACTCAGGAGGCAGAAGTTGCAGTGAGCCGAGATCGTGCCATTGTACTCCAGTGTGGCGACAGAGCGAGACTCCATCTCAACCAAAAAAAAAAAAAAAAAAAAAAGACCTAGAATTGATAGAAAGGGAATGTTCCGGTTAAGATAAAAGATTGTGGAGAACAAAGTTCTTTTGAAGGCTTATAGTGGCTGCCCTTAGAGACAATAGATGACAAATGTTTCCTATTCAGATGTTAGTTAACATCTTTAGGATTGGGAGGGTCTGGAAGAAAAAGATCTAGCTATGTTAATAGAGATTGTTTATAGATGCAAATTCTCCCCCACAAAGAACAGCTTTGCTGGGCCATTTCTTTTTTTTTCTTTTTTTTTGAGACAGAGTCTCACTCTGTCACCCAGGCTGGAATGCAGTGGCACCATCTTGGCTCACGGCAACCTCTGTCTCCTGGGTTCAAGCAATTCTCCTACCTCAGCCTCCCGAGTAACTGGGATTACAGGTGCCTGCCACTATGCCCAGCTAATTTTTGCATTTTTAGTAGAGACGGGGTTTCACCATGTTGGCCAGGCTGGTCTTGAACTCCTGATCTCAGGTGATTTGCCTGCCTTGGCCTCCCAAAGTGCTGGGATTACAGGTATGAACCACCGCGCCCGGCCCTGGCCATTTCAAAATATGGCAAAGAAACATGTTTTGGGGTAAAATATTTTGATTTTCTTCCTTGTGTTGTATCTTGTAATTTTATGCCAGACTCAGGTTAGAAAGTAAGTCACGATATATAGGGTTAAATAAAACCCTTCTGATGAGAATTTATGATTTGTAGGGCATGACTCCCCAAACCCCTTAGATAGGAATTTGGGCAAGATAAAAAAAAAAAATTCGAGTTTAGTTGTCATAATATTCTGTGTAACAAAATTGGAAGTATGTATAAAGTTGTTTTTTTTTCGTTTTTTTTTTTGTTTTGAGACACAGTCTTGCTCTGTCGCCTAGGCTGGAGTGCTGGAGTGCAGTGGCCATGATCTCGGCTCACTGCAACCTCCGCCTCCCGGGTTCACGCCGTTCTCCCGCCTCAGCCTTCCGAGTAGCTGGGACTACAGGCACCTGCCACCATGCCCGGCTAATTTTTTTTATTTATTTTTATTTTTTAGTAGAGACGGGGTTTCACCGTGTTAGCCAGGATGGTGTCGATCTCCTGACCTCGTGATCCACCCGCTTCGGCCTCCCAAAGTGCTGGGATTACAGGCGTGAGCCACCGTGCCCGGCCTGTATAAAGTATTTTTGTGACATGTTAAGTGTTAATTACTCGTGGAAAAGAACTATAATTGGCCGGGCGCGGTGGCTAATGCCTGTAATCCCAGCACTTTGGGAGGCCGAGGCGGGTGGATCACCTGAGATTGGGAGTTGGAGACCAGCCTGACCAACATGGAGAAACCCCATCTCTACTAAAAATACAAAATTAGCCCGGCGTGGAGGCGCATCCCTGTAATCCCAGCTACTCAGGAGGCTGAGGCAGGAGACTTGCTTGAACCCAGGAGGCAGAGGTTTTGGTGAGCTGAGATTGCACCATTGCACTCCAGCCTTGGCAACAAGAGCAAAATCTGTCTCAAAAAAACAAAACAAAACAAAAAAAACTTGTGTAATTGAGTTGTGAGCTGAACTAGGTCTGTTTTTCATGGAACACTTTTTCTTGAAAGAATGAAAGACATGCTGTTGTTATTCAGACTTCAGTATTTGGCTTGCTCTATCACCCAGGCTGGAGAGCAGTGGCACGATCTTGGCTTACTGCAACCTCTGCCTTCTAGGTTCAAGGGATTCTTCTGCCTCGGCCTCCCGATTAGCTGGGATTACAGGTCCCACCACCATGTCCCCCTAATTTTTTTTTTTTTTTTTTGTATTTTTAGTAGAGACAGGGTTTCACCGTGTTGGCCAGGCTGGTCTTGAACTCCTGACCTCAGGTGATCGGCCCACCTCAGCCTCCCAAAGTTTTGGGATTACAGGTGTGGGCCACCACACCCTTCAAAGTGAACAGTGATCTGTCACATCAAGGAAAATAGCTGACAATATTTGTCGGTAATTATAAAATTCAAGTCCAGTTAGAATTTTCAGGCCTGATGAGCTTAATCCCAGCACTTTGGGAAGCCAAGGGGGACAGATGGCTTGAGCCCATAAGTTCGAGACCAGCCTGGGCAACGTGGCAAAACCCTGTCTCTTACAAAACATTAACCAGGTGTGATGGTGCATGTCTGTAGTCCTTACTACTTGGGAGACTTGAGGCGGAAGTATCATTTGGACCTTGGAGGTCCAAGCTGCAGTGAGCTGTCATTGTGCCACTGCACTTCAGCCTGGATGACGAAGTGAGACTCTATCTCAAAAAAGAAAACAAAAAGATACGTTCTAAGTGCATAATAGATCAATGGATTTTAATTTTACAGTATGGTAAGTTCATTGTGATGGTTACGGAATCCACCTTGCAACTAATGTTGAAAAAACTACCATGTTTTGGCCGGCGCAGTGGCTCATGCCTGTAATCCTAGCACTTTGGGAGGCCTAGAGGGGTGGATTGCCTGAGGTCAGGAGTTCGAGACCAGTCTGGCCAACATGGTGAAACCCCGTCTCTACTAAAAATACAAAAAAATAATTAGCCAGGTGTGGTGGCGTGCGCCTGTAATCCCAGCTAGTCAGGAGGCTGAGGCAGGGGAATTGCTTGAACCAGGGAGGTGGAGGTTGCAGTGAGCTGAGATTGCACCCCTGCACTCCAGCCTGGGCGACAGAGCAAGACTGTCTCAAAAAAAAAAATACCATGTTTTGAGTTTTGGTATAACATAAAAAAAGACTATCCATAATTTTTTTAAAAGGCTAGTTAAGTAAAGCAGTGGGAGTGGAGAAGGAACAAAGAAATCTATAACTGGTTATGATGAATTAATTGTAAACATCACTGCACTTAGACCAGCCTATCCACAATTATTTGAAAAAGCTATTAAAATGCTCCTGTATTTTCCTTCTGCGTATTTGTGAGGTTGGATTTTATTTATGCACTCCAACTAAATGACTATATTGCCAGACATTTAAAATATTTGAAAAAATGCAAAACAGTGCCAGTCTTCACTAAATTTTTTTTTATTAATAACTTTTATTTTTTTTTAGAGATGGGGCCTTACTCTGTTGCCCACACTGGAATGCAGCTCACTGCACTCTTAGCTTACTGCAGCCCAAGCTCCTAGGGTCAGGCAGTCCTCCCCATCTCAGCCTCCCAAGTAGCTGGGACTACAGGCATGCACTACCACACCTGGTTTTTTAAAAACTTTTTAAGAAATGGAGTCACACTATGTTGTCCAGGCTAGTCTTGAACTCCTGACCTCAAGCTGTCCTCCTGTCTCAGCCTCTTCAGTTGCTGGGGTTATAGGAATGAGCCACCATGACCAGTTAAATCTTTTAACAATATAGTTACTTTTTCATAAAAATATGTAAGGCCAGGATGGTGGTAAGCACTTGAGCCCAGGAGTACTAGGATATATTGTACTATGGTCGTACCTGTGACTAGCCACTGCACTCCAGCCTGGGCAACATAGGGAAACTCCATCTTTTTTTTTTTTTTTTTTTGGGGGGGGTGGTGTCTTGCTCTGTTGCCCAGGCTGGAGTGCAATGGCATGATCTCGGCTCACTGCAACCTCTACCTCCCAGGTTCAAGCAACTCTTCTGCCTCAGCCTCTTGAGTAGCTGGAACTACAGGCACATGCTACCACACCAGGCTAATTTTTGTATTTTTAGTAGAGACGGAGTTTCACCATGTTGGCCAAGCTGGTCTCGAATTCCTGACCTCAAGCGATCCACCTACCTCAGCCTCCCAAAGTATTGGGATTACAGGCGTAAACCAGTGCGCCTGGCCAGGAAACTCCATCTTTAAGATAAATAAATAAAAGCAAAAAGATAAAAATACTCAATTTATGTTCAATAAAATGGAATTATTATTATTATTATTATTATTATTTTGGATGGAGTCTCACAGGCTGGAGTGCAGTAGTGTGATCTCAACTCACTGCAACCTTTGCCACCTGGGTTCAAGCAATTTTCATGCTTCAGCCTCCCAAGTAGCTGGGATTACAGGGTTGTGCCACTATCCCCAGCTAATTTTTTCTATTTTCAGTAGAGGCAGGGTTTCACCATGTTGGCCAGGCTGTTCTCGAACTCCTAATTTCAAGTGAATTACCCACCTTGGCCTCCCAAACTGCTGAGATTACAGTCGTGAGCCACCACACCCAGCCTATTGTTATTTTTAAATGAATTAATATGTATTTAAAAATCTTTTCACTTAAAATTTGCAGTGTGGTCATTGACAGATATAACCCATATTAACAAAAGTTCTTTGGGGTCTTCAGTAATTTTTAAGAGAATAAAGAATTCTGGGCTGGTCGCAGTGGCTCACGCCTGTAATCCCAGCTTTTAGGAGGCTGAGGTGGGCGGATTACAAGGTCAAGAGATGGAGACCATCCTGGCCAACATGGTGAAACCCCGTCTCTACTAAAAATACAAAAATTAGCTGGGCATGGTGGCGCATGCCTGTAATCCCAGCTACTTAGGAGGCTAAGGCAGGAGAATCACTTGAACCTGGGAGGTGGAAGTTGCAGAGAGGCTCTGTCTCAAAAAAAAAAAGAATTCTGGAGACTCCAAAATTTGAGAACCACTGCCCTATAGCAGTGTGTCACTGTCTTTTAAATTGATTTTTTTTTAATTGAAATATAATTTAGTCTGAGCGTGGTGGCTCAGGCCTGTAATCCCAGCACTTTGGGAAGCCAAAGTGGGTGGTTCACTTGAGATTAGACGTTCGAGACCTGCCTGGCCAACATGGCGCAAAACCCCATCTATACTTAAAAAATACAAAAAATTAGCCAGGCATGGTGGTGGACTCCTGTAATCCCAGGTACTCAGGAGGTTGAGGCGGGAGAATCACTTGAACTCGGGAGGCAGAGGTTGCAGTGAGCCAAGATCACTCCACTGCACTCCAGCCTGGGCTACAGAGTGACACTCTGTCTCAAAAAAAAATTATATATTTTACCTGAGTAAGGTGCTCAGACCTTATGGTGTAAAGTCCAGTGAGTTTTTATAAACAGATACATGCATCTCTGTAACCAACACTCCATCCAATCTATAGAACGTGTCCATCACCAGAGAAAGTTCCCTTTTGCTCTTTTCCAGTCAATCCTCCACTTCCTTGTCTTGAGAAAAACACTTATGTTTTCTACCACCATAGCTTAATTTTGCCCATTTTAGTTTTCATATAGATGGAACCACACAGTTTAGATTCGTTTTTTTTTTTGAGGCAGTCTTGCTCTGTCATCCACACTGAAGTGCGGTGGTAACAATCTTGGCTCACTGCAACCTCCGCCTCCCGGGTTCAAGCAGTTCTCCTGCCTCAGCTTCCAGAGTAGCTGGGACTACAGGCGGGTGCCACCACGCCCAGCTCATTTTTTTTTTTGTATTATTAGTAAAGACGGGGTTTCACCATATTGTCCAGGCTGGTCTCGAGCCCCTGACCTCGTGATCCACCCACCTCGGCCTCCCCAAGTGTTGGGATTACAGGCGTGAGCCACCGCGCCTGGCCAGATTCTTTTATGTCTGGCTTCTTCACTCGTGTGTCAAAGGTAAATACAGCTGGACGTTACTCAGAGCGGTGAAAACAGGTTTTATTTAATAACTACTGAGGGAAAAGAGCTGAGCT
The DNA here is from genome assembly GCF_028885655.2 of Pongo abelii. Taxonomy (NCBI): domain Eukaryota; kingdom Metazoa; phylum Chordata; class Mammalia; order Primates; family Hominidae; genus Pongo; species Pongo abelii. Next base: position 200,933,017 of record NC_071985.2, read on the forward strand.
CCATTCTGATTTGTGTGGGGATGACTGGGCATTTTAAAGGGAGAGGAGTGAGGGGGGCTTAGTAGAGTCAGAGAAGTGAAAAAGTACAAAGAGTTGATCAATGTGAGCTGTGTCTGATAGCTGACAGTATGGAAATTAGGATTCTTTCCTCCCACAGAGGCTGGAAGACAGACAAAGGCCCCATCCTTCCCGTTGATTACATTTCAAAGGAATGGCTCTTGGGTTTTAGAGAAAGACACTTCTAAGTAGTAAGAGATAGATATTCACATTCGTAAGCTCTTTTTAGTACCTGCTCTAAGAAACGAAATTTAGGGGCCTACATAAGGTGTTTGCTAGAACAAACATATTCTCCTGGCCATGATGCTCTTTCTCAGGCAGGCATTTCTACGACGGACAGAGGGTTAGGGTCATCCTAGGGACCTGACCCTCTCCTTCCCCCCGCCTTTTTTTTTTTCGTTTTTTGAGTTTTGCTCTTGTTGCCCAGGCTGGAATGCAGTGGCGCGATCTTGGCTCACTGCAACTTCTGCTTCCCGGGTTCAAGCGATTCTCCTGCCTCAGCCTCCTGAGTAGATGGGTTTACAGGTGCGCGCCACCACACCCAGCTAAGTTTTTGTATTTTTAGTAGAAACAAGCTTTCATCATGTTGGCCAGGATGGTCTCTATCTCCTGACCTTGTGATCCACCCGCCTCGGCCTCCCGAAGTGCTGGGATTACAGGCGTGAGCAACTGCGCCCAGCCTCAAGTTTTTTCTTATAAGTGTAACCGCCCAATGGGTTAACTTTGCCTGCTGCCCACACAAAGCCGATTCATCCAGATGGGAGAATTGCAGTGGAGAAAGAGTAATTTACGCAGAGCTGGTTGTGCTTGAGACCGGAGTTTTATTACTCAAATCAGTCTCCCTGAGCATTTGGGGATCAGAGTTTTTAAAGACAATTTGGCTGGTAGGGGCTTGGGAAGTGGATACTACTGACTGGTCAGGTTGGAGATGGAATCACAGGGGATTGAAGTGAGTTTTTCTTGCTGTCTTCTCTTCCTGGATGGGATGGCAAAACTGGTTGAGCCAGATAACAAGTCTGGGTGGTGTCAGCTGAGTGTAGGGTCTGCAAAATATCTCAAGTACTGATCTTAGGTTTTACAATAGTGATATCATCCGCGAGAGCAATTTGGGGAGGTTTAGACTCTTAGAGCTAGAGGCTACATGACCCTTAAACTCTAATTTCTAATCTTGTAGCTAATTTGTTAGTCCCAGAAAGGCAGACTGGTTGGTCCCCAGGCAAGAAGGGGGTCTTTTCGGGAAGGAGCTGTTATTAATCTTGTTTCAGAGTCTAACCATGAACTGAATTCCTTCCCAAAGTTAGTTGGGCCCACCAGAAATGAACAAGGACAATTTACAAATTAGAAGTAAGATGGAGTCAGTTAGGTCCGATTTCTTTCACTGTCATAATTTCCTCAGTTATAATTTTGCAAAGGCAGTTCCAAGTGAAGGAATCATATTCATGATCTCCAAGAATTCCTTCCAGCCCTAATATTCTATGATCATAAGTGGGAAGAACTGATGAAAGTCATGTTGTGGGCCAGGCGCAGTGGCTCACGCCTGTGATCCCAGCACTTTGGGAGGCCTAGGTGGGCGGATCACCTGAGGTCAAGAGTCTAAGAGCAGCCTGGCCAACATGGTGAAACCCCATCTCTACTAAAAATGCAAAAATTAGCCGGGTGTGGTGGCGCGCACCTGTAATCCCAGCTACTCAGGAGGCTGAGGCAGGAGAATCACTTGAACCCTGGAGCAGAGGCTGCAGTGAGCCAAGATCGCGCCACTGCACTCCAGCCTGGGTGACAGAGTGAAACTCCATCTAAAAAAAAAAAAAAAAAAGGGGTCATGATATGGATGAAGAATGTTGAGAGATCCAACCAATGGGAGTGTGCTATAGTACCATTTGTTACTTTCTGGTTTTCTTGTGGGAATATCAGGAAAAAGCTCATATATTGTGGAGTTTATTTTCTGAATTGATTTTATCTAGGATTAGGTTCACTGTAAAAGAAAAGGTGAGACAGAAACCTGGAATTTTATTTTTTTCATTTATTTATTTTTTTGAGATGGAGTCTTGCTTGTTGCCCAGGCTGGAGTGCAGTGGCGCGATCTCAGCTCTGTCCCAAAAAAAAAAAAAAAAAAAAAAAAAGTTTCTAACAAAGCAAAGCAATTAGCTTTGTTGAGGGAATAGATAGCAAAAGGTGTGGATGGACTGGCCCACATTTTCTTGCTCTTTAAAGATGATATTCCTAATAATAACGGACTAGAGTTATTTTGTGTGTGTGATTTGAGAGTCAAGTTTAGTGTCTTATAAGTGTTTTTCCCTCTCTCCCTCAGATTTGGATCATACAGCAGATGTCCAGTGAGTATAGCGGGAGTTCATTCCTTTGAAACCACGTCAATAGGAAGACTGAATGTTTCAGTCTTGGTATCCCTATCTTTAATTTTTCTCCTCTCATTTTGGTTCCTTCACAATATGAAAATGATGGTTTAAAAGCACTCAGTTTTGCAGGGCTCAGTGGCTCAGTGAGCCGAGATTGCACCACTGCACTCCAGCCTGGGTGAAAGAGAGAGACCCCATCTCAAAAAATAAAAAATAAAAATAAAAATAAGGCCGGGTGCGGTGGCTCAACACCTGTAATCCCAGCACTTTGGGAGGCTGAGGCGGACGGATCATGAGGTCAGGAGTTCGAGACCAGCCTGACCAACATGGTAAAACCCCGTCTCTATTAAAAATACAAAAATTAGCCGGGCCTGGTGGTGCATGCCTGTAATCCCAGCTACCTGTGAGGCTGAGGCAGGAGAATTGCTTGAACCCAAGAGGTGGAGGTTGCAGTGACCCGAGATTGCACTACTGCACTCCAGCTTGGGCAACACAGTGAGACTCAGTCTAAAAAACATAAATAAATAATAAAAATAAAAGCACCCAGTTGCAGTGCCATTAAATTGATTGAGGCCTTAAAATTTGTATTTATCATACTGAATTTATTTTGACTTTGCTTGCTATCAAGTTTTCTTTCTCGCAGTGGATTGTATTACACAGAGCATGAATATACTTCTTTAGGTTACACGCATGGGGAGATACTCTGGAGGAAGCATTCGAGCAATGTGCAATGGCCATGTTTGGTTACATGACAGATACTGGGACAGTGGAGCCCCTCCAAACAGTAGAAGTAGAAACCCAAGGTAAATGATTTATTCACAAGGAAGAAATTGTTATACGGTACTGTATAGAATTGTGCAGTATTCTACATAATCTGAGTATATTTTCACAAAAAGAACCAGAAAATTAAGGATGAGTCTTTTCTTTCTCTTTAAACTGACCTAAGACATTTATTGAACTTTTAAATTCAAGTATGTTTTTAGAGACCAGAATTATTAAATATACTATTTGATCTTGTGTAGGAGATGACTTACAGTCTCTTCTGTTTCACTTTTTGGATGAATGGCTTTATAAGTTCAGTGCTGATGAATTCTTCATACCCCGGGTAAGCAAAGGTTTTTCTTTTTTACTGAGCAAATGGATTCTTAGTTCATATTTTAAAATAGAACAGATGATTTAAAATAGGACATGTGAAACAAAACCAATCCATGCAAATAAGACGATACTGATTTGCAGAGATTATAATGACCACGGGCACTTCCTGGTTAACCTGCATTTGCCTATGTGTGAACATTTCGTATTTAGATCTCATGTATTTGTCACTAATCAGGATTGTGTGATAAAAATGTACCTACAGTTTTCATCCACATTTTTTTCTGTTTTTGTTTTTGATAGAGACAGGGTGTTGCTATGTTGTCGAGGCTAGTCTTGAACTCCTAGCTTCTGGCAATCCTCCTGCCTCAATTTTGCAAAGTGCTGGGATTACAGGTGTGAGCATTGCACGCAGCCTCATCCACACTTTTTATGTTTCCCAAGTTTGAGCTATATTTATGTCCATCCATTGTTCCTTTTGTTCCATTTGAAATTTAGTAGCCCTGTCACATTGGCCTAAGTTAAACAACTGCAGCTTTTAGTTTTCCTTAACATGAAAAAAGGAAAAGCCAAATGGAGATTGCTTGCTGCTTTCATCCTTTAGAAGGGAACACATCTGCAATGTCATCGTTATTTAATAGAGATGGCAATCTCTGCTTTTATAATTCCTCCATTTTCTGCTTTACCAGCTTCACTACTTATACTCATTCTATCAACTGAGTCACTCATCCTATCAACTGAGTCACTCATCCTACAGAGTTCAAGTGCCTACCAGTAGTTTATTAGGCTCAGAGTGATTGAAATCCTATGTCCTCCTCCTCCACCATATATCTGTTTTCCCCCAGCGTTAAACAACAGCTTTTATTGAAGTGGCAGTGTACAGCAGCAGCAGAGGTACTGCCCCTGTGTGCCCAGAGTAGTTCTCTACCATATATCTTGCAGAGAAATTCTTTTGACTCATATTTTTAGATCTTACATTTTTCTAGAATACCTCCCTTGAATATGTAAGAAAAAACTTATTTCCTTGAAATATATTTAATACTCAGCTTGGGCAACATGGCGAAACTCCCTCTCTCAAAAAAACAAAAAAACAATAGTTATCTAGGCGTGGTGGCACATGCCTGTGGTCGCAGCTACTCCAGAGGCTGAGGTGGGAGGATTGCTTGAGCTCGGGAGGTGAAGGTTGCAGTGAGCCAAGATTATGCCACGGCACTCCAGCCTGGGCAACAGAGCGAAACCTTGTCTCAAACAACAACAAAAAAAACTGTATACATATATATCTCATTTGTTGTCCTATTTTAGCTAACATTCTAATTTTCTTTGCTTCACAGAAGTTGTGTGCTATTGTTTTCTAGAAAAGGTTGTAAAGGCCAGGCGCGGTGGCTCACGCCTGTAATCCCAGCACTTTGGGAAGCCGAGGCAGGTGGATCACCTGAGGTCAGGAGTTCGAGACCAGTCTGACCAATAAGGTGAAACCCCGTCTCTACTAAAAATACAAAAAAAATTGATTGGCTGGGCGTGGTGGCAGGCACCTGTAGTCCCAGCTGCTCAGCAGGTTGAGACAGGAGAATTGCTTGAACCTGGGAGGTGGAGGTTGCAAGTGAGCCGAGATCACGCCACTGTACTCCAGCCTGGGCGATGGAGTAAGGCTCCATCTCAAAAAAAAAAAAAAAAAAAAAGTTTTACAGATTTTTAGTAGATGGTCCAAAAAAACAAAACAAAACAAAAAGATTTTTAGTAGATAGTCTATTATGAACTTTTTTTAATTAAAAAATTTTTTTTCCTCTCTAGGAAGTGAAAGTACTTAGCATTGATCAAAGAAATTTCAAATTACGATCAATTGGGTAAGTTTTGAAAGTCCTTTAAGTACCGAGTTAAAGTTATATTCTTCATTGAATTCAATGAGCAAGGAAACAGATGGAAACATAAATCAGAGGGCCACTTGCAGATTGAGTTTTGTGGGATGCGTAAGGGCTTGGAAGGACCAGAAACTTATCAAAATAAAGTTGATTTTAATTGTTAAATTTGATTCCCAATTTGTTGATTTTTTAGGGAGAGAATACATGTAATTGCTAAATGGCACAGCATAAAGCCCAGCTTAGTGGATGGGAAACACTGACACTTTTTTTCTCATATGTTCTCACTTCTAGACCTATTTAAATCAATTCCATCTATTAACAAATCGTACTTTTATTTTCCTTCCAGAGTTTGCAAACACTTGATTAGGTCACTTTGGACTTGTTTCTCAGATTTCTTTAGTCACTTAAGTATATTTTTTAGGATTTTTAATTTTTTTTTTTTTTTTTTTTTTTTTTTGAGACAGGTTGTTGTTCTGTCTCCCAGGCTGGAGTACAGTGGTGCGGTCATGGCTCACTGCAGCTTCAGCCTCCTGGGCTCAAGGGATCCTCCCACCTCAGCCTCCTGAATAGCTGGGATCACAAAGTGCACCACTACGCCTGGCTGACTTTTTTGTTTTCTGAAGAGATGGGGTCTCCCCATGTTGCCCAGGCTGGTCTCAAAGTCCTGGGCTCAAGCAGTCCTCTGGCCTTGGCCTCCCAAAGTGCTGAGGTAATAGGCATGAGCCACTGTGCCTGGCCCTCCTAGGTTACTTTTACATAATAGCTTTTTTATTTTCATTTATTTATTTATTTATTTATTTATTTATTTTTGAGACAGAGTCTCGCTCTGTTGCTCAGGCTGGAGTGTGAGATCTCAGCTTACTGCAACCTCCACCTCCTGGGTTCAAGCGATTCTTCTGCCTCAGCCTCCCGAGTAGCTGAGATTATAGGCGCCTGCCACCACGCCTGGCTAATTTTTTGTATTTTTAGTATAGACGGGGTTTCACTGTGTTGGCCAGGCTGGTCTGAAGCTCCTGACCTCAGGTGATCTGCCCGCATCTGCCCTCCCAAAGTGTTGAGATTACAGGCTTGAGCCACTGTGCCCGGCCTCATTTATTTTTTTAGAAATGGGTTCTCATTCACTATGTTGCCCAGGCATCCTCAAACTCCTGGGCTCAAGCGATCCTCCTGCCTTGGCCTCCTGAGTAGCTGGGACAACAGATACACACCACCACGCCCGGCTCCATTTAATTTAATTTAATTTAATTTATTGATTGATTTGTTTGAGACACGGTCTTGCCCTGTCCCCCAGGCTGAAGTGCAGTGGTGTAATCATGGCTCACTGCAGCTTTGAACTCCTGGGTTCAAGTGATCCTCCTTCCTCAGCCTCCCAAGTAGCTGGGACTACAGGTGCACACTACCATGCCCAGCTAATTTGTTGTTGTTGTTGTTGAGACAGAGTCTTGCTCTGTTGCCCAGGCTGGAGGGCAGTGGTGCAATCTTGGCTCGCTGCAACCTCTGCCTCCAGAGTTCAAGCGATTCTCCTGCCTGAGCCTCCTGAGTAGCTGGGATTACAGGTGCCTGCCACCATGCCTGGCTAATCTCAGCTAATTTTTTATTTTTTTATAGAGATGGGGTCTTGCTGTGTTGCTAGGCTGGTCTCTAACTCCTGTGGCCCCATTTTATATTGAATTTCATTCACTTCTTTTTGTAAAGTGAGATCTTTTATTATCTTCTCTGTATTTTTGTTTTGTTTTGTTTTTTGTTGTTTTTTAATGAGTAAAGAAACAGGCTTGCTGGGTGCAGTGGCTCACGCCTGTAATCCCAACACTTTGGGAGGCCGAGGCGGGCGGATCACGAGATCAAGAGATTGAGACCATCCTAGCCAACATAGTGGAACCCCATCCCTACTAAAAATACAAAAATTAGCCAGGTTTGGTGGTGGGCATCTGTAATCCGAACTACTCAGGAGGCTGAGGCAGGAGAATGGCTTGAAAGCAGGAGGGGGAGGTTGCAGTGAGCCAAGATTGCGCCACTGCACTCCAGCCTGGCAACAGAGCGAGACTCCGGCTCAAAAAAAAAAAAAAAAACCCAAAAAACAAGCATGTCCAAAATTACTAGCTATTGTGTGTTTGAACAGAATTTTAAAACTTTGCTCTTCCTATTACACCACGTTGTGATCTTCACTCACATTAGTGTCAAAGACAGAGAGGAGACTGATCCCTAGTTCTAGATTACTTTTCTAGGGCCTTCTATATACAGATCATGGATATTTTTGGAAAAGTTGTAAAGTGTAAACCAAGTTCGGACTGTATTATAGAGTCTAGTATTTTGCCTTTGTGGTACTCAGACTTGCTTTCTCCAATGGGAGGTATTATTTAATTAGTTTTTGTTTTTCTTTTTTGTTTCGTTTTTGTTGTTTTTGTTTTGAGAGAGGGTTTTGCTTTGTCTCTCAGCCTGGAGTGCAGTGGCATGATCATGGCTCACTGCAGCCGTGACCTTTTGGGCTCAAGCAATCCTCCTACCTCAACCTCCCACGTAGCTAGGACAACAGACATACGCCACCATGCCTGGCTAATTTTATTTATTTTTTTAATCTTTTGTAGAGACAGGGTCTCGCTACATTGCCCAGGCTGGTCTCAAACTCCTGAGCTCAAGCTATCTTCCTGCCTCAGTCTCCCAAAGTGCTGAGATTACAGGTGTGAGCCACCGCACCCAGCCTACTTAACTAGTTTCATAACTGAGGATAGTAAAAAATTTGAATATGTTACTACTCTGTTTTGAAACAATATTTACTAAACAATGTTTATTGAGATTCCACCATAGGTACACTATATTGGGGCACATTTACTTTGAGATCAGCTATCAACCTTTTTTTAAAGTTTTTAAAATTAATTTTTTGTTTGTTTGTTTTTTAGATAGTCTCACTCTGTTGCCCAGGCTGGGAGTACAATGACGTGATCTTGGTTCACTGCAACGTCCACCTCCCAGATTCAAACCATTCTTGTGCCTCAGCCTCCCGAGTAGGTGGGACCACAGGCGCATGGCACCATGCCTGCCTAATTTTTGTATTTTTAGTAGAGATGAGTTCTCACCATGTTGGCCAGGCTGGTCTTGAACTCCTGGATTCATCTACCTCTGCCTCCCAAAGTGCTGGGATTACAGGTGGGAGCCACTGTGCCTGGCCACTAGAATTAATTTTTTTTTTTTTTTTTTTTTTTTTTTTTTTTTTTTGAGACAGAGTCTCGCTGTGTCGCCCAGGCTGGAGTGCAGTGGCATGATCTCAGCTCACTGCAATCTCTGCCTCCTGGTTCAAGCGATTCTCCTGCCTCAGCCTCCTGAGTAGTTCGGATTACAGGTGCCCACCACCACGCCTGGCTAATTTTTGTATTTTTAGTAGAGACAGAGTTTCACCATGTTGGCCAGGCTGGTCTTGAACTCCTGACCTCAGGTGATCCGCCCACCTCAGCCTCCCAAAGTGCTGGGATTACAGGCATGAGCCACCACGCCTGACCTTTTTCATTTCGCTCTGTTGCCTAGGCTGGAGTGCAGTGGCGTGATCTCGGCTCACTGCAACCTCCACCTCCTGGGTTCAAGCGATTCTCCTGCCTCTGCCTCCCAGGTAGCTGGGATTACAGACATGCGCCACCACGCCTGGCTAATTTTGTGTTTTTAGTAGAGACAGGGTTTTTCCATGTTGGTCAGGCTGGTCTCGAACTGCCGACCTCAGGTGATCCACCTGCTTCGGCCTCCCAAAGTGCTGGGATTACAGGCATGAGCCACCGCGCCTGGCCTATAATTAAAAATTTTTTTGAAATGGAGTCTTGCCCTGACACCCAGGCCAGAGTGCAGTGGTGCAGTCACAGCTCACTGCAGCCTTGACTTCTGGGCTCAGGCAATCTTCCTGCCTCCTCCTCGTGAGTGGCTGGGACCACAGGCATGTACCGCCATACCCAGCTAATTTTTTATATTTTTTTAATTTTGTGTACAGATGAGGTCTCCCTATGTTGCTCAGGCTGTTCTCAAACTCCTGGGCTCAAGCGATCCTCCCTTTGGCCTCCCAAAGTGCCGGGATTATAGGTATGAGCCACCGCACCCGGCCTTAACTATCAATCTTGAGAGCAAATGATGACACTGCACACACGTCCCTCAACAGCTGTATCTTCTGACAAATGAAAATGAAACTTAACAGCTCCCTGACCCCTCCTGTCTCTTTTGGCTTTCTAGCATGTTAACCACATTTACAGGGCTTATTTTAAAGCATATAAAGAGAGAACAAATCTTAATCATGTTTTAATTTGTATTCTCAAGGTGGGGAGAAGAATTTTCATTGTCCAAGCACCCTCAGGTATGTTTTAAAATCCAGCTATTAAGAACATGAAAAATTTCCTTACCATAAAGTTCATATATGTGACAATCAACTGCAGTTAGTTCTAACTGGTGTAAAGTGATAAGTTTTTCTCAAGCTTCTCTGACCTGTCTGGATATATTTTGTTAAAATACTGTGATTATACACACCTGATTTAGTGGATGAGGCTTCAGCATTGGGTTCTAGGGTCAAGTTTGTTCAGATTATTGTGGAATTTGAAATTCTCTTTGCCTTTTTGACCTTTATTTCTTCTCCTATAATAAAGATGTTGGACTAGATGTTCTCTATTGTACCTTTTACTTTCTGTGTGTCTCTAGATTCTGTATTTGCCGACCTGTATGGCCTCACTCTATGGTAGGAAAATCTATTGGAACAGGAGTGGGCAGTTTTTTTCTGTAAAATGGACAGATAATAAATGTTTTAAGATTTGTGGGCCAAGAATGACAGAAGAGCAGCTACTCAGTGCTTCTGTTGTAGCACCAAAGTAGCCATAGATAATACTTAAATGAATGAGTTCACTTGTATTCTAGTAAAACTTATTTATGCCCATTGAAATTTGAATTTCTTATCATTTTCAAATGTAACAAAATGTCATTGTTTTGATTTTTTTCCGCAACCATTTAAAAATGTAAAAATCAGACCAGGCACAGTGGCTCAGACCTGTAATCCCAGCATTTTGGGAGGCCAAGGCAGGCAGATCGCTTTAGGTCAGGAGTTTGAGACCAGCCTGGCCAATATAGTGAAACCCAGCCTCTATTAAAAATACAAAAATTAGCTGGGCGTGGTGGCACGTGCCTGTAATCCTAGCTGCTCAGGAGGCTGAGGCAGGAGAATCACTTGAACCTGGGTGGCGGAGGTTGCAGTGAGCCGAGATCATGCCATTGCACTCCAGCCTGGGTGACAGAGCGAGACTGGTCTCAAAAAAATAAAATAAAAGTAAATAAATAAAGATGTAAAAATCACTCTTACTTTATGGGACTGTACAAAAAGAGACAGTTTGGCCTGTGGGCTGTATATATTTTGCTGACCCCTGTGTTTAGGCCAGATACAGACAGGTCACTTAACTACTGGGATACATTCAGAGAAATGCATCTTTAGGCGATTACATCATTGTGCAAACATCATGGAGTGTACTTACACAAACCTAGATGCTATAACCTATGCTATATGGTATAGCCTATCACTCCTAGGCTACGGACCTGTACAGCATGTTACTATACTGAATACTATAGGCAGTTGTTAAACATTGGTAAATATTTGTGTATTTATAAATACCAAAAAAAGATATAGTAAAAATACAGTATTATAGGCTGGGCGTGGTGGTTCACGCCTGTAATCCCCGCACTTTGGGAGGCCAAAGTGGGTGAATCACCTGAAGTCAGGAGTTCTAGACCAGCCCGGCCAACGTGGTGAAACTCCATCTCTACTAAAAATGCAAAAATTAGCTGGGTGTGGTGGCGGGTGCCTGTAATCCCAGCTACTTGGGAGGCTGAGGCAGGAGAATCGCTTGAACCTGGAAGGCGGAGGTTGCAGTGAGCGGAGGTCACGCCATTGCACTCCAGCCTGGGCGACAAGAGCAAAACCCCATCTCAAAAAAAAAAAAAAGAAACAGTATTAGAATCTTCTCAGACCACCATCATATATGCAGTTAGTCATTGACCAAAATGTTGTTATGCGGCACATAACTGTATTCTAAATTCATATTTGCCATTGGAAGTATTCAGAATGGATTGTGAGCAAATTAATTTCATTTATTCCTAAGAGTTTTTGTTTATGTGAGACAGTGCCTTGCTATGTTGCCCAGGCTGATCCGAAACGCCTAGTCTCAAGCAATCCCCCCACCTCAGTCTCCTGAGTAGCTGAGCTGACAGGTGCACACCACCAATTCCAGCTTGGTACTCCTAACAGTTTTTGTTTTGTTTTGTTTTTGAGACGGAGTCTCATGCTATTGCCCAGGCTGGAGTGCAGTGGCACGATCTCAGCTCACTGCAACCTCTGCCTCCCGGGTTCAAGTGATTCTCCTGCCTCAGCCTCCCGAGTAGCTGTGATTACAGGCACATGACGCCATACCTGGCTAATTTTTTGTATTTTTAGTAGAGATGGGGTTTCATCATGTTGGCCAGGCTGATCTCGAACTTGTGACCTCAGGTGATTCACCTACCTCAGCCTCCCAAAGGAGGCGTGAGCCATCGCGCCCAGCCAACAGTTTTTATTATTATTATTATTATTCTTTCTCTTTTTTTGAGGCAGTCTCACCCTGTCACCCAGGCTGGAGTGCAGTGATGCGACCTCTACTCACTGCAACCTCCCCCTCCCGGGTTCAAGCGATTCTCGTGTCTCAGCCTCCCGAGTAGCTGGGATTACAGGCCCATGCAACCATGCCAGGCTAATTTTTGTATTTTAGTGGAGATCGGGTTTCACCTCGTTGGCCAGGCTGGTTTCGAACTCCTGACCTCAGGTGATCCACCCACCTTGGCCTCCCAAAGTGCTGGGATTTTAGGCGTGAGCCACTGCGCCCAGCTACTTCTTATTTTTTGAATGAATGATCAAATAACTTTTTTTTTTTTTTGAGATGGAGTCTCACTCTGTTGCCCAGGCTGGAGTGCAGTGGCGTAATCTCAGCTCACTGCAACCTCCACCTCCCAGGTTCAAGCGATTCTCCTGTCTCCACCTCCTGAGTAGCTGGGATTACAGGGGTATGCCACCACGGCCGGCTAATTTTTGTATTTTTAGTAGAGGTGGGGTTTCACCTTGTTGGTCAGGCTGGTCTCAAACTCCTGACTTCAGGTGATCCGCCCGCCTCGGCCTCCCAAAGTGCTGAGATTACAGGCATGAGCCACTGCGCCCAGGCAATCAACTTTTCAAAGCAAAAAGGAGTGTTTTACAAATAGCTTATTAAAACATCTGGTTCCTGGAATATTTCTTGGTTTAAAATACCTTCCTGGTTTTAATACTGTCTTTACCTTCTCTGCATGAATCCATATGCCATCCATCCATGAATTTATGCATGCATTCAGCAAATTCTTATCAAGTGCCTCTAGTGTTTCAGACTTTTTTTTATGCACTCGAGGTAGAAATGTAATAGGATAAGCGAAGTCTCTGCCCTTACTGAGTTTAAAATGTAGTGGGAGAAGTGAGCCAGACAAACATGTAAACACATAATATAATTTCAGATAGTGAACAGTGCCATCAGGATAAGGTAAGAGTGGTTGGAGGAGGGGAGGGGATAGTCAGAAAATACATGTTTATCAACCCATTCTCACGCTGCTGATAAAGACATACCCGAGACTGGGTAATTTATAAAGGAAAGGGGCTTAATTGATTCATAGTTCAGCATGGCTGGGGAGACCTCAGGAAACTTACAATCATGGTGGAAGGAGAAGCAAACCCTTCCTTCACATTGTGGCAGGAAGAGAAGTGAGTGCTGAGCAAAGGGGGAAGCCCCTTAGAAAACCATCAGATCTCCTGAAAACTCATGCACTATCACTAGAACAGCATGGTGGAAAACGCCCCCGTGATTCAATGATCTCCACCTGCTCCCTCCCACAACACGTGGGGATTATGAGCACTACAGTTCAAGATGAGATTTGGGTGGGGACACAGCCAAAATACATCAGCATGTTTGAGAAAATGATATTTGAGCAGAGGCAAGAGAGATGAAGAGTGAGCAGAAATAAGGAAGAACTTTCTAGGCGAAGAAACAGGTGTAAAGGCCCTGAAATGAGGTAAGTTCAGGGAACAGCAAGCTGGAGCTGAGAGTGAAGGTGTAATAGTAGGAGATAAGGTTGTAGAGATAGGGCCACAGCCTCTTTGGTAAAATTTGGTAAGGGGGGTATAGGATCAAGTATTCACGTATAGGAGTTGGCCTATACGTGGGAGCCAGGGACAAGCCATTTATTGCAATCAGAGAGGCTGAGTACAGATACAGCATGATGGTAGATTTGGTGGTAGGAAGATGAGTCAGTTCTTACTGAGTTGCTCTTACTTTTTCTAGGAAGCACAGTTGATTGAGACTGAGAATGAGGGAGGAATGATCACTAGAGGAGAAGAGAAAGAATTGTCTCAGAGAGTGAAAAAGGGAATTTATTGGTAATTGTAAGATTTTACTGCTAGTACTGAATTCCTGTTTGAGATGTGTGGACATACACTCGGGGTGATACCAGTTAGCATGGTGTGTGCTGCCATAAGCAGACAGTTGAACTTGAATTAGGTTGTGGTTTTGCCAGGTGATTGTGGCAGAGGAGAAAAAGCAGCGGCAGTGCCACTTATATCCTTCTGTGAAATCTTCCGTTTTTTGTGTGGTGTAGAGCTAGCAAATGCCATTTACCTATTGCCTGATACATTTTATGGTGCACAGAATTATTGTAGATTCCTTTTGGAGCTGGAAAGAACCTAAGAGAACATCTAATTCTGTGGTTTTAAACTGGGGCAGGGTTGGGCAATGTCATGTATCAGAGACGTGTGGAGAGCTTTTGACCTGGGAAACTATATCTTACTCTTCAGCTAGACTTGGAAAGAGAAGAGTCCCAAGAGGTGAAGTGAGTGTTGTCAACTGAGGAAAAGAGAATAAGTTGAATTCCTAGGGTCTAGGTCAGAGTATAAGGAGGTGGTTTGGATTTCAGAAGGAGCCCTGAGCCAAATAGTAGAAAAGCTTGTGTTCTTTGATTCAACCCATTTTCTTTTTTTTTTTTTCAATCATCCTCAAAAGTTTTTTACTTTTTTTTCTTTCCAACTTTTATTTTTAGGTTCATGGGGTACACATACAAGTTTGTCACATGGGTAAATTGCGTGTTGTGGGGGTTTAGTGTACAGATAATTTTGTCACCCAGGTAATCAGCATAATACCTGATAGGCAGTATTTCAATCCTCACCCTCCCCCAACTCTCAAGTAGACCCGGTGTCTCGTTTCCCTCTTCGTGTTCATGTGTGCTCAATGTTTATGTCCCACTTAAATATATGGAAACATGATATTTGATTTTCTGTTCCTGCAGGAATTCACTTAGGATAATGGCCTCCACCTCCATCCACGTTGTTGCAAAGGACATGATCTCATTCTTTTTTATGGCTGTGTAGTATTCTATGGTGTATATGTATCACATTTTCTTTATCCAGTCTACCATTGATGGGCATGTGGATTGATTCTATGTCTTTGCTATTGTGAATAGTGCTGCAGTGAACATACCCATGGATGTGTCTTTATGTGATTTAACCCATTTTATAAATGGAAAACCGATGTCCAGACAGGCCAGACAATTTCTATACCCAGGTGGAAACAAAGCCAGGATTAGAGTTCCATGTCCCAACTCCATTGTGCATGTCTCCATTGTGCATGTGTTGCCTCTCATTTTTCTTGAATCCCTGTATATTCTCCTAATTTGATAACTGTTTCATTTTCATTTTCAAAATACTAAAATTTTTACTTTCTGCTGATTGTTGCTGGAGTTAACGATTATGATTTCAATATCCTATTTTCCTTTTTTTTTTCTCTAACCCCAACTTTAGGGAACAGAAGTCAAAGCAATAACATATTCAGCAATGCAGGTCTATAATGAAGAGAAGCCGGAAGTTTTTGTGATCATTGACATTTAAGACACCAAAAAAGAAAAGACTCCTATGAAGAGCTGGTTTTTTTTTCCTCTTCCTTTTGAGAAGACACTATGAATTAAATTCTACAGCTTTTTTTTGATATATGGAAATTCGTAGAACAGAAATATTTTAGTTAAAGTGTGACTTTCAGAAAGGGAAAATCAGGGCACAGCCTTGGTCTGTGTTCCCCAAATATTCAGACTTTAAAGAATTCTTCAACCCCCAAGGGACAGTTATGGTCCTTTGATTCGCTGCTGTGGCAGTAGGTGTGCCTCATGCCTTCCAGTGCAATGCACGCCTTCCAGCCTCACCCCAGAGAGGAGCACTGATGTCAGCAGCAGCCTGAGGCTGAATCCAGGTTGAAAAAAGAATAACTTGAAAAAATATATTTCCACACGCAGAATTTTGTTTTTCTTCCAAGTTGGTTAAGATTTTATATTTTCTTTCTTTCTTTTTTTTTTGAGACGGAGTCTCGCTCTGTAGCCCAGGCTGAAGTGCAGTGGTGTGAGCTCGGCTTACTGCAAGCTCCGCCTCCCGGGTTCACGCCATTCTCCTGCCTCAGCCTCCCAAGTAGCTGGGACTATAGGCACCCGCCACCATGCCTGACTAATTTTTGTATTTTTAGTAGAGATGGGGTTTCACCGTGTTAGCCAGGATGGTCTTGATCTCCTGACCTTGTGATCCGCCCACCTTGGCCTCCCAAGGTACTGAGATTACAGGCATGAGCTACCATGCCCGGCCACAAGACATAGATTTTCTATATGCACATCAAGGGAGGTTGTGTTTTAGGTTGCTAAAGGACAGAGCTATCCTGTATTCCAGTTGGTTTTTGTAGAGAAACAATTAGACTTCTCTAGATAGAGCCCTGATTTTTCTCTCACGCTTTCATTTTTTTAAAAGCACTAATGATATTTCCTGTTTTCTCATAAGAAAAAGTCAATACTATGCCTTACAGAGACTTTCCTTCTAATATAGAATTTTATTTGAAAGTGAGTATATGTTTATAACTAGAGAATAAAAGGAGAATTTTTGAAAATTTTCTTTATTGTTGTTGTTGTTTAACTACTTAAGCTATTCGTCCTTTTTTTTGAGACAGGATCTTGCTCTGTCCCCCAGGCTGGAATGCAGTGGTACAATCATAGCTTACTGTGGCCTCGAACTCCTGGGCTCGAGCAGTCCTTCTAACTCAGCCTCCCAAATAGCTGGAACTACAGGAATGCACCACCATACCTGGCTAATTTTTAAATTTTTTTGTAGAGGTGGGGTCTCACTATGTTGTCTTGAACTGGTCTTGAACTCCTGGGCTCAAGTGATCCACCTTGGCCCACCAAAGTACTGGGGTTACAGGTGTGAACCACTGCACCAGGCCTAGCTATTTGTCTTTAAGGAGACAGGAGGCCAGGAAAACAACCTTAAAATGATCTGAACTCTTAAAGTAGAAGACTTTTTAAAAATGAAATTTAGTTTGATTTGCACCTTTTTTCTTGTTTCTATTGATTGAGGTATTCTCTTTTGGGATCAAGAGTTTGCAAAGTTGCTATTTATTCCCAAGAACATAAGAAAAAAATTGCCACTGGGTGGTGCTAAATATCATCATAGTATGGCAAACTTGAACTAAAAGGAACGGATTAGCAATTATTTTTCTATGGGTATTTAACAGAAAACAGGGTTAATGAAAGCTGGGCACAGTGGCTCACACCTGTAATCCCAACAATTTGGGAGGCTGAGGCAGGCGGATCACCTGAGGTCAGGAGTTCAACCCCAGCCTGGCCAACATAGTGAAACCCCATCTCTACTAAAAATACAAAATATTAGCCTGGTTTGGTGGCAGGCACCCATAATCCCAGCTACTCGAAAGCCTGAGGCAATGAGAATCGCTTGAACCCCGGAGGTGGAGGTTGCAGTGAGCTGAGATTGTGCCCCTGAACTGCAGCCTAAGTGACAGAGAGACTCCGACTCAAAACAGAAAAAGAAAATAGGGTTAATGAAGAATAGGCCAAGAGTCTGTGGTTTGAAAAGCAGCTCTTCAGATGAATATATAGCAGGAACACTGGGTAGTGTGTTTTAACCTCCTTTGTACTCAGGCACATTTTACAAATTTGAATTGTTACTCTCCAAGCCGAACACATCCCTTAGAATCCTTTTACCTTTTATTAGGATTGATTGCCAGGCTGAGATGGGGCTCTTTTTTTCACAGAACCTTTGCATATCGTGGGCTAATTGGGGCTTAATTGTGAAAATGAACAATGGAAGACCATGAAGGCAACGAAGGCCAAATCCAGAGTAAGAAGAGGTGAGACTTGGAATACAATAAAACCAAATAGAGCTGGGCACAGTGGCTCATGCCTGTAATCCTAGCACTTTGGGAGGCCAAGGTGGGTGGATCACTTGAGCCCAGGAGTTTGGGACCAGCCTGGGCAACATGGTGAAACCCTGTTTCTACAAAAAATATAAAAATTAGCCAGGTGTGGTGGCATGCACCGGTAGTCCCAGCTACTTGGGAGGCTGAGGCAGGAGAATCTCTTGGACCCCGGAGGCAGAGGTTGCAGTGAGCCGAGATCACGCCATTGCACTCCAGCCTGGGTGACAGGAGTAAAACCTTGTCTCAAACAAAACAAAAACTAAGTGAGGCACAGACTTCCCTAGGACAAAAAGCATGTGAGGCAACCATATTGTTACTGGTGAAAGGTCTTGACTATGAGTTGACAGGTTCTTGGCGTTTTGAACAAATAATTGGACAAAATGCACAAACAAAGCAAAAAAATGAAGCAATGAAAGCACAGATTTATTGAAACAAAAAGTACACTCCACAGAGTGTGAGCAGGCTCAAGCAAGGGGCTCAAGAGTGCTGGTTACAGGATTTTCTGGGGTTTAAATACCCTCTAGAGGTTTCCCATTGGTTACTTGGTTATACTGTATGTAAATTAAGGAGTGGCCCACGACCAGTCTGATTGGTTGTAGTAGGTGACCAATCAGAGGCTGAAGTAAAGTTCTGAATGAAGACTGGGGAGCCAAAGGGAGTACAGTCTGATCCTCTTGATTCAGTTCTAGGAAGTCAGCACAAATCTGCCTTAGGTTCCCCGCCTCCAGACCCTATTCTGCCTCAATATTGCTTACTACCAGCACTACATAATGGAGTTAAGTAAAAACAAGTGTGATGTAATTATGCAATACAAATTATAATTTATGATACACTTACAATCTATTATATTTTAATGTCAATTTCAAATTTTAATATGTGTTTTTGGCCGGGCACAGTCGCTCATGTCTCTAATCCTAGCACTTTGGGAGGCTGAGGCAGGCAGATCATCTGAGGTTGGGAGTTCCAGACCAGCCTGACCAACATGGAGAAACCCCGTCTCTACTAAGAAATACAGAATTAGCCAGCCTGTAGTCCCAGCTGCTTGGGAGGCTGAGGCAGGGGAATCGTTTGAACCTGGGAGGCAGAGGTTGCAGTGAGCAGAGATCACGCTATTGCACTCCAGCCTGGGCAACAAGAGCAAAACTCCGTCTCAAAAAAAAAAAAAAAGAAAAATGTGTGTTAGTTTTTAAATATGCCAAAATGTAATGAATAGAAGGAAATTGAGTGTGTCACCCTTTATATAGAAAATTGGCATCTTTAGTCCATCAGCAGCAATGCAGTTTATTTTTGGTTTATTTATTGAAATGGTTGCACTGGCTGTCACCAGATTCTTCTGCTAATTTCAAATAGGTGTTTTGGCCTAGGGAGCAGATTCTCCCCCACTGCAGAGCTAATTGATTTAAATGGGGACTGAACCTTATCCTCACATGAAAACTCTGTTCTAATTATAAATGTCTCAGCATTATCTCTCACCTTATGACATACCCACTCATCTTCACTTCTCTGTCCAATTCTCCTTTCTGGGCTGCCTTTATCCTTCCTCCTAAAGTAAGGGAAGAAAACCCACTGCCTAAGGAGCCAGGTGGGTAATGGGATTGGCTATGTGTTGAGCCCAGGGCTTATAGTGTCTGAGAGGTCAGCTGCCTCAGCGATAGCCCTTGTCAATAGTGGGAATACAAGCTGAGTGTTGTAGTTTTTCATGACACCTCAAAAATTGGGATTTTTATGTGAAAGCTCCCAAATTTTTGGAAAAAAAACAAAAACACTATGGTCATCACAATGAGGGGCAAACATCTTGCAAGTTCTGCTTTAAAGTCCACATCAGGCTGGGCGTGGTGGCTCACGTCCGTAATCCCAAAACTCTGGGAGGCCGAGGCAGGTGGATCACGAGGTCAGGAGTTCAAGACCAGCCTGGCCAAGATGGTGAAACCCGTTTCTACTAAAAATACAAAAATTAGCCGGGCATGGTGTCGGGTGCCTGTAATTCCAGCTACTTGGGAAGCTGAGGCAGAGAATTGCTTGAACCCGGGAGGCAGAGGTTGTAGTGAGCCAAGATTGTGCCACTGCACTCCAGCCTGGGTGACAGAGTGAGGCTCCATCTCAATAAATAAATAAAATAAAGTCCACGTCAAAGCCTGTCACCAAGAAACCTTGCCAACCATTTCAGCCATCAGTGGTCTTCTCTGAATTGCACCTGTCTAGTTAGTTTTAAAGATTTGCCAGCTTAGTCAATTTTATAATTGTTGAACGTTTGCTAGTTTTGTCTCTCTGAATAGAAAGCAAGCCCCCAGATCACATAATGGTCATTGGCTACTTAATGATCAATGGATTAAGCATTTTAGGGCTACTTAAATCTCTTAGGCAGAGACTGCAGGTCAACTTCTTGAACAAATCTCAAGAGTTTAAGAATCTCAAGTCAAGCTTGGGAGGCCAACACAGGTGGATCACTTGAGCCTAGGAGTTTGAGACCAGCCTGGGCAACATGCTGAAACTCCACCTCTACTAAAAATACAGAAAAATAACCAGGGATGGTAGCACAGGCCTGTAGTCCCAACTTGGGCAGCTGAGGTGGGAGAATCACCTGAGGCCAGGAAGTCTAGGCTGCAGTGAGCCATGATGACGCCACTGCACTCCAGCCTGGGTGAGAGTGAGATCTTGCCTCCAAAAAAAAAAAGGAATCTTAAGTCACAAGCCTTGATTCCTAATCCTTTCTCTACTGATGACCTTGGTCCTTATCTATGTATTATGGGTAACAGTGTAACAGTGTATGTATGTATTATGGGTAACAATAGTGGTATGATTTTCTTTTTTTTTTTTTTTGAGATGGAGTCTCGCTCTGTCGCCCAGTGTGGAGTGCAGTGGCGCGATCTCGGCTCACTGCAAGCTCCGCCTCCTGGGTTCACGCCATTCTCCTGCCTCAGCCTCCCGAGTAGCTTGGACTACAGGTGCCTGCCACCACGCCCGGCTAATTTGTGTGTGTGTGTGTTTTTAGTAGAGACAGGGTTTCACCATGTTAGCCAGAATGGTCTCTATCTCCTGACCTCGTGATCTGCCTGCCTTGGCCTCCCAAAGTGGTGGGATTACAGGCGTGAGCCACCGCGCCCGACCAATGATCTTTTTAAACATTTTTATTTTTATTTTAGAAATGGGATCTTACTATGTTGCCCAGGCTGGTCTTGAACTCCTGGGATCAAGAGATCCTCTTGCCATGGTCTTCCAAAGTGCTAGGATAACAGGTGTGAGCCACCACACCCAGCTGATCTCTCATCACTAGTACCTCCCATCTAAGATGGCTAAGTGGTTGTATTCACAGCCTCTTTTGCCAGTTCTTTCCAGTTTGGAAGAGAATGTTCAAGAAGAACCATTCATACCCTTCTCAAGATAGGAGAAGTGCCATCATGAACTACTGGGGCTACTCCCTCACCCAATCAGACCTGCAGAAGGCTTGGAGATTACCAGATTCTGCCCAGTAAGAAGCCCTGAATGATCTCAACAATACTAGCTTTGCCGCAGAGAAACTATGAGACTGAGAATTTAGTTTCCTCACTTCAGAAACGAGGACATTGGAAAAGATATCCTCCAAAAGCTCTTCCAGAGCAAACTGTCAGAATTTAGTGACTGTATTACTTTATCAGTATGATTTCCTAATGTGCTATGTACATTTTTTTTGTTTAATTACCTATAAGTGGCCCAGCACGATAGCTCATGCCTGTAATCACAGCACTTTGGGAGGCTGAGGTAGGTGGATCACCTAAGGTCAGGAGTTCGAGACAAGCCTGGCCAACGTGGTGAAACCCCATCTCTACTAAAAATACAAAAATTAGCTGGGCGTGGTGGCAGGCGCCTGTCATCCCAGCTACTCTGGAGGCTGAGGCAGGAGAATTGTTTGAACCTGGGAGGCGGAGGTTGCAGTGAGCCAAAATCACACCATTGCACTCCAGCCTGGGCGACAAGAGCGAAACTCCTTTTCCAAAAAAAAAAAAAATTTACATATAAGTAATTGCTTAATGTTAAATTCTGGACATGCAAGAGTGTGCTTTTAGAATGAACCAACATTATGGCCAGGCGCAGTGGCTCATGCCTGTAATCCCAGCACTTTGGGAGGCCGAGGCGGGTGGATCACCTGAGGTCGGGAGTTTGAGATCAGCCTGACCAACATGGAGAAACCCCGTCTCTACTAAAAGTACAAAATTAGCCAGGTGTGGTGGCACATGCCTGTAATCCCAGCTACTAGGGAGGCCGAGGCAGGAGAATCGCTTGAACCTGGGAGGCGGAGGTTGCGGTGAGCTGAGATCTTACCACTGCACTCCAGCCTGGGCAACGAGTGAAACTCCATCTCAAAAAAAAGAATGAACCAACATTTATTTTGTCATAAACGCATATCCAGGTCTCCACTGTACAAAACATTTTTCTAGGTGCTTCCATCTGGAAAATGTTACCCATTTGTCATACCGGCAATTTTACATGTAGTACATTTATTCTACTTTTTATTAATGAGGAAATTACTGACAACTAAGACTATCTGGCTATAAGAGGCAGACTTGGGACTTCAGACTCTAGTCAATGTATTTACACAAGGTTTTTTTTTTTTTTTTTTAGACAGAGTCTCACTCTGTCGCCAGGCTGGAGGGCAGTGGCGCGATCTTGGCTCACTGCAACCTCCGCCTCCTGGGTTTAAGTGATTCCTCTGCCTCAGCCTCCCAAGTAGGTGGGACTACAGGCACCAACTACCATGCCTGGCTAATTTTTTGTATTTTTAGTAGAGATGGGGTTTCACCATGTTGGCCAGGATGGTCTCAATCTCCTGACCTCATGATCCACCTGCCTTGGCCTCCCAAACGGGCATGGTGGCGCGCGCCTGTAATCCCAGCTACTTGGGAGGCTGAGGCAGGAGAATCGCTGGAACCCAGGAGGCAGAGGTTGCAGTGAGCCAAGATTGTGCCACTGCCCTCCAGCCTGGGCAACAGAGCGAGACTCCGTCTCAAAAATATATTATAATATAATATAATATAATATAATAATAAACTACCTCCCAGTATAAACACTAAAGACATTATGGTCACGGGCTCTGAGGACTAAGCTCTGATTTTTTTTCTTGCCCAAATTCCTATCTAAGGGGTCTGGGGAATCATGCCCTACAAACCATAAATTTTCATCAGATGAGTTTTATTTAACCCTATATATCATGACTTACTTTCTAATCTGACTCTGGCATAACATTTTTTTTTTTTTGAGACAGTCTCAGTCTGTCACCCAGGCTGGAGTACAGTGGTGCGATCTCAGCTCACTGCAGCCTCCACCTCCTGGGTTTAAGTGATTCTCCCACCTCACCTCCCAAGTAGCTGGGACTATGGGCATGCACCATCGCACCCGGCTAATTTTTGTATTTTTAATAGAGACAGGGTTTCACCATGTTGGCCAGGCTGGTCTGGAACTCCTGGCCTTAGGTGATCCGCCCACCTCGGCCTCCCAAAGTGCTGGAATTACAGGTGTGAGCCACCGTGCCCAGCCTTCTTTTTAGAAAGAAGGTCTGGCTCTGTTGCTCGGAGTACAGTGGCATGATCGTAGCTAACTGCAGCCTTAAACTCCTGGGCTCAGGTGATCATCCCGCCTCAGCCTCCTGAGTGGCTGGGACTACAGGCATGTGTCACTATGCCTGATTGCTATTTTTTGGGAGACAGTGTAACTACCCAGTGGGTTCACCTTACCTGCTGCCTAGACAGAGGCGATTTATGAAGACGGGAATTGCAATAGGGAAAGAGTAATTCACGCAGAGCTGGCTCTGCGGGAGACCAGAGTTATATTATTACTCAATTAAGTTTGCCCAACATTTGGGGATCAGAGTTTTTAAGGACAACTTGGTGGGTGGGGGGAAACCAGTGAACTGGGAGTGCTAATTGGTCAGGTCAGAGATGAAATCATAGGGAGTGGAAGCTGTCTTCTTGCACTGAGTCAGTTCCTAGGTCGGGGGGGTCACAAGATCAGATGAGCCAGTTTATCAATCTGGGTGGTCCCAGCTGATCCATCAAGTGCAGGGTCTGCAAAATATCTCAAGCACTGATCTGAAGAGCACTTTAGGGAAGGTCAAGATTTTGTAACCTCCAGCTGCATGAATCCTAAACCATAATTTCTAATCTTGTGGCTAATTTCTTAGTCCTACAAAGGCAGCCTAGTCCCCAGGGAAGGAGGTTTGTTTTGGGAAAGGGCTGTTATCATCTCTGTTTTAAACTATAAACTATAAGTTTCTCCCGAAGTTAGTTCAGCCTCCACCCAGGAATGAACAAGGACAGCTTGGAGGTTAGAAGCAAGATGGTCAGGTTAGATCTCTTTCCACTGTCTCAGTCATAATTTTGCAAAGGCAGTATGTTGCCCAGGCTGGTCTCAAACTCCTGGTCTCAAGCAATCCTCTCACTTCCTCCTCCCAAAGTGCTGGTATTACAGGCGTCAGCCACTGTGTCCAGCCCCCTCTTTAATTCTAAAGAAGGTCCACAGTGCTTGGTGAAGGGGTGTTATCATTCTAGAGACAACCCTGGGAGCCCGTGCCATCTGCACAAGTGACATGGTAGCTAGAATCTTAGTTTATTAAGCTGGGCAAGCTGAGTCACTCGTTTCTGCTTTTCCCTCTCCTTTCTCTTCTCCAGACTTATTTCCCGTCTCCTACTTACCTACTGTGGCTTTTTCCTGTGCTAATCTAGCTTGCTTTCTCCCATATCTTAGTTGAGCATCTATATTCAAAAGCCTGCACTTCAGGCCAGGCGCGGTGGCTCACGCTTGTAATCCCAGCACTTTGGGAGGCGAAGTGGGTGGATCACCTGAGGCCAGGAGTTCAAGACCAGTCTGGCCAACATGGTGAAACCTCGTCTCTAATAAAAATACGAAAAATTAGCCAGGCATGTGGTGCACGCCCATAATCTCAGACACCGGGGAGGCTGAGGCGGAAGAATCGCTTCAGTCCGGGAGGCAGAGGTCACAGTGAACTGAGATCGAGCCACTGCACCCCAGCCTGGGCGACAGGACGCCAGTGAGATGCCTCTGGCCAAATCCCACGGGAGTGGTTCCCTGGCATCGCGCGTCAAGGCTCCGCCCCGGCCCTTCTCGCGGCTCCCATTGGCTGGGCCGCGGACTCCTGGGGCGCCGACACCTCCTACTGGCCGCCACGGCGAGGTCGGGGAGCAGGGCACTGGCCAGTCCCAGCTGAGTTGGGAGGTGTCGGGGACGCAAATGACTTCACAGAGCACAATGTCATAACCTTAAGTAACACCAAACAAC
Organism: Pongo abelii; assembly: GCF_028885655.2. Lineage (NCBI taxonomy): Eukaryota > Metazoa > Chordata > Mammalia > Primates > Hominidae > Pongo > Pongo abelii. The sequence continues at coordinate 200,957,944 of NC_071985.2, forward strand.
TTTTCCTAAAGTGGGGATAAGATAGGCTCGCTTTCTAGGCTGCAGGTCTTAAGCACCTGCCGCGGCATCTGATAGTGCGGATTTGAGTCCCCGCCGCCCCTGAGTCGTGGCGTGGCTTCCAGGTTAGTCATTCCAGTGCACAACCCCCCAAGTCCAACTGTTTTAAATGAGGACGGTGCTGGATCTAGACGGTGCCTGGCAAATGTGGGCTTTTTATTTTTATTTTTTAATTTATTTTTATATTTTTTTCTGAGATGGAGTTTCGCTCTTTTTGCCCAGGCTGGAGTGCAATGGCATGATCTCGGCTCACTGCAACCTCCGCCTCCCGGGTTCAAGTGATTCTTCTGCCTCAGCCTCCTGAGTAGCTGGGATTACAGGCGCCCACCACCACGCTCGGCTAATTTTGTATTTTTAGTAGAGACGGGGCTTCACGATGTTGGCCAGACTGACCTCAGGTGATCCGCCGGCCTCGGCCTCCCAAAGTGCTGGGATTACAGGCGTGAGCCACCGCGCCGGGCCAAATGTGGGCTTTTTATAAGGCGTCCACTACACACGACAGAAAAATGTCTATTTCCCCCTACCGCCCCCAGAGTCTAGCTAATCTAGTTTTAGGAGTGTCTGGTAAATCCCAGGCCTCTCCGATGGGGGCGGTGGGGGAAGGGAGGTCTAGCTGTTAGACTGAATAACTTTCCAGGAAAAGCAGTTGTGAGGAAAAACAGGACTGAAAAGGAAAATTTTCTACCCCTTAATCTCGCTCACTGGCATAGTCATCCCTGAAAATAATATATAAAGTCATGGTTTATAGAGGGGTCACTTGCTTGAACGTGATATCCATTGTTTAGGGAGAAAAAAATCCAGGCTTTCTTTTGTATTTATTTGTTACTTTTTTAATAGACAGGGTCTCACAATGTGGCCCAGGCTGGAGTGCAGTGGCGCAATCATAGCTCACAGCAGTTTTGAATTCCTGGGCTCAAGCGATCCTCCCGCCCCAGCTTCGCTTCCCAAATAGCTGGGACTACAGGCCTGTGCCACCATGCCCGCCTAATTTTAATTTTTTGGGTTTTTTTGGTGGAGATAGAATGTCACTGATGCCCAGGCTGGCCTTGAACTCCTGGCCTCAAGTGATTCTCCCACCTCAGCCTCCCAAAGTGCTGGTATTACAGGAGTGAACCAATGTGGCCATATCTCAAGGCCTTCATTTTTTAACACGTGGTGCTAATACTTTTAGGTGGGGTTTTCAACTCCTGGGTTTTTTGTGGACTTTTTCCTCAGTATACAGAAAAAGTTTAAAATCAATTCAGATAGGCAACAAAAGGCACAGTATCTTTTCTTTTGTTTTTTGAGAAGAAGTTTCACTCTTGTTGCCCAGGCTGGAGTGCAGTGGCACAATCTCAGCTCACTGCAAAGTCCGCCTCCTGGGTTCAAGTGGTTCTCCTGCCTCAGCCTCCCGAGTAGCTGGGATCACAGTTGTGCGCCAACATGCCAGGCTAATTTTTGTATTTTTGGTAGAGACGGGGTTTCACCATGTTGGCCAGGCTGGTCTTGAACTCCTGACCTCAAGTGATCCACCTGCCTTGGCTTCCCAAAGTGCTGGAATTACAGGTGTGAGCCACCGCGCCTGGACTCAGCATGTAACCTTTTAAAATTATGCAAGAAAATAAAAAGAAAAAAAATTATGGACCAGTCGTGGTGGCTCACGCCTGTAATCCTAGCACTGTGGGGGGCCGAGGCTGGCAGATCATCTGAGGTCAGGAGTTTGAGACCAGCCGGGCCAATATGGCGAAACCCCATCTCTACTAAAAATACAAAAATTAGCAGGGTATGGTGGCCCATGCCTATAATCCCAGCTACTTTGAGGCTGAGGCAGGAGAATCGCTTGAACCCAGGAGGCAGAGGTGTGAGCCAAGATCACGCCACTGCACTCCAGCCTGGGCGACAGAGCAAGACTCCGTCTCAAAAAAAAAAAAAAAAAAAAAAAAAATTATCCAAGAAATTACCATTTTGTCATTGGAAGAAATTCTTTTTTGTAGGAGACTGAAGAGATATACTTGTCATGAATGGATTGCAAACATAACCTTCAAGGTGGGAATGAAAATGGTACTCTATCTAAAAGTTGTGTTTTAAGTTATTTTTAAAGCTTTTTTTAAAAATGGTAATTCTTGAAGAAATAAAGCAAAAGAGAAGTTTGCTTTGTTTCCAAATTCGTCTGAAGTCTTCTTTAAATAATACAGTAGTATTTTTCTGCCTTTCTAGTATTCCATTCAACTGGAACTAAAGAATGACTTAATTCAATTATTTTATGGAATTCTAAAGTGTAGCAATTGAGCTTTTACAGAGCTTGGAGTGTTCTGGTTCCTTTCTTTAAAAAGAAAATATTAAAGCTTGTAAAATTTCAGTATGTAGTATTTCAGTCACGTATTCATTACATAGTTCTTTTATTGGTTTGAAATATTGTGTGAATTCCCAGAATGCAATACCCATAATCAAATAAAATGCAAATGCATCCCAAAATAAAAATGGGGTGTTTTAAGACTACTCATTATTTTATTAGAGTGTCGATATTACTTGTCTCTATTAAAAACCTTAGATAATGGAACATGCAGTGTGTCTTGAAATTTTACAAAAATAAATATTTTCCTGGACTGGATACCTCTATTTTTAAAATTTTCTTTAATGATACGGTTGAGAACCAGTGGACTGTAAGGTCAAATAGTCCTACTGCCTCTCCTTGGCATCTATATGGGGAGGACAGAGGGAGACCTTGAATGGGCCCTATTTTGCATGTCACAAACATTGGGAAGCTTTTATTTATTTATTTGTTTTTATTTTTAGAGCCAAGATCTTGCTGTATCGTCCAGGCTGAAGTGCAGTGGCACCATCATAGCTCACTGCATCCTTCACTCAGTGATCCTAAGTCTCAAGTGATCCTCCCACCCGAGCCTCCTGAGTAGCTGAGACTACAGGCATGTGCCACCACGCCCACCTAATTTTTAAATTTTTTGTAGAGACTGCGTCTTGTTATGTTGCCCAGGCTGGTCTCAAACTCCTAGGCTCAAGCAATCCTCCTGCCTCAGTCTCCCAAAGTGTTGGGATTACAGGCATGAGCCACCGTATCCAGCCTAGGTTTTTTTTTTTCCAGACAGAGTCTCATTCTGTCGCCAGGCTGGAGTGCAGTGGCACAATCTCAGCTCACTGCAACCTCCGCCTCCCGGGTTCAAGCGATTCTCCTGCCTCAGCCTCCTGAGTAGCTGGGACTACAGGCATGCACCACCACACCCAGCTAATTTTTGTATTTTTAGTAGAGATGGGGTTTCACCATGTTGGCCGGGATGGTCTCGATCTCTTGACCTCCTGATCCACCCGCCTTGGCCTCCCAAAGTGCTGGGATTACAGGCGTGAGCCACCGTGCTCAGCCAGCCTAGCTTGCAAAAATACTTACACCCAAGCCCCACCTGCCCAAGATTCTGATTTGCCTAGGCATCTGTATTTAAAAGCTCCACAGGTGATTCTAATGTGCAACCAAAGTTGAGGATCTCTGGTCTAGGCAGAAATGTTGTTCCCTTTTTCCCTTATGGGCTGAATAAAAATAAGTTTCTCTTTAATAAAGAAAATAAGTAGTTGTAAGTAATATCAACAAGGAAATAAATGATTTTCCCAATGGGAAAATCAAGAAACTATATAATGGAATTGTGTATCTGGAAATCTGAAAGAGTAAGGCAGGCAAAGTATAAAATTCTGCTTGCAAATGATCTAGCTAAGCACAAAGGTAAAGGTAAAGGGTATTTTCCTGGTCTCTGGTTTCCTTTTTTCTTTTTGAGACAGTCTTGCTCTGTCACCCAGGCTGGAGTGCAGTGGCGTGATCTCAGCTCACTGCAACCTCCACCTCCTAGGTTCAAGCAATTATTGTGCCTCGGCCTCCTGAGTAGCTGGGATTACAGGCATGCGGCACCACGCCAGGCTAATTTTTGTATTTTTTATAGAGACGGGGTTTTACCATGTTGGCCAGGCTGGTCTTGAACTCCTGGCCTCAAATGATCCGACCACCTCGGCCTCCCAAAGTTCTGGGATTACAGGTGTGAGCCACCGTACCCAGCCAATGGTTTCCTATGTAAAGGTGAAAAAGTATGCAACGGATTTTGATGGTTTGAAGAAAAAAAAAAAGAGTAAGGAAAAGTGTTATACTATTTCAGTAATTGCAAAATATTTTGACTTCAAGAGTCCCTTTGCTTCTATTGCTGTGTGGTTCATTACTTGTTAACATATTTAAATATTTTACTTTTTTGGTGGCATTAATACAGTTCTGTGGGGAGAAGGCTGACGTGAAAATGAAGTTTATAGATCCTCGGTGGATTTCATTTTTCTGGCCTATTCATAGGTCCGTTAGCAGGAATAGTTAAGAAACTCCTGTATGAAAATTATATGTTACTTATACTTCACAATATATAAAACGGCTGGCTATATACTGCCATTTCTGTGATAACCTGAATTTTATCATTAAAACTCTTGTAACTAAAGGCATCAATGGCCCGTCTGTAACAGCTGCTGCTGCGATGCCAGCTGCAGTGGGGGAAACGCAGCTGAGGCTCACGGCTCCACGGAGCCCACAGGGGCTGGCTACAGGCAGGAGCCCTGCCCCTGCTGAATTGGCAGGGCTGGAGTCCACACTCCTGGGCACAGCTGCAGCCGCCCAGCTGCGGCTCCAGACCTGGGCATCCCTGCACTCTTCAGGGCTTGGGAAGCTCCCAGCGCCCACAGGCTCGGAAGTGCCTGCTCCCATTCCCTGGCCTCTTTCTGCTCCTGCACCTGCTCTGTTGCAGAACAAAGCTGGGCCAAACCTAGGTGTTGTCGTGACCTGGCCAGGTTGAGCATGCTAGAGGTGGCACTGACACGCCAGCCCCCTCTAAACTTTGGGCACCCATGTGCGTGGGAGGGAGGCCAGTCAGGGGGTTGATGAGGGTGGCTCGGTTTGGGCCTGCAGGCGCCCCTTGGCACAAACAGCCTGGGCACCATGGAGGGCATGTTGATGGCAGGAGGCACACAGGTTCCTGGGTGGAAAAGGGTGGGTTTCCAGTGAAATCCCACCTTCAAGCCAGGGAATGCCTGAAGCCTGGGGGTTGGTCTGGCATTTCCTGGTGGAGTCCAGGGCTAGAGTAAGAACTTGTGGTGTTTTCTGGGCTGCCCATGAACACCCATGGACCAAGCAGCATGCACTTCCTCCCTTCTGAGCCCATAAAAACCCCTGGGCTCAGCAGACTCAGCCAGCTGTCAGGACTACCAGCTGCGGGAAGGAGCTACCCGCTTTGAGTCTCCTTAAAAGGACCTGCCTGCAGGTCTCCTCTTGGGTGAGAGCTGGTCATCTGGACACTCATCAGGTCGACCTGCCTGTGGAAAGGAGCTATCCACTTTGGGTCTTCTGAGAGCTGTTCTGTTGCAGAGTGAAGCTCCTCTCCACCCTGTGGAAAGGAGCTACCCACTTCAGGTCTCCTGAGAGCTGTTCTGTTGCTCAGTGAAGCTGCTTTCTGCCTTGCTCACCCTCCAGTTGTCTGCCTACGTCATTCTTCTCGGATGCAGGAAAAGAACTCGAGACCCAACAAATGGTAGACTGAAAGAGCTGTAACACAAGCAGGGCTGAAACACGCCCCCTGCTCAACACGTTGTGGGCGACGAGAAGGAGAGAAGAGCTGCAGCTCTTCTGGCAGCCAAGACCTCGGGGCTCCCTGAGCCAGGGTGTGACATGCTGTAACACCCTCTTTGGGGCTCTGCAGTTCCTGACATCTCTGAGCTTTCAGGCACCACTGCCTTCCCCTTGTCCAGATGCTGATGCCCCCAGTGGAAGCCGCTTTCGGTACGTCTGGTCCCGCTGCAGCCTGGCATGGAGCTGGTGCCTGTGCCAGCGCCTAGAGCTGTCCACCCCGCTGCAGCCAGTGCGCCTGGTTGTGTGCAGTGGCTGGACCCCACGCTCGCTCACTCACACACCCGTCACTCCGTGCCTGGCTCACCCTCGGCAGGCATGAGATCCAGGCCGGTACCACCAGTGGTGCACAGCCTGCCAGGCCACATGGGTGGAATGAGCCCAGCAGGCACAAGCAAAACCCAAGCAGAGGAGCCACTGGCCAAGAGGTTTCTGGCTGGTGGCAAAGCAACACCCTAAGGATCCTGTGACATAACTAAAGTCACATCCTTTACATAACATTTATTCTATATAGAATGTATCCACATACAATGACGTCAGCTTTAAAACAATCCACCGTTACTTGTATAAAATCATCTATAAAATAGAGTGATACACAATACACCTCAGTGAATTAGGCTGATGGTCTAGGATTCAGAAAATATGATCATTCTATTTCCTATTTTTTGCTACCATTTCACTGGGTTGTCTTAGGTTTTTTTTTTTTTTTTTTTTTTTTTTTGAGATGGAGTCTCACTCTGTCACCCAGCCTGGAGTGCAGTAGTGTGATCTTGGCTCACTGCAACCTCCGCCTCCTGAGTTCAAGCAATTCTCCTGTCTCAGCCCCCAGAGTAGCTGGGATTACAGGTGCCCACCACCATGCCTGGTTAATTTTTGTATTTTTAGTAGAGAAGGGGTTTCACTATATTGCCCAGGCTGGTTTCCAACTCTTGACCTAAAGTGATCCACCCACCTTGGCCTCCCAAAGTGCTGGGATTACAGGTGTGAGCCACCACGTCTGACCCCTAGGTTTTTTTACTGTTCTGTGCCTCAATTTATTTACCTTTCATGTGGGATAACTGTCCTATTTCATAGATATGTAAAGAATAACATAAAAATTATTAAACACTTTGCAAATATAAAATGCTATATAAATGATAAATAGTAATACTGATACACTCATATGAAGTAACATAAAACTTTCTGGTTTATAATCTAAAGTTTCGTCCTCCTGTACCTATTATTCTATTATTATCACCCTTCCCAGTTAAACACATCTTTTTTTTTTTTTTTTTTTTTGATGGAGTCTCGCTCTGTCACCCAGGCTAGAGTGTAGTGGTGCGATCTCGGCCACTGCAACCTCCACCTCCCGGGTTCAAGCGATTCTCCTGCCTCAGCCTCCCAAGTAGCTGGGATTACAGGCACCCACCATCATGCCCAGCTATTTTTTGTATTTTTACTACAGACGGGGTTTCACCATGTTGGCCAGGATGGTCTTGAACTCCTGGCCTTAAGTGATCCGCCCGCCTCGGCCTCCCAAAGTGCTGGGATTACAGGCATGAGCCACCATGCCCGGCCAGTTAAACACATCTTATCCTACACTGCTTTTAGTGATTTTCCATACTTATTAATTTTAGGACTAAAAAAATTTTAAAAACCAATATGAGTGGAAATTTCAATATATCTTGGCATGACTTGGCAAAATAACTTTAATGAATTGAGTTCTGAGCTCATAAATAATTGAAGGACCAAACTTCTTTCATCCATTAGGCAGTACTTAGCCATACAGAAAACAGTAACTATGCTTATTTTGATTGCATTACTGAAAATATAATATTGAAAAATTTGTTCCTAAATTTTAAAAAGTCTTAAGATCTGATACCCATAGAAGGAACATCATGTGCTAAGGATGTGATTTGCTTCACTAAGAGACCATATGGTTACCTGCTTATAAGCACAGGGAGTAATAGGAGTAATGAAATGACGCTGCAAGGCTCAAAGGGAATTCAGGAAGTTGTCTAATTCCATGGTTTTCAACGTTGTGCACCTGAGTTCTGCAGAAGTGTCTGGGGAAAGGTTTGTGGGGGACTTTAACCACAGCAGCTCTGATTTTAGAGTTTATCCCTTAAATTTGAGCATCTTTAGGAAACAATTCATTTGAAGAGTTTCTCGGGTTAAAAAATTATTTTAAACTGCAGATCTAGTCCATTTTGTTTCTTCCAGACACTAGGCATGACTGCAATGGTGCTTTCTTTTTGTAATGCTTCATCCTATTCCCAGACACTCTTGAGGGTAATGGAGTTAGAAGGGCATTCAGAAGCTGATAAATGGCATTCCTGCAAGAGCAAACTTTGGTCTAACCAAGTCTTGATATTAAAAAAAAATCCTTGGCATAAATAAAGCTTATTTAAACAGATTATACCCCTATGTAACATTTGCCCACATGTAAAAACCAAAGAATTCAATTTTCTCAAATCATCAATAGACAGTTTCACTCTAGAAAATAACTGGTCTCTAACGTCTTAGATATATATGCTATAACTGGAGTCATTATTTACAACTTACAAACATGTCTTAAATGTTCTTCTATGATGTTAAAATGATACAACAGATTCTCTGACTAGTTTGGTGAACTGGATCGTTGTTTTGTGGGATAGTTTGATGCTTGTTGTAAACAACTATGAGAAAGCATTATTTCTGAAAAGGCAATTACAAGTGCTGGTGGCACTGTGTTCAGTGAATTTTGGATATTCATGCTGATGTATGTAAAGTTTGCATGCAGAAGATAATAGCATAAAAGGACATTTAGATCATAGACTAAAGTGCATTAGCGTATACACATGCAAGCACTACTTCATTTATATGAATAAAGTTCAAATCAGCCATTTTTCTTACTGGCTCCAACAACTAAAAAATCAGGTTTTAATTTCAAAAGGTGTCAGTATTACTCGGGTAAGACTAGAGAATGACAAGCGTTTCCTTCCTCATTCAGATACACTTTAATTGTTAAGAATCCTGATTTAGGCTGGGCACGGTGGCTCACGCCTGTAATCCCAGCACTTTGGGAGGCTGAGGCGGGCAGATCACAAGGTCAGGAGTTCGAGACCAGCCTGGCCAACATAGCAAAACCCTGTCTTTACTAAAAATACAAAAATTAGCCAGGCATGGTGGCACGTGCCTGTAGTCCCGGCTACTCAGGAGGCTGAGGCAGAAGAATCGCTTGAACCCGGGAGGCAGAGGTTGTGGTGAGCCGAGATCACGCCACTGCACTCCAGCTTGGGCAACAGAGCGAGACTCTGTCTCAAAAAAACCAGAATCCTGATTTAGGAACAGCCATGTTGGGAGAACAGAGAACTCAATGCACATCATCCAGTCTTGAAGCAACTGCAAATGTGCCATCAGGGGAATCTTGAAAAAGTCTCAATTAAGTACCATGAAACAAACGGTTATTCATCTATTTTTAAAATTTTTAAAAGAAAGTAACCAATTTAGCCTAGAAATTGGTATCAAGGACAATAATTAATGAAAGAACAAGAGAAAATAATAACATAAAAAGTATCATTTCAAGGTATGTCATAGCATTTTAAAATGGCATTTAAAAATACAGTAAAATTGGCCAGGCACGGTGGCTCACGCCTGTAATCCCAGCACTTTGGGTGGCCGAGGTGGGTGGATCACGAGGTCAGGAGATCGAGACCATCCTGGCTAACATGGTGAAACCCTGTCTCTATTAAAAATACAAAAAATTAGCCGGGAGTGGTGGTGGGCGCCTGTAGTCCCAGCTACTCGGGAGGCTGAGGCAGGAGAATGGCGTGAACCTGGGAGGCAGAGCTTGCAGTGAGCTGAGATTGCGCCACTGCACTCCAGCCTGGGCGACAGAGTAAGACTCCGTCTCAAAAAAAAAAAAAAAAAAAAAATACAGTAAAATAGATGGAGCCTCTCCATATACAATGAAATTCTATCAAGCTTCACTGTGATAACTTGCAGAAGAGACCTTTATGAAGCTCAGTTCTTTACTTCAGATATTTAGATTTTACCTTTAGAACTAAAACAATGCTTCTCTAATTTAGCTGTAATTTTGGAATGTTTCATAATTTGAGCAGGGGAGAAGTTTTTTGTTTTTTTTTTTTTGAGATGGAGTTTCGCTTTTGTTGCCCAGGCTGGAGTGCAGTGGCACAACCTCGGCCCACCACAACCTCTGCCTCCTGGGTTCAAGCGATTCTCCTGCCTCAGCCTTCCGAGTAGCTGGGATTACAGGCATGCCCCACCACGCCTGGCTAATTTTGTATTTTTAGTAGAGATGGGGTTTCTCCATGTTGGTCAGGCTGGTCTCAAACTCTCGACCTCAGGTGAGCCACCTGCCTCAGCCTCCCAAAGTGCTGCAATTACAGGCGTGAGCCACCATGCCCAGCCCAAAGGGGAGAAGGTTAAACTTTGTATACTAGGAGAAAAGTTTGTTTTGAAAATATTATATAAACAAGAGAAGCAAAAATGTTCAACTTATTTAAGTGAATAATTTGTTCAATAGTTTTATACTTTAAATTTACATATAAATAACTTGACATAAAAACATACCAATAGGTACTGTAGGGACATTACTTAGCACTATTTGAAAATCTCTAGATCAAGATACTGTATGTTGTTGAAAATGATTCAGTTCCTCCTTTCATACTTTCTAATTCTGATTGGCTTATTTTTATAATTACTGCCAACTGGTGAGGTTTGACTTCTATTCTTTGCCATTTCAGGACACACACAGGGAGAGAAGGTTGAAAGAGGATTGTTTAAAATCAGACCCTGTCCAATCATCAGTTTTCTCTCTCAGACTTTCTGACCTTAATTTCCTCATTTGTAAATCGGAGATAGTATCCACCTCACTGACTGAGAAAATATGTGAGAGAGTACTTTATAAATAATATAGCACTACATAAACGTTAGAAATCACTCATCTATGGTAAGAACCTCCTAGTTTGTTTTCCTTTTTTTTGAGACGGAGTTTCCCTCTTGTTGCCCAGGCTGGAGTGCAATGGTGTGATCTCGGCTCACTGCAACCTCTGCCTCCCAGGTTCAAGCGATTCTCCTGCCTCAGCCTCCGGAGTAGCTGGGATTATAGGCACCTGCCACCATGCCCGGCTAATTTTGTATTTTTTAGTAGAGACGAGGTTTCACCATGTTGGCCAGGCTGGTTTCAAACTCCTGACCTAGTGATCTGCCTGCCTTGGCCTCCCAAAGTATTGGGATTATAGGCATGAGCCACCGCGCCCAGCCTGTTTTTCTTTAGAGAGATGGATAACCATATTGACAGATCGTCTTCACAAACTACCTTGACTTTTAGGCAACATTAGTTTCCTGCTTTAAGAAAATATCTGTATATAATCTTTGGTCAGCCTCTAGTTTTTGTTTTTTTTTTTTTTTTTAACAATACTGAGAGTAATTTTTAACCTAATGATAAAAATTTCAAATATGAATGATTTCAAACATTTTAGTCTTCTTCCATAATCCTTAAATGTTCAGGATATCAGAGTAATGACAGGTTGTTTCAGATCTCAAATTAATAGAAAGACTAATTTGTTTAGTCAGGTGGGTTGCCAGATCCTTAAATGTTCTCTTAACTGGTTCCCTGTGAAATTAATGGTAGTGTATGTGTTTTTGAAACACCTTGAAATTGTCTTACATAAAGTTTGGTTGTGGTGAATTTATTTAAAGTATTTTCTTTGAAAAAAGTTTGCTAAGTAGATCCTCCAATATTAAAAGAAAAAGGGTATCTCTGTAATAAAGTAAGAGGATTGTAATGAAAGTAAGAGGATAATTGTTCATCCATCATGCCAACTTCAAGCTAGTTCTTTCTTTCCAGTGCAGCAACACATTTTAGGGCAACAAAGTTCAGAATGGATACAATGGCCTGTTCAGAAAGCATGCAAGTTATATCAGATCATTTCTTTAAAGTCAGTGTGATAAATTTGTTAACTAGACTCTGACCACAGAAAGAGAGAGATACAGGAAGTCAATGTAAATTGCAGACATGCCAGCTCTGTTGGTTCACATTACAGCTACCTAATGTTGGGCTTAATTTCTTTTTCTTCTTCTTCTTCACTATCATCAACCTGTTGGATGACCAGATCAGCAGACCCATCTTCTACAATCTCCACATAGGATCTATTCTCATCTTCACTCAAGTGCCATCTGGAATCCTTATCTCCATCTGATGGGGACATAAGATGTTGTTCAGCTTCCAAGTCAATGGGGAGGCTGTCTATGCCAAATTCTGCAAGACACTCATTACACAGTCTGTAGCGCCTGGTTCCCTCCTGTACCACTTGCCCTGTTAGATCTGTCACATGACGTTTACATTTTCTGCAGATGAGTTTACATGCCTGGTGAATCTGTGTAGAGATTTAAATAGTGATAAAAGTGATTTTTCAAAAGCAGGACAGTTTGATATTTTAGGTACCAGTTCATAAACTTAAGATGTTCAAAGCCATGCATTAAACTCAAATTAACATCTATTATTAGAAAAAGATCAAGGGTTTTAGTGGTAAATTGATGTCACAGAAATATTAAACATCAGCTTTCTCTAAATAGTGGCTATCATGTTTTTTATTATTAATATGACATAATAATTTCACCTATCCCTTAATCCAATAGCATTTGGTATCTGAGGTAACTTCCTATGATAATAATAATTGCAAACACTATGTGCCATGTACTTATTTATTTACTTATTTTTATTATTTATTTATTTATTTATTTTTGAGACAGAGTCTCACTCTGTTGCCCAGGCTGGAGTGCAATGGTGCGATCTTGGCTCACTGCAACCTCCGCCTCCGGGGTTCATGCAATTCTCCTGCCTCAGCCTCCTGAGTAGCTGGTATTATAGGCGTGTGCCACCACGCCCAGCTAATTTTTGTATTTTTAGTACAGACGGGGTTTCACCATGTTGGTCAGGCTGGTTTCAAACTCCTGACCTCGTCATCTGTCTGCCTCGGCCGCCCAAAGTGCTGGGATTACAGGTGTGAGGCACCGCGCCCAGCATACTTTTTATTTTTTAAAATAGGGTCTCGCTCTGTCACCCAGGCTACGGTGTAGTGGTGGCCATGGCTCACTGCAGCCTCAGCCTCCCAGGCTCAAGCAATCCTCCCATCCCAACCTACCGAGGAGCTGGGACTACAGCTGGCTAATTAAAAAAAATTTTTTTATAGAGAAAGGGTCTCACTATGTTTTCCAGGCTGAACATATCTTAATTTGAGGTGGGGGCGGGGGGTGGAATCTCTCTTGTTTTGTGTATTAATTTTTTATTTTACTAGAGAAAGAAAAATATTACATAAATTTAAATTTATCAATATTTTAGATAGAAGGAGAACTTGCCGTTTTTATTAATAAAAGATCTGGTGGAAAGAGGAGCACAGGGATTGGAAGGGTTGGGGTTCTAGTTATTTACTATCTTTGTCACTTACTAACCATGTATCTTGGAGCAAGTAATTTAAAACATTATATAAACCTGCTTTAGGGTGACAGTTAAAATACTTAACTGGTAAGATATGGGCACCACCCAGACAGATGAGAAGCCTGACTAATTCTACTGGACACTCGTCATAAACAACTACTATGGTGCTGCTTCTACATATCAGCCTAGTATTATCTTTGCTTGCTTCCTATGGCTAATGGAAATATCACTCACAGGGTTAACGTGAGGACCAAATGAGTTAACATGTGTGAACTGCTTTGGTAAACAGTTGTAGTGAGGAATAATTACTTATTATAATTAGTAATAAAGAATTTTATTCAATAGCTGTCAGAACAGTAGATTATGGGTTCTAATCTAAAAATTAATTGTATAATGTTGAATCAATGTTTATGGAATATTCATTTAAATAAAGTCAGGACAGTATAGAAGTAGGGCACCAAACACAGTAAAAAAATCCAAGAAGCTGGGCACTGTGGCTCACACCTGTAATCCCAGCACTTTGGAAGGCTGAGGTGGGTGGATCACTTGAGGTCAGGAGTTTGAGATCAGCCTGGCCAACATGGTAAAACTCCATCTTTACTAAAAAAAATACAAAACTTAGCTGGGCATGGTGGCACACGCCTGTAATCCCAGCTACGCGGGAGGCTGAGGCAGCAGAATCACTTGAGCCCAGGAGGCAGAAGTTTCAGTGAGCTGAGATTGTGCCACTGCACTCCAGCTTAGATGACACAGTGAGACTCCACCTCAAAAAAAAAAAAAAAATTCCAAGAAAGCTAATATAGTCTGGTAAAATACGTAGGAAAATGTATGGAATTACCACTACTACAGTTATTATCCTGTGCATAACTGTTGACATATTAATCAGTAAACATTAAAAGTACACGATTTGAATGAATTCTGATTTCTACTGAGATAGTAATATTATGTGTATTAGGCTGGGCATAGTAGCTCACATCTGTAATCCCAGCACTTTGGGAAGTGGAGCTGGGTGGATCACTTGAGGCCAGGAGTTCAAGACCAGCCTGGCCAACATGGTGAAACCCCATCTCCACTAAAAAAAAAAAAAAAAAAAAAAAAAAAAAAAAAAAATTAGCCGGATATGTGCTTGTAATCCCAGCTACGAGGGAGGCCAAGGCAGGAGAATCACTTGAACCCAGCAGGTGGAGGCTGTGGTAAGCTGAGATCGTGCCACTGCACTCCAGCCTGGATGACAGAGCAAGACTCTGTCTCAAAAAACAAACCAACAAACAAAACTATGGGTATCAAATGTGGTATTGTTTTTGTTACAAGCTCTGATACAGATTCATGTCCATCCCTCCAAAATATGTATCTTCTAACTCTATCCACTGAAACAGTGTAAAATAAATGACACCTCCATAACAATGACTGCCCAGACTTTGGGCTCTAATTTCACTTTCCACTAAAGGAAATGGATTGAGAAATGGCTGATTCCAGCTCTGTGGTAGGGAAAGTACAAAGTGAGTCTAGGCCTCTTGTGGAGCCAGAGAACAAGGACACTTTCAAAATTTAATGGAGTTGTGACAAAAGGAGACAAGAGCCAGCATCGAGGTAGAGACTGTTCACTGGATTAAACTAAAAATTTGAGTGTCAAAAAGAGTAATAGTTGTGGATCCAAATATAACAAACCAATACAATTCCTCAAATTCCTGAGACCATATGATATCTAAAAATATAAGACCAGCAGCCATGGTGGCTCACGCCTGTAATCTCAGTACTTTGGGAGGCCGAGGTGGATGGATCACTTGAAGTCAGGAATTCATGACCAGCCTGGCCAACATGGTGAAACCCCATCTCTACTAAAAATACAAAAACTACGTGGGCACCTGTAGTCCCAGCTACGTGGGAGGCTGAGTCAGGAGAATTGCTTGAACCTGGGAGGCAGAGGTTGCAGTGGGGCAAGATCACGCCATTACACTCCAGCCTGGGCAACAGAGTGAGACTCTGTCTCAAAAAAAAAAAAAAAAAAAAAAAAGAAAGCAGGTGTAGTGGAGACCTCCTTTGGTTGGACAGCCACAACTAGACTGAGATCCTACCAGACAAGGATTCAGGAATCACTGGTAGATCCTGAGTGTCTACAGTGGTGATTCTGACCTAGACACTTAAAGCATTTATACAGTTTATATTATCTTTGGCTCTGAACAGACCAGTATATAAAAACATATTAGACTAAGTGAATTAAAATGGAAATATAAAACTATTTACCATCAAAAGAATATACCCCACTTCAAGGTCTCAAAGGAGAATAAAAATCAATATACATAATTATGCTTTATGTGCAAAGTAAAAACACTAAGTTGGAAGAATTTTAAATATGGTAGATTTGTGTGAAAATATTTCCCTCAGCAAATGAGATGATCCTAAAGCCCATAAATGTACATTTTTTATTTATTTTTTTTTAGACAGGGTCTCGCTCTGTCATCCAGGCTGGAGTGCAGTGGCGTAATCTCAGCTCACTGTAACCTCCACTTCCTGGGTTCGGGCAATTCTCGTGCCTCAGCCTCCTGAGTAGCTGGGATTACGGCTACCATGCTGGCTAATTTTTGTATTTTTGGTGGATGGGGTTTCACCATGTTAGCCAGGCTGGTTTTTTTTTTTTTTTTTTTTGAGATGGAGTCTCGCTCAGTCGCCCAGGCTGGAGTGCAGTGGCGCAATCTTGGCTCACTGCAAGCTCCGCCTCCCAGGTTCACGCCATTCTCCTGCCTCAGCCTCCCGAGTAGCTGGGATTGCAGGCGCCCACCACCACGCCCAGCTAATTTTTTTGTATTTTTAGTAGAGACAGGGTTTCACCATGTTAGCCAGGATGGTCTCGATCTCCTGACCTCGTGATCCGCCCACCTCAGCCTCCCAAAGTGCTGGGATTACAGGCGTGAGCCACCGCGCCCAGACAACCAGGCTGGTCTTGAACTGAACTGGCCTCAAGCAATCTGCCCGCCTTGGCCTCCCGAAGTGCTGGGATTACATGTGTGAGCCACGGTGCCTGGCCAACTGTACATATTTCTTAAGAAGTAAAATGATGGGCCAGGTACGGTGGCTCACGCCTGTAACCCCAGCATTTTGGGAGGCTGAGGCAGGTGGATCACTTGACCCCAGGAGTTCAAGACCAGCCTGGGCAACAAGATGAAACCCCATCTCTACAAAAAATATAAAAATACAAAAATTAGCCTGGCATGTTGATGCAGGCCTGTAGTCCCAGATACTCAGGAGGCTGAGGCGGGAGGATAACTTGAGCCTGAGAAGTCAAGGCTGCAGTGAGCTGAGATGGCGCCACCACACTCCAGTTTGGGCGATAGAGAGAGACCCTGTCTCAAAAAAAACAAAACAAGGCCGGGCGTGGTGGCTCATGCCTGTAATCCCAGCACTTTTGGGAGGCTGAGGCAGGTGAATCACCTGAGGTCGGGTATTTGAGACCAGCCAGGCCAATGTGGTGAAACCCCATCTCTACTAAAAATACAAAAATTAGCCAGGCGTGGTGGCACACACCTGTAATCCCAACTACTCGGGAGGCTGAGGCAGGAGAATTGATTGGACCCGGGAGGGAGAGGTTGCAGCGAGCTGAGATTACACCATTGTACTCTAGCCTGGGCAACAAGAGTGAAACTCCATCTCAAAAAAACAAAAACAAACAAAAACCAAAAAAGAATTAGTAAAACAATGAAAAAAAATCATACATACTGTTCGAAAATGGCTACTTAGATGGTCTAGCCTGCTAAATCTTTTTCCGCAAGCTTGACATGGATAGGGCCTTTCTCCTGTATGACAACGAAGGTGGCGCTTTAGGTCTGCCTTCCGCTTCACCACATGTGTGCAGTACGGGCACTTGAATCGCATCCGAGGCAGATCATCTGTCAAGAGACGCTTTGATTAAATCACTGGAAAGTTCGTAATAACAATTCTAATAACAGAAAGAATCCAATCCAAGCCCACTGGAAACAAGGAAAGAAAAAAAGAAACTGAAAAAAAAAATGAAATAAAAAGAATTCACAAGCAGTTGGTTAGCCTAAAAAATGAGATGAAAGAAATTTTATTAAGACTAGATTGTCAATGTAATCCTAAGTATAGAACTTTAACTTCAGTATTTGATATATTTAGAAAGTTGGGTAAATTCAGACTGCTATGCTTTTTTTTTTTTTTTTTTTGAGATGGAGTTTCGCTCTGTTGCCCAGGCTAGAGTGCAATGGCGCGATCTCCGCTCACTGCAACCTCTGCCTCCTGGGTTCAAGTGATTCTCCTGCCTCAGGCTCCTGAGTAGCTAGGATTACAGACACGCGCCAGCACGCCCAGCTAATTTTTGTATTTTTAGTACAGACAGGGTTTCACCGTGTTGGTCAGGTTGGTCTCAAACTCCTGACCTCGTGATCCGCCTGCCTCGGCCTCCCAAAGTGCTGGGATTACAGGTGTGAGCCACTGTGCCTGGCCTGCCATGTTTTTTTTTTAAATTTAATGCAGTAGGGTCATTAGATTTTAAATGTAAAATAGTACTATATTTTTTAACTGTACACAATTTCAAAGTAAAAGTATTTAATACTTAAGCTTTTTTCTTGGAGGAAAATCACTTGAGGTAAGGAGCTTGAGACCAGCTTGGCCAACATGGTAAAACCCTATCTCTCCCAAAAATTAAAAAATTAGCCAGGTGTGGTAGTGCAGGCCTGTAGTCCCAGCTATTTGGGAGGCTAAAGTGGGAGAATCGCTTGAACCCGGGAGGTGAAAGTTGCAGTGAGCCAAGATTGTGCCACTGCATTCCAGTCTGGGCAACAGTGTGAGACTCTGTCTCAAAAAAAAAAAAAAAAATTATTGTTCAATTTAGGTATGATAATAGTATTGTATTTTTTTCTATAATATTTTAAGGACACATTCTGAACTATTTACAGGGGAAAACATATGATGTCTGAGATTGGTTTAAAAATAATAAAGGTAATGGTTTAGGGATAAGGATATAGACATGAGATAGGCCATGAGTTGGAGGTTGTGGGACTAGGTCATGGGTGCATGGAGGTTAATTATACTATTCTCTTTACTTTTGTATATGTTTGAAATTTTTCTAAACTAAAAATCAGGCTGGGCATGGTGGCTCATTCCTGTAACGCCAGCACTTTGGGAGGCTGAGGTGGGAGGATCATTTCAGGCCAGGAGTTCAAGACGATCCTGGGAAACATAGTGAGAACCCCATCTCTACAAAATAGCAAAATAAAATAAAATAAATATATAATCTATATCTTACAACCTTCAGGAGTTTCATTTTAATATAATTTTCCTTTAAATTTACATGGAAACTATTAAGCAAATTTGTTAACTGATTAATTGGGGGGAAAATCGTGATATGCATTTCTTATCCCTATTCTCTACTTCCAGAGTGAGGGAGGATTATTCTGAAACTGTCAACTTACATGGTCTTTCTGCATTTTACCATTATCATGAAAATGAGATGTCTCATGTTGCATATTGGTCCACGGTAGATTTACAGTATCAGTGTTATGGGTTGTATGTGAGGTGTTTGTTCTTTTTTGGGTGGGAGATGGGGTCTCACTATGTTGCCTATGCTGGTCTTTTGACTCCTGGGCTCAAGTGATGCTCTGCCTTAGCCTCCGCAGTAGCTAGGACTACAGGCAATCCTTAAAAAAAAAAAAATTATGTGCCGGGCGTGGTGGCTTACGCCTGTAATCCCAGCGCTTTGAGAGGCCGAGGCGGCTGGATCACCTGAGGTCAGGAGTTGAAGACCAGCCTGGGAAACATGGAAAAACTCCGTCTTTACTAAAAATACAAAAAATTAGCTGAGTGTGGTGGCAGATGCCTGTAATCCCAGCTACTTGGGAGGCTGAGGCAGGAGAATTGCTTGAACCCGGGAGGCGGAGGTTGCAGTGAGCCAAGACTGCATTGCACTCCAGCCTGGGCAACAAGAGCTAAACTCTGTCAAAAAAAAAAAAAAAAAATTTGTATCTTTTTTTTTTTTTTTTTGAGACGGAATCTCCCTCTGTCACCCAGGCTGGAGTGCAGTGGCGTGATCTTGGCTCACCACAACCTCCACCTCCCGGGTTCAAGCAATTTTCCTGCCTCAACCTCCTGAGTAGCTGGGATTACAGGCATGTGCCACCATGCCCGGCTAATTTATCTTGTATTTTTAGTAGAGACGGGGTTTCACCATATTGGCCAGGCTGGTCTCGAACTCCTGACCTTGTGATCCACCTGCCTTAGCTTCCCAAAGTGCTGGGATTACAGGCGTGAGCCACTGTGCCTGGCCTGTATTTGTATCTTAATAAGCTAAATACTCCTCTGAGTAAATACACAGGAAAAAAAAAACTATTTAAAGTGAAAATATGTGTCTTAGGGATTGAACTATTTAGAAAAGAGCTTTAAACATTTAAGAGTAATCTAACCACCCACAGATACAGGTTTGGAAAATCATGGGTTTTGACCCTTAGTATTCTTATTATTTTGATTGTCGTTATATTTATTCAATATTATTTTGAATTAAAAAAATTAAATCCACGTTTTATGAAATGAATTTCTTCTTTTTTTTTTTTGAGACAGAGTCTCACTCTAACACCCAGGATGGAGTGCAGTGCATAATCTCAGCTCCCTGCAACCTCCGCCTCGTGGGTTCAAGTGATTCTCCTGCCTCAGCCTCCTGAATAGCTGGGATTACAGGCACACATCACCATGCTCGGCTAATTTTTTTGTACTTTTAGTAGAGACAGGGTTTTGCCATGTTGGCCAGGCTGGTCTCGAACTCCTGACCTCAGGTGATCTGCCCGCCTCAGCCTCCCAAACTGCTGGAATCACAGGCGTGAGCCACCACGCCTGTCCTTACTAAATAAATTTCATTACAAAAATAGAACTTTTGAAAAAAATCACTTGCTTCAACTGCTTAAAGCACCTGAAACTAAGGGTGTTTTGACAGAAGACTGATTAATATAGCAGTTTGGAACCTGGATGAGGGGACTTACGCTCTTTTTGGGTACCTGGAAAACTTTTAGATGTGACATCAGATCCTTGACCGTACTGATAGCCAACAGGAGTAGAGTCCATTTCAGCATCAATCTGTGCTTGTTCTTCAGACTGGGAAGCATGGCTGGAAGAATCAGATGTTCGTACTTCTCGTTTGCTTGACTTATAATGAGTAACTTCAGAAGGCTGTGACAATCTTAAATGTTTGGTCTTTTTAATGGACTCTTTCCTTGGTTCATGCTTGGCCAAGGGTTGTTGAGTATTCTTCTGGGAGGCTGGATGATAATTATACTTATTCCAAGATTTTCCACTTATTATACCTGTTCCTTGCTCTGGGCTTAGGTGAGAACGTGGAGAACTGCTTCCTTCTTGCCAGCCACCACTATAAAAAGAGGAACGTTCTACACCATTAGAATTGGCATCTTTATCTGAGAGACTGAAATAGCGATCTTTTTCTTTCTCACTAATGTCTAAGGAAGATTTAATAAAAGTCTTACATACACTTATGACATCAGTCATCTGAAGGAAGCTAGCAGCCGACATCACTTCTATGACATTCTGACCAGTAAGAGACAGTTTGCCAGAATATACGAAGTCCAAGATAACTGTAAAAGTGTCAGGGGAGAAAGCCTGAAATGTAGCTGTGGTTGGCTGACTTGTCTCCTTTGAATTCTGAGAAAGAAGCATTTTAAAGTAGCCGCTACTAGCAAATAATACATTCCGATGTGCTTTGAAGACCTTCCCTTCAACTAGAATACTGCAGTCACAAAATACATCTTGCCTGCGCTGCTCGTTCAGTTGCTGCAGGAGGTGAGACTGATGAGAGGAGATCTCCATTCTGAAGAGGAAAAGACACATGTGGTTACCAAAACCTACAATTATTTTATTTTGTTTTGAGACAGGATCTTGCTCGTTGCCCAGGCTACAGTGCAGTGGTGTGATCAAAGCTCACTGTGGCTGGGCACAGTGGCTCACTCCTGTAATCCCAGCACTTTGGGAGGCCAACGCGGGGGAGATCACCTGAGGTCAGGAGTTCGAGGCCAGCCTGGACAACATGGTGAAACCCTGTCTCTACCAAAAATACAAAAATTAGCTGGGTGTGGTGGTGGGTGCTTGTAATCCCAGCTACTCAGGAGGCTGAGGCAGATGAATCGCTTGAACCTGGGAGGTGGAGGTTGCAGTGAGCCAAGATTACACCACTGCACTCCAGCCTGGGCCATAGAGCAAGACTCCATCTCAAAAAACAAACACCCAAAAAACAAACAAACAAAAAAAGCTCACTGCAACCTTGAACTCCTGGTTTCAAGTGATCCTCCTACCTCAGCCTCCCAAGTAGCTGGGACTACAGGTGTGCATCACCATGCCTGTTTTTTTTTTTTTTTTAATAGAGATAAGGTCTCGCCACGTACCGCAGCTGGTCTCCAACTCCTGGGCTCAAGCAATCCTCCTGCCTCAGCCTCCCAAAATGAACAATCCTTATATAAGGTGAGTCAACTAAAATAATAATCAGAAGCCTCTTTTATTCCATTAAGAACACTTTCTTGTTGGAGAATATAATCGCCAAGACACAGAAGATAATAGGTTTCAACATATCACTTAATACTAGACTGTTATCGGCCAGGCGTGGTGGCTCACGCCTATAATCCCAGCACTTTGGGAGGCCAAGGCGGGCAGATCACAAGGTCAAGAGATGGAGACCATCCTGGCCAACATGGTGAAACCCCATCTCTACTAAAAATACAAAAATTAGCTGGGCGTGGTGGTGCGTGCCTGTAGTCCCAGCTGCTCGGGAGGCTGAGGCAGGAGAATCGCTTGAACCTGGGAGGTGGAGGTTGCAGTGACCCGAGGTTGCGCCACTGCACTCCAGCCTGGTGATAGAGCAAGACCCTGTCTGAAAAAACAAACAAACAAACAAAAAACAAAAAAAACTAGACTGTTATTAGATTTTTAGAAAATTACTTGTTTTATTAGCAAAATTTATTGAGCATCTTCTTTCATTTTTTAAATATAGAGATGAGGTCTATGTTGCCCAGGCTGGTCTTGAACTCCTAGGCTCAAGCGATCCTCTGGCCTCAGCCTCCCAAAATGCTAGGATTACAGGCATGAGCCACTGCATCCAGCCAAGCATCTTCAATAAATCAGGCCTTCTGCTATATGCTGAACCAACACATTTGATTTTTGCCTTCATGTTGTTTTCAGTCTAAAAGGGTTATCAGACATTAAACAAAGACTCCAGCCCAGGGTGGTAGCTCACACCTATAATCCCAGCACTTTGGGAGGCAGAGGCAGGAGGATAGCTTGAGCCCAGGAGTGTGAGACCAGCCTGTTCAACACAGCAAGACCCCGTCTCTACAAAAAAAAAATATATATTTTTTAATTAGCCAGGTGTGATGGAGAGCACCTGTAGTCCTAGCTACTTGGGAGGCTGAAGCAGGAGGATCACTTGAGCCCAGGAGGTGAAGGCTGCAGTTAGCCATGATCATGCCACTCACTGCACTCCAGCCTGGGCCACAGAGAGAGACTCTGTCTCTAAAAAAGTTAAATTAGGCCAGGAGTGGTGGCTCACACCTGTAATCCCAGCACTTGGGGAGGCTGAGGCAGGTGGATCACTTGAGGTCAGGAGTTCAAGACCAGCCTGGCCAACATGGCAAAACCTTGTTTCTACTAAAAATACAAAAAAAAAAAAAAAAAAAAAAAAAATTTAGCCGGACATCATGGCGCACACCTATAATCCCAGTTACTTGGGAGGCTGAGGCAGCAGAATTGCTTGAACCCAGGAAGTGGAGGTTGCAGCGAGTTGAGATTGCACCACTGCACTCCAGCCTGGGTGACAAAGTCAGACTCCGTATTAAAAAAAAAGTTAAGTTAAATTCAACAAAGACTTGTATGAAGTTACAATGACAAGTGCTAAGAAAGAAAGAAGGTGCTATGAGTAGTATAAAGGGGCTATAAATAGTATCCTAGTTTAGACTGAGATGGAGAAGGTTAGGGATACCTCTTTAGAAGTAACATTTAAACTGAGACCTCAAAGGTGAGCAGGAATTAGCCAGGTAGAGTGAGGAGAAAAATTTCTGGTTCCAGCAAAATAGGTGAAAACTTTCCTGCCACAAATTCCTACAGACGCTGGATAAAATACAGCTGAAGTTTTTTAAATGTGTGGCTGGACTTGCAAGAAAGATGTAGAAATCCCTAGATGCCAGCTAAGCGGAGGCAGCACAGCCCAAGCTGTGTGGGCCAGTAATGGCTAAGGGACTAGGTCCTTACCAGTACCAAACTCTGATCTATTAGAACTGACAGCTGGGAAGTTAGAAACCTCTGAGGACCACAACCTTAGTGAAAACTGACTAAAAATTCTGACCGTATGTCCAAGGAGAAGGTAAAAAAGTTTGTCTTTGCAGGGCCCTGGGTAGGGAAAAAAAGGCCTTAGGTGAGATACTGAAGCCCAGTGGTTTGCCTTGTGAGATTCTGGAGACCAGATTTACTTTACCTGCTTGGTGTGAGAAATCTCAACCTGAAAAATTAACATGGGCCGGGCGCAGTGGCTCATGCCTGTAATCCCAGCATTTTGGGAGGCTGAGGCGGGCAGATTGCTTGAGCCCAGGAGTTCAAGACCAGCCTGGGCAACATGGTAAGATCCCCATCTCTATAAAAATAAATAAATAAAAAATAAAGTTAAAAAAAAAAGAAAAATTAACGTGAAAATTGGTCCTGGGCTGGTGGTGCCTTCAGGGCACCTTGCAGAAGCAAATGCAACATTGCTCAGGAAGGGTGGGTCTCTGAATCCAAGCCAGGCAGAAATAAACTGTGCTTAAACTGAACTCAAAATCATTCCCCTCCGTACATAAAGTGGGTAATTACCAATATTGTATAAACATGATATCAAGTATCTCCTATCTTAAAAACGAACAGAGGCCGGGCATGGTGGCTCACGCCTGTAATCCCAGCACTTTGAGAGGCCGAGGCTGGCGGATCACCTGAGGTCAGGAGTTCGAGACCAGCCTGGCCAGCATGGTGAAACCCCGGCTCTACTAAAAGTACCAAAAAATCAGCCAGGCATGGTGGTGCCTACCTGTAATCCCAGCTACTCGGGAGGCTGAGGTAGGAGAATTGCTTGACCCCCGGAGGTGGAGGCTGTAGTGAGCAGAGATTGGGCCACTGCACTCCAGCCTGGGCAACAGACTGAGACTGCACCTCAAACAAACAAACAAACAGGCTGGGCGCGGTGGCTCACACCTGTAATTCCAGCACTTTGGGAGGCTGAGAGACAGGCGGATCACCTGAGGTCAGGAGTTCCAGACCAGCCTGAGCAACATGGCGAACCCCTATCTCTACTAAAAATACACAAATCAGTTGGGTGTGGTGGCGGGCGCCTGTAATCTGAGCTACTCAGGAGGCTGAGGCAGGAGAATCACTTGAACCTGGTAGGCAGAAGTTGCAGTGAGCTGAGATTGTGCCACTGCACTCCAGCCTAGGCGACAGAGCAAGACTCCAGCTCAAAAACAAACAAACACATGTGCCAACAAAAACTTCCCCTTCAGCCTGGGTGACACAACGAGACTCTGTCTCAAAAACAAAAAACAAAAAAATCCTCCCCTTGATTTCACATCTACTTATGGCCTCTATTTCATTTTTCTTTTCAACTCCCTTTACACAAAATTCACTGAAATAGTTTTGCTTTGTTTTGTTTGTATTTGCTGTCTCCATGTCTCCTCCTGTCTCTCTTGATCAACCCATTCCAATCAGGTTTTCATCACCATCCATCAAAACCACTTTTTTTTTTTGAGATAAGAGTCTCACTCTGTCACCCAGGCTGGAGTGCAGTGGCGCGATCTTGGCTTACTGCAACCTCTGCCTCCCGGGTTCAAGAGATTCTCCTGCCTTAGCCTCCTGAGTAGCTAGGATTACAGGTGCATGCTACCATACCCAGCTAATTTTTGTATTTTTGGTAGAGATGGGGTTTCACCATGTTGGCCAGGCTGGTCTCGAACTCTCGACTTAGGTGATCTGCCTGCCTTGGCCTCCCAAAGTGCTGGGATTATAGGTGTGAGCCATCGGGCCTGGCCAAAACCATTTTTATGGTTATTAGTAACTCACATGTTGTCAAATCCAATGATCATTTCTTTGTCTTCATTTTGCCTACACAGTTGATCATTGTCTTCATCCTAAAACACTTTCTTCACTTGACCCCCAGGACACTACTCCATGGCTGTCCTACCTCACCGGCTACTCCTTCTCAGTCTCCTTTGCTGCTGCTTCTCCATTTTCCTAATCTCCAAATTTTGGAATGTATTGGGTCTCAGGCCTCAAAGATCTTCTCTACCTATATCATTCCCTAGGGACTATTTAGATCCCATCCAGGCTCATAGTTTCAAGCACCAAGCAAGCAATCAGTTCTGCACTGACACCAGCGAGTTGTCCTGTAATTCAATTCAATTCCAGCACTATGTACCTGGAGAGAACATCAGATCCCACAGGTTGAAGGCTCAGTCCCATAAGGCATCCCCCAACTTCTGATGCAGGCCCCAGCTTGTTTTATGTGTGCTTCTGACTAACCAGCTATAAATTGGGGTTTCCATAACGCCCTCCTTAAGTTTGATTAATTTGCTAGAGTAGCTCACAGAACTTAGGAAAACACTTAAGTTTTTTGGTTTATTATAAAGGATATTACAAAGGATACAGATGAAGAGATGCATAAGGCAAGGCACGTGGGAAGGCGCTTGGAGCTTCCACGCCCTCCCCAAGTGCACCACCCTCCAGGAACCTCCACATGTTTAGCTATCTGGAAGCACTCCAAATCCAGTCCTTTTGGGTTTTATGGAAACTTCGTTATGTAGGCATAACTGATTACAGCATTTGCCATTGGTGATCAAATTAACTTTTAGCCTCTCTCTCCTCCCCAGGGGCTGGGGGGTGGGCTGAAAGTCCTAGCTCTCTATTCCTGCTTGATCTTTCTGGTGACCAGCCCCAAACCTGAAGCTACCTAGAGGCTGCCAGCCAGCCAGCAGTCAATTCATGAGCATACAAAAATATATCACTTTGGAGATTCTAAGGATTTTAGTTGTATCCCAGGAAAGAGGGATGAGGACCAAACACATATTTCATAATACCATAGCATCTTTTTAAAAAAATTATTTATTTTAAATAAATAGAGACACAGTCTCACTATGTTGCCCAGCCTGGTCTCAAACTGCTGGGCTCAAACGATCCTCCTGCCTTCACCTCCCTAAATGCTGGGACTACAGGCATGAGCCACCATGCCCAGCCAATCACAGCATCTTAACATGTGCAAAACCATACTTTTTGTTCACCTCCATCCTAAATCTACCTTTCCTACAGTCTTATCCATCTTAGGAAACGTAATCTCCATTCTACCAGCTGTTTAGATCAAAGACATTGAGTCATCTTTGACTCCATGTTGTTGGTTTTACCTTCAGAATAGCAAAATCCCACCACTTCTCTCCACGACTGCTGCTGCCACCTTGATCCAAGTCACCATCACTCATCATCTAGAGGCTATTTATCTGAGATGGAGTTTCGCTCTTGTTGCCCAGGTTGGAGTGCAGTGGCGTGATCTCGGCTCACTGAAACCTCCACCTCTAGAGTTCAAGCGATTCTCCTACCTCAGCCTCCCGAGTGGCTGGGATTACAGGCGCCCACCACCACACCCAGCTAATTTTTGTATTTTTAGTAGAGACGGATTTTGCCATATCGGCCAGACTAGTCTCGAACTCCTGACCTCAACCGCCTGCCTCGGCCTCCCAAAGTGCTGGGATTACAGGCGTGAGCCACCGCATCTGACCCTAAAGGCTATTTTAATAGCCTCCTTGCAACTTCAGCCTAGTCTGAATACAGCAGCCACAGTGATCCTTCTAAAACATAAGTGAAATCACATTACTCCTCTGCACAAAACCTTCCTATGGTTTATCATCCAACTCCAAAGTTCTTCTCATAACCTAAAAGGCCCTATATGATCTGCATGCTCCCCATCCCAGTACTTCTCTAACCTCATCTCCACTGCTCTGCTCCTCACTCACTGCATTCTAGCTACCAGGACCTCTGCTTGTTTCTGAACATTCAAGGTATGTTCCTGCCACACAGCCTTTGTACTTGCCAGTCTCTCTACTTGGAACATTCTTCCCCCAGATAAACAGAGCTCACATTTTCACTTCCTATAGGTTTCTGTTCCAAGGTCACCTTATCAGACAGGCTTTCCTTTAACAACCTATAAGCACTCCTTCTCACTCTCTGTACCTTTATGTATTTGTTTATTATCTGTCTTCTCCTACTAAAATGTAAAGTCCAAAAGAGAAGAGACTTTCCCTATTTTGCTTACTTATGTATTCCAGCTCCTTGAACAGCTCTTAGACAACAGATAGTCAATTAATGTTGTTGAATGAATGATTCAAAAATGTTAAAACACATAAGGAAATCGTTCTTTTTTTTGAGACGGAGTCTCGCTCTTGCTGCCCAGGCTGGAATGCAATGGTGAGATCTCGGCTCACCACAGCCTCTGCCTCCTGGGTTCAAGTGATTCTCCTGCCTCAGCATCCTGAGTAGCTGGGATTACAGGCATGCACCACCACCCCGGTTAATTTTGTATTTTTTTTAGTACAGACGGGGTTTCTCCCTGTTGGTCAGGGTGGTCTCAAACTCCCAAACTCAGGTGATCCACCCACCTCGGCCTCCCAAAGTGCTGAGATTACAGGCATGAGCCACCGTGCCCGGCCAGAAATCATTCTTTTTTTTGTTTTTGTTTTTGAGACGGAGTTTCACTCCTGTCGCCCAGGCTGGAGTGCAATGGCGTGATCTTGGCTCACCGCAACCTTCACCTCCTGGGTTCAAGCAATTCTCCTGCCTCAGCCTCCTGAGTAACTGGGACTATAGGAACCCGCCACCACGCCCGGCTGATTTTTGTATTTTTAGCAGAGACGGGGTTTCACCATGTTTGCCAGGCTGGTCTCGAACTCCTGACTTCAGGTGATCCACCCACCTTGGCCTCCCAAAGTGCTGGAATTACAGGCATCAGCCACCGCACCCAGCCTGGAAATTGTTCTTTATAAAGAAGAATCAGGCCAGGCATGGTGGTTCATGCCTGTAATCCCAGCACTTTGGAGGCTGAGGCGGGTGGATCACCTGAAGTCAGGAGTTTGAGACCAGACTGGCCAACACGGTGAAACCCTGTCTCTACTAAAAATACAAAAATCAGTCGGGTGTGGTGGCAGGAGCCTGTAATCCCAGCTACTCAGGAGGCTGAGGCAGGAGAATCACTTGAAAACAGGAGGGGGAGGATGCAGTGAGTTGAGATTGCACCACTGCACTCCAGCCTGGGTGACAGAGCAAGACTCCATAAAAAAATAAATAAATAAAAAATAAAGAAGAATCAGCAGGCATCAAAAACAGAATTAGAACCCCAAGAATTTCAGGAAATACAACAAAAGTTTGATAGACTATGAAATAAGTATGTTTAAAATGGTCAAAGAAAGAATAAAATAATGAATAAAAAGAAAAAACAAAAAAGGTCAGAGATAAACGATAAATATAATTGACTTTTAATATGTTTATTGACCACGGCTTGCTCACTATGATACTGTTAACCAGCATTGCATAACAACCACAAAAACAGTGTTATACACTAATAAGTACAGTCATGTGCTAAGTAATGACATTTGGTCAGCAACCAACTACATATATATGATGGTGGCCACATAAGATTGTAATGGTGGAAACATTCCTATGGCCCAGGGATGCAACACTGTAGCACAACACATTAATCACGTGTGTTTGTGGTGATGCTGGCTAGAAGCGGTAGCTTATACCAGATAGTCTAGGTGTGTAGTAGGCTATACAATCCTTGCATAAGTACACTCTATGATGTTGACACAATGACAAAATCACCTAACATTTCTCAGAACGTATCCCGTCGTTAAGTGATAAATGACTTTATTTAGCTCATTTGCCTGCGGGTAGGCTGATTTAGTCTGGACTTGTCAGGGCAGCTCTGCTGATCTTTTTTTTTTTTTTGAGACAGAGTCTCACACTGTTGCCTGGGCTGGAGTGTAGTGGTGCAATCTCGGCTCACTGCAACCTCTGCCTCCTGGGTTCAAGTGATTCTCCTGCCTCAGACTCCCAAGTAGCTGGGATTACAGGTGCCCGCCACCACGCCCAGCTAATTTTTTGTATTTTTAGTAGAGACGAGGTTTTACTATGTTGGCCAGGCTGGTCTCAAACTCCTGACCTTGTGATCCACCCGCCTTGACCTCCCAGTGTTGGGATTACAGGCGTGAGCCACTGCGCCCGGCCTGTTGCTCTTACCTGAGCTCATTCACATATCTAGGAGATAGCTGATTTAAGCTGGACCTGGATGGGGCAGCTTGTCTGAGGTAGTTGTGTTACATGTGTCTCCTATCTTCCTCCTGGGACCAGTGGGCTAGACTGGACAATTTCTTCTCATGACAGTGGCAGACGTGAAAAAGACCATGTAAGAATATATGAGGCCTTTTAAGACTGAGACTTGGAACTGGCACACTGTCACATCTACCATAGGCTATAGACCAAAGGAATCACATGGCCAGATCCAAAGTCCAGGGAAGGCGGAATATCCTCTTCCCAGTTAGTGGGAAGAATTGCAAAGCAAAACAAAGCGCGTAAATATAGGTAAGGGATGAAGAATTGAAGCCAACAATGCTATCTAAATATCCTTTCCTCCTTTTAAAATTGGATTGTCTTTTTAAAATTGATTTATAATTATCCTTTATCTATCCTACATACTAATCCTTTATCAGTGCTATGCCTTGCAAATATCTTCTCCCAGTTTGTGTGGTTTCTCTTTTTAATATCCTTTAAGGTTGTTTTCATTAAAAAACAACCTTTTAGGGCTGGGCACAGTGGCTCACGCCTGTAATTCCAGCAGTTTGGGAGGCTGAGGTGGGCGGATCACCTGAGGTCAGGAGTTGGAGACCAGCCTGGCCAACATGGCGAAAACTATCTCTACTAAAAATACCAAAATTAGCCGGGTGTGGTGGCACACATCTGTAATCCTAGCTACTTGGGAGGCTGAGGCAGGAGAATGGCTTGAACCTGGAGGTGGAGATTGCAGTGAGCCGAGATCATGCCACTGCATTCCAGCCTGGGTGACAGAGAGAGGCCCTGAATCAAAAAAAAAGAAAAAAAAAAAAGAAACTTTTAATTTTGTTAGTATTTTTTGTTTTTGTTTTTGAGTCAGGGTCTCGCTTTGTTGCCTAGGCTGAAGTACATGACGCGATCATGGTTCACTGCAGCCTCCAGGCTCAAGTGATCCTCCCACCTCAGCCCCCACCTGTGTAGCTGGAACTACAGGTGCACACCACCACACCTGGCTAATATTTTAATTTTTTTTGTAGAGATGGGGGTCTCATTATGTTGCCTAGGCTGGTCTCAAATTCTTGGGCTCAAGCGATCCACCCTCCTCACCTGCCCAAGTACTGGGATTACAGGTATAAGCTACTGCAACCGCCTTTTAGTTTTAGGTTTTTTTTTTTTGTTTTTTTTTTTGTTTGTTTGAGACAGAGTTTCGCTCTTGTTGCCCAGGCTGGAGTGCAATGGCACGATCTCAGCCCACTACAACCTTTACCTCCAGAGTTCAAGCAATTCTCTTGCCTCAGCCTCCCCAGTAGCTGGGATTACAGGCATGCGCCGCCATGCCTGGCTGGCTAATTTTTGTATTTTTATTATTTATTTATTTATTTATTTATTTATCTTGAGACAGAGTCTCACTCTGTCTCCCAGGCTGGAGTGCAGTGGCGCGATCTCGGCTCACTGCAACCTTGGCCTCCTGGGTTCATGCAATTCTGCTACCTCAGCCTCCCAAGTAGCTGGGGTTACAGGTGCCTGGCTAATTTTTATATTTGTAGTAGAGACGGGGTTTCACCATGTTGGCCAGGCTGGTCTCAAACTCCTGACCTCAGGTGATCCACCCACCTAGGCTTCTCAAAGTGCTGGGATTACAGGCGTGAGCTACCGCACCCAGCGCCTATTTTAGTTTTAATACAGTCAAATTTATCAATCAGTTAATTGTATGTTTCTTCTGTATTTTAAGAAATCCTTCCCTATCTCAAGGACATAAAGACATTTTTTAAAGTTCTATTTTTCACTTTTAGGGCTTTTAATCTAATTCAATTTATTTTGTACATAGTATTGTAATTTTTTTCCATATAAACAACTTTTCTGGCACCATTTATTGAACAGTTTACCCTTTCCCCGCTAATTTGTTGTTGTTTTTGTTGTTTTAAATAGAGACAGGGTCTCACCATGTTGCCCAGGTCAGTCTCAAACTCCTGAGCCCAAGTGATCCGCCCACCTTGGCCTCCCAAAAATGCTGGGATTACAGGCATGAGCTTCCACATCCAGCCTTCCCCACCAATTTGTAATGGTACTACTGTTATACCTCTAGTGGTCATAATTCGTGGATCCACTGATGAATTTTTTATTCAGTTCAGTTTATCAATTTGCCTATCTCTGCACCAATACTTCACAGTATTAATTATCAAAACTTTAAAATGAGTTGCCTCACCTCTTCAAGTTTTTTTTTTTTTTTTTTGAGATGGAGTCTCACTGTCTGTTGCCCAGGCTGGAGTGCAGTGGTACAATCTCGGCTCACTGTATCCTCCACCTCCCAGGTTCAAGTGATTCTCCTGCCTCAGCCTCCTGAGTAGCTGGGATTACAGGCACACACCACCATGCCTGGCTAACTTTTGTATTTTTAGTAGAGAGGGGGTTTCACTATGTTGGCCAGGCTGGTCTCGAACTCCTGACCTCGTGATCCACCCACCTTTGCCTCCCTAAGTGCTGGGATTATACGCGTTGAGCCACCAGGCCCAGCCTCAAGTAACATTTTTTTCAAAAATGCTGTTGACCCTTCTACCTCATAAACATTAGCATCAGTTTGACAAGCTTCATTACTGTATTGAACTTATACATTAATTTAGGGGAGAATTCACATCTTCATAATGTTGAGTCTCACCATCCGTGAACATGGTATAATTCATTTATTCAGGTCTTTCATACTCTTCAGTGTTATTTTCTCTGTTAAGATCTTACATATTTTTGTTAGATTTATTCCTACTGCTCATAGATTTTATTGCTATAGTGAATGGGCACTTTTTTTCCTACTGCATTATTACTGGCTTATAGGCATACTATTCATATTTGTATATTAATCTGGTATGTAGCAATCTCTCTTATTAGCTAAAGTCTCTTATTCTAACGGTTTATCCAAAGATTTTCTGAGTCCAGGTGCTACAGCTCACACCTATAATCCCAGCACTTTGGGAGGCCAAGTTGGGAGAATCGCTTGAGCCCAGGAGTGCAAGAGCAGCCTGGGCAACATAGGGAAACTGTCTCTACAAAAATAAGAAAATGGCACATATCTGTGGTCTTGGCTACTTGAGAGGCTGAGGTAGTAGGATTGCTTGACCCCATGAAGTTGAGGCTGCAGTAAGCCATGATGGTGCTACTGCACTCTAGCCTGAGCCTCAGAGCGAGCTCCTTCTCAAAAAAAAAAAAAAAGAAACCGGAAACATTCTTCGTAGATAATTATATGTCTGCAAATAAGGAGTTTTATTTCATGTAGTTCCATTTTTCTATCTCATTTCTTATGTTCGTACTATTGCATGGGCTAGGATCTCCCATGAAGTGTGGAACAGAGGCCATGACAGCAGACATCATTTGCGGAATGGAAACACTGCTAAAATTTAAATATTAATAATGATGTTTAGGCTGGGCATGGTGGCTTACACCTCTAATCCCGGCACTTTGGGAGGCCAAGGCGGGAGGATCACTTGAGCCCAGGAGTTTGAGACCAGCCTAGGCAACAAAGTGAGATCCTGTCTCTACAAACAAAACAAAACAAAACAAATTAGCTGGGCACAGGTGGCATGCACCTGTGGTCCCAGCTACATGGGATGCTGAGGTGGCAGGATCCCTTGAGTCCAGGAGCTCAAGGCTGCAGTGATCCTTGTTTGTGCAACTGCACTCAAGCCTGGGCAACAGCGACAGACTCTATCTCAAAAAAATAAATAAATAAATAAATAAAAGAAAAAAAGAATGATGACGTTTAGTATAGGAGTTTGATTGGCACCCTTTTGTTTTCAATTTGATAAAACTTAAAAAATCATAAATTAGTGCTAAATTGTATTAAGTGTTTATTCTGCATTTATACGTTTTCCCATCTTTGTATATTAGTTTCCTAGGGCTGCCATAACAAAGTACCACAAACGAGGTAACTTAAAAAAATATAATTTTATTGTCTTGCAATCTGGAGGCTAGAAATCCAAAATTAAATTGCAAACAGGACCATGGTTTTTCTGAAACCTGTAAGGGAGGAATCCTTCTTTATTTCATTCTATCTTCTGGTAGCCCTACGTGTTCCTTGGTTTGAAGCAGCTTAGCCCCAATCTCTACCTCTGTCTTCACATGGCCATCTTCTCCCTGCGTGTGTGTCTCTGTATCTTTACAAAGTATTCTCTCCTCCTTGGTCAGGTGTGGTGGCTCACACCTGTAATCCCAGCACTTTGGGCGGCCGAGGCAGGTGGATCACTTAAGGTCAAGAGTTCAAGACCAACATGGTCACCATGGTAAGATCAACATGGTAAAACCCTGTCTTTACTAAAAATACGAAAATTAGCCAGGCATGGTGGCGGGCGCCTGTAATTCCAGCTACTCGGGAGGTTGAGGGAGGAGAATCGCTTGAATCTGGGTGATGGAGGTTGCAGTGAGCCAAGATCCCGCCACTGCACTCTAGCCTGGGTGACAGAGTGAGACTCCGTTTCAAAAACAAAACAAACCCCAAAGCATTCTCTCCTCACATCTTCACACTGTCTTCTCATAAGGACACCAGTGATACTGGATTAAGGGCCCACCCTACCCTAGTGACCATATCTTAATTTAATTACATCTTCAATGGCCTTATTTCCAAATAAAAGACGCAGATTAGGGCTTAATCATATCATTTTGGGGGAACAAGTTTAACCCATAACAATCTATTAAAATGGTATATTACATTAATGGATTTCTTGGATGTTGAATGACCTTTGTATTACTGGAATAATCTAATCCAGTCTTTACCTATGAGTGAGACTATATGAATGCCTCACCATCTGAACTCCCACCCCAGATTCAGTCACTTAACCTGAATTTTTTTTTTTTTTTTTTTTTTTTTTTTGAGACAGGGTCTCACTCTGTCACCCAGGCTGGATTGCCAGTGGCACAATCTTGGCTCACTATAACCTCTGCTTCCTAGGTTCAAGCAATCCTCCTACCTCAGCCTCTAGAGTAGCTAGGACTACAGGTGTGCACCACCATGCCCGGCTAATTTTCTGTATTTTTAGTAGAGATGGGGTTTCACTATGTTTCCCAGGCTGGTCCCAAACTCCTGGGCTCAAGCAATCCACCTGCCTTGGTCTCCCAAAGTGTTGGGATTACAGGTGTGAGCCACTGCACCTGGCCTAAGCGGTTATTTTAAAAATACATTAACTACTACTCAGTACTCTATGAAAGTTATAAATATGAACATATATAGAGATGAAGACCCTATAATGAATTAGTTCTCAAGGAGTTCTATCTACAATGAAGTGTCTTCCATGTTTAATATAGGCCAGGTTCTACTAGTAATGGGCTTCGAAATCCCAAATCTCCCAGAAATTATTAAATAAAAAAGACTGAGTCACTTAGCTAGGGATTGGACATTCTCATTATGTGCCCAAAGACCCAGCTTTTGCTGAGTCCTTATATGACCTTGTTTCTGGAGTACAGACAAACCCAGGATACTGTGCTAACAGAGACATAATATATGCATGGTTATGTCAGACAA
Organism: Pongo abelii; assembly: GCF_028885655.2. Lineage (NCBI taxonomy): Eukaryota > Metazoa > Chordata > Mammalia > Primates > Hominidae > Pongo > Pongo abelii. The sequence continues at coordinate 200,992,888 of NC_071985.2, forward strand.
GTGCGGAACAAGACATCTGGGAATATTGCTACAGAAGCATTAAATCAATGCCTAATCTTTTACAGGTTGAGTATCCTTTTTTTTTTTTTTTTTTTTTTTTTGAGACAAAGTTTCACTCTTGTTGCCCAGGCTGGAATGCAATGGCACGATCTCACTGCAACCTCCGCCTCCCGTGTTCAAGCGATTCTCCTGTCTCAGCCTCCTGAGTAGCTGGGATTACAGGTATGTGCCACCATGCCCAGCTAATTTTTGTATTTTTAGTAGAGACAGGGTTTCTTCATGTTGGTCAGGCTGGTCTCGAACTCCTGACCTCAGGTGATCCACCCGCCTCGGCCTCCCAAAGTGCTGGGATTACATGCGTAAGCCACCGCGCCCGGCCAGGTTGAGTATTCTTTATCCAAAATGCTTGGGACCAGAAGCATTTTGAATTTCATTTTTTTTGGATTTTGGAATATTTCCATTATACTTAGGTTCAGCATCCCTAATTGGAAAATCCAAAATCTAAAATGCTCCTATCAGCATTTCCTTTGAGCATCAGGTTAGTACTCAAAAAGTTTTAGATTTTGGAGCATTTCAGATTCTGAATTTTCGGGTTGGGGATATTCAACCTGTACTAGCATATCCTCTCAGTTAAAATATAATAATTCCTCTGTTCTCTTTGAAACAAGGTAGTTGGGTCATGACTACATTTTTTTGATATGATAAATAATGCTTAATATGGTTTGGCTGTTTCCCCACCCAAAATCTCATCTTGAATTGTAATCCTCATGGGTGGGACCAGGTGGAGGTAACTGAATCATAGGAGCAGCTCCCCTCATGCTGTTCTCATTACAGTGAGTGAGTCTCACGAGATTTGATGGTGTTGTAAGCATCTGGCATTTCCTCTGCTGGCACTCACTCTATCCTGCTGCCCTGTAAAGAAGATGCCTGCTTCTCCTTCACCTTCTGCCATGATTGTAAGTTTCCTGAGGCCTCCCCAGCAATGCAGAACTGAGTCAATTAAACCTCTTTCTTTTATGAATTACCCAGTCTCGGGTATTTCTTCATATCAGTGTGAGAACAAACTAATACAATGCTGCAACAAATACTTTTGCAGGCCGGGCACAGTGGCTCACGCCTGTAATCCCAGCACTTTGGGAGGCCGAGGCAGGTGGATCACCTGAGATCAGGAATTTGAGACCAGCCTGGTCAACGTGGCGAAACCCCTTCTCTACTAAAAATACAAAAATTAGCCAGACATGTTGGAGTGCGCCTGTAATCCCAGCTACTTGGGAGGCTGAGGCAGAAGAATTGCTTGAACCTGGGGGATGGAGGTTGCAGTGAGCCGAGGTCTTACCATTGCACTCCAGCCTGGGCAAAAAGAGGGAAACTCTATCTCAAAAAATATATATATTTTTTGCATATACATCCTTGAGCATTGCTATGGTTTTAATGTCCCTACAAACTCATGTAACAGTATTAAGAGGTAGATTAAAGAAGTTATTAGGTTGTGTGGGCACCTCATTCATGTATGGATTAATGTCATTATCTTGGGAGTGGGTTAGTTAGCATGGGAGTGGGCTCCTGCTAAGAGTTTGGCCCCCCTGTTGTCTCTCTGTGTTGCTCCGGTGCTTCCTTGCCATGGGATGCCTTCCACCATCCGATGATCCTTGCCAGATGCTGGCATCAGATCTGTGAGCCAAATAAACTTCTGTTCTTTATAAATTACCCGGTCTGTGGTATTCTGTTATAGCAACAGAAACGGACTAAGATAAGCATTTAGGACATAATTTGATTCCTAGAAGTCCAGTTGTTAAGTGGGTACTGACAAACGGCCTTCCGAAAACACTATCAATTTGTATCTCCATCAATACCATAGGACAGTGCCCTTTTCCCCAGTATTTTCATTAACCTTGAAAATTCTCTCTCTCTTTTTTTTTCAGACAGAATCTTACTCTGTTGCCCAGGCTGGAGTACAGTGGGGCGATCTTGGTTCACTGCAACTTCTGCCTCCCAGGTTCAAGTGATTCTCGTGCCTCAAGCTTCCCTAGTAGCTGGGACTACAGGCATGTGCCACCATGCCCGGCTAATTTTTTTGTATTTTTAGTAGAGATGGGGTTTCACCATGTTGGCCAGGCTTGTCTCGAACTCCTGGACTCAAGTGATCTGCCTGCCTCAGCCTCCCAAACTGCTGGGATTATATACAGGCACGAGCCACTGTGCCCAGTCAATGCTCTCTTTAAAAATTTTTTTTTTGTTTTTGTTTTTTTGAGACGGAGTCTCACTCTGTAGCCCAAGCTAGAATGCAGTGGCGCGATCTTGGCTCACTGCAATGTCCACCTCCTGGGCTCAAGCGATTCTTTAATCCACCCGCCTGAGCTTCCCCAAGTTCTGGGATTACAGGTGTGAGCCACCATGCCCGGCCTCCCTTTAAAATGTTGTCCCATCTACCCTTACAGAAAAAAACAGGAAAATATCAATACTATTATTTAACATTGTCCTGGAAGTACTAGCCAATGAATTAGACAAGATAACTAACTACGACGTGTGAATATTAGAAATAATTAGTTATTACTACTGCAGGTGATACTCTATATCTATAAAGTAAAAAATGTAAAATCAGAAAACTATAGAAGTAAACTTCTTTTCCCATGTTGGAGTAACTGGTACTAGATTTGGCCTTCTGCTCTAAACAATTAGAAAAACTGAACAAAATACATGAAAAAAATTGTTTTCAGACAATGAAATCAGGGAGTATGGGACTGTGATCCCTGAGAGAATGGAACCAAGTGAGGTATGTTCTACTATCACTTTGGCTTTCTGGACTGGAATACAGGAAGAGAAAATCACACTGAATGGAGCAGAGATCAGTGTTCAGGAGCATGAGGTGCCTGGAAGTTTGAGGCAAAGTACCAGAGAAGAAGCAACTATGCAAAGAGATCAATAACTCTTCACAGGAGTCCTGAGTTTCTATGAGCAGAAAAATTCCCAGAGCTCATACACAGAGTTGGAAGATATTTAAGTTGTTTTTTTTTTTTCTTTTTTTTTTTGAGATGGAATCTTGCTCTGTTGCCCGGGCTGGAGTGCAATGGCATGATCTCAGCTCACTGCAACCTCCGCCTCCCGGATTGAAGTGATTCTCCTGCTTCAGCCTCCTGAGTAGCTGAGATTACAGGCGCCTGCCACCACGCCTGGCTAATTTTTGTATTTTTTAGTAGAGACGGGGTTTCACCATGTTGGTCAGGCTGGTCTTGAACTCCTGACCTCAGGTGATCCACCCACCTCAGCCTCCCAAAGTGCTGGTATTTTAGGTGTTAGACAGCATGCCTGGCTGATATTTAAGTTTTGACCAGCCAGAGTAAACATTCTTTGCTGAAGCTGAACATCCAGGGCATAAAGTAGAGACCCTGGAAGAGTAATATCTTAGTAGTAGGACTAACCTAACACAACAGTAAAGATAACTCTAGAACTGCCCCAAAGCTTAAAAACAAGCCTCCAAATCAAGCTGATCCATTAACAAATTAACAAGTAAACCAAAATTCAATTAAAGACAGACAACAAAATTCAGACACTCAAAAATATGTATTTATAGTGTCCACCATTCCATAAAAAAAAAGATTAGTGCTGGGCACAATGGCATGAGGCTGTAGTCCCACCTACTTGAAATGCTGAGGCAGCAGGATCGCTTGAATCCAGGAGTTAGAGGCTGTAGCGCGCTATGATCACACCTGTAAATAGCCACTGCACTCCAGCCTGGATAACACAGTGAGAGCCTGTCTCCATAAATAAATAAATAATAAACAAATAAAATATTTTTTTTAAATCAGAAGGAAAATTAGTCAATAGAAACATCTAGAAATGAAAGAGATGCTAGAGTTAGCAAAGAATGATGTAAAAGCATTAACATATACTCAAAGATTTTTTAAAAAATGAACATATTGAAAGATATAAAAATAGTCAAATAAGATTTCTAGAAATTAGGGCCGGGCCTGGTGGCTCACGTCTGTAATCTCAGCACTTTGGGAGGCCAAGGCAGGCGGATCACTTGAGGTCAGGAGATGGAGACCAGACTGGCCAACATGGTGAAACCGCGTCTCTACTAAAAATACAAAAATTAGGCTGGATGTGGTGGCTCAGGTCTGTAATCCCAGCACTTTGGGAGGCCGGGGCAGGCAGATCACCTGAGGTCAGGAGTTTGAGACCAGCCTGCCCAACGTGGCGAAATCCCATCTCTACAAAAATACAAAAAAAAAAAAAAAAAAAAATTAGCTGGGAGTGGTGGCATGCTCCTGTAATCCCAGCTACTTGGGAGGCTGAGGCAGAAGAATTGCTTGAACCCGTAGAGGCTGCAGTAAGCTGGGGTTGTGCCAGCCTGGGTGACAGAGCGAGACTCCATCTCAAAAAAAAAAAAATTAGCCGGGCATGGTGGCATGCACCTGTAATCCCAGCTGCTGGGGAGGCTGAGGCAGGAGAATCACTTGAACCCGGGAGGTGAAGGTTGCAGTGAGCTGAGATTGCACCACTGCACTCCAGCCTGGGCAACAGAGCAACACTCCCTTTCAAAAAAAAAAAATTTATAGAAATTTAAAAAATGCAATATCTGGGCCAAGTGAAGTGGCTCATGCCTGTAATCCCAGTATTTTGGGAGGCTGAAGCAGGCAGATTACTTGAGGCCAGGAGTTTGAGACCAGTCTGGTCAACTTGGTGAAACCCCCTCTCTACTAAAAGTACAAAAATATTAGCAGGGGTGGTGGCAAACACCTGTAATCCCAGCTACTGGGGAGGCTAGGGCATGAGAATCATTTGAACCTGGGAGGTGGAAGCTACAATGAGCTGAGACCGTGCCACTACACTCCAGCCTGGGTGACAGAGAAAGACTCTGTCTCAAAAAAAAAAAAGAATACAATATCTGAAATTAAAAATGCACTAGATGGGCTTAACAAGAGATTATAAACTGCAGAAGACTACTCCATGAATTTGAAGACATGAAGTGGAAATTATCTGAACTAAAGTTAAAAAAAAAAAAAAAAGACTGATGGCAGGGCTCAGTGGCTCATGCCTGTAATCCCAGCATTTTGGAAGGGTGAGGCGGGTGGATTGCCTGAGCTCAGGAGTTCAACACCAGCCTGGGCAACAGAGTGAAACACACCTGTAATCCCAGCTACTGAGGAGGTTGAGGCATGAGAATCACTTGAACCTGGGAGGCGAAGATTGCAGTGAACTGAGATCGAGCCACTGCACTCCAGCCTGGGCAACAGAGCAAGACTGTCTCAAAAAGAAAACAAAAAAGGACTGACAAAAAATGAACAGAGGCCAGGCATGGTGGCTCACATCTGTAATCCCAGCACTTTGGGAGGCCAAGGCAGGCAGATCACCTGAGGTCAAGAGTCGAGACCAGCCTGGCCAACATGGTGAAACTCTGTCTTTACTAAAAAATACAAAAAATTGGCTTGGCGTTGTGGTGCACACCTGTAATCCCAGCTACTAGGGAGGCTTAGCCAGGAGAATCGCTTGGACCTGGAAGGCGGAGGTTGCAGTTAGCTGAGATCATGACACTGCACTCCAGCCTGGATAACAGAGTGAGACTCCATCTCAAAAAAAAAAAAAAAAACAGTCTGTGCATGGTGGCTCTTGCCTGTAATCCCAGCACTTTGAGAGGCCGAGGTGGGCGGATCACTTGAGGTCAGGAGATGGAGATCAAACTGACCAACATTGTGAAACCCTGTGTCTACTAAAAATACAAAAATTAGGTTGGGCGTGGTGGCTCAGGCCTATAATCCCAGCACTTTGGGAGGCCGAGGCAGGCAGATCACCTAAGGTCAGGAGTTTGAGACCAGCCTGGCCAACATAGTGAGACCCCGTCTCTACTAAAAAACACAAAAATTAGCCAGGCATGGTGGTGGGCACCTGTAGTTCCAGCTACTCAGGAGGCTGAGGCAGAAGAATCGCTTGAACCCGGGAGGTGGCGGTTGCAGTGAGCCAAGATTGCACCATTGCACTGCAGCCTGGGCAACAAGAGCGAAACTGTCTCAAAGAAAAAAAAATGAACAGAGCTTTAGTGAAATGTGGAACAATATCAAATAGTCTAACATATTTGCAACTGAGGTTCCAGAAAAGGTGGGGACAGAAAAAACATTTGAAGAAAAAGGGAAAAACAGAAATATACTGTAAGGTTCTTATAATATACATGAGAAGTTGGCAAACTTTTACTTAAAAGGCCACACAGTAAATACTTTTGGCTTTGCAGGCTATGTGGCCTCCATTGCAACTACTCAACTCTGTCCTTATAGCACAAAATGTGTCATATTTATGTAGACATTTTGGACTTGATGAAAAAATATATAAATGAATGACCATGGCTATGTTCCCATAAAACCTTATTTACAAAAGCAGGTAGGCATTCAGGCTTGGCTTGAAGGCTGTAGTTTGTGAAATCTGCTATATATGAAGCTCTATAATATGTGATGAGTAATAAGTGAAATGCTTATTGTGATGAGGGAAAATGCATATTGTAACCCTGAGAGCAACTACTAAAAATAAGACAGAGATTAAGTTAATAAGCCAATAGTGGAGATGAAACAGAATACTAAAAAAGTGCTCAATATTCTTTTCGTTTGTTTGTTTCAGGGATAGGGTCTCGGTTTGTTGTCCAGGCCGGAGTTCAGTGGCATGATTACAGCTTTACTGTAACCTTGAACTCCTGGCCTCAAGTGATCCTCCCACCTCAGTCCCCTGAGTAGCTGGGACTACAGGAGACCACCATCATGCCTAATTTTTTTTAAAAAATTTTTTGCAGAGATGGGGTCCTGCTATGTTGCCCAGGCTGGTCTTGAACTCCCAGCCCTAAGCAATCCTCCCACCACGGACCCTCAAAGTATTGGGATTATAGGCATGAGCCACTTCAATATTCTTTAACTGAGGCAGGATAAAGAAAAGCAAAAGAACAAAAGATGGGCCGGGCATAGTGGCTCACACCTGTAATCTCAGCACTTTAGGAGGCTGAGGCGGGCAGATCACGAGGTCAGGAGTTCGAGACCAGCCTGGCTAACATGGTGAAACCCCATCTCTACTAAAAATACAAAAATTAGCCAGGTATAGTGGCGAGCGCCTGTAATCCCAGCTACTCAGGAGGCTGGAGCAGGAGAATCGCTTGAGGAGGCTGGAGCAGGAGAATCGCTTGAAACCTGAAGGCAGAGGTTGCAGTGAGCTGACATTGTGCCGCTGCACTCCAGCCTGGGGGAAAGAGCGAAACTCTGTCTCAAAAAAAAAAAAAAAGAAAAGAAAAGAAAAAGAACAAAAGACATTAAAAAAAAGTTGGCATAAATAGAAAACAAATAGCAAGATAGTACACTTAAATCCAACTATACTGATAATTATATTAAATGTTAATAGTCTGAAATCCATTTAAAAAGGACATTATCAGGCCAGGCATGGTGGCTCATGCCTGTAATGCCAGCACTTTGAGAGGCCAAAGTGGGCGAACTACTTGGGGGCAGCAGTTCAAGACCAGCCTGGGCAACATAGAGAGACACCCATCTCTACAAAATAAAAATTAGCTTGGCATGGCAGCATGTACCTGTGGTCCCAGCTACTGATGGGGCTGAGTTGTGAGGATCACTTGCGCTTAGGAGGTCAAGTCTGCAGTGAACCATGTTAGCACCACTGCAACTCTAGCCTGGGTGACAGAGTGAGATCCTGTCTCAAAATAATAAAATAAATAAAACACTTGAGCAATACTATCAACCAACTTGGACAAATTTACATTTACAGCACACTCTACACAAGAGCAAAATATACATTCTTTTTAAGTACATAGCAAACATTAATCAAGATAGACCATACCCTGAGCCATAAAACATGTTATAATTTTTTAAAAAATTTTTATTCTTTAATTTTAGAGACAGGGTCTTGCTCTGTCTTTCAGTCTGGAGTGCAGGGCTACAATCATAGCTCACTATAACCTCAAACTTCTGGGCTCATGCAATCCTCCAGCCTCATCTTCCCAAGTAACTAGGACCACAGGTGCATGCCACCACACCTGGCTAATTTTTAAGTTTTTTATAGAGTCAGGGGTCTGCCTACATTGCCCAGGCTGGTCTCAAACTCCTGGCCTCAAGTTATCCTCCTGCCTCAGCCTCAGGGATTACAGGTGTAAGCCACCGCACCTGGCCTAAGTTTAGTATGTTTAAAGGATTAAAATCACACAGAGTACTTTCTCTGACCATATGGAATCAAACTAGAAGTCAATAGCATGTGAAAATCCTGAAATACTTGGAAATTAAACATTAAACTTCTAAATAAATAGACATTTATAGAACACTCTACACAAATCAAAATTTGTTGTCTGTCGTTCAAGCAGTTTAGAAGAAAACATATAGTTCGTTTTTTATTTTATTTATTATTTTTTATTTGTTGAGACAGAGTTTTCGCTCTTGTTGCCCAGGCTGGAGTGCAATGGTGCAACCTCAGCTCACTGCAACCTCCGCCTCCCGGGTTCAAGCGATTCTCCTGCCTCAGCCTTCCGAGTAGCTGGGATTACAGGCATGCGCTGCCACACCCGGCTAATTTTTTGGATTTTTAGTAGAGACGGGGTTTCACCATGTTGGTCAGGTTAGTCTCGAACTCCCGACCTCAAGTGATCCGCCCGTCTCGGCCTCCCAAAGTGCTGGGATTACAGGCGTGAGCCACTGCACCCAGCCAGGAAAATGTATAGTTTTAAATGCTTATATTTAAAAAAAAAAAAGTTTTAGCTAGGTGTGGTGGCTTTTGCCTGTAATCCCAGTACTTTGGGAGGCTGTGATGGGCAGATCACTTGAGCCCAGGAGTTCGAGACCAGCCTGGGCAACACAGTGAAACCCTGTCTCTACAAAAAATACAAAAAATTAGCCAAGTGTGGTGGCTTGCGCCTGTAGTCCCAGCTATTTGGGAGTCTAAGGTGGGAGAATCACCTGAGCCCAGGAAGTCGAGGCTGCAGTGAGCCATGATCACACCACTGCACATCAGCCTGGGTGATGGGGGTGAGACCCTTCTCAATTAAAAAAAAAAAAAAAAGAAGAAAGTTCTGAAAAAATTAATGAGTTAAGTTTCAACTTAAGAATCTAGAGAAGGGCCGGGCGCGGTGGCTCACGCCTGTAATCCCAACACTTTGGGAGGCCGAGGCGAGCAGATCACGAGGTCAGGAGTTCGAGACCAGCCTGACCAACATGCTGAAACACCGTCTCTACTAAAAACAAAAAAAAAATTAGCCGGGCATGGTGGCACACACTTGTAGTCCCAGCTACTCAGGAGGCTGAGGCAGGAGAATCACTTGAACCTGGGAGGGGGAGGTTGCAGTGAGCAGAGATCGTGCCACTGCACTCCAGCCTGGGTGACAGAAGGAGACCCAGTCTCAAAAAAAGAAAAAAAAAAAAAAGAATCTACAGAAAAGGAGATCAAATTAAACCCAATGTATGTAGAAGGAAGGAAATGAACAAAATAGAAACCAAAGAAATGATAGAGAAAAATCAATGAAACCAAAGCTGGTTATCTATATCAGTATCAATAAATTAATCATTATCAATAAAGATTGATTAACCTTTAGCTAGATCAACCAAGAAAAAAAAAAGAAGACATAAATTACCAGTATTAGGAATGAAAGAGGGAAGCATCACTACAGATTCTACAAACATTGAAAGAATAAAAAGAAACTATTATGAACTCTATGCTAGTACATTCAACAAATTAAATGAAACAGATGAATTCCCTGAGTGATATAAGTGATCAAAATTAGTACAAGAGGCCGGGCATAGTCACTCACGCCTGTAATCCCAGCACTTTGGGAGGCCAAGGCAGGTGGATTACCCGAGGTCAGGAGTTTTGAGATTAGCCTGGCCAACATGGCGAAACCCCATCTCTACTAAAAATACAAAAATTAGCCAGGTGTGGTGGTGTGTGCCTATAATCCTAGCTGCTCAGGAGGCTGAGACATGAGAATTACTTGAACCCAGGAGGCGGAAGTTGCAGTAAGGTGAGATCACGCCACTGTACTCCAGTAAGGTGAGAGTGAGACTCTGTCTCAAAAAAAAAAAAAAAAACCTAGTACAAGAAAAAAATTAGAAATCTGAATAGCCATATATCAAACTTAAAATTTAAATTATATTAAATCAATTTAAAATATAATTTAAAAATATAATTTAGAAACTGCCCACAAAGAAAACTCCAGACCCAAATGGCTTCAGTGTTGAATTCTACCAAACATTTAAGAAAGACATAATACTCATCTATACAAACACTTTCATAAAATAGACAAGGAGAAAAACTTTCAACTCATTTTATGAGGCCAGTATTACTCTGACACCTAAACCAAAGACATAAAACTTACAAAGAAAGTAAAACTACAGACCAATATCCCTTGTAAACACAGACACAAAAATCCTAAATTAGCTGGGCATGGTGGTGTGTACCTGTAGTCCCAGCTACTCAGGAGGCTGAGACAGGAGAATCACTTGAACCTGGGAGGCAGAGGTTGTAGTAAGCCAAGATTGTTCCACTGCACTCTAGCCCAGGTGACAGAGTGAGATTCTGTCTCAAAAAAAAACCCCAACTTAATATTATATTTGTGGCCACGCGCAGTGGTTCACACCTGTAATCCCAGCACTTTGAGAGGCCGAGGTGGGTGGATCACCTGAAGTCAGGAGTTCGAGACCAACCTGGCCAACATAGTACAACCCTATCTGTACTAAAAGTACAAAAAAATTAGCTGGGCATGGTGGCGGATGCCTGTAATACTAGCTATTTGGGAGGCTGAGGCAGGAGAATTGCTTGAACCCAGGAGGCAGAGGTTGCAGTGAGCCAAGATCGAACCATTGCACTCCAGCCTGGGTGACAGAGCGAGACTTTGTCTCAAAAAAAAAAAAAAAATTATATTTGTAAATCAAATATATATGAAAGGATAATACCAAGTGAGGTTTATCACTGGAATACAAGATGTTTAACAGTTGAAAATTAATCAGTACAATCCACTACATTAACAGAACAAAAAAAAAAATAAGGCTATCTCAACAGACACAGAACAGACATTTGAAAAATCCAACACTTATTCATAATAAAAACTCTAGTGAAATAGAAATAAAGGAAACTTCCTCAGCTGCTAAAGGCCAACTACAAAAAGCCAACTGCTAATACCTTTCTTAACTGTGAAAGATAAAATGCTTTCCCCCTAAGGCAGGGAATAGGGCAAAGATTTGTGCTCTCAACTATTTCTATCCGACACTGTACTAGAGGTGTTGGTCAGTGCAGTAAGAGATGTTAAAGAAATAACAGGCATAGGCCGGGCGTGGTGGCTCACACCTGTAATCCCAGCACTTTGGGAGGCTGAGGTGGGCGGATCACCTGAGGTCAGGACTTTGAGACCAGCCTGACCAACATGGTGAAACCCCATCTCTACTAAAATTACAAAAATAAGCTGGGCATGGTGGTGGGCACCTGTAATCCCAGCTACTCAGGAGGCTGAGGCAGGAGAATTGCTTGAACTTGGGAGGTGGAGGTTGCAGTGAGCCAAGATTGCACCATTGCACTCCAGCCTGGGAGCCTGGGTGACAGAGCGAGACTCAGTCTCAAAAAAAAAAAAAAAAAAAAAGAAGGAAAGAAATAACAGGCATAAAGAGTAACAAGGAAAAAGAAAACTTATTGTTTATAGATGACACAATTATGTACACAGAAAATCCTATAAAGAATCTTCTTGAACAAATAACTGAATTTAACAAGGTCATAGGATACAGGATCAACATATGAAAATCAGTTTTATTTCTATATGTTAGCAATGAACAGTTGGAAAATAAAATTTTTAAACAATCCATTCATAAGAGCACCAAAAATGCTTAGGGGTCAATATAACTAAATTATTTGCAAACTCTATATATTTAAAACCACAAAATACTTGAGAGAAATATAAACAATCCAAATAAGTGGAAAGATAAGCCATGCAGATGAATTAGAAGAAACAGTTAATATGTCAATTCTATTCAAGTGGACGTACAGGATTAATGTAATCCCAACAAAATCCAAGCAAATTTATCTTTGTAGAAAGTATCAAGCTGCTTCTAAAATTTAAACGGAATTCAGTGGACCTAAAATAGCCAAAACAATTTTGAAAAAGAAGAAGAAAAGGGAACTTACCCTACGTAATTACAAGACTTACTATAACTATGGTAACCAAGATAGTATATTATTGGCAGTAAGACAGGCACATAGATCAATGGAATAGAGTCCAGAAATAGACACATGAATATATTATCAATTGATTTTTTAGTCAGGTTTACTTTATCAATTGGCTTTTGACGAAGATATCACAGTCACTCAATGGGGAAAGGTTCATGTTTTCAAACAAATGGTGCCAGAACAACTGGATATCCATTAGAGAAGAAAAAAGAATCTTGATTCTTACTTTACACAACATACAAATTTTCATTTGACAAGGATCATAGAAAAAGATCGTGGTAAAAGCTAAATTTCAGAAGAAAACAAAGGAGAAAGTCTTCGGGACCTTGGGGTGGGCAAAGATTTCTTAAGACACAAAAAGTGTGAAGTACACCAAGTGCAGTGGCTCACACCTGTAATCCCAGCAATTTGGGAGGCCGAGGTGGACGGATTGCTTGAGACCAGGAGTTCAAGAGTAGCCTGGGGAACATAGCAAAACCCTATCTCTATTTCTTACAGAAAATTAAAAAAAAAAAAAAGAAATAGCATGAACTGTAAGAAAAAGTTGACAAATGGCTTTATCAAAATTCTGCTCTTTTAAAGACACCATTAAGGAAAGGAAAAGCTGGCTGGGCACGGTGGCTCACGCCTGTAATCCCAGCACTTTGGGAGGCTGAGGCGGGCGGATCACGAAGTCAGGAGATTGAGACCATCCTGGCTAACACGGTGAAACCACGTCTCTACTAAAAATACAAAAATTAGCCGGGCGTGGTGACGGGCGCCTGTAGTTCTAGCTACTCGGGAGGCTGAGGCAGGAGAATGGTGTGATCCCGGGAGGCGGAGCTGGCAGTGAGCTGAGATCGTATCACTGCACTCCAGCCTGGGCAATAGAGCAAGACTCTGTCTCAAAAAAAAAAAAAAAAAAAAAAAGAAAGGAAAACCAGACCACAAACCAGGATAAAATATTTGCAGTATATATATCTGACAAAAGAGTTGTACCCAGAATACATAAAGAACTCAACAATAGGACAAAAAACCCATGGGCAAATGATTTGAACAGACACTTCATAATAGAAAACAAACAAAATAAGCACATGAAAAGATGTCACTGGTCATCAGGGAAATGCCAATTAAAACCACGAGGAAATGTCATTACACACCCACCATGATGGCTAAAGACAAAATGACTGACAATACCAAATGTTGGCAAGGATGTGGAGAAGTTGGTTCTCTCATGTATTGCTGGTGGAAATGTAAAATGCTACAGTCACTTTGGAAAACTATTTAGCAGTTCTAATAAAGTTATACCTACTCTAAGACCCAGCAGTTCCACTCCTAGGTATTTATACAAGAGAAATGAAAACACATGACTACAAAAAGATTTATACAAGAATTTTCATAGCAGCTTTGTTCATATTAGCCCCAAATTGGAAATAAAATGTGCATCCACTGGTGAATAAATAAATTGTAGTATATCCATACCATGGAATACTACTGAACAATAGAGCCAACAAACCTCTGATACAAGCAATGATGTGAATGACTCTCAGAATCATTAGGCTCAATGAAAGAAGCCAGACACCAAAGAATGCCTACTGTAGGAGTCCAGTTATATGAAATCTTAGAATAGGCAGAACTAATTTATAATCACGTAAGGGAGATTACAGTTGCCTGAAACTGGGAACAAAACAGGAGGCTCTACTACAAAATGGCATAAGAAAAAAAAGGCATGAGGGAAATTGTAGGTGATGAAAATGTTTCATATATTATTTATGGTGATTATTACATATGAACATACGTCAAACATTAAACTGTATATTTACAATAGGGGCATTTTATTGTATGTAAATTATATCTTAATTTTTTCTCTAGACGGAGTCTTGCTCTGTCGCCCAGGCTGGAGTGCAGTGGCATGATCTCAGCTCACTACAACCTCTGCCTCCCAGCTCCCAGGTTCAATCAATTCTCCTGCCTCAGCCTCCCTAGTAGCTGGGATTACAAGTGCGTGCCACGACACCTGGCTAATTTTTTTGTATTTTCAGTAGAGATGGGGTTTCACCATGTTATCCAGGCTGGTCTCAAACTCCTGACCTCATGATCTGCCTGCCTTGGCCTCCCAAAGTGCTGGGATTATAGGCGTGAGCCACTGTGCCCAGGCTAAATTATTATTATTATTATTTTTTTTTTTTTTTGTGACAGTCTCGCTCTGTAGCCCAGGCTGGAGTGCAGTGGCGCGATCTCAGCTCACTGCAAGCTCTGCCTCCCGGGTTCATGCCATTCTCCTGCCTCAGCCTCCCGAGTAGCTGGGCCTACAGGCGCCCGCCATCACACCCGGCTAATTTTTCTATTTTAGTAGAGACAGGGTTTCACCATGTTAGCCAGGATGGTCTCGATCTCCTGACCTTGTGATCCGCCTGCCTTGGCCTCCCAAAGTGCTGGGATTACAGGTGTGAGCCACCATGCCTGGCCTAAATTATATCTTAATAAAGTCAATTAAATAAACCTAGAAACAAAAGAATTTGGTAAAAGAGCCAGTTTATGACAAAATTAATACACAAAAATAGCTAGGTGGCAGATACAAGAAAAGATCCCTGATATGGTTTGGATTTGTGTCCCCCAGCCAAATCTCATGTTGAATTGTAATCCCCAGTGTTAGAGAGGGGACCTGGTGGAAGGTAACTGGATCATGGGAGCAGATTTCCCTCTTGCTATTCTTGTGATAGTGAGTGAGTTCTCACGAGATCTGGTTGTTTAAAAGTGTGTAGCACCTCCTCCTTCACTCTCTTTCTCCTGCTCCAGACATATAGGATGGGCCTGCTTCCCCTTTGCCTTTTGCCATCACTGTAAGTTTCCTGAGGCCTGCCCAGTCATGCTTCCTTTACAGCCTGTGGAACTGTGAGCCAATTAAACCTCTTTTCCGTATAAATTACCCAGTCTTAGGGAGTTCTTTATAGCAATGCGAGAATGGACTAATACAATCCCTTTCACAAAAATAAATGAAGTTAAATACTTTGACCTCCAGTGGCTCCCATCTCACTGAGAAAGAAATCCAAAGTCTTTACCCTGGTCTAAAAGTGCTGCCAGATCTCCAAAAGATCTCCCCTACCTGCAGCTCTCACCTTACTGCTTTTGATGCCTCCCAAGGTGCCAAGCTCATTCCTGGCATCCCTTGTGTCTGAAACATTCCTCACCCAGGAGTGAAGGATCTTCACATAATTTCTTCCCCAACTCTACACAAGTCTTTGCTTAAATGTCACTTCATCAGAGGTTTCCTTGACAAGCCCATCTTTAGTATGGGGAGCTTTAGTTAATCACTATGGCTCAATAGCTATTGTCATAGAAACTACACCATATGAGGTATAGATTAGGAAACATGATAGCTGTCTTCCAATACTGAAAGGCAATTATGTGGAAGAACTAGAATTATTTTGTTTTTATTATTATGTATTTTTAATTATTATTATTTTTGAGACAGAGTCTTGCTCTGTCGCCCAAGCTGGAGTGCAGTGGCACTATCACGGCTCATTGTAGTCTTGACTTCCCAGGCTCAGGTGACCCTCCCACCTTAGCCTCCTGAGTAACTGGGACTAGAGGTATGCACCACCATGCCCAGCTAATTTTTTCTTTCTTTTTCTTTTTTTTTTTTTGTAGAGATAGGGTCTATTTTGCCTATGCTGGTCTCAAACCTCTGGCCTCAAGTGATCTGCCTACCTTGGCCTCCCAAAGTGCTGGGATTATAGGCATGAGCCACTGCACCCAGCTGTAGAATTACTCTGTCTCTCTCTTTTTTTTTTTTTTTTTTTTTGAGATGGAGTCTTGCTCTGTCGCCCAGGCTGGAGTGCAGTGGCGCGATCTCAGCTCACTGCAATCTCCGCCTTCCGGGTTCACGCCATTCTCCTGCCTCAGCCTCCCAAGTAGCTGGGACTACAGGCGCCCACCACCATGCCTGGCTAATTTTTTTGTATTTTTAGGAGAGACGGGGTTTCACCGTGTTAGCCAGGATGGTCTCAATCTCCTGACCTCGTTATCCGCCTGCCTCAGCCTCCCAAAGTGCTGAGATTACAGGCGTTAATCTCTACCTTCCTCACGGAAATAAATTATATTTTCAGCCACTGTTCTCTCTGTCTGCCAAAGAGGAAACAAATGCAAAACAGGCCTGATACCATGCTATTATAGGGCCATTTCACATCATGTTGTTAAATCATGAAGGCGCAAGTCATTTGTCAAAAATACATTTACTTAAATCATATTACAGGCGTGAGCCACTGTGCCCGGCCAGAATTATTCTCTTAATAGGTCTAGTAGACTAGGCTTCTAGACTAAGCACTGGTATCTAAGCTCCAAAAGGTATGAGTCTCTGTTTTTTCCACCTCAGCATCCCTAGCACAGTGCATAATGTCCAGCATATAGATGCTCAGTCAGTATTTGTTGAATGAACAAATATTCACTAAAAAGCAAATGGACCAAAATATAGCACTAAAGGGAAATTAATTTGTGCTCATAAAGAACAGCTATTTATTTATTTATTTTTAATTAAAAAAATTTTTTTTAAAGACGGTCTCCATCTGTCACCCAGGTTGGACTGCAGTAGGTGATCACAGCTTACTGCAGCCTCAGACTCCTGGGCTCAAGAGGCCCTCTCGCCTCAGCCTCCTGAGTAGCTGGGGTTACAGGGCACGCCACCATGCCCAGCGAATTTTTAAATTATTTTGTAGAGACATGGTCTTGCTATGTTGCTCAGGTTGATCTTTAACTTCCAGCCTCAAGCGATCCTCCAGCCTGGGCCTCCCAAAGTGCAGGGATTATGGGCAGGCATAACCCACTGTGCCCAGCCTTAAAACGGATTTCTTTTTCTCTTTTCTTTTTTTTGGGGGAGGGGACAGGGTCTCGCCCTGTCGCCCAGCATGGAGTGCAATGGCATGATCCCAGCTCACTGCAGCCTCAACGTCCTGGGCTCAAGCAATTTTTCAATCTCAGTCTCCCGGCTGGGACTACAGGCACATGCCACCATGCCTGGCTAATTTTTGTGTTTTTTTGTAAAGATGGGGTTTTGCCATCTTACCCAGGCAGTCTCAAACTCCTGAGCTCAAGCAATCAACTCATCTTGGCTTCTCAAAGTGTTGGGATTACAGGTATGAGCCACTGCACCCAGTCAAAATGTATTTCTTACTGTGGGTTTTGGTAAGAAAAATTTGAGAAACACTGGGCCAAATTGATTAACAACAGAATTAGTCACTTTGCAAAGTAACACTTTCTATGCTACCATTGTAGCAGAGGTGGAATGTCATTGATTTAGGGTGACTGCATTTGGTAGGAGGTGGGACTGTACGATCTCTCAGGATTGTTCCAACTTCAACACTTTTAAACTATTTTGTTGCAGTTAAATGATATACTACATATGTTCCTGTTTGTTACAGTGAGATCCTGAAATAAATCAAGTTATACTATAAAATGCCAGCATAAGTTGTTGGGGTTTTTTTTTTAGATACTCTAAAAATGAGAGAAACTATTGGTTCTACTTTGTGTATTAATTGTTTTAGGTATATTTTGCTATTGAACACGTGTGCTTTATTATTTGGTATTTTGGTGAAAGATTAGAGACAAAGAGATGAATCCTTTTTCCTGAAGAGGTTATAGGTCAAAGGCTGAGGGTAGAGAATTTGTACCCCTAAATTCTAGAGAGGGAATTTCATTCTGCTTTTAAAGAATAATTCTGTTAAAAACAGGCTATTGGCTTCCATTACCCAGACATCTGTGTTACATTTCCACTTACCTAATAAAGCTCCAGACTTTTTTTCAATGTGAAATCATAAAAGCTTCAGACCTAAAGTGGCCCAAAAGTATTATGGTTTTATCACAGCTTATAACGTAAAAATTCTAATGTATCAATCACACTAGAGAAACACTGAAGCTTGGCACTGGGATGGAGTAAAAATGGTAAAATACCAGTCATCTCGAGTTCTTAGGGATGGGTTATTCTGGTGCACTATTTTCTAAGGAATGAGAAATAAAGCAGTAATGTCCTTTGAGACCCTAAGGTAAAGAAGCCATAGAAATCTGGCGTGTCCCTTTCTGAGTGCTGTCACTGCTCACCATTCAAATACTGCAATGTCCTCAGGACCAGTGACAGCATGCAGTCTGCTCACCGTGCCCATGGTTTCAAATTAGCTGTTGCAAAACTGAGATAAAATGACCTTGCTGGCATCTCAGTATCAATTTTGCATAATGTCAAAATACAGCTCTGGTATCAATAACATTATTAAGAAGCAAGATGTACTCCCCATCCTCTTTAATGTTTTGTCTCAGAGGCCATTCCACCTAAGAGATGACCAGGTTCTATGATGGGGCTTCCTCAACCCCTCTGGCTTGAGAGTAAGGTGACTGGGGAAGAAGAGACTGTCTAAAATAAATTATCCTTAGGAAGAAGGTGGCCGGGTGTGGCGGCTTATGCCTGTGATCCCAGAACTTTGGGAGACTGAGGTGGGTAGATCACCTGAGGTCAGGAGTTCGAGACCAGCCTGGCCAAGATGATGAAACTCCATCTCTACTAAAAAGACACACACACACAAAAATTAGCTGGGTGTGGTGGCGGGTGCCTGTAATACCAGCTACTTGGGAGGCTGAGGCAAGAGAATTGCTTGAATCCAGGAGGCAGAGGCTGCAGTGAGCTGAGATCACGCCATTGCACTCCAGCCTGGGTGACAAAGTGAGACTTTGTTTCAAAAAAAAGAAAAAAAAGAAAGAAAAAGAAAAAGAAGGTGTCAGCCCTAGGGGGGAAATGGAGAGAAATCCTGTAGGGTGGGGAATCAGGTCTTACAATTTTTCCTCATTAACTCCCTTTCCTTGGTGTGATCATAGCTTACTGCAACCTCAAACTCCTGGGCCCATGGGATCCTCCCGCCTTGGCCTCCCAAACTGCTGGGATTACAGGGTGAGCCATCGTGCCTGGTCTTGCTTCTCTTAACATCTTCCCACCCCCAATCTCATTCTAACGTGATTCTATCAGGAGCCTCTGGCAGTAGATGATTTGCCTCTGGGGGAAATGCAAACAACTAATAAACCCTGAAAAAGATAACAAATCTTATAAGAAACAGAAAATAAGAGTTAAAACAATAAAGTACCTTGTAAGGATGTGAAATAAAGAATGAGGTACTCAGTATACCTACTTTAAAAATGTACCCTTGTTTGAAATGAAACCTAAGTCCCAAATGCAGTACATAACTCTGTGGACATGTCTTATAATATAAATGATTTACATTTTATAATACCAAAATAACAGTTTATACATAAAAACATTTCAGTACTTAAAAATAGCTCAAGGCTGGGAGTGGTGGCTCATGCCTGTAATCCTAGTACTTTGGGAAGCTGAGGTGGGTGAATCACTTGAGGTCAGGAGTCTGAAACCAGTCTGGCCAACATGGTGAAACCCCATCTCTACTAAAGTACAAAAAAATTAGCTGGGTGTGGTGGTGGGCGCCTATAATCTCAGCTACTCAGGAGGCTGAGGCAAGGCAGGAGAATCGCTTGAATCAGGGAGGTGGAGACTGCAGTGAGCTCAGATCGTGCCACTGCACTCCAGCCTGGGTGACAGAGCGAGACTCGTCTCACCAAAAAAAAAAAAAGCCGGGCGCGGTAGCTCAGGCCTATAATCCCAGCACTTTGGGAGCCGAGGCAGGCGGATCACCTGAGGTCAGGAGTTGGAGACCAGCCTGACCAACATGGAGAAACCCCGTAACTACTAAAAATACAAAATTAGCCGGGCGTGGTGGCACATCCTTGTAATCCCAGCTACTCAGGAGGCTGAGGCAGGAGAATTGCTTGAACCCAGGAGGCGGAGGTTGTGCTGAGCTGACATCCCGCCATGGCACTCCAGCCTGGGCAAGGCAACAAGAGCGAAACTCCATCTCAAAAAATAATAAAAAAAAATAGCTCAGGGCTGGGCAGGGTGGCTCATGCTTATACTCCCAACACTTTAGGAGACTGAGGTAGAAGGATTGTTTGAGCCCAGGAGTTCAAGACCAGCCTAAGCAACATAGTGAGACCCCGTTTCTACAAAAAAAAAAAAAAAAATTAAAAAATTGGCTGGGTGTGGTGGCCTCCTATAGTTTGGAGGCTGAGGCAGGAGATTCGTGTGAGCCCAGGAGTTTGAGGCTGCAGTGAGCCATGATCACATCACTGCACTCTAGCCTGGATGGCAAACTGAGACCGTGTCTCAAATAAAAATAAATAAAAAATAAAAAAGTATGTACCACCTCCTTCCACTCTCTCTCTTGCTCCTGCTCCCGCATGTGAGACATGGGATTGAGTTGTGCCCCCCAAAATTATATGCTGAAGTCTTAAACCTGGTACCTACACTGGAGACCTTAATTTGCAAATAGGGTCTTTGCAGATATAATCAAGTTAAGATGAGGTCATCCTGGATTAGGGTGATATCATTATAAGGAGAGATCTGGAGAAAGGAGGACACTGAGAAGACACATACAGGGGCTGGGTGAGGTGGCTCACACCTGTAATCCTAGCACTTTGGGAGGCCAAGGAAGGGCAGACTGCTTGAGGCCAGGAGTTCAAGACCAACCTAGGCAACAGGCTGGTCTCAAAAAAACAAAAACAAAAACAAAACCACACACACAGAAGGAGGAGCACCATGTGAAGACAGAAGCAGAGGCTGGAATGATGGAGCTACAACAGAAGGAATGCCAAGGTTTGCTGGCACCCACCAGAAGCTAAAAAGAGGCAAGGAAGGACTCTGCCCTACAACCTTCAGAGAGAGCATGGCCCTGTCAACACCTTGATTTCAGAGTTTAGCCTCCAGAACTGTGGGAGAAGAATCAACGTACGTTGTTTCATAGGTGATGTGATGCTAGGGTAGATGCTTGAAAGGCAAGCAGGTTTTCACTCAGAAAAAAAAAAAATAAAAGAGGAAAAGCATTCTAGGCAGAAGATATAGTTTGAGCCAAGGCACAGACTGGTATAATCAGAAAATAGGAAGTAAGTTGTTCAATATGGCTGGAGCATAGGGTGCAAAAGAGATGGTGAGAGATGGGTGGAGCACCTTATTTGCTTCATTAAAGAGTTTGGATTAGACCCTGTAAGCATTGGGGTGGGGGTGGGGGGCATTAAGGGGTTTTATGCAAAGGAGAGAGGCGATTTAGTATTTGATCAAATCAGAGAGCAGTAAGAACGTCACTGGCAGTGAGACCAGGCAGGAGGCAGTTGTAATCTAGACAAAATGGTAGGGGTAGAAATGGAAGTGGTTGGGCTAGGCATGGTGGCTCATACCTGTAATCTCAGCACTTTGGGAGGCCAAGGTAGGCAGATCACTTGAGGTCAGGAGTTTGAGACCAGCCTGGTCAACATGGTGAAACCCCGTCTCTACTAAAAATAGAAAAATTAGCTGGGCATGGTGGCATGTGCCTCCTGTAATCTTAGCTACTCAGGAGGCTGAGGTGGGAGAATTGCTTGAACTTGGTAGGCAGAGGTTGCAATGAACTGAAGTTGCACCACTGAACTTCTCCAACCTGGGTGACAGAGTGAGACTACATCTCAAAAAAAAAAAAAAAAAAAAAGAAAAGAAAAGAAGAAAAAAGAATGGAAGTAGCTGTAGGTAGTGGTATGGTGGTATGAGTCTGTTTTCTGTTACTTATAACAACAACAACAACAAAAAAACGCTGAAACTGGATAATTTATAAAGAAAAGGAAAAAAAGCAGAAAAAAATCATGAAGAAGATAAAGGAAAAGAAGACAAATAAATGAAATTTATGTATTATAGTTCTGAAGGCTAAGACATCCCAGGTCAAGGGTCCACACTTGGCAAGGGCTTTCTTGCTGGTGGAGACTCTTTGCGGAGTCCTGGGACAGTGCAGAAGGATTGGTAGTGATATGGTTTGAATCTGTGTCCCTGGCCAAATCTCATGTCGAATTGTAATCCCCAGTGTTGGACGTGGGGCCTAACGTGAAGTGACTGGACCATTGGGGCAGAGTTCTCATGAATGGTTTAGCACCATCCCCCCTTGATACTGTACAGTGAGTGAGTTCTCATGAGATCTGGTTGTGTGAAAGTGTGTGGCACCTCTCTTCTGCCTACTTCAGCCATGTGAAGATGCCTGCTCCTCCTATGCCTTCCACCATAACTGGAAGCTTCCTGAGGCCTCCCCAGAAGCAGAAGCTACTATGCTTCCTGTACAGCCTGCAGAACTGTGAGCCAATTAAACCTCTATTCTTTATAAATTACCCAGTCTCAGGTACTTCTTTATAGCAATGCAAGAGCGGACTAGTACAGGTGGCAAAGGGGCTGAGCGTGCTCCTATCTCCCTTCCTCTTCTTCTAAAACCACTAGTTCCTCCCATGATAATCCATTAATCCTTCATAACCCAATCACCTCTTAATGGCCCCACCTCTCAGTACTACCACATTGTGCCACGCATGGTGGCTCATGCTTGTAATCCCAGGACTTTGAGAGGCCAAGGCAGGCAAATTGCTTGAGCCCTGGAGTTGGAGACCAGCCTGGGCAACATGGCGAAACCCCATTACTACAAAAAATACAAAAATTAGCCAGGCATAGTGGCATGTACCTGTAGTCCCAGGTACTCAGGAGGGTGAGGTAGGAGGATCACCTGAGCTTGGGGAGGTTGAGGCTGCAGTGAGCCGTGATCATGCCACTGCACTCCAGCCTGGGTGACACAGTGAGACTCTGTCTCAAAAAAAAAAAAAAAATACTGTCACCTTGAGGATTAAGTTTCAACATGAGTTTTGAAGGGGACCAACATTTAAACCACAGTAGTGGTGATGAAAATAAGTAGACAAGGCCAAGGCAGGTGGCTCACTAGAGGTCAGGAGTTCGAGACCAGCCTGGCCAACATAGTGAAACCCCATCTCTACTAAAAATAGAAAAATTAGCCAGGCGTGGTGGCGGGTGCCTGTAATTCCAGCTACTAGGGAGGCTGAGGCACGAAAAAGGCTTGAACCCGGGAAGCAGAGGTTGCAGTGAGCTGAGATCATGCCATTGCACTCCAGCCTGGGTGGCAGAGCCAGACACCGTCTCAAAAAAAGAAAGAAAAGAAGTAGAGAGAGATAAGCCAGAGGTAGAATCAGCAGGACTTGGAAGCAGCATAAATAACCGTGGGTAAACACATGGGCTATGCCATCAAAGTGAATCTAAACCCCGGCTCTGCTGTGGTTTACACATCCATTTCCTCACCTATAAATGGGGGTTTATAAGAGTGCAGTACCTACTTCATGGAATTGTAGATTCAACATGACATTGCAAATGTCAAGAACTCTGCAGGTGCCTGGGACATTGCAGCTGCTCAATAATATATGAGCTGCTGTTATAATTCTTATCATCGTTGTCATCAATCACCAGTTAGATACAGAAGATAACCTCAAACTTACTGAATTTCAAACTTATTATTGCAGCCTTTTCTTAACCGCTGAAATGTACTCCTTCATCTGTGTCTCCTTTCTTGGGAATTAGTACCACTATTTCCCTCTAGTGCCTAATCCAGGACCCAGGAACCATCCCAGGCCAAACCTTTCCTTTCTCAGCCTCCATATCTATATCCTTCAGACTTGGAGACTAACAAATGAATAAGTAAATGAATGGCACATGTTGAAAGTTTCCTACATGATTTCTTTTCAATGTGTTCTACTCTCAGGATTCTTCCCACCTCCAGATGTTTGATGAATATTTACTTCCATTTGTGTGTGTGTGTGTGTGTGTGTGTGTGTGTGTATTTAATACTTAGCTCTTCTAGAAAGTATTTGGTGTACTGTGTGATGAGAAGATCTAAATTTTTCCCTAAGTAGCTAACTACTATAGATAAGAAGGAGGGAGGGGTGAGAAAGGAAGAAAAAAAGAGAAAATGGCCAGATGGCTAGATGCTAAGATAAATGATTGGTAGCATTTACATTGTTACCTCTTGTTTAAGGTTTGATTTTCAGAAACTGATCAGAAACGTAATTTTGTTCCACAAAAAGATGATCTGTTTCTTAGAGGCAAATGCCTTCCTACTTCCCTACTTCCCTCCTTTTCCCCCATTCTCTGTCTTTAATCAAGCTCACAGAGTTTGTATATAGGTCTATATACGTTATACATGTGTATGTGATATGTCAGATATACCATATATACAAGAAAGACAGAAGGCCATTTTATAAATTATGATGAAATATGTAAACATCAAAGGGACAGATATTTGTTTTCCACTGACTGACATATTCTCCTTTCTTTATGAGGAAGTGATATGGAAAGCCAGTCATCAAAATGTTGCTCACTGAGCATGAAGTCAGTATATTATGGATGTCTGGATATACGCTCAGGAAATCTAGGCTGGAGATAAAGATTTAGAAATCATCAACAGAGGGTGGCATTTGAAAGATTTTAATAACTGATTATAAGAGTTTGGTAAAATGGACCAGGCATGGTGGCTTACACCTATAATCCCAGCACTTTGGGAGGCTGAAGCAGGCAGATGTTTGAGCTCAGGAGTTTGAGACTAGCCTGGGCAACATGGTGAAACCTCATCTCTACAAAAAAAAATATAAAAACTAGCTGGGTATGGTGGCACGGGCCTGTAGTCCCAGCTACTTGGGGGCTGAGGTGGGAGGATCACTTGAGCCCAGGAGTTGGAGGCTGCAGTGAGTTCGGATTATGCCACTGCCCTTTAGCCTCAGGGACAGAGCAAGCAACATTTTATTTAAATCAAATGTTATTTAATGTTTATTTAAATTAAATGTTAATGAGATGGTTTCTATACATTTACATTTAGCATTATTTGCCCTAGAATCCAAGGCAAAACAAAAACAAACAAAAACAAAATCCCAGAGAAACACAAATTATTTATACGGTTCTCACATCATTTTTTTGAGATGGAGTCTGGCTCTGTTGCCCAGGCTGGAGTGCAATGGCGTGACCTTGGCTCACGGCAACCTCTGCCTCCCAGGTTCAAGCGATTCTCCTGCCTCAGCTTCCCAAGTAGCTGGGACTACAGGCGTACACCACCACGCCCGGCTAATTTTTGTATTTTTAGTAGAGACGGGGTTTCACTATGTTGGCCAGGCTGTTCTCGAACTCCTGACCTCAAGTGATCCACCTGCCTTGGACTCCCAAAGTGATGGGATTACAGGTGTCAGCCACCGCAACTGGTCTTTTCCCCTTCCCTTTCATCCTTGAATGTGTATGATTCGAAAATAAGAAAACACTCTACTGACATGGAAAGTTAAGAAAGTTAAGTTCCCTTGTATTATATATATTGGTCTATACCTTGCTTTTTCTTTTTTCTTTTTTTTTTTGAGATGGAGTCTTGCTCTGTCACCAGACTGAAGTGCAATGGCACAATCTCAGCTCACTGCAACCTCCGCCTCCCAAGTTCAAATGATTCTTCTGCCTCAGCCTCCCAAGTAGTTGGGACTAGAGGCGCCCGCCACCACGCCCAGCTAATTTCTGTATTTTTAGTAGAGACGGGGTTTCACTATGTTGGCCAGGATGGTCTCGATATCTTGACCTCGTGATCTACCTTGCCTCGACCTCCCAAAGTGCTGGGATTACAGGCGTGAGCCACTGTGCCCAGCCCTATACCTTGCTTTTTCTTAAATTAAGTTTGAGACCAGGATGGCAGAATAGATTTTTAAAAATTGGCTGGGTATGATGGTGCATGCCTGTGGTCCCAGCTACTTGGCAGGCACAGACAGTGGATTGCTTAGGCCCAGGAGTTGGAGGCTGCAGTGAGCTATAGTAATACCACTGCACGTCAACGTGGGCAACAGAGCAAGACCCTGTCTCTAAAAAATAAAAAATTGTGGCCGGGCGTGGTAGCTCACACCTGTCATCCTAGCACTTTGGGAGGCCAAGGCGGGTGGATCACGAGGTCAGGAGTTCGAGACCAGCCTGGCCAACATGGCGAAACCCTGTCTCTACTAAAAATATAACAATTAGCCGCAGTGGCGCACGTCTGTAATCCTAGCTACTCAGGAGGCTGAGGCAGGAGAATCGCTTCAACCCGGGAGATGGAGGTTGCAGTGAGCTGAGATCATGTTACTGCACTCCAGCCTGGGGGACAGAGTGAGACTCTGTCTCAGAAAATAAATAAATAAATAAAAATAAAAAATTGCATGTGCCTGTAGTCCCAGCTACGTGGGAGGCTGAGGTAGGAGGGTCACTTGAGCCCAGGAGGTGGAGGCTGCAGTGAGCAGTGATTGCACCACTGCACTCCAGCCTGGGCACATAGACACTGTCTCAAAAAAAAAAAATTAAATTAAAATTAAAAAATTTTTTTTTAAATTTGAAACAAGAAATTGGGAAGTCCAGAGTCCAGAGAAATAACTGGTTTAGAAGAAAAGCAATGACTTTGGTTTTATGTATGTTGGATTTCAGAGGAATGGGAAATCAGGTAGATATGGCCAGGAGGCCACTGGAAATGCTGGTCTGAAGTTCACAGGGACACTCAGAGTTGAAGATAGAGGAGTAAGAGTATCTGCAAATAGCAATTAGGCTGTTAGCAGAAATGAAGGGGCTCAGAGGAAGCATGGGCTGAGAAGGGAACCTGGAGGATTGCCCATGATTGTGCGGCAGGATGGGGAAAAGATGCCAGTGTTACAGACAAGAAATTACAGGGAGAATTAAGAGAGCTTTGTGACACATTAGCCAAGGGTGGAGAATTTCAAGAAAGATGCAGTGAAGGGGTTAAAGGGCCAACAGGCAGTAATAAAGTAGCTACCTGCATTGTCTCATTTAATCCTCACATGCAATCTATTGGGGAGATGGTATTATTATTATTATTTTTGAGACGGAGTGTCACTCTGTCGCCCAGGCTGGAATGCAGTGGCACCATCTCGGCGCACTGCAAGCTCCACCTCCTGGGTTCATGCCATTCTCCTGCCTCAGCCTCTCGAGTAGCTGGGACTACAGGCGCCTGCCACCATGCCCAGCTAATTTTTTGTATTTTTAGTAGAGACAGGTTTTCACTGTGTTAGCCAGGATGGTCTCGATCTCCTGACCTCGTGATCTGCCCGCCTCAGCCTCCCAAAGTGCTGGGATCCCAAAGTGAGCCACTACACCCAGCTGGGAGATGGTATTATTATCCCCATTTTACAGAAAAGGGAGTTAACCCAGACAGTGATGCCAAGGCTGCATGATGCAGCTGTGGGAGGTCAGAATTCTGACACTGGTTCTACCACTATATTAGTATTATGTCCATGGGCAAGTAACTCACGTTTCTAGGCTTAATAACATCCTTCTCTGCAAATTAAAAGGACTGATCTAGATAATCTCCAGTTCTTAATAATACGAGTATGTGATTAAGTTAGAATGGGAGAAATACATACGCAAGAGAGGCAATGAATTAAAAAATGTAGTTCCACACAATTGCCTGGATCCCAGTTTAAAAAAAAGATAAAGCCGGGTGCAGTGGCTCAGGCCTGTAATCCCAGCACTTTGGGAGGCCAAGGCGGGTGGATCACCTGTGGTCAGGAGTTCGAGACCAGCCTGACCAACATGGTGAAACCCAGTCTCTACTAAAAATATATAAATTAGCCAGGCTTGGTAGCAGGTGCCTGTAATCCCAGTTACTCTGGAGGCTGAGGCAGAATTGCTTGAACCTGGGAGGCGGAGGTTGCTTCTGCACTCCAGTCTGGCCGACAGAGCCAGACTACATCTCAAAAAAAAAATTAAAAAAAAAATAAATAAATAAATAAAAGATTAAAATGTAGTTCAAATATGTATCCTGGATGTTAAAAAAAAAAAATTCGGCCCACATTCACAAGGATACACTATACCTCCTCAAGAGAGTTTTCAAAATAAAGATGCCATTAAAAAAAATCAGCAATCAGTGAACAGGGAGACCAAAAAAATCAGAATGCTGAACATCTTAGACAGTGAATTTCCAAGAAATAAATCCATTTTCTGACATATAAAATCTACAACTATAAAATTTTACCTTTTTTTTTTGAGACAGAGTCTTGCTCTGTTGCCCAGGCTGGAGTGCACCGGCATGATCTTGGCTCGCTGCAATGTCTGCTGCCCGGGTTCAAGTGATTCTCCTGTCTCAGCCTCACAAGCACCTGGGATTATAGGCGCCCAGCACCACGCCCGGCTAATTTTTGTATTTTTAATAGAGACGGGGTTTTGCCATGTTGGCCAGATTGGTCTCAAACTCCCGACCTCAGGTGATCCTCCTGCCTTGGCCTCCCAAAGTGCTGGGATTACAGGTGTGAGCCACTGCACCCAGCCCAAAATTCTACTTTTTTTTTTTTTTTTTTTGAGATGGAGTTTCACTCTTGTTGCCCAGGCTGGAGTGCAATGGTGCCATCTCGGCTCACCTCCACCTCCACCTCCCGGGTTCAAGCAATTCTCCTGTCTCAGCCTCCCGAATAGCTGGGATTACAGGCATGTGCCACCATGCCCAGCTAATTTTGTATTTTCAGTAGAGACAGGGTTTCTCCACGTTGGTCAGGTTGGTCTCGAACTCCCAACCTCAGGTGATCTGTCTGCCTCGGCCTCCCAAAGTGCTGGGATTACAGGCGTGAGCCACCGCGCCTGGCCCCAGAATTCTCCTTCTCATCTATGCATTTAAGTGAGGTAGATGAAGAATTAAAATTTGTCATACCTGGAAATTTATGAATGCTGCTCTTGAATGGAGTAAAAAGGGAAGATTCTAAGTCAAACAGTCTGTGTTTGGAGGATTGTCCTGTAGAGAGAGAAAACAGATATTTATAATGTACTTTTGTAATAAGAGGCAGAAAGATCTGCTATGGTACATAATATTTATTTAAATAAATTATATAAGGGCCAGGCACAGTAGCTCACACCTGTAATCCCAACACTTTGGGAGGCCAAGGCGGGCAGATAACCTGAGGTCAGGAGTTTGAGACCAGCCTGGCCAATATGGTGAAACCCCATCTCTACTAAGTATACAAAAATTAGCTGGGCATGGTGGCAGGTGCCTGTAATCCCAGCTACTCAGGAGGCTGAGGAGGGAGAATTGCTTGAACCCAGGAGACGGAGGCTGCAGTGAGCCGAGATCGTGCCACTGCATGCCAGCCTGGGCAACAGAGCAAGACTCCATTTCAAAAAAAAAAAATTATGTAAGAGCCTCTGTCAGATATGATTTTTAACATGTAAAAATAGATGATCTGGCACAACTATTAATAATAGTTAACAATAGTTAATAGAAAATCATTAATAATATTAATAATATATAACAAGTATGTAATATAATATATAATGATATAAAATATAATATACAATATAAATAAATCATTAATATTATTAATGAAAGATCATTTGGCTTCAAATTGGCTCAGAACTCTTTTTAAAGAAATATATACATTTTATATACATATTTTTATGTTTTATATATATAACTTTTTAACCTCAATCTTAATATTAAAGTTTATAAGAAGATATTTCCAATATTAAAATATATTATGGCAAATCAAAAGCAATCCTTTTTTTCGTTTTGTTTTGGTGTTTTTGAGATGGAGTCTCACTCTGTCGCCCAGGCTGGAATGAAGTGGCGTGATCTCGGCTCACTGCAACCTCCACCTCCCTGGTTCGAGCAATTCCCCTGTCTCAGCCTCCCGAGTAGCTGGGATTACCTGCACACACCACCACGCCTGGCTAATTTTTTTGTATTTTTAGTAGAGTTTTTCCATGTTGGCCAGACTGGTCTCGAAATCCTGACCGACCTCAGGCAATCCTCCCGCCTGGGCCTCCCAAAGTGCTGAGATTACAGGTGTGAGCCACCGCGCCTGGCCATTTGGTTTATTTTTTGAGACAGTCTCACTTTGTCACTCAGGCTACAGTGCGGTGGCACAATCACAGCTCATTGCAGCCTTGATCTCCCAGGCTTAAGCGATTCTCCCTCTTCAGTCTACCAAGTAGCTGGGACTACAAGTACCCACCACCAAGCCTGGCTAATTTTTGTATTTTTTAGAAAGATGAGGTTTCGTCATGTTGCCCAGGCTGGTCTCAAACTCCTGGGCTCAAGCGATCCCCCCACTTCGGCCTCCAAAAGTGCTGAAATTATAGGCATGAGCCACCATCCCTGGCCCAAACATACTTTTTAACTTTGACAGGAAAATAAACTTAAGACAACACTATTCAAAGTGAGGCCAGCAGATGATACCAAGATAGTAAATCCTATTGCTCTTTTCCTCCAAATGTCATCAATGTGTTTTGGAAGAAAACTGAACAGAATAGCTTTAAAAATTCAACATATCTTGAAAAAAAAAGAAAATACAGGTAAGTATAAAGAAGAGGAGCTGGGCCCAGTGGCTCATGCCTGTAATCCCAGCATTTCAGGAGGCAAAGGCAAGAAGGTCACTTGAAGCCAGGAATTCCAGACCAGCGTAGGGAACATAGTGAGACCTATCTCTAAATAAATAAATAAGAAAACAAACTGAAATAACCTTTTTTTTTTTTTTGAGATGGAGTTTTGCTCTTGTTGCCCAGGCTGGAGTGCAATGGTGTGATCTCAGCTCACCACAAACTCTGCCTCCCGGGTTCAAGTGATTCTGCCTCAGCCTCCCAAGTAGCTGGGATTACAGGTATGCTCCATCACACCCGGCTCATTTTGTATTTTTTGTAGAGATCGTATTTCTCCATGTTAGTCAGGCTGGTCTCAAACTCCCGACCTCAGGTGATCCACCCGCCTCAGCCTCCCAAAGTGCTGGGACTACAGGCATGAGCCACCGTGCCCAGCAATTTTTTTTTTTTTTTTTTTAGAGACAGTCTCACTCTGTCACTCAGGCTGGAATGCAGTGGTGTGACCATGGCTCATTATGGCCCTGACCTCTCAGGCTCAAGTGATCCTCTAGCCTTAGCCTTCTGAGTAGCTGAGACTACAGGTTTACCAGGCTAAATCTTGTATTTTTGTAGAGACGGGGTTTTTCCATGTTGCCCAGGCTGGTCTTGAAATCCTAGGCTCAAGTGATTCTCCCACCTTGTTGGAATAATAGGCATGAGCCACTGTGCCTGGCCCAAAATTAATAGTTTTTGAGACCAACTCGTTGCCACACTAAAAGCTCATCTGTCACCTAGCCCTAATGAGTTAGAAGGGCATTCAGAGAATGGCATGTACTTGGATTGCTTCACTGCTTCAACACTGCCACTTAAGGGCATATTAACTATTGTCCAGTGTACTGGGTGTGTACAGTGCTAATTTGTGGCTTTTTTTTTTTTTTTGAGACGGAGTCTCGCTCCTGTTGCCCCAGCAGGAGTGCAATCGTGCAATCTTGGCTCACTGCAACCTCCGCCTCCTGGGTTCAAGCGATTCTCCTGCCTCAGCCTCCCGAGTAGCTGGGACTGCAGGAGCCTGCTACCACGCCCGGCTAATTTTTGTATTTTTAGTAGAGGCGGGGTTTCACCATATTGGCCAAGCTGGTCTCGAACTCCTGACCGTGTGATCCGCCTGCCTCGGCCTCCCAAAGTGCTGGGATTACAGGCATGACCCACCGCGCCTGGCCTAATTTGTGGCTTTTTAAGAGAACTGATTTCTTTTCCTTTTGTTTTTGCCGCAGGGTCTCATTTTCACCTAGGCTGGAATCCAGTGGCACGATCTTGGCTCACTGCAACCTCTGCCTCCCAGGTTCAGGGATGCTTGCACATCAGCCTTCCGAGGAGCTGGGACCACAGACGTGTACCACCACAGCTGGCTAATTTTTTTGTATTTTTTGTAGAGATCGGGTCTCACCACGTTGCCCAGGGTAGTATCGAACTCCTGGACTCAAGCAATCCACCCACCACCTTGGCCTCCCAAAGTGTTGGGATTACACGCGTGAGCCACTGCACCTGGCTAAAAGAACTGATTTCTGAGCATAGTCTGTGCCCTAAACAATTTTTACATGCTGATGGAATGCTATTTTTTCAGATGACCACCAAGTTCCACTCTAGCAGATATTAGAGTAGATCTGTGGATGGACATTCAGGATCCTTTTTTTTAAGGGTCTCGATATATTGCCCAGGCTGGTCTTGAACTCCTGGGCTCAAGAGATCTGCCCACCTCAGCCTCCCAAAGTGCTAAGATTACAGGCATAAGCCACCACGCCCGGCATCAACATCCTTTCTAACTTCCTTCTGGAAACTAAAAAGTACATTTCCCAGACTCTTTACAATTCAGTTTCCCCATGTGAAATGTGGCCTATCAATGAGATGTTCTGTGAGATCTGGAAAGCAGAAATGAGGTGGGAACCATCTTTCTTCTGTTTTGGCTGTTAATGCTGGCAAGCACATTTATGGAAACATTGTATTTTTTTCTCATAGCAGCATTCCAGTGTCAAAAGCTTCATGATTGTCAAGAGACAAACATGGTGAAGACAGGAGTCACTATTTGGTAGGAGTTCAGGGGAAGTTCAGGGGTAGCAGGGTTCTTTCCTTTTATTTATTTATTTTCAGAGGCAGGGTCTCACTCTGTCATCCAGGATGAAGTGCTGAAGTGCAGTGGTGCACTCATAGCTCACTGTAAACTCGAACTCCTAGGCTCAAGGGGATCCTCCCACTTTGGCCTCTCAAAGTGCTGGATTACACTGTGCACGGCCTATAGCAGTTAGTCGACCCTTAAATTACACTAGCAATGTCATTGGCAGCCTCCTGATTCCCTCCCTGGGGGGCCTGTTGGGCAGTCTTTTTTTTTTTTTTTTTGAGGCGGAGTTATACTCGTTGCCCAGGCTGGAGTGCAATGGTGTGATCTCGGCTCACCGCAACCTCTACCTCTCAGGTTCAAGCGATTCTCCTGCCTCAGCCTCCCAAGTAGCCGGGATTACAGGAATGTGCCACCATGCCTGGCTAATTTTTATGTTTTTAGTAGAGACGGGGTTTCACCATGTTGACCAGGCTGGTCTCGAACTCCTGACCTCAGGTGATCCGCCCGCCTCAGCCTCCCAAAGTGCTGGGATTACAGGCATGAGCCACAGCACCCAGCGAGGTGTTTTGTTTTGTTTTGTTTTGAGACAGAGTCTCGCTCTGTCCTCCAGGCCGGAGTGCAGTGACGTGATCTCAGCTCACGGCAACCTCTGCCTCCTGGGTTCAAGTGATTCTGTCTCTGCCTCTGGAGTAGCTGGGACTACAGGCGCGGGCCACCATACCCGGCTAATTTTTGTATTTTCAGTAGAGATGAAGTTTCACCATATTGGCCAGGCTGGTCTCGAACTCCTGACCTCATGATCTGCCTGCCTCGGCCTCCCAAAGTGCTGGGATTACAGGCATGAGCCACGGTGCCTGGCCCCAGCCAGGTATTTCTTTTTATCAATGTGAGCATGGACTAATGCAGGGACAATCATAATACCTATAGCTTATAGAGCTGCGAGATGGAGAAAATTAGAAGATAATCCAAGCAACATGCTTGTAACAGTGCCTGGCTTATAACAAGCCCTTGATAAATGTCAGCTATTATTATTATTATTAATTATCTAAACATTTAAAAACACTGCTTTCAATGAGTACAAAATGTAAACACTTTAGAATTTTATTACCACACATTTTGTCTTACACAAATGGGGATACAGAAAGGAGGCTCACACCTGTAATCCTAGCACTTTGGGAAGCTGAGGCGGGTTTATCACCTGAGGTCAGGAGTTCAAGACCAGCCTGGCCAACATGGCGAAACCCCGTCTCTACTAAAATACAAAAGTTAGCCGGGCATGATGGCGGGTGCCTGTAATCCCAGCTACTCGGGAGGCTGAGATGGGAGAATCACTTGAACCCTGGAGACGGTGGTTGCAGTGAGCCGAGATCGCACCACTCCACTCCAGCCTGGGCGGCTGAGTGAGACTCTGTCTCAACACAAAAACAAAAACAAAAAAATGTGGATACAGAAAAAAAAAGTTTTTTGACTGCTTTCATCATATTCGTGTACCTAGAGAGAGTGAGAGCGATCATTTCAAAACTACATGTGTACCTGGGAATAGCAACCCTCTACTCCAACTAGTCAACTGTAGACCTCACCTTAAGGAAGGATTATTCTTTTTTTTTTTTTAATTTGAGACAGAGTCTAGCTCTGTTGCCCAAGCTGGAGTGCAGTGGTGCAATCTCGGCTCACTGCAACCTCTACCTCCCAGGTTCAAGTGATTCTACTGTCTCAGCCTCCCAAGTAGCTGGGATTACAGATGTCCGCCACCATGCCCAGCTAGTTTTTGTATTTTTAGTAGAGACAGGGGTTTCACTGTTTTGGCCAGGCTGGTCTCGAACTCCTGACCTCATGATCCACCTGCCTCGGCCTCCCAAAGTGCTGGGATTACAAGCGTGAGCCACCCCACATCTAGTCTTTTTTTGTTTTTTTTTTTTTGCTTTGTTTGTTTGTTTTTTGTTTTAGACAGAATCTTTCTCTGTTGCTCAGTCTGGAGTGCAGTGGTGAGATCACAGCTCACTGCAGCCTTGACCTCCCCAGGCTCAAGTGATCCTCCCACCTCAGCCTTCCGAGTACAAGTGTGTGCCAAATTATTCTTGAGAAACCACTTTTGCCTTTTTTTCTTTTTTTTTTTTTTTTTTTTTTTTTTGAGATACAGACTTGCTCTGTCGCTCAGGCTGGAGTGCAGTGGTACGACTTCAGCTTACTGCAACCACCACCTCCTGGGCTCAAGTGATTCTCCTGCCTCAGGCTCCCAAGTAGCTGGGATTACAGGCATGCGCCACCACACCCAGCTAATTTTTGTATTTTTAGTAAAGACAGGGTTTCACTATGTTGGTCAGGCTGGTCTCAAACTCCTGACCTCAAGTGATCCACCCACCTCAGCCTCCCAAAGTGCTGGGATTACAGGCATGAGCCATTGCACCTGGCCAATTTTTGCCATTTTTCCATTCAATCGTTACCTCATTAATCATGCTCTATCAACCTGGGTGTTTGTTACTCAAACTAAGAAAATGTTACCACAGAAGCAATTGCCTGAGAATGAGACCTATAACCTAAAATAAGATTTGCAACCTAAAAGTGTATGTTTCAATGTTGCTGAGTACAGTGGCTCAAACCTGTAGTCCCAGCTACTCAGGAGGCTAAGGCAGGAGGGAGGATCCCTTGAGCCCAGGAGTTCGAGGCTGCAGTGAGTGATGCTCATGCCACTGCACTCTAGCCTGGGCAACAGGGCAAGACTCCATCTCTATTAAAAAAAAAAAAAAGAAAAGAAAATTTAAGTGTTTATACTTAGAATACTATTCTAATGTATATATTTAAAAAGTCATGGATAAAATTATGGCTTAGTTTGGTTTGCTGAAGTATCTTCTGGTGATGAAAAATACATTGCAGATTTTGGAATAAAACTTCCCCCAGCCAGGCATGGTAGCTCATATCTATAATCCTAGCACTTTGGAAGGCCCAGGCAGGAGGATCACTTGAGCCCAGGAGTTCGAGACCAGCCTGGGCAACATGGCGAGACCTCGTCTCTACAAATTATTAAAAAATTAGCCAGGCGTGTGGTAGTATATGCCTGTGGTCCCAGCTACTCAGTAGGCTGAGGTGGGAGGATCACTTGAGCCTGAGAGGCTAAGGCTGCAGTGAGCTGTGATTGTGCCACTGCACTCCAGCCTGGGCAACAGGGCAAGACCCTGTCTCAAAAACAAAAACAAAAAACTTCCCCCAGATATTCTGGATATGTAAGAATTTTATGTTGGACCTAGTCCAACAGTGCCAGGGAGACAGAGGGAACTGAGGGTGACATAAGGCATCTGCTATGCCCTCCGTGTTTCACATGCTGCTGAGAGCCACAGGATTCAAAGCAATGGAGGTTTTCTGAAGGGTCAGAAAAACAGCCGAAAGAAAACAACTTCATCTTTTGATACAATCATTAATTTTACATTGTTCTGAACTCCACAGCAGTATATTTTCCTTTTTTAAATTCTTGAGACAAGGTCACACCAGTCTGAAGTGCAGTGGTACGATCTTGGCTCACTGCAGCCTTGGCCTCCGGGGCTCAAGTGATCCTGCTTCAGTCTCCCACATAGGTGCACCACCATGTCTGGCTCTTTCTATATTTTAACAGAAAAATCTTTTATTCTTTTTTTTTTTTTTTTTTTTTTTTTTTGAGACAGAGTCTCACTCTGTTACCCAGGCTGGAGTGCAGCAGCATGATCTTGGCTGACTGCAACCTACCACTCCTGGGTTCAAGTGATTCTCGTGCCTCAGCCTCCTGAGTAGCTGGGATTACAGGCACACACCACCACACCTAGCTAATTATTATATTTTTAACAGAGACAGGGTTTCGCCATGTTGGCCAGGTTGGTCTCAAACTCCCGGCCTCAAGTGATCTGCCTGCCTTGGCTTCCCAAAGTGCTGGGATTACACGTGTGAGCCACTGTACGTGGCACTTTTATTCTATTTTTATGAGAAGGGCAGATACTCAAATTGGCAGGTGAAACGCATTTATTCAAGACATATTTATTGAGCAACTACCCTATACCAGACTATACCTGGTCCTGAGAATATAGAGGTGATGAAATGTCAAAGGTCAGTGCTCACTTTCAAGCAGCTCACTGTCTATTAGGAGAGAGAGAGAGTCAGAGACAGGAAGAGAAAAGCCTTCTAGACAAAGTGACAATACAATGAAGAAAATACTCATAGTAGAAGGGAGCTATAAAACAAAGAAAGCAAATGATTGTACCCGGGAGTATTAAGAAACATTTCCAAAAGGCTCAATGTTTAGGTTGGGTCTTGAAGGATGAAAAGTTTCTACATGAGAAAGAGGGCAAAGGGCATTCTAGCCAGAGAGAACACCAAATGGGAAGGCAAAAACAGCATATTAAACAGCATGGCCTCCTAGGGGATGGTAAGAAGTTTGCTATAGCTAGAGACTGCGGGCCTATGGAAGGATGGCAGAAGATGAAACTAGAAAAGTATGTAAGAGCTAGATCTTGGAAGCCTCTCCAGTTTTGTGGGTTCTGAGGCACTTCTGAAGGATTTTAAAAATAAGAAACACAGGATTATAGGTCTACCAATCATTAGCCGTGTGACTTCGTCAAGTTACTTAACTCTAAGCATTGGTTTCCTTTTTGTAAAATGAGGTTATTGACTGTTAAGAGGCTCTAAGGAAGTCTGTTAAGAAGATTAAATAAGATAATCGCTAAAATAAATAAGATTAAATAAGACAAATAGAAATAAGCACATGAAGAGATGTTTAGCATCATTAATCATTAGAGAAATGCAAACCAAAATCACAATGAGATACTACCTCACACCCACTAGGATAGTTTGCTACAATAATTTTTTAAAATTTTTTTCTTCTTCCTTTTCTATATTTTCTTTTTTTTCCATGTTTTTCCAGAGATACAATAATTTTTTTAAAAACATGAAAATACTAAGTGTTAGCCAGAGTATAGATAAATGAGAACGTTCACACACTGCTGGTGGAAATATAAAATGGTACAGTGACTTTGGAAAACAGCCTGGGAGTTCTTCAAATGATTAAACATGGAGTTATCATATGACCCAGCAATTTCACTCCTAGGTATATATTCAAGAGTAATGAACACATATGTCTACACAGAAACTGATATATGAATGTTTATAGTAGCATTATGTGTAACAGCTAAGACGTGGAAACAATCCAAATGTCCACCGATGGACAGATGGGTAAACAAAATGTGGTATACCCATACAGTGGAATGTAACTTGGCCATGAAAAGAATGAAGTACTGATATGGTCATGCGCCGCATAATATTTTGGTCAACAACTGACTACATATACGACGGTGGTCCCATAAGATTATAATAACATATTTTTATTGTACCTTTCCTGTGTTTGTTTATTTATTTATTTATTTATTTTTGGAGACAAAGTCTTGCTCTATCCCCCAGGCTGGAGTGCAGTAGCACGATGTTGGGTCACTGCAACCTTCGCCTCCTGGGTTAAAGCAGTTCTCCTGCCTCAGCCTCCTGAGTAGCCAGGATTACAGGCACCCACCACCATGACTGGATAATATTTGTATTTTTAGTAGAGACGGGGTTTTGCCATGTTGGCCAGGTTTGTCTTGAACTCCTGACCTCAGGTGATCCACCCACCTTGGCCTCCCAAAGTATTGGGATTACAGGTGTCAGCCACTGTGCCCAGCTTTCCTGTGTTTAGATATGTTTAGATACACAAATACTTACCATTGTTTTACAAATGCCTACAGTATTATGCTATACAGGATTGTAGCCTAGGAGCTATAGGCTATACCATACAGCCTAGGCGTGTAGTAGGCTATATCAGCTAGGTTTGTGTAAGTACATTCTATGATGTTCACACAACAACAAAAATCACCTAACAACACATTTCTCAGAACATATCCCCATCATTATGTGACATATGACTGTATATACTACAACATGGGTGAACCTTAAAAACCTCATGCTGGCTGGGAACAGTGGCGTGAGCCTGTAGTCCCAGCTATTTGGGAGGCTGAGGCAGAGGACTGGTTGAGCCCAGGAAGTCAAGGATGTAGTGAGCCAGGATTACGCCACCACAATCCAGTATGGGTGACAGTGAGACCCTGTCTCTAAAAAACAAACAAGTCCGGGCGCGGTGGCTCACGCCTGTAATCCCAGCACCTTGGGAGGCCGAGGCGGGTGGATCATGAGGTCAGGAGATCGAGACCATCCTGGCGAACACGGTAAAACCCCGTCTCTACTAAAAATACAAAAAAACTAGCCGGGCATGGTGGCGGGTGCCTGTAATCCCAGCTACTCGGGAGGCTGAGGCAGGAGAATGGCATGAACCCGGGAGGCAGAGCTTGCAGTGAGCTGAGATCGCGCCACTGCACTCCAGCCTGGGTGACAGAGTGAGACTTTGTCTTAAAAAAAAAAAACAAAAAACTCATGCTAAGTTACAGAAACTAGTCATAAAAAATATATATATTTTATTTATGATTTTATTCACATGAAATGCCGAGAATGGGTAGATCCACATAGGAAGTAGATGAGGGGTTATCAGGAGCTAGGGAGACATGGGAATAGGAGTGACTGTTAACAGGCATGGGGTTTCTTTATGCAAATGATGAAAATGTTCTGCAGTTAAGAGGGTCGTGATGGTTGCACAATTTTGTGACCATATCAAAAAACTGAATCGTACACTTTAAAAGGGGTAAATTTTATGGTATAAGAGTTACATCTCAGGCCAGGCGCAGTGGCTCACACCGGTAATCCCAGCACTTTGGAAAGCCGAGGCGGGTGGATTACGTGAGGTCAGGAGTTTGAGACCAGCCTGACCAACATGGTGAAACCCCGTCTCTACTAAAAATACAAAAAATTAGCCGGGCATGGTGGCAGACACCTGTAATCCCAGCTACTTGAGAGGCTGAGGTAGGAGAATTGCTTGACCCTGGGAGGCAGAGGTTGCAGTGAGCCCAGATCACACCATTGCACTCCAGCCTGGGCAACAAGAGTGAAACTCCATCTCAAAAAAAAAAGTTATATCTCAAAAAACAATAGGAATTGTCCTATACATTGGGGTCAGTTACAACCTGATATTCACATTGAAAGGATTTTAACATAACATGCATTCACAGTAGTACTCTTGAGTCATCAAAAAAGGTTTAAGTTATTTTCAGAATTATGTGATTAGGTCATGGAAATGGGTAATACATTTCAGATTTTCTTCTTTCAGTAGAGTGACTTTATACATTGAAACAGCAAGTTAGATCAATTTATGTGGGACATCCAAAATCCAAATGGAAACAAATTTTAAATATCTGTAAGAGTTAAATATTATAATAGTCCCAAGAATATAACAGAATTCAAGATTTCCATCAAGTTCAATGATCTTTAAAAAGGTGGTTGGGAAAGACAATTACACATTTTAGGAACCATTAAGTTCGAAGGTCTTTGGAATAGAAGCAAATGACATGTATTTCTATGAGTAGACTGAAGATTTAAGTAGCAAGTGTAACTTGAACTAAGGTTGTGGTTGAGAAGATCAACTTTTTTTTTTTTTTTTTGAGACGGAGTCTTGCTCTGTCGCCCAGGCTAGAGTGCAGTGGCGCGATCTCAGTTTACTGCAACCTCTGCCTCCCAGGTTCAAGCGATTCTCCTGCTTCAGCCTCCTGAGTAGTTGTGATTACAGGTGCCTGCCACTGCGCCCTGCTAATTTTTGTATTTTTAGTAAAGATGGGGTTTCACCATCTTGTCCAGGCTGGTCTCGAACTCCTGACCTCGTGATCCACCCCCGCCCCTTGGCCTCCCAAAGTGTTGGAATTACAGGTGTGAGCCACCACACCCGGCTGAGAAGATCAACTCTTTTAAGATATATAGTCATTAATCTAAAATTTAATGTGTCCCACCAGGGTCAGCAAAACTAATCTTGTCAGCCTGCTTAGCAAACATTCCTGAGTCATAAAGAACTTCAGCTAACTAGAGTGGTAATTGTATTCCTTGATGGATAAATGATCCTTTAGCTTTGGGAAGATTTAGAATTAAGTACAGATGCTCCTCAACTTACGATGGGGTTACATCCCAATAAACCTATTTTAAGTTGAAAACATTGTAAGTTTAAAATGCATTTAATACCCCATTAAACCCACTGTAAAGTCAAAAAATCGGTAAGTCAAGCCATTGTAAGTCCGTGATCGTCTGTATTAAAAACATTTAAGAGCTATGGTTTGAACATTTGTGTCCCCTCCAAAATTCACGTTGAAACTTCATCCCCATTGCAACAGTATCACCTTTAGGAGGTGACTGGGCCACGAAGACTCTGCCCTCTTGCATAGAATTAGTGCCCTTATAAAAGGACCTGAGGGAGTAAGTTTGGCCCCTTTTGCCCTTCCATCCCCTCTGCCACGTGAGGACACAGCAGTCCTCCCCCATCCAGAGGATGCAGCAACACAGTGCCATCTTGGAAGCAAAGAGCAGCCCTCATTAGACACCAAACTGCCTGGACTTCCTGGCCTCCAGAAGTGTGAGAAATAAATTTCTGTTCTTTATAATTACCCAGTCCCAAAGTATTTTTATAGCTGCACAAATGGCCTGAGACAGAAAAGATTTAGAGTTAATAAAAACACTTAACAGAATCAAAACTATAGTTGGGGAAATCCTCATTGAGAAGATGGCATTTGGGTAAAGTCCAAAGGAAGTAAGAGAGTCATGTGGGTGTCTGGGGGAAGAATATTTCAGGCAAAGGGAACAGCAAGTGCAAAGGCCCTGAACTGAGCAGGCAAGGAGGCATGGGGGAAGCAATAGGATGTGGAGTCAGAAAGGGAAAGCAGATCATGAGAGAAGTAGGACATGGTGAGACCAGGTGCTTGTAAGGCTGCATAGACTATTATGGAGCTTTTGGCTTTTAAACTGCGTAAGATGGGGCGCCACTGACCAATTTTGAGCAGAAAAGTGACAAAAGCTTCATTCAAGGGAATCAAACACATCAAATCCTTTAAATATGATTAACATATCGTTGTGTCACTGAGTTAAGTCTATTAGACATAGTTTTATCTAAAACTTAGATTTAAATGACATATGATGAATCAATATTACTCTATCTTACAAAGTTTTTGATGGCCCCAAATCATTATCAACAGCAAAGCTGGTGATTTCAGGGCTAGGAGATAAGGGTTAGTGGCGTGGCCTCCTTCCTGGAGTCCCTACTCATTATGCCTCCTGCTGACATTTTAGAGCACAATCCACCCCGATACCCATTTGGTCAAGGGCCCTAAGCCAGATTCTCACTTCCCAGTTGCCACCTGTGTGGCCAGAGAGGTTCCCAGGAATAAAGACATCTGATCTCTGCTTATCAGTGAGGGGCTCTTGCTCCAGTCTACAAACGCATCCGTACCTGAGGCATGGAGGAGATAAGACTGGAGTAGAAGCTTGCTGAGGATTTTGGAGGCTTTCCTGAAAAAGATCAGTTAAGGTTTTTAGAGCAGGGGAGCGCTGTGTAAGACTGGCCCTTCTAAAGACTCCTCTGGAGGTGCCTTAGGAGGGAAGGCAGGGCGGGAACAGGAGGCCCTGGGCGGCTATGGTCACCCTGGCCTAGAGGTGAAACGCCATGCTTCATAAGTGTTCCCTCATCTGCAAAGCGGAATTACCATCAGCCTGACTAGGTGGTTGTTTTATGTGAAATTAAGTGAAATAATTCATATAGGTGAAAGCACTCCATTTAAAGTTGTGCAACTATAAAGGTTTATCAAGCATAGAGGTGATACTGACGTGTATGGTTAGAACCCCACCAGGTGTGTGTGAATCTACCGCTTCCAAACGCGTCTTAGAATGATGTGGATGGAGTAGGGCCATTGGAACAATCAGCGATAAATAAGCGCATCTGAAGGGGAAGGGAACAAGCCGCTGACTAACTCACAAAAGAGGCGGTCCGCATGGGTAGAGATGAGCATGTAAGGTTCCGTCCAGAAGCAAATAGTTGGAGCTCAACATTGGTTAGGCGCGGTGAGTTCGCCCTCGGTTCTAAGCCCAGATGTCGCATCTTGACATAAAACCAAGGATGGAGGCTGCACCGAGAAACTCGGGCTACTGCCCTGGGAGCCAGGTTCCCCGGCAGCGCCCCTGGCCGCGCCCGCAGAGACTCCGGCCCCGGCCTTGCCCTGCCCTCCCCGCGCGCCCCCGCGGCGGCCGCCCGTCTTTGCTCCGCGCAGCCCGAGCCCCTCCAGAGTCCGCGGCGCCCGACGGCTCCAGACACGCCCGGCGCCGTCCCCGCCGCCTTCCCGCCGTCGCCGCCAGGAGGCTCCGCGCGCCTTCCCGCCTTTCCCCGGGCCGGGCCGGGCGGCGAGGCGGGCGCGGGCGGCGACGGCGCGGCCATTGTCCCGCAGCCCCTCCCGGGCGCGCAGGAAGGGCCGGCCCCGCGGGCTGGGAGGCGCGGCCGGGCGCGGGGAGGGGCGGCCGGGAGCCGGTGCCCACCAACGCCCGCCGCCGCCCCGGGATGGGCCCGCTGCCGCCGCAGCCGCCCGCGCCTCCTCCGCGGCCGCCCACAGCCCCTCAGAGCCGGCGCCGCCGCCGCCGCCGCCGCCACTGCGCCCCGGGCTGCAAATGGCGCCCGCTCGCCTCGGCGCCTCCCGCCGCGCTCCCGGCCCGGGGACGTCTGGGGAAGGCGCGCCCGGGGCCCGCATCCCAGCACCTCCGCCGCCCGGGGCCGTCAGAGCCCGCGGCGCCTCCGCCCGCGGCCAGGCTCGCGGCGGGTCCCGGGCAGCCCCGACGCCCGCCCGCCCTCCGCCAGCGCCGCGCGCAGCCACTTACCGCGGGCCGCGGCGCACCGGCCGGTCGCGCGCGCGGGCCGAGGGAAGATTCCTGGTTCTCGGTTGGGGAAGGACCCCCTTTCGAGGCCGTTCCTTTGCGCCCTAAAACAAGTAGCCCCAACGTGAGAGAAACAAAAGGTATTTGCTGACGTGGGCGTTGGACAGAAACGCCCGAGGGCTGGGGACACAATTAAAGGGGCAACGCACAGATTTCAGGCACCAACCAGCAGCTTCGCCCACTCCCCCTGCCCTTGCCCACACCCGCTGCACGCTCCAGAGGCACCGGGGTGCCCAGATTCTCTAGCAGTTGACTGCGGATCATGATTTTAGTCAGGAGCTGAAATTTAAAATTGTACTTTACGTTGGGAAAGGCGCCTCCGGAGGGCAGAAGGGCTGGATTTCTAGGATCTGGGGAATTTGGTTTAGGAAAGAGGGAGGGACTTAGGCGTGCCCACAATTACTGTATAAGTACATGTGACATTATTGTACTTAAGTTTAGCAACGTCAAATGCAAAAGATTTCCACAGAATTTTCCCTTGTACTGAAGCAGTTATTTTAGTTGAGGATAACCTTTTCTAAACCTGTACAGGTCAGAAGCATTTCATTTGAAGAGGAAAACCCAGAGAGGCTGAGATAAGAGAACATAATTCTTAGTTAAGTCCAGAGAAGTATAAAATTAGTAAAAACAGCAAGTTCCGTCTTTTCCAATGCAAGCATTCATCG
This sequence comes from Pongo abelii, assembly GCF_028885655.2. Lineage (NCBI taxonomy): Eukaryota > Metazoa > Chordata > Mammalia > Primates > Hominidae > Pongo > Pongo abelii. Next base: position 201,036,893 of record NC_071985.2, read on the forward strand.
TACACCAAGCTTCCTCTGACAAATTTACGTCTCTAATATTTAGAGTACAGATATCAGGTTATACATTTGCTAAAATAGTAAATCAATGGATTTTCACTGTTACTGTAGAAGCATTACTTCTATAGTTTTCTAGTTCCTTATGCTGGGGTCAGGTACTGAAAAGTACTGTGTTATAGTAAAACTGGAGGGAAAAGGTTCAAATTATCAAAACTTGCGTTTAGCTTTTAATGGATTCCTCTCCTGTTCAAAATCATTCATATTGGACAGTTTGTAACTTTGATTTCAGGAATAATTAGCTATGCATTTGGAGGATACAAGATATTCACAATTGTCTCTTAATGTTACTTCTGTGTCACTGCAGAGGTGCTTTGCTATTTAGTTGCATTTCCTCACCTTCTGAATAGGTAAGTAGAAACATACTTGAAAACCATTAGGTGTCAGGTGTGTTGGATGTACTCAGATTACTCTGCTAGCGCCCCCATTGAGAATTCCCCCAGAAAGACCTGGACATGGTTATAGCCAAAGGTTTTATTTTAGCCTTAGTTAATTAAAACATGCAAAAGAGTTCCACAAACATATTCCTCAAGAGAGCACATCAGGTTGGTGATAAACTCTTTGTTGAGGCCGGGTGTGGTGGCTCACACCTGTAATCTCAGCACTTTGGGGGGCCGAGGTGGGCGGATCACAAGGTCAGGAGTTCGAGACCAGCCTGGCCAACATGGTGAAACCCCGTCTCTACTAAAAATACAAAAATTAGCTGGGCATGGTGGTGCGCGCCTGTAATCCCAGCTACTGGGGCAGCTGAACCAGGAGAATGGCTTGAACTCAGGAGGTGGAGGTTGCAGTGAGCCAAGATCGTGCCACTGCACTCCAGCCTGGGTGACAGAGCAAGACTCCATCTCAAAAACAAAAACAAAAACACATAACAAACAAAAATAACCTCTTTGTTGCAAGGAAGAGGTAATGAGAGTTTTGTCCCTCACCTTCATTCTCTTAGCTTTGGGAGCTCGTTTCTGTATGCTAGAGCTCCACCATTAACCAGTGCTAGTCTCTTAAACTCTGTCTCCCACCCCACCCAACCCCCATCCCTGTTTCCACCTATTCAGTTCAAATCTTCAGGAAGATAATCCATTCCAATTTTTTTTTTTTTTTTTTTTTTTTGTGGAGATGGAGTCTTGCTCTGTCACCCAGGCTGGAGTGCAATGATGTGATCTCGGCTCACTGCAACCTCCGCCTCCCAGGTTCAAGCAATTCTCTGCCTCAGTCTCCGGAGTAGCTGGGATTGCAGGTGCCCGCCACCACGCCCGGCTAATTTTTGTATTTTTAGTAGGGACAGGGTTTCACCAGGTTGCCAGGCTGGTCTTGAACTCCTGACCTCGTGATCCACCCGCATTGGCCTCCCAAAGTGCTGGGATTACAGGCATGAGCTACCGCACCTGGCCTCATTCCAATTTTAACAGTGCCTGCTAAGGGTAAAGTTTTTGCTCTAGGCTCTTGGAATGCAGTGGTGAGCAAAAAATTCACCAAGTCCCTGCTTTTATGGGATTTGCTGTCTAGTGGGGGAGACAGATGGTAATCAAATAAATGTATAATTTGAAAATTGGATAAGTGTGAAGGAAAGGTATGTCGTGTGATGAGAATATTGATGAAGTGGGGACCCCTCTCATGAGGGAGAGGGTTTGTGTAAGGAGGGCTTCCTTGAGGAGGTTATCTTGACTGGAAATCTGGAGTAGGAATTAACAGGCAAGCGTGTGAATGGTCAGGATCATTCCAGATAGAAGGAGCAAAATGGTGCTTGGTAGATGGGAATATAGCCTAAAAGGCTGATGAGACTGGAGTGCAACGTGAGGGGGAGAGACAAGAGATAAGACGGGAGAGGGAGGCAGGGGTCAGACCATCAGGGCCTTATGAGGCCAGGTTAAGAACTTTGGGAGCCATGAATGTGTTTTAAGCTACATGGGGTGTGTGTGCTATGATGAGGTAAGCATTTTGAAAAGATGACTGTGAAAGAGAAATTCGAGGGAAGGAAGAGTGGATCACAGTGGCCCAGCTAAGAGACGGTAGAATCTTGAAGTGGAGTGGAGGGAGGGAGAAGTGAGGAGATCAAGTGAGGTGGAGAGTTAAATATTGGAGATAATAGTTTGACTCTGGGAAATGAGGGAGAAGGAAGAGTCAAAGACAACTCCCAGCCTTTTGGAACTGGACAGATGGTGGTTCTGTTCACTGAGAGAGAAAGGACTAGAAGGCCAGAATTTTTAAAATTTTTAAATTAAAAAAAAATTCCTACTTGAACCCAGGAGGTGGAGGTTGCAGAGAGCTGAGATCATGCCACCGTACTCCAGCCTGGGCAACAGAGTGAGACTCCGTCTGAAAAAAAAAAAGAAAAGAGAAATTTTATCATCAAAGTCATATAGGTGGGATGGGAATTAAAACTATGGATATGGATAGAGAGAGAATATAAAATGAGAAGAAAAGAAGGCTTAGGACCAAACATTGAGCTACTTCCTCATCTAGTGGGTGGTTAGAGGAAGGTGAAATTGCAAATGAGCGTGAGAAGACTGGAGAGGAAGGAAGAGACCTGGGATACTGTGGTGGCATAAAAACCAAAAGAAGGGTCCAGACACAGTGGCTCATACCTGTAATGCCAGCACTTTGGGAGGCTGAGGCAGGAGGTTGGCTTGAGGCCAGGAGTTCCAGACCAGCCTGGGCAACATAACGAGACCCGATCTCTACAAAAAAATGAAATAAATTAGCTGGGGTTGGTTGTTTGTGCCTGTAGTCTTAGCTACTTAGGAGGCTGAGGTGGGAGGATCGCTTGAGTCCAAGAGCTTTAGGCTGCAGCGAGCCATGATAGCATCACTACACTCCAGCCTGGGTGACAGAGTGAGAACTCAACTATAAAAATAAGGAAAAAGGGAAGAATTGGGCAGTAGTGCTAAATATTGCTCAGAGAACAAATCTAAAAGAAAATGTCCATTACATTTAACAAGTTGGAGATCATTGACTTCAGAGAACATGATTAAGCTTAAAAGATGGGATGGATTTCCAGATTAGAGGAATAAGTGGAGGATGAAGGAATAGAGATGATGAGAACAGACAGTTCCTCTCAGAAACTGGTTTATAAAGGGGATGTTCCAGTTATTTTTACTGTGTAATAAACCAAACCAAACTTACTTAGTAGTAGAAAACCGAAGCTATTTTATTATGCTCCTGGATTCTATGGGTCAGGTCACAGCAGGGATGGCTTGTTTTTTTTTTTTCCTGTTGTCTGGAGCCTTAGCTGGGAAGACTTAAATGACTGGGGGTGACTTGAACTACTAGGAACTGGAATCATCTGCAGGTTTCTTCGCTCAAAGGTTTGGCACCTCAGCTGGGATCACTCGAAGGTTGGCTCAGCTGAGATTGTCATCTAGAGCACCTACCCATGACCTCTCTGTGGGGCTGGGGCTTCCTGCAGCATGGCAGCTGGGTTCTGAGAGAGTGTGTCCAAGACAGGTAGGAGGGAGCTGCATGACTTTTTCTGCCTATCTATGGAAGTTGTCCCAGCCTACTAAGATTCAAGCAGAAGGGGGACATAGTTGCTATCTCTAATGGAAAGAATGTCACAGAATTTGGGGTCATGTTTTAGAATTATTACAGGCAAAGAGAGATGGTGGTAGCTAGAAGGGGATATGTGTAAAAGAATTTTTTGTTTGTTTGTTTGTTTGAGATAGCTGTCGCTCAGGCTGGAGTGCAATGGCATGAACACGGTTCACTGCAGCCTTGACCTCCTAGGGTCAAGCAATCTTCCTGCCTCAGCCTCCCAAGTAGCTGGGACTACAGGTGCACACCACCATGCCTAATTTTTTAATTTTATGTAGAGATGGGGATCTCCCTATGTTGCTCAGGCTGGTCCCAAACTCCTAGGCTCAAGCAATCCTCCCACCCCAGCCTCCTGAAGTGCTGGGATTACAGGTGTGAGCCACCAAGCCCGGCCAGTAATTTATTATACAGCAATAGATCACTTATACAGATTGTGGTACCTAGAAGTGTTGCCATAACAGAAACCTGAAAATGTGACTTTGGAACTAGACAGTGGGTTGAAGGGCTTTGAGGTGTTAGTGAAAGCTTGAAGAATCTTCTAAAAAAATAGACAACTTCTGTCAGGTGCAGTGGCTCATGCCTGTAATCCCAGCACTTTGGGAGGCCAGAGTGGGTGGATCACTTGAGGTCAGGAGTTCAAGACCAGCCTGGCCAACATGGTGAAACCCCATCTCTACCAAAAATATAAAAATTAGCCAGGGCATGGTGGCAGATGCCTGTAATCCCAGGTACTTGGGAGGCTGAGGCCAGAGAATCACTTGAACCCAAGAGGCGGAGGTTGCAGGGAGCTGAGATTGCGCCATTGCACTCCAGCCTTGGTGACAGAGTGAGACTCCGTTTAAAAAAAAAAAGACAACTTCTAATGATCTTTGAGGAAGATGCAAGTGAGGACTTACAGAAAAATCTACAAATCTTATGGAAAACTAGAGGAAAGGCAGTCCTTGATAGGTATTGGTTGGGAGTGAGGGGGGAAGCAACACAGTTGTCTGCAATAAGGTGAAAAGTAGAAAATATTTGAACTTGGTGATCTACCTAAGAAAGTTGAACTTGGTGATCTAGCTATAAAGCTTCCTCCCAGAGTGTCGAAGGAAACAGGTGGTTTCTCCTTGCTGCTCATAGTAAAATGTGAGAGGAGAGAGATAAGCTAAAGGAAGGACTGTTAGACAAAAGGAAGCCAAAGTTTGCTGGCTTGGAAAATTCCAGGCTCTTAAGGTAGCAAATGATGATACGATTAAGAAATGACTTCTGAGCAAAGTTTAAATTCAGAGTAATGTCAGCAAAACAAGTCTAAAGATGAAGTCGAGGATGTGGCTGTAAGATCCTTCGTTAAGTTTTCAGAAAGATCATAGATGGTACTTTAGAATACCATTCAGTTAGATAAAAAGTTCTCTGAAGAATTTAAGAGACTGGGTGCGGTGACTCACACCTGTAATTCCACACTTTGGGAGGCCGAGGCGGGAGGATTGCTTGAGTCTGGGAGTTTGAGACCAGCCTAGGCAACATAGTGAGACCTCATCTCCACAAAAAAATTTAAAAATTTAAATAAATAAATAAATAAAAATAAAGAATGTAAGCATGTGACTTATAGATCGTCTCAATCAAACAGTAGAACTTCTAAGAAGCTTAAGGGGGCTGGGCACAGTGGTTCACGCCTGCAGTCTCAGTACTTTGGGAGGCCAAGGCAGGCAGATTGCTTGAGGCCAGGAGTTCGAGACTAGCCTGAGCAACATAGTGAGGCCCTGTCTCTACAAAAACAAACAAACAAACAAACAAAATTAACGGGACCTGGTGGCTCATGCCTCTAGTCCCAGTTACTCAGGAGGCTTGAGGTTTGAGTCCAGGCAAGCTTAAGGACTGTCCCTCAGCAGAGGCCCAAGGTAGAGAAGAGCTTTTCTCGAAGAGATTTTTGGGGGTGTCTTTTGTCTAATGGAGTGAACCCCAAGAAGATTCACAAGACACCTACTATGTTTCAAAGAGAGTGTTCAGAGCTGGGCACGGTGGCTTGTGCCTGTAATCCCAGCACTTTGGGAGGCCAAGGCAGGAGGATCATTTGAGTCCAAGAGGTCGAGACCAGCCTGAGCAACATAGTGAGACCCCATCTCTACAAAAAATAAAAAATAAAGAACAATTACCCAGGCGTGGTAGGATGCACCTGTGGTCCCAGCTACTCCAGAGGCTGAGGCAGGAGGTCAAGGCTGCAGTGAACCGTGATCACACCACTGCATGCCAGTTTGGGTGACAGAGTGAGACCCTGTCTCAAACAAATAAATAAATGAAATAACAATAAAGAAAGTGTTCAGACTAGTGTCAGGTTGGACTGAAATGGCCAGAGGCAGTACAAAATGATAGAAAATGGACCCCAAAAATTCTGGCAGGATACAATCTGTGAAAACTGCACAACTGTAAGTTAAGCCACCTTTCTTTTTTTTTTTTTTTTTTAATTTGAGACATGGTTTTGCTCTTGTTGCCCAGGCTGGAGTGCAATGGCACGATCTTGGCTCATCGCAACCTCCGCCTCCTGGGTTCAAGCTATTCTCCTGCCTCAGCCTCCTGAATAGCTGGGATTACAGGCACCCACCATCATGCCCGGTTTTTTTTGTTTTGTTTTGTTTTTGTATTTTTAGTAGAGACGGAGTTTCTCCATGTTGGTCAGGCTGGTCTCAAACTCCCGCCTCAGGTGATCCAAAATATGGGCCACCTTTCATGCAAAAGGAAGGGTGATTCAGAGAGGGCAGAAATAAGAGCCCAGAAGGCAGAACCAAAAGTCAGGAATAATTATTCCCAGGCCGTGGATCTTTTTTTTTTTTTTTTTTTGAGACGGAGTTTTGCTCTTGTTGCCCAGGCTTGAGTGCAGTGGCGCGGGGATTCAAGCGATTGTCGTGCCTCAGCCTCCTGAGTAGCTGGGATCACAGGCATGTGCCACCATGCCTGGCTAATTTTGTATTTTTGGTAGAGACGGGGTTTCTCCATGTTGGTCAGGCTGGTCTCAAACTCCGGACCTCAGGTGCTCCACCCGCCTCGGCCTGCCAAAGTGCTGGGATTACAGGCGTGAGCCACAGCACCCGGCCTAGGCCCTGGATCTTAATCAACGATTTCCAGCACTTGCCCAGTTGGATTTCAGAATTGCTATGGACCAGTGCTTCTTTTGTGCCTGAGTTTCCCCCCATTTTGAGGATTAATGTCTATTTTATTTTACTTTATTTATTTGAGACAGAGTTTCGCTCTTGTTGCCCAGGCTGGAGTGCAATGGCGTGATCTCGGCTCACTGCAACCTCTGCCTCCCAGGTTCAAGTGATTTTCTGGCCTCAGCCTCCCAAGTACCTGGGATTACAGGCATGCGCCACCAAGCCCAGCTAATTTTTGTATTTTTAATAGAGACAGGGTTTCACCATGTTGGCCAGGCTGGTCTTGAACTCTTGACCTCAGTTGTTCCACCCACCTTTGCCTCCCAAAGCACTGGGATTACAGGTTGGAGCCACTGCACCCGGCCTTGTTTTTTTTTTCATATAGAGGGTCTCACTATGATGCCTAGGCTGATCTTGAACTCTTAGCTTCAAGTGATCCCCCTGCCTTGGCCTCCCAAAGTGCTGGGATTACAGGTGTGAACCATTGTGCCTGGCCTGGAATCTTTTTTATATTTACCTGTTATATATTTTTTATCCTTCTATTTTCATCTTTTCTATTTCTTTTTGTTTTAAATATATCTTTTGAAAAATCATATTGTTGGAATTTTAAAAAATCTGTTCTAAGCTGGGCACAGTGGTTCACGCCTATAATCCCAACACTCTGGGAGGCTGAAGCAGGAGGATTGCTTGAGCCTAGGAGTTCAAGACCCGCCTGGGCAACATAGGGAGACCCTGTCTCTACAAAAAAATTAAAAAATTAGCTGGGTATGGTGGTGTATGCCTGTGATCCCAGCTACTTGGAAGGCTGAGGTTGGAGGATTGCTTGAGCCCAGGAAGTCAAGGCCACAGTGAGCCATGACTGCACCACTGCACTTCAGCTTGGGCAACAGAGTAAAAAAAAAAAAAAAAAAAAAAAAAAAAAAAAAAAAAAAAATCTGGCCAGTGCAGTAGCTCACACCTATAATCCCAGCACTTTGGGAGGCCGAGGCAGGTGGATCACAAGGTCAGGAGTTCAAGACCAGCCTGGCCAAGATGGTGAAACCCCGTCTCTACTAAAAATACAAAAATTAGTCCGGTGTGGTGGCAGGCGCCTGTAATCCCAGCTACTTGGGAGACTGAGGCAGGAGAATTGCTTGAACCTGGGGGGCGGAGGTTGCAGTGAGCCAAGATTGTACCACTGCCCTCCAGCCTGGGTGACAGAGTGAGACTCCGTCTCAAAAAAAAAAAAAAATCTGTTCTGAGAGGCTCTGCTTTTTAGTTTTAAATTTAATCCAATTGTATTAACAATTAATTTTAAATTTACTTCTGACCTGTTCTTTTGTGTGTTTTTTTTTTTTTTTTTTTTTGAGACGGAATCTCGCTCTTTCGCCCAGGCCAGAGTGCAGTGGCACTATCTTGTCTCACTGCAAGCTCCGCCTCCCGGGTTCACGCCATTCTCCTGCCTCAGCCTCCCGAGTAGCTGGGACTACAGGCACCTGCCACCATGCCCGGCTAATTTTTTGTATTTTTAGTAGAGACGGGGTTTCACCGTGTTAGCCAGGATGGTCTCGATCTCCTGACCTCGTGATCCACCCGCCTTGGCCTCCCAAAGTGCTGGGATTACAGGCATGAGCCACCGTGCCTGGCCTCTTTTGTATTTTATATTGGTTAATGTTTTATTGCTCTTATGTTGTTCTTCCTTGTAGTCCACTGGCTAGATTTTCTTCTGATATACATTTATATTTTGCTCATTGTAGTTGCCTTTATTACTTATACTCATGGTTTTTGCCTTTCTGGATGTAACCAATGTATTGATATTTATTTCTTCCCCTTAATAAGAATATACTTAAGGCTGTGCACAGTGGTTCACACCTGTAATCCCAGCACTTTGGGAGGCCAAGGCGGGTGGATCACCTGAGGTCAGGAGTTCAAGACCAGCCTGGCCAACATGGTAAAACCTTATCTCTACTAAAAATACAAAAATTAGCCAGGTGTGGTGGTGCATGCCTGTAATCTCAGCTACTTGGGAGGCTGAGGCAGGAGAATTGCTTGAATCTGGGAGGTGAAGGTTGCTGTGAGCTGAGATCGCGTCATTGCACTCCAGCCTGGGCAACAAGAACGAAACTGCATCTCAAAAAAAAAAAAAAAAGGAATATACTGCATATCTTCATGTCTCGTCTCCATCCCCTCCAATATAGGTATTATTATGAATGTATTTTTCCTTTTTTTCTTTTTTTTTTTTCTTTGAGACAGCATCTTGCTCTGTCACCCAGGCTGGAGTGCAGTGGCACAATCTTGGCGCACTGCAACCACCACTTCCTGGGTTCAGGTGATTCTCCTGCCTCAGCCTCCCGAGTAGCTAGGATTACAGGTGCCCAGCCTCCATGTCCCGCTAATTTTTGTATATTTAGTAGAGACGGGGTTTCACCATGTTGGCCAGGATGGTCTCGAACTCCTGACCTCAAGTGATCCGCCCACCTCGGCCTCCGAAAGTGCTGGGATTATAGGCATGAGCCAACACTCCTGGCCCCTTTTATTTTCTTTAATACAAACCTTTTTATTTAACAACAAAGACGGGCTGGGCATGGTGGCTCACTCCTGTAATCCCAGCACTTCGGGAGGCCGAGGTGGGCAGATCACTTGAGGCCAGGAGTTCGAGACCAGCCTGGCCAACATGGCGAAACCCTGCCTCTACCAAAAATAACAAAAATTAGCTGGGTGTGGTGTCATGTGCCTGCAATCCCAGCTACTTGGGAGGCTGAGGCATGAGAATTGCATGAACCCAGGAGGCGAAGGTTGCAGTGAGCCCAGATCATGCCACTGCATTCCACCCTGGGGGACAAAGCAAGACTCGGTCTCAAAAAAAGAAAAAGAAAAAAGAAAAAAATAGCAAATACGGACAAGGACAGACTTTACCAAAGTATTTGAACACTTATTTTTCCTCCCTTGCAGCATCTCCTGGATGTGTTTCTCATCTTGAGTACTCTCTTCAAGGTTGTTTTCAATGTTTGTCTTTGTGTAACAAAGTTTCCAAGGCATTGTGTGCTGGAGAATATTCGTATTATGCTTTAACATTTGAATGACAATTTGAATGGATATAAAACTCTAGATTCAAAAACAAAAAAAAATCTTTGATACTTTAAAACATATTGCTGTACTGTAGAAGTATTCTGCCAAAACCAAAAACAAAACAGAAAAACCATATGGCTCTATTTTTATCTTGCATCCAGTGTTGCTATTGAGTAGTGTGGTATCAATTCGCTATTTCTATATGAGCCTGTAGGTTGTTCTCTTTGTCTTTGACGTTCTTTTTTTTTTTTTTTTTTTTTTTTTTGAGACGGAGTCTTGCTCTGTCTCCCAGGCTGGAGTGCAATGGCGCAATCTCGGCTCAGTGCAACCTCTGCCTCCCAGGTACAAGCGATTCTCCTGCCTCAGTCTCCTGAGTAGCTGGGATTACAGGCGCTGCCACCGCGCCCAGCTAATTTTTGTATTTTTTAGTAGAGACAGGGTTTTGCCATGTCTGCCAGGTTGGTCATGAACTCCTGACCTCTGATGATCCACCCGCCTTGGCCTCCCAAAGTGTTGAGATTACAGGCGTGAGCCACGACGCCTGGCCATCTTTGATGTTCTTACATTTTGCATTTGCTGTTCTTACATTTTATTGTAATGTGCCTACGTGTAGATTTTTTCTTAACTATCCTGTTTGGTAGTCTAAGGGCACTTTTTTGTTTTGTTTTATTTTGAGATGGGGTTTTCCTGTGTTGCCCAGGCTGGAGTGCAGTGGCATGATCATAGCTCACTGCAGCCTCAACCTCCTGGGCTCAAGTGATCCTCCCACCTCAGCCTCCTAAGTAACTAGTACTACAGGCACATGTCATCATGCCCGGCTAATTTTTGTATTTTATTGTAGAAATGGGGTTTCACCAGGTTGCCCAGGCTGGTCTCAAACTCCTGGGCTCAAGAGATCTGCCTGCCTTGGCCTCCGAAAGTTCTGGGATTACAGACGTAAGCCACTGCACCCAGCTGGGATTTATTTTTATATTCTCTAGTTCTTTGTCTTTTCCTACTATCTTCTGGGAAAGGTCCAAAATGTAATCTTGAAATTTACTAACTTTTTATTCAACTGTATCCATCCTGCCATTATTCTATCTCTTTGTTCTTTCAACTATTCAATTCTAATATTTATTCTTGGTTCTTCTTTACAATTTTTCGTTGTCACCTCAGATTGTCAACATAATCTCTTCTCTAAGTATATCTCTTTTTTTTTTTTTTTTTTTTGGAGACAGTGTCTTCGTTCTGTCGCCCAGGCTGGAGTGCAGTGGTTCAACCTCAGCTCACTGCAACCTCCGCTTCCTGGGTTCAAGTGATTCTCCTGCCTCATCCTCCCAAGTAGCTGGGATTACAGGTGCCCGCCACCACACACGGCTAATTTTTGTATTTTTAGTAGAGATGAGGTTTCACCATATTGGCCAGGCTAGTCTGAAATTCCTGACCTCAGGTGATCTGCTCACCTCAGCATCCCAAAGTGTTGAAATTACAGGTGTGAGCCGTCGCACCTGACTAAGTATATCATTCTTTTTTAAATTTTTGATCCCTCTAGTCTAATGATTCTTAGATTATATATCTATGTATATAATAATAATATACTACACTATACACTGTGTGTATATGTACATGTAATTTAGCTTACCCTTTTTTCTTTTTTTTGAGACAGGGTCTAGCTCTGTCATCTGGGCTGGAGTGCAGTAGCGCGATTATGGCTCACTGCAGCCTTGACCTCCCAGGCTCAAGCGATCCTGCTGCCTCAGCCTCCTGTGTAGCTGGGACCACAGGCATGCACCGCCACTCCTGGCTAATTTTTTTTTTTTTTTTTTTTTTTTTTTGAGATGGAGTCTGGCTCTGTCACCCCAGCTGGAGTGCAGTGGTGCTATCTTGGCTCACTGTCAGCTCTGCCTCCTGGGTTCACGCCATTCTCCTGCCTCAGCCTCCTGAGTAGCTGGGACTACAGGCGCCCACCAAGATGCCCGGCTAACTTTTGTATTTTTAGTAGAGACGGGGTTTCACCATGTTAGCCAGGATGGTCTCGATCTCCTGACCTCATGATCTGCCCGCTTTGGCCTCCCAAAGTGCTGGGATTACAGGCGTGAGCCACCACGCCCAGCATTTTTTTTTTTTTTTTAATAGAGACAAGGTATCTCATGTTGTTGCCCAGGCTGCTGTCTAACTCCTGAGCTCAAGCCATCCTCCCGCCTCAGCCTCCCAAAGTGCTGGGATTATAGGCATGAGACACCTTACCTGGCCTATTATTTTTTGTAGAGACAGGGTCTTGTTTTGTTACCCAGGCTGGTCTTGTACTCCTGGCCTCAAGTGATCCTCCCACCTCGGCCTCCCAAAAGTTGGGTTTACAAGTGTGAGCCACCGTGCCTGGCCAGCTTACCCTTTTTCTCATGGTGGTTGTATTTTGTCCTGTAAAGTCATGTTCTCTGGAGTATTGGCTACTCTCTCTGCTAATGCGGTGTTTCTGTGGTAAAGAACCAGATTATTTTTGTTCCCAGTCTCTTGTGGGCCTATTTATTGCAGCAATATCAAATTGCTGTAAAACTTTTAAAATGCTTGCTCTCGCTTTCTGTACTCACTGTAGAGTAGGTACATCATTCCTTGGACCACACTTTGACTAGTGTTGTCCTAATGTGTGTTGGGAGAAGGTGTTATTCAGGATGGTATACTGTATTAGTCTTATTAGTCTTTCCAAATGTTCCCTCCTTCATCCCAAGAGGATTATACATTTCCACCCATTGCTATGTGACTTTCAATGACTCTCCATAGGCAGAGTGCAGTTCCCTGCCCCAGTGTCTGGCTTGGCCTTGGGACCTGCTTGGGCCAATGGAATGTAAGCAGTGACAGCATGCCAGCTCTGAGCAGGAGCTTTAAGAGGCATGATGCATTTTCACCAGCAATCTTGTTCTTCCTCTCTGATGCAAAAACAGTATGACCCAAGTAGGGGCTGCTCTTGCAGCTCAGCCTGGGTCATGGGGTGAGCACGGAAGCTGCCCCGTAGTCACCAACATGTAACGTGAGCAAGAAATAGATGGTTTTTGTAAAGCAAAAATTGCCAAATTACAGTCCATGGGTTGAACCCAGTCTGCTCTCTGTTTTTGTAAGATCTGTAACCTAAGAATTTTTTTTTTGTATGTTTGCTTTTTGTGTGTGTGTGAGACAGGGTCTTGCTCCACTACCCAGGCTGGAGTGCAGTTGTGCAATCACTGCTCACTGCAGCCTCGACCTGCTGGGCTCAAGCGGTCTTCCCATGTCAGCCTCTCAAGTAGCTGAAAATATAGGTGCATGCCGCCATGCCCAGCTAATTTTTAAAATTTTTTTGTAGACATGGGGTTTTGCCATGTTGCCCAGACTAGTCTCAAAGTCCTGAGCTCAAGCGATCCTCCAGCCTAGGCCTCCCAAAATTTTGGATTACAGGCATGAGCCACCACACTTGGCCTTTTTTGTTTTTTTTTTGTTTTTGCATTTTTGAAGGGTGGAAAAGTAATCAAAAGAAGAAGAATATTTTGAGATATTAAAACTATATGAAATTCAAATTGTTAGTATTCATAAATAAAGTTTTATTGGAACACAGCCATTCTCATTCATTTATATATTGTCTGTGGCTGCTTTCACGCTATAACTGCAGAGCTGAGTAGTTGCAGCAGAGATGGTATGTCCATCCCACAGAGCCCAAGATATTTACTGTGTCACCTTTTACAGAAAACATTTGCTGGCCTCTGTTGTAAGCTAAAGAGATTTTGAGGTTGGTTGTTACCTCAGCAAAGATGACTAATGTAGTCAAGATGAATTTAAGGAGAGAGAGGGAGTAGCCCCAGAGCAGGGAGCACCAGGCACCACAAAACCACTCTGGCTCACTCCTGTTTGCCCTCACTGTGGTCAGGTGGCCCTTCTGAGCTTTTACCTTTAAACTCCTCGGAGGAAGTAGCATTGGGATGAGGCAGTCTCTTGGCTTGTAATTCCTTAGCCTTGGGTATTTGGAAGAGAGGCTGACAGTGAATGTGCACCTGCTCACACTTTCCCCATTCTTCCAGCAGGACTCGGTGCTGCCCTGACTTTACTCTGTCAGTGCTGGCAGCCTGGACTTTACTCCCTCTCCCTCTCTAAGTTTAATTGGAGCCTCTTCTTGGCTCTGTTTTTTTCCCTTTTATTTTTTTTTTATTTATACGTAATAGATGTACATATTTTCGGGGTGCATATGATAATTTGATATATTCGTGTAATGTGTAAAGATTGAATCAGGATAATTGGGATATCCATCCCCTTAAATATTTATCTTTCTTTTTTTTTTTTTTTTTTTTTTTATATGGAGTTTCGCTCTTGTCACCCAGGCTGGAGTGCAATGGTGCTATCTCGGCTCACTGCAACCTCCGCCTCCTGGGTTCAAGTGATTCTTCTGCCTCAGCCTGCTAAGTAGCTGGGATTACAGGTGGCTGCCACCACACCCGGCCCTAGTATGTTTTTTTGTTTTGTTTTTTAAAGAGACAGAGTTGGCTGGGCACGGTAGCTCACGCCTGTAATCCCAACACTTTGGGAGGCTGAGGCAGGCGGATAACCTGAGGTCAGGAATTCGAGACCAGACTGGCCAACCTGTCTCTACTAAAAATACAAAAAAATTAGCTGGGTATGGTGGTGCATGCCTGTAATCCCGGCTACTCAGGAGGCTGAGGCAGGAGAATCGCTTGAACCTGGGAGGTGGAGGTTGCAGTGAGCCAAGATCACACCACTGGACTCCAGCCTGGGCAACAGAGCGAGACCATCTCAAAAAAAAAAAAAAAAAAAAAAAAAGCCGCGTGCAGTAGCTCACACCTGTAATCCTAGCACTTTGGGAGGTTGAGGCGTGTGGGTCACCTGAGGTCAGGAGTTCGAGACCAGCCTGGCCAACATGGCGAAACCCCGTCTCTACTAAAAATACAAAAATTAGGTGCGCATGGTGGCATGCACCTGTAATCCCAGCTACTCAGGAGGCTGAGGCAGGAGAATTGCTTGAACCTGGGAGGCAGAGGTTGCAGTGACCTAAGAGCATGCCATTGCACTCCAGCCTGGGTGACAGAGCGAGACTCCGTCTCAAAACAACAACAACAACAAAAAAAACAAAAAACATGCTAGGTCTTATTTTTTCTAACTGTATATTTGTATGCTTTTTTTTTTCTTTTTCTTTTCTTTTTTTTTTTTTTTTTTTTTTTTTGAGATGGAGTCTCTCTCTGTTGCCCAGGCTGGAGTGCGGTGGCGTGATCTCAGCTCACTGCAACCTTTGCCTCCCAGGTTCAAGCAATTCTTGTGCCTTGGCCTCCTGAGTAGCTGGGATTACAGGCATGTGCCACCATACCTGGCTAATTTTTGTATTTTTAGTAGAGACAGGGTTTACCATGTTGGCCAGGCTGCTCTGGAACTCTGGACCTCAGGTGATCCGCCTGCCTCAGAAGCCCAAAATGCTGGGATTACAGGCGTGAGCCACCACGCCTGGCCAGGAAAACTCCTATTTTTCCTTCAATATTCAGTTCAGACATCAACTCTCCTGGGAAGCCTTACGGCATCCCTCTGCTCTGCTTCTGGAGGGCCCTAAACAAACATCTCCACTACTGTTCTTATAAAAAATGTTCTTGACTTTTCCTCTGTCCATTTCTTCAACTATGGAGGACAGGCATTTCCTCTTAGTTTGCTGAAGTCACTTACATGTATGTGCCCTGTGTCAGGTCCACTGCTGATGTCAGTAGTGTACAGCCCAGAGACATAAACCATGCCACGAATTTGAACATAGAAACTTTAATATAAAGAATTATACTAAATTATCCAGGTGTGGTGGTGGACACCTGTAATACCAACTACTCGGGAGACTGAGGTGGGATTATGAATTAAACCCAGGAGGTGGTAGTTGCAGTGAGCCAAGATCATGCCACTGCACTCCAGCCTGGGCAACAAGACCCTGTCTCAACAAAAGAGAAAAAAGAAAAAAAGAGGCCAGGTGTGGTCACTCACGCCTGTAATCCCAGCACTTTGGGAGGCCGAGGCAGGTAGATCACCTGAGAGGTCAGGAGTTCGAGACCAGCCTGGCCAACATGGTGAAACCCTGTCTCTACTAAAGATACAAAAATTAGCCAGGCGTGGTGGCACATGGCTATAGTCCCAGCTACTTGGGAGGCTGAGACAGAGAATTGCTTGAACCCGGGAAGCGGAGGTTGCAGTGAGCCAAGATCGTGCTACTACACTCCAGCCTGGGCAACAGAGTGAGACTCTGTCTCGGGGCAGGGGGAGGGGGGAAAGAAAAAAAGAATTATTATTTTCATTTTTATTTTTTTGAGACAGCGTCTCGCTCAGTCACCCGGCTGGAGTGCAGTGACGCGATCTCAGCTCACTGCAACCTCCGCCTCCTGCGTTCAAGCGATTCTCCTGCCTCAGCCTCCCGAGTAGCTGGGACTACAGGTGCACACCACCAAGCCCAGCTAATTTTTGTATTTTTAGTAGAGATGGAGTTTCACCATGTTGGATGGTGTCGATCTCTTGACCTCGTGATCCGCCCACTTCGGCCTCCCAAAGTGCTGGGATTTCAGGCGTGAGCCACTGTGCCCGGCCTAGAAAAAAAGAATTATTAACTAGTAAAAGGTGGGGAGACAGTTTTGTTTGTTTGTTTGTTTTGTTTTTTGAGATGGAGTTTCACTTTTGTCACCCAGGCTGGAGTGCAATGGTGCAATCTTGGCTCACTGCAGCCTCCACCTCCCAGGTTCAAGTGATTCTCCTGCCTCAGCCTCCCAAGTAGCTGGGATTACAGGCGCCTGCCGCCATGCCCAGCTAATTTTTGTATTTTTAGTAGAGACAGGATTTCACCATGTTGGCCAGGCTGGTCTCGAATTCCTGACCTCAGGTGATCTGCCCACCTCTACCTCCCAAAGTGCTGGGATTACAGGCATGAGCCACTGCACCCAGCCAAGAGAGATTTCTTATAAGGAATTGGCTCATGAGATTATGGAGACTCACAAATCCAAATCTGCAGTGTGGGCAGGCTGGAGACAGGAGAGCTGACAATGCAGTTCCAGTCCACAGAGTCAGCTGGAGAATCCCCTCAGGAAGGTTGCTCTTTGTGTTCTATTTGGGACTTGAGCTGATTGGATGAATCCCACCCATGTTATGGAAGGAATCTGCTTTACCCAAAGTTCACAGATTTAAATGTTAATCTCATCAAAACACTCTCGAAGTTGACACACAAAATTGACTAGCGCAGGTAGTTATCTACTAAAATGGAAACAGGGCTCCAAAGAAAACAGGAATACAGCCAGGCATGGTGGCTCATGCCTATAATCCCAGCACTTTGGGAGGCTGATGTGGGAGGATCACTTGAGCCCAGGAGTTTGAGACCAGCCTGGCCAACAAATTAGCCAGGCATGGTGGTGCATGCCTATAATCCCAGCTACTCAGGAGGCTGAGGCAGGAGGATCACCTGAGCCTGGGAGGTTGAGGCTGCCATGAGCCATGATTGCACTACTGCACTCTAGCCTGGGGGACAGAGTGAGACTCTCTCTTAAATAAATAAATAAACAAACAAACAGGAATAGCAAATGTAGCAAATGGCAAAGAAAACAGGACCAGCTATTACCTTTAAGGTTGAAGGAGAGTACTCAAGGAAAGAAGAAACTTACAAGAGGACTTCCTTTCCCATGCCCCACCAAGACTGAGATTTAGACCTCTTCAGAGAGGATATGTCTGCAGCCTGCTGGATGGTGAAGTTCATTGAGGTGCCACAGGTGTGGGCTGGAAGATCTGTGGCCACCCATCAGGGTGCCAGCAAACTCACTGCAGGGTGGGCACCATTCCCCATGGAGCTGCACTGTAGGATGAAGAAGAAAGTTGCACTGAAGCCGGGCACGGTGGCTCAAGCTTGTAATCCCCGCACTTTAGGAGGCTGAGGCGGGTGGATTGCCTGAGGTCAGGAGTTCGAGACCAGCCTGGCCAACATGGTAAAACCCCACCTGTACTAGAAATACAAAAATTAGTCGGGCATGGTGGCAGACTGAGACAGAAGAATTGCATGAACCCAGGAGGCAGAGGTTGCAGTGAGCTGAGACCACGCTATTGCTCTCCAGCCTAGGCAACGAGAGTGAAACTCTGTCTCGGGAAAAAAAAAAAAAAAGTTGGCCGGGCGCGGTGGCTCACGCCTGTAATCCCAGCACTTTGGGAGGCCGAGGCGGGCGGATCACATGTCAGGAGATCGAGACTATCCTGGCTAACACGGTGAAACCCCGTCTCTACTAAAAAATACAAAAAATTAGCCTGGCGTGTTGGCGTGAGAGCTGTAGTCCCAGCTACTCGGGAGGCTGAGGCAGGAGAATGGCGTGAACCTGGGAGGCGGAGCTTGCAGTGAGCGGAGATCGCGCCACTGCACTCCAGCCTGGGCGACAGAGCGAGACTCCGTCTTTAAAAATAAAAAATAAATAAATAAATAAATAAATAAAATTACACTGAAACCACTAAGCCCCTGCCTCTGCTATTGCAGTGTCCCTCTGGCGCCCTCTATTGACAGGGCCTAACATTGCTCTAGCTGGGAAGGAAGAAATTACAGAGTCCAGCTGGTTGCACAAAGCAGGGCAAAAAAGCTTAAGTTTGAAGTTAAGGGATGATAAATTGATAATTTGCATACATTTGAGGAATAAATGAATGTCTTCATCACCAAAACTGTAACTAACTAGGAAGATCATCAGTTATCTGAGATATTCAAGTGAGAAAAATATTTAAATTTAATAAAGAAAGATGTGGGCCTCTTCATTGGAAGAAAAGGGGAAAATAGGTGGTTGGACAAACCGCTGGTGACCAGGGAGATAAAAGACTAATAGAAAGCAAAGAGGAGGGGCCTGGTGCGATGGCTTGCACTTGTAATCCCAGCCCTTTGGGAGGCCAAGGCAGGAGATCGCTTCAGCTTAGGAGTTTGAGACCAGCCTGACCAACATGGCAAAACCCTATCTCTACAAAAAATACAAAAAATTAACCGGGCGTGGTGGTACGCACCTGTGGTCCCAGCTACTCGGGAGTACTGCTTGAGCCTGGGAGACAGAGGTTGCAGTGAGCCAAGATCATGGCATTGCACTCCAGCCTGGGCGACAGAGTGAGACCCTCTCAAAAAAAAAAAAAAAAAAAAAGCAGAAACAAGAAGCTGGAACAGATACCTAGATACCTGTGAATTTGTACCAGCTCTTCAACAGATGTAATGATCTTACCCTCATCTTACTCATCTCAGAATTAGAAACTTACTTATACTTTATATGTTTATTATTCCAGTGACCATAGTTCCCATACCACAATTCAAAACACATCATCTAACAATAACTGCAGTCATGCACCACATAATGACATTTTGGTCAACAATAGACTGCATATACAACAGTGGTCCCCTAAGAATATAATGGAGCCGAACGCTTCCTATTGCTTAGTGATGTAGTAGCTGCGGTAGCGTCCTAGCACTGTGGTGACACTGGTGTAAACAAATCTGTGCTGCCAGTCATACAAAATTCTAGAACACATAATTATGTACAGTGCATAATACTTGATAATAAATGACTATGGGCTGGGCACAGTGGCTCACCCCTGTAATCTCAACACTTTGGGAGGCTGAGGTGGAAGGATCACGAGGTCAGGAGTTCGAGATCAGCCTGGCCAACATGGTGAAACCCCGTTTACTAAAAATACAAAATTAGCCGGGCATGGTGGCGTGTGCGCCTGTAATCCCAGCTACTCGGGAGGCTGAGGCAGGAGAATCACTTTAACCTGGGAGACAGAAGCTGCAGTGAGCTGAGATTGTGCCACTGCACTCTAGCCTGGGCAACAGAGCGAGACTCCATCTCAAAAAAAAAAAAGTTACTGGTTTGTGTGTTTAGATACTATACTTTTAATCATTATTTTGGAATGTACTCCTTCTAGTTATATTTTTAAAAGTTTTCTGTAAAACAGCCTCAGGCAGGTCCTTCAGGCGGTATTCCAGAAGAAGATACCGTGATCATAGGAGATGACAGCTCCACGAATGTTATTGCCCCTGAAGACCTTCCAGTGGGACAAGATGTATAGATAGAAAACAGTGATATTGGTAATCCTGACCTTGTGTAGGCCTAGTCTAGTCTAGTGTGTGTGTGTGTTGGTGTGTGTGTCCTAGTTTTTCCCAAAAAATTTAAAAAGTAAAATTAGCCGGGTGGGGTGGCTCATGCCTGTAATCCCAGCTACTTTGAGAGGATGAGGTGGGCAAACTGCTTCAGCTCAGGAGTTCAAGACCAGCCTGGGCAACATGGCGAAACCCTGTCCCTACAAAAAGCCCAAAAATTAGCCAGTCATGGTGTTTCAAAAAAATTTTTTAAATAGGAAAATGCTTATAGAATAAGGACATAAAGAAAGAAAATATTTTTGTACCGCTGTAGAATGTGTGTTTTAAGCTAAGTGTTATTACAAAAGAGTCAAGTGGGTTTTTTGGTTTTTGTTTTTTATTTTGAGACAAGGTCTCCCTCTGTCACTCAGGCTGGAATGCAGTAGCTTGATCATGGCTCACTGCAGCCTCAAACTCCCAGGGTCAAGTGATCCTCCCCACTCAGCCTCCAGAGTAGCTGGGACTATGGGCGCTACCACGCCCAGCTTATTTTTTATTTTTTTGTAGAGATGGGATCTCACAAAGTTGTTTAGGCTGGTCTTAACTCCTAGGCTCATGCAATTCTCCTGCCTCAACCTCCCAAAATGTTGGAATTACAGGCTTGAGTCACCACACCTGGCCTAAAAAGTTTTTTGTTTGTTGTTTTTTTTTGAGACGGAGTCTTGCTCTGTCGCCCAGGCTGGAGTGCAGAGGCGCAATCTCGGCTCACTGCAAGCTCCGCCTCCCAGGTTCATGCCATTCTCCTGCCTCAACCTCCCAAGTAGCGGCGACTACAGGCGCCCGCCACTACACCCGGCTAATTTTTTTGTATTTTTGGCAGAGACGGGGTTTCACTGTGTTAGCCAGGATGGTCTCGATCTCCTGACCTCGTGATCCACCCGCCTCAGCCTCCCAAAGTGCTGGGTTTACAGGCGTGAGCCACCGCGCCGGGCCGTAAAAGTTTTTTAAAAATTAAAAAGTTTATAAAGTAAAAATGTTAGAGCAAGCTAAAGTTAATTCACTATTGAAGAAAGAAAATTTTAAAAATAAATTTAGCCAGCTGGGCACGGTGGCTCAGGCCTGTAATCTTAGCACTTTGGGAGGCCAAGGTGGGTGGATCACCTGAGGTCAGGAGTTTGAGACCAGCCTGGCCAACATGGTGAAACCCCGTCTCTACTAAAATACAACAATTAGCTGGGCATGGTAGTGCATGCCTGTAATCCCAGCTACCCAGGAGGCTGAGGCAGAATTGTTGGAAGCCAGAGGCGGAGGTTGCAGTGAGCTGAGATCGTGCCACTGCACTCCATCCTGGGTGACAGAGTGAGACTCTGTCTCAAAATAAATAAATACATTTAGCCTAAGTGTACAGTGTTTATAAAGTCTACAGTGGTGTACAGTAATGTCCTAGGCCTTCACATTCAGTTACCACTCACTCACTGGCCCTTCTAGAGCAACGTCCAGTCCTGCAAGCTCCATTTATAGTAAGTGCCATTAGGTGTACCATTATAGGTGTACCATTTTGTTAATTTTTGATACTACTTTTTTTTTTTTTTGGTGGGGGGATGGAGTTTCAGTCTTGTTTCCCAGGCTGGAGTGCAATGGCACAATCTCTGCTCACTGCAACCTCTGCCCCCCCGGGTCCAAGCGATTCTCCTGCCTCAGCCTCCGGAGTAGCTGGAATTACAGGCTCGCGTCACCACACCCGGCTAATTTTTGTATTTTTAGTAGAGATGGGGTTTCACCATGTTAGCCAGGCTGGTCTCAAACTCCTGACATCAGGTGATCCACCCACCTTGGCCTCCCAAAGTTCTGGGATTACAGGCATGAACCACCACGCCCAGCCAATACTACATTTTTATTGTACCTTTTCTATGTTTCGAAATAGAAATACCATTGTGTTGGCCGGGTGCGGTGGTTCACGACTGTAATCCCAGCACTTTGGGAGGCTGAGGCGGGTGGATCACCTGAGGTCCAGAGTTCAAGACCAGCCTGGCCAAGATGGTGAAACCCCGTCTCTACTAAAAATAAAAAAATTAACCAGGCATGGTGGCGGGCACCTGTAATCCCAGGTACTTGGGAGGCTTGAGGCAGAGAACTGCTTGAACCAGGGAGATGGAGGTTGCAGTGAGCCAAGATAGCACCACTGCACTCCAGTCTGAGCAGAGCAAGACTCCATCAAATAAATACATACATACATACATACATACATACGTACATACCATTGTGTTACAGTTGCCTACAGTTTTCAATACAGTAACATGCTGCACAAGTTTGTAGTCTAGGATCAACAGGCTATAGCAGCAGTCCCCAACATTTTTGGCACCAGGGATCAGTTTTGTGGAAGACAATTTTTTCATTGAAGGCGGGGATGGAAATGGTTTTGGGATGAAACTGTTCCACCTCAGATAATTGGGCATTAGATTCTCATAAGGAGCACACAACCTAGATCCCTGGCATGTGCAGTTCACAGTAGGGTTCCCACTCCTATGAGAATCTAATGCCACCGTTGGTCTGACGGGAGGTAGAGCTCAGGCAGGAATGCTTGCTTGCCAGCCACTTACCTCCTGCTGTGCAGCCCAGTTCCTAATAGACTAGGGACTGGTACCAGTCTGTGCCCCAGGGGTTGGGGACCCCTGGGCTATACCATATAGCCTAGTTGTATAATAGGCTATACTATCTAGGTTTGTGTAAGTACATTCTATGATGTTCATGCAAATATGAAATTACCTAATGATGCATTTCTCAGAATGTATCCCACTGTTAAATGATAAAAGGCTGTATTTTCCTTTTTTTTTTTTGGACAGGTTCTTGCTCTATCACCCAGGTTGGAGTGCAGTAGCATGATCATGGCTGACTACATCACTGCAGCCTCAACCACCTAGGCTCAAGTGATCTTCCCACCTCAGCCTGCAGAGTAGCTGGGGCTACAGGTGCATGCCACCATGCCTGGCTATTTTTTATTTTTTGAGACAGAGTCTCATTCTATCACCCAGGCTGGAGTACAATGGCATGATCTCACCTCATCCAGGAACCTCCACCTCATGGGTTCAAGCGATTCTCCTGCCTCAGCCTCCCAAGTAGCTATTTTGTGTATTTTTAGTAGAGATGAGTTTCACCATGTTGGCCAGGCTGGTCTTGAACTCCTGACCTCAAGTGATCTGCCTGCCTCGGCCTCCCAAAGTGCTGGGATTACAGGTGTGAGCCACTGTGTCTGGTCTTAAACATTTTTTTTGTAGAGATAAGGTCTTACTATGTTGCCAGGGTGGCAGTGAGGTCTGTGCTGCCTACAGACTCTTCAGAGAGTCGCCTCCAACAAGAACTCCTGGGCTCAAGTGATTCTCCCTCCTTGGCCTCCCCAAAGTGCTGGGATTACAGGTGTGAGCTACCGTGCCCAGCCTATATTTATTTTCATGAAAACTTTTACAAAGGGAATCACATTAAATGTCAGTTTCATCTAATGTTGTTTTACCTGAAATATCTTGCCAAAAATTATTGGTAATATAATATTAGGCTAGTGTTTCCACAATTCATTTTATTTATTTCTCTACTATATTGGCTACAAAGTATTACACAACAACTGTCATGTTTCTGTTTTACTGTTGTTGTTTTTTTCTTTTTTCTTTGAGATGTGGTCTTGCTTTGTCACCCAGGCTGGAGTACAGTGGCTCAATCGCGGCTCACTGCAACCTCCACCTCCCAGGTTCAAGTGATTCTCCTGCCTCAGCCTCCCAAGTAGCTGGGATTACAGGTGCCCACCACCACACCTGGCTAATTTTTGTATTTTTAGTAGAGACAGGGTTTCACTAAGTTGGCCAGGCTGGTCTCGAACTCCTGAGCTTAGGTGATCTGCCCAAAGTGCTGGGATTACAGGCTTGAGCTTACTAGACTTGCTTTATCTCATATCTGTCTATCACTCGGTCCATTCATCCATTCGTTTTCCTTTTGGATACATTCCAAACCAAATTGCAGGCATCAGTATACTTCCCCCTTAAAAGAGGCACATATATAATTAATTAAAGTTCAATGTTTATACACATTTTTTTCTTTCAAGGTAAAATTTACATACAATGACATGTACAAATCTTAAGTCAACTTTTGCTGAGTTTTAAAAAATCCATACACCTGTGTAACCAAAACCTCTATAAAGACACAGAACCTTTTACTGATTGATTGATTGAGACAGAGTCTTGCTCTGTTGCCCAGGCTGGAGTGCATGGCACAGTCATGGCTCACTGCAGCCTTGACCTCCTGGGTTCAACAGACTCTTGTGTCTCAGCCTCCCAAGTAGCTGGGATTACAGCTACCATAAATAAGTAGCCAGCCACCATGCCTGGCTCTTATTTATTTATTTATTTTTTTGTAGAGACAGTTTTGCCATGTTGGCCAGGATGGTCTTGAACTCCTGGCTTCAAGCAGTCCTCCTGCCTTGGCCTCCCAAAGTGCTGGGATTACAGATATGAGCCACTACACCCAGCCCAGAACCTTATCATCACCCCAGCAAATTCCCTCATGCCCTACCAGGTCAATTTCTTTCCTTAACTTCCTATAGGCAAACATTGTTCAACTTTGATTCCACAAAGTTTAGTTTTACCTGTTCTAGAACTTCATATAAATGGAACTGTAAAACATGTGATTTTTTTTCTTTTTTTTTTTTTGAGACAGAGTCTCACTGTGTTACCCAGGCTGGAGTGCAGTGGTGTGATCTCGGCTCACTGCAACTGCCACCTCCTGGGTTCAAGCAATTCTCCTACCTCAGTCTCCCTGGGATTACAGGCACCCACCACCATGCCCGGCTTTTTGTATTTTTGGTAGCAATGGGGTTTCATTATGTTGGCCAGGCCAGTCTTGAACTCCTGACTTCAAGTGATCTGCCCGCCTCAGCCTCCCAAAGTGCTGGGATTACAGGTGTGAGCCACCGCACCTGGCCAAACATGTGCTCTTTTGTGTAAAAATTATTTTACTCAGCATAACGTTTTTAAGAATCATCCCTGTTGTTGCATGTAGCTGTAGTCCATTCATTTACATTGTTGAGTATGCCATTGTATGAATATACAAGATTATATATATTCTCCTATTGATGGACACCTGATCTGCTTCCAGGTTTTAGCTATTGTGAAGAGAGCTGCTATGCACATTTCTGTACAAGTGTTTTTATGCATGTACATTTTCATTTTTCTTGAGTAAATACCTAAGAGTGGAATTGCTGGTTCATAGAGTAGGCATATGTTTAGTTTTATAAGAAACTGCCACATTAAAAAAAAAAAAGACAAAAAAAAAGAAAAAGAAAAGAAACTGCCACATTTTTTCCCCAAAGTGGCTGTACCATCTTACACTTAAAAAAAAAAAAAAAAAAGTGAGCACCAGTTACTATACATTCTTTCCAAATTTGGCATTGTTAGTTTTATTCATTTTAGCCATTGTGGTAGGTGTGTAGTCATGTCCATTTTAAAGGCTGATCTAGACTGAGCATGGTAGCTCATGTCTGTAATCCCAGCACTTTGGGAGGCCAAGGCAAGTGGATTGCTTGAGCCCAGGAGTTTGAAATCACCCTGGGTAACATGATGCCAAACTCCATCTCTACAAAAAAATACAAAAAATTAGCCAGGCATAGTGGTGTACACCTGTAGTCCCAGCTACTTGGGAGGTTGAGGTGGGAGGATCACCTGAACCCCAGAGGTCGAGGCTGCAGTGATCACTGCTCTCCAGCCTGGGCGTCAGAATGAGACCATCTCAAAAAAAAAACAACAAAAAAACTGATTTCGTTCATTTTAAAGGCTGCATAGTATTTCATAGTATGCAGTGTGTATGTGTGTATACCATATTATTCCATAGTATGGAATATATATATACACCATAATATATATATATATAATATATACATAGAATATATATACCATAGGATTCCATAGTATGCATTGTGTGTGTATACCATACACTATAACTTTCTTGACTATTCCCCTATCAATGGACATTAAAGCTATTTCTGATTTTTCCTATTACAAACAATGATGGATGGACATGTATCTGTACATATGTTCAATTTGCAATGTGTCAACTTGGCTGGACTAAATGACATTTCCCAGAATTTCCTTTCTTGTATGTTTCCTTTAGGGCGGACCATAAGGGAGGTCTGGGGGATATTTGAAGGGCAGAAAATCTGCTGACTCACCTCCTTTGGATGTGAAGCAGCAGCTGGACCTGAAACTTCTCTACCTTCTCCTGGATCCTCCTTCAGCTTCTCTGACTCATGAGCCAGGTGAACATGTTTTGCCCTGTGACAAAGGGCCCTGACTTCTGTGAGACACCTACATCAGCAAGGTTGGATCGGAAACTGTGAAAACTGACATGGGTCCCAGTCCATCTCGGTGGGGTTCCCACTTGCACTTGTGGGTCCCAGCCTGCTCTTCATCTCCCCACTTACGTCCATTCTCCCTTCCTCATTGCCTGCCTGCATTTCTTTTTCTTTTCTTCTCTTTTTTTTTTTTTTTTTTTTTTTTTGAGATGGAGTCTTGCTCTGTCACCCAGGCTGGAGCACAGTGGCATGATCTCAGCTCACTGCGACCTTCACCTCCTGGGTTCAAGGGGTTCTCCTGCCTCAGCCTCCCAAGCAGCTGGGATTACTGATGCATACCACTACTCCCAGCTAATTTTTGTGTTTTGTTGTGTTTTGTTTTTTGAGACAGAGCCTTCCTCTGTCACCCAGGCTGGAGTGCAGTGGCATGACCTCGACTCACCGCAACCTCTGCCTCCCAGGTTCAAGCAATTCTCGTGCCTCAGCCTCCCGAGGAGCTGGGATCACAGGCGCACACCACCAGGCCCAGCTAATTTTTGTATTTTTAGTAGAGATGGGTTTTTCCCCTGTTGGCCAGGCTGGACTCAAACTCCTGGCCTCAAGTGATCCACCCACCTCTGCCTCCCACGGTGCTGGGATTACAGGCGTAAGCCACCGCACCCAGCTGCCTGCCTGCATTTCTGCAGAAGAGACTCACTAGAAGTATAATTGCTAGGTCAAAGGGGATTTCTATTTTAAATTTTGACAAACTGTGCTAATACTTTTTTTTTTTTTTTTTTTTTTTGGCGTGGGACAGGGTCTCACTTCCATCACCCAGGTTGGAGTGCAGTGGTGTAAACATGGCTCACTGTAGCCTCTACTGCCCGGGCTCAGGTGATTCTCACATGTCAGCCTCCCAAGTAGTGGGGACTATAGGTATGTGCCACCATACCCAGCTATTGTATTTTTAGTAGAGACGGGGTTTTGCCATGTTGCCCAGACTGGTGTTGAACTCCTGGCCTCAAGTGATCTGCCTGCCTCAGCCTCCCAAAGTGCTGGGATTACAGGCGTGAGCCACCACACCTGGCCAACAAATTGCCTTTAAAAATATTCTACTGGGGCTGGGCGCGGTGGCTCACGCCTGTAATCCCAGCACTTTGGGAGGCCGAGGCGGGCGGATCACCTGAGGTTGGGAGTTGGAGACCAGCCTGACCAACATGGAGAAACCCCATCTCTACTAAAAATACAAAATTAGCCAGGTGTGGTGGCGCATGCCTATAATCCCAGCTACTCAGGAGGCTGAGGCAGGAGAATCACTTGAACCCAGGAGGCAGAGGTTGTGGTGAGCCGAGATCGCACCATTGCACTCAAGCCTGGGCAACAAAAGCGAAACTCCCTCTCAAAAAAAAAAAAAAAAAAAAAATATATATATATATATATATATATATATACATGTATATGTATATTCTACCGGATGAGTGTGGTAGCTCATGCCTGTAATCCCAGCACTTTGGGAGGCCGAGGTGGGTGGATCATTTGAAGTCAGGAGTTTGAGACCAGCCTGGCCAACATGGTGAAACCTCCTCTCTACTAAAAATACAAAAAATTATCCAGGCGTGGTGGCGGGTGGCTGTAGTCCTAGCTATTTGGGAGGCTGAGGCAGGAGAATTGCTTGAACCTAGGAGGCAGAGGTTGCTGTGAGCTGAGATTGTACCATTGCACTCAAACCTGGGTGACAGAGTGAGGCTCTGTCTCAAAAAAACAAGCAAACAAAACCAAAAACCTCTTCCTAATACCTTATCAACTGGATATTATGAATCATTTTAATTGTTGCTAATTTGATTGGTTAAAAAATAGCAACTATCTATTGTTTTGACTCGCATCCTCCCCTCACCAGTGAGGCTGAACATCTTCTCCTATGTTATTGAGTATTGGGTGTTCATTTCTTCTCCTGTAAATTCCTGTCCATAGCCTTTGTCTTTTTGTTGTTGTTGTTGTTGTTGTTATTTGGGTTTTTTATTTCTTTTCTTTTCTTTTTTTAGACGGAGTCTCACTCTGTTACTCAGGCTGGAGTGCAATGGCGTGATCTCTGCTCACCACAACTTCCCACTCCCGGGCTCAAGCAATTCTCCTGCCTCAGCCTCCAAAGTAGCTGGGACTACAGGTGCGTGCCACCACGCCCGACTAATTTTTGTTTATTTAGTAGAGACAGGGTTTCACCCTGTTGGCCAGGCTGATCTCAAACTCCTGACCTCAAATGATCCACCCACCTTGGCCTCCCAAAGTGCTGGGATTACAGGCGTGAGCCACCGTGCCCAGCCTTTTTCTTAAGGAGCTCTTTATATATTATCAATATCAATTCTTTCTCCATTATATGTTTGAGAAATATATGACTCCAATCTTTTTCATCTTTTAACTTTGTTTATAATGTCTTTCATGTTACAAAACATTTTATTTTGACTTAGTAAACCTTACTTTGAACTACACAGTAGTTCATTCTTTTCTTCTATGGTCTCTGGGTTTTATGTTTTTTCTTAGGAAATATTTTCTCACATCAAGTTTATATTATCTGTTATTTTCTTTAAATATTTTAATGACTTTTTTATGTTTAGAACTCTTATCTATCTAAATGTTATTTTGCTGTATATGATCTAATTTTTTTTCCCATATAGCTACCCAATTGTCCCAACAATGTTTATTTAATAAGACATCCTTTCCTTCAGATTTAAAAAGCCACTTTTTTCAGACATTAAATTTACATGTAAGCCAGGTGTGGAGGCTGACACCTGTAGTCCTAGCTTCTTGGGATACTGAAGCAGGAGGATCACTTGAGGCCAGGAGTTCAGGGATGTAGCGCATTATGATTGTGCCTGTAAGTAGCCACTGCACTCCAGCCTGGGCAACAGAGTGAGACCCTGCTTCTTAAAAAAAACTTACATATATTCAACAGTCTTTTTCTACATATGATATTGTGTTCCACTCATCATCCTCTGATCTCTTAGTCGGTTTTCTGTTGCTATAACAATACCAGAGACTGGGTAATTTATAAAGAAAAGAGGTTTATTTGTTACAGTTCTGGGGGCTGGGAAATCTAAGACTGGGGCGTGCATCTTGTTGGCTTTTGGTGAGAAGGCATAAGAGGGTGAGGGGGCACACTGAGAGCCAAGTGGCTTTTATAACAAATCCACTCTGTGATAACTAACCTGCTCTCACAATAAATCTTTAATCCATTAACCCATAATCCGTGAATGGATTAATCCATTTATGAGGGCAGAACCCTCATGACTCAATCACCTCTTAAAGGCTCCACCTCTTAATACTGTTACATTGTATATTAAGTTTCAACATGAACTTCAGAGAGGACAAACAGTCACACAATAGCACTTGATGTGCTAGTACCATACTGCTTTTAATACTGTAGCTTTGTATTATATTTTACATTTATTTTATTTATTTAATTTTGAAATAGAGTCTTGCTCTGTTGCCCAGGCTGGAGTGCAGTGGCATGATCTCGGCTCACTGCAACCTCTGCCTCCTGGGTTCAAACAATTCTCTTGCCTCAGCCTCCTGAGTAGCTGGGACTACAGGTGCATGCCACTACACCCAGCTAATTTTTGTATTTTTAGTAGAGACAAGGTTTTGCCAATGGCCAGGCAGGCTAGTCTTGAACTCCTGACTTCAGGTGATTCACCTACCTTGGCTTCCCAAAGTACTGGGATTACAGGTGTGAGCCACTGCACCTGGCCTACATTTTACATAGAATAACCTTTTCATCAAGGCCTAGTAAGATATACTTCCTTTTCTGCCCATTTTAGTATTTTTAAAAAGAGACAGATCTTGGTACGTTGCTTAGGCTGGTCTCAAACTCCTGGGCTCAAGTGCTCCTCCTGCCTCAGCCTCCTGAGTAGAGAAGGGACTACAAGCATGTGCCAGTGCACCTGGCTCATTTTATTATGCATTTTTACATTAAAATTAAAATTTATTGGCCAGGCGCGGTGGCTCACGCCTGTAATCGCAGTGCTTTGGGAGGCTGAGGTGGGCAGATCACGAGGTCAGGAGATCGAGACCATCCTGGCTAACATGGTGAAACCCCGTCTCTACTAAAAATACAAAAATAAATAAATAAATAATATAAAATTAAATTAAAATTTATCATTTAGCAACATGACCTCATAAAAAGCATCAAGAAGGCCGGGCACAGTGGCTCACGCCTGTAATCCCAGCACTTTGGGAGGCTGAGGCAGGTGGATCATGAGGTCAGGAGATCAAGACCATCCTGGCTAACACAGTGAAACCCCGTCTCTACTAAAAATACAAAAAAATTAGCCGGGTGTGGTGGCGGGCACCTGTAGTCCCAGCTACTCGGGAGGCTGAGACAGGAGAATGGCGCGAACCCGGGAGGCGGAGCTTGCAGTGAGCCGAGATCGCGCCACTGCAGTCTAACCTGGGCAACAGAGCGAGACTCTGTCTCAGAAAAAAAAAGCATCAGGAAAACATTTACTATTGTTATTACCTCTTGTGCATTCAATCAGTTTTCGTTTATTGCCACAATTATATGGCCTTTCATACAAGTCTATGGTGAATGAGTTTAAGACCAAAGTCCCTTGTCACAGGTTGGTTTTTCTAAAGCAGATGCTGAGATAGAGTCAGGAGTGTAAAAGTATTGATGGGAGTGATACCTTTGACAGAAAGAGGGAGGAAGCAGGATTGAGGAAAGAGATCAAATTGTGACAAAGTCTCTGCCAGCCCAGTGGGAAACTCAGGAGCAAACACTGCCAGGTAGCAGAGTCCTGTATTTGGGCCAGGCTTCTAGAAAGCTAAAGCAGCTGCAGACACTAACAGCTGGAGGCCATTAGCAAGTTCTTTCATCAAGGGGAACCTCAGTGGCACATCTGTCCATGTCTGCCACATCACTCTTCTCAGCTCTGTGGTGGACATAGGGAGGTCTTTTAGTCATTCAACAAACATTTTCAAGCACCTCTTATCTACAGGATACTAGTGCTACAAAGATGACTGGAGTATTTTCAATGAGCTTCTTTTCTCAAATAAGCCTCAGTCTCTGCAGAGATGGGATAGGAGCTCACCATTCAGTGAGAGAAAAGCCAGCACTACTTGTGGGGTGTCTTTCAAATCTATGAATTCCTACCTATCTGTGTTATAAAGTGAAATATGCTAAATGCAAAGGATACAAAAGTGCAACACCTGGTACAGGGTCTGGCAAATAATAAGCGTTGAA
Source organism: Pongo abelii (assembly GCF_028885655.2). Lineage (NCBI taxonomy): Eukaryota > Metazoa > Chordata > Mammalia > Primates > Hominidae > Pongo > Pongo abelii. The sequence goes on from NC_071985.2 coordinate 201,068,242, forward strand.
TAAGTACTGCAGATTGAAAGGCTCGGAGAATTCAGAGAAGAGAAAAATAATTTTGTTCGAGGGAGCAGATTCGTCTGTCACCTATCAATTGGTCAACAACAAAAACTTTATAAAAATCAGTTATGGCTGGGCACGGTGGCTCACGCCTGTAATCCCAGCACTTTGGGAGGCCGAGGCGGGTGGATCACCCGAGGTCAGGAGTTTGAGACCAGCCTGGCCAATATAGTAAAACCCCATCTCTACTAAAAATACAAAAAATTAGTCGGGTGTGGTGGTGCATGCCTGTAATCCCAGCTACTTGGGAGGCTGAGGTAGGAGAATCGTTTGAACCCGGGAGGTGGAGGTTGCAGTGAGCCGAGATTGTGCCACTGTACTCCAGCCTGGGCAACAAGAGTATAACTTCATCTAAAAACAACAACAACAACAAAAAACCTTTCATTCCCTAACTCTATTGTGTGTCCAACTGATTTTTTTTTTTTTTTTTTTTGAGACGGAGTCTCACTGTCGCCCAGGTTGGAGTGAGTGGCGCGATCTTGGCTCACTGCAGGCTCCGCCCCCCGGGGTTCACGCCATTCTCCTGCCTCAGCCTCCCGAGTAGCTGGGACTACAGGTGCCTGCCTCCTCGCTCGGCTAATTTTTTGTATTTTTAGTAGAGACGGGGATTCACCACGTTAGCCAGGCTGGTCTCAAACTCGTGACCTTGTGATCCGCCCACCTCAGCCTCCCAAAGTGCTGGGATTACAGGCTTGAGCCACCGCGCCCGGCCTGGGTGTCCAACTGATTATTCACTACGATTCTTCACACCAACTTAAGAATGACTTTTAACTCTCTACAAATTTATTGGCAGTTTTAAAAGAGGAGGTGTTTAAAACAAATAATTCTGTTGTTAGAGGAGGTATTTTTGAGGAGCAGGATCAATACTCCTGCCAGCCGCCAGTTCTATCACTTTCTCTCCTTTTCAGAAACACCCTTTTTCCTTAAAAGTTAGAAATAAAGCATGTATGATGACCCTTACAGCCTCACCTCATTGCTCCTTCCTGGTTTGGAAAACAAAATTCAGAAGAATATTAGAAGCACCAAATCTGGGGCCCCTGGGGCTTGCAGCAGCTGACCTCTATGTGCGTTGTTAGGTGACTCAGGCCTCGAGGAGACTGAAAGATGAGGCTGCTCACCCAGGGCCATGCCCCCCAGGACTGCTGTTGTAAGAGACTCATTTCTTTGGAGTGGTACAGGCATGGGTTTCCAAAGAAGGAACCTACTGGGGAGCGTTCACTAAGGGACATGACTGATGGGGACACAACTCACAGCACAATATTAGCATAGGGGAAAGAGAGAAAGAGAGGGTATCTAACATCTGTGATGGTTCTGCTAGTGACCTCTTTTTAAGTACACCCCAAATAAAACTGTCGGTCAACGCTGGCTTTGGCTGAGTAGGTGCACGGACTCACAGTCAGGCCCACCCTAGGCTGACTTCACAGTGACCCTTTTTTTTTTTTTTTTTCTGAGATGGAATCTCGCTCTGTCACCAGGCTGAAGTGCAGTGGCACAATCTCGGCTCACTGCAACCTCTGCCTCCTGGGTTCAAGCGATTCTCCTGCCTCAGCCTCCCAAGTAGCTGGGGCTACAGGCGCATGCCACCACGCCCAGCTAATTTTTGTATTTTTAGTAGAGACGGGGTTTCACCATGTTGGCCAGGATGGTCTTGATCTCTTGACCTCGTGACCCACCCTCCTCAGCCTTCCAAAGTGCTGGGATTACAGGCATGAGCCACCATGCCTGGCCCACAGTGACCCTTTAAAGGAAAATGGGAGGGATCTACCTCGGAGGTTGTGCAGAAAATGTTGGCTTCCCCAGCACTAGGTTTGGTTCCCTCCTAGGTCCTCCCACAGCTGTGCTTTGACACTTAGCAGTCTCTATTAAAGTGCCTCTTTAATTTGTCTGTCATTGCCACCAGACCACAAGACACTTTGGGGCAGGGCTGTATTTCACTCACCCAGGTATCCCTAGCACCTGCAGGTACTCTGTAAACAGACGAGAGAACAGTAGGCTGGGCACAGTAGCTCACGCCTGCAATCCTACCAGTATGCGGAGGCCAAGGCAGGTGGACTGCCTGAACTCAGGAGTTTCACACCACCCTGGGCAGCACGGTGAAACCCTGTCTCTACTAAAAATACAAAAATTAGCTGGGTGTGGTGGTGCGCACCTGTAGTCCCAGCTACTCAGGAAGCTGAGGCAGGAGAATCGCTTGAACCCAGGAGGCAGAGGTTGCAGTGAGCTGAGATTGTGCACTGCACTCCTGGGCGACAGAGCAAGACTCCATCAAAAAAAAAAAAAAAGAAGAAGAAGAAGAAGAAAACAGTGTTGGGGGCCCACTGTGCAAAGAGTAAGACCTAGTTCCTGCCCTACGAAGCAGGGATTTCAGGAAAAGGAAGCCTATTGGGACCTGGGCTCAAAGGAGAAGTAAGTTTTCACCAGGGTGAAGTATGGAGTGAGGAAGAGATAAGAGGGCAGAAGACAGCTGGGTGCGGTGGCTCACGCCTGTAATCTCAACACTTTGGAAGGCTGAGGTGGATCATCTGAGGTCAGGAGTTTGAGACCAGCCTGGCCAACATAGTAAAACCCCATCTCTACTAAAAATACAAAAATTAGCCAGGTGTGGTGGCAGGCGCTTGTAATCACAGCTACTCAGGAGGTTGAGGCAGGGGAATCGCTTGAACTCGGGAAGTGGAGGTTGCAGTGAGCCAAGATCATGCCATTCCACTCCAGCCTGGGCAACAAGAGTGAAACTCTGTCCAAAAAAAGGCAGAAGAAAACAAGAGCAAATACAACATGAAAGGGAATGGCATTTGCAGGGAGTATTGCAGAAGACGCAAGCAAGAGAGTGAGGCCGCCTTTGAAGGTTATGCCAGTTTTGGATGCATTGGCAAGAATATGACTCACTTGAATTAATATTTTTATAACTTTTCCTTATGATTGTTTACAGATTTTTTTAAGTCTGATAATTTTAAGTAGTATATTCTTGTTTTTTTGTTTGTTTTTTGAGATGGAGTCTTGCTCTTGTCGCCCAGGCTGGAGTGCAGTGGCAAGATCTTAGCTCACTGCAACCTCTGCCTCCTGGGTTCAACTGATTCTCCTGCCTCAGCCTCCCGAGTAGCTGGGATTACAGGCGCCTGCCACCATGCCCAGCTAATTTTTGTATTTTGGTAGAGATAGGGTTTCATCATGTTGGCCAGGCTGGTCTCGAACTCTTGACCTCAGGTGATCCGCCTGCCTTGGCCTCCCAAAGTGCTGGGATTACAGGTATAAGCCACCGCACCCGGCTTAAGTAGTATATTCTACTTGATGGAAAAATTTTACTCTGTATTTGATGATTGTTGCTCAAGGCTCCATGGAAACACCTTACTTTTTTTCCAATCATGATCTAGACATGTACTGTCCCATATGGTAGTCTCTAGTCACATGTGGCTACTGAGCACTTGAAATGTGGCTAGCGCAAATTAAGATGTCCTATAAGCGTAAAATACACACCAAGTTCTCAAGACTTAGTACAAAGAAAAGAATGTAAAATAGCTCACGAGTAATTTCTTATACTGATTACAGTTGAAATGACCGCATTTCAAATACATTAAGTAAAATATACTAAACTATTACATTAATTTTAATATCAACATAGTCTTTTTTTCTTTTCAAATGTAGCCACTATAAATTTTTATTTTTTATTACTTATATACAGTAAAATTCACTTTTTGGTGTACGGTTCTGTGAATTTTGACAAAGGCATAGAGTTGTGTAACCAATACCACAATCAAGATATAGAACAATTCTCTTGCCCACTCCCCAAAGAAAACCTCCCTTGTGCTGAACCTTAGTAGGTAGCCTCCTTTACACTCTCCCATCCCGTGGCAACCATTTTCACCACCAGTAGATAGTCTTTTGAGTCTGGTTTCTCTCAGTTAACATAATGCACTAAAGATTCATACTGTTGTTGCATGTAACAATATTTTTTCCTTTTGTACTGCTGAGTAATATTCCATTGTGTGGATGTTTATTCGCCAGTTGAACATTTTGATTGCTTCTTTTGGGGAATTTATGCAAAAAGCTACCGTAAACATTCATATATAGATTTTTGTGTAAATGTAAGTTTTCATTTCTTTTGGGTAAATAGGAGTGGGATGTCTGGGTCATATGCTAAGTAGGAATTTAAATTTGTAAGAAATGGCCAGGTGGTGGCTTATATCTGTAATCCCACCACTTTGGGAGGCTGAGGCAGGAGGATCAGTTGAGCGCAACAGTTTGAGACCAGCCTGGGCAACATAGGGAGACCCAACCTCTACAAAAAATAAAAAATTAGCTGGGTGTGGTTGTGCATGCGTATAGTCATAGGTACTCGGGAGGCTGAAGTGGGAGGATCACTTGAATCCCTGGGAGGTCAAAGCTATAGTGAGCCGTGTTCACACCACTGCTCTCCAGCCTGGGTGGCAGAGTGAGACCTTGTCATTCATTCATGCATTCATTGATTCATTCATAAATAAATAAGAAATTGCCAAACTGTTTCCCAAAGTAACTGTATAATTTTGCATTCCTATCAGCAATTTGTGAGAGTTCCATTGTTTTGAATCCCTGCCAGTGCTTGCTACTGTTGGTTTTTGTTTTGTTTTGTTTTGTTTTTGTTTTTTAGCCTTTCTAGTAGGTATGGTGGTTTTATTTTGCTCTGCTGTTTCAGTTTGCATTTTCCTAATCATTAATGCTATCTTTGTCATCCATATATCTTCTTTGGTGAAGTTCAAATATTTTGCTCTTTTTTTTTTTTTTTTTTTTTTTTTTGAGACAGGGTATCACTCTGTTGCCCATGCATGCTGTATTATTAGTCTGTTCTCACGCTAATAAAGACATACCTGAGACTGGGTAATTTAAAAAGGAAAGAGGTTTAATTGACACACATTTCAGCATGGCTGGGGAGGCCTCAGGAAACTTACAATCATGGCAGAAGGGGAAGCTAACACATCCTTCTTCACATGACGGCAGGGAGAAGAGTAAGTGCCCAGCAAAGGGAGAAGCTCCTTATAAAACCATCAGATCTTGTGAGAACTCACTCACTATCACGAGAACAGGATGGAAGAAACTGGCCCCAAGATTCAGTTATCTCTATCTGGTCCCTCCCACGACACATGGGACTACATGACACGACAATGGGAACTACAATTAAAGACAAGATTTGGGTGGGGACACAGCCAAACCATATCACATGCCCAGCTAATTAAAAAAAATTTTTTTTAGAGACTAAGTCTCACTATATTCCTCAGGCTGATCTCGAACTCCTGAGCTCAAGCAATCTGCCTGCCTTGGCCTTCCAAAGTGCTGGAATTACAGGCGTGAGCCACTGTGCCTGGCATCCTCTTGATTTTAAAGCTCCAGCCCTGAATCAGTTTAGATTACCTAAAAGCTAAAAACTTAGACACTTAGACAATATGTTTATGATTTAGTGATATGTACTTGGATTTTACTGATGGCCCATATTAGAAACACCTCTTGTGAATTCTATAAAAATGCTGATAAAGGAATTGTCACTAGGCGACAAAGTAAGACCCTGTCTCAAAAAAAAAAAAAAAAAAAAAGGAATTGTCTATTTTCCAACATCTCTGATAGAGGGATACATTCCTTTTAGAGTTTAGTGTCAGAAAAACTTCCTTTCTCCTGACAGACATCTTTCCTATAATTATACAATGAGAACAATTACATTTAACAATCTTTTTGCTAGAAAACTCAGAACTATGTTTAATGTTTAATTATACTATCTTTTTTTTTTTTTTGAGACGGAGTCTCACTCTGTTCCCCAGGCTGGAGTGCAGTGGCACAATCTCGGCTCACTGCAAGCTCCGCCTCCCGGGTTCACACCATTCTCCTGCCTCAGCCTCCCAAGTAGCTGGGACTACAGGCGCCCGCCACCACGCCCAGCTAATTTGTTGTATTTTTAGTAGAGGCGGGGTTTCACCATGTTAGCCAGGATGGTTTCGATCTCCTGACCTCGTGATCCACCCGTCTCGGCCTCCCAAAGTGCTGGGATTACAGGCGTGAGCCACCGTGCCCGGCCTAATTATATTATCTTTAGCCTTAATTATCCTTCCACTTTCCATGGCTTTTTACTGTTGATATTTATTTCAGGGTCTTTTTTTGTGGGGGAGATTACAGACCCCCGGCTAATGTTTATATTTTTAGTAGAGACGGGGTTTTGCCATGTTGGCCAGGCTGGTTTTGAACCCCTGACCTCAAGTGATCTGCCCACCTTGGCTTCCCAAAGTGCTGGGATTACAGGTGTGGCAGAATCTTATATGAGGCCCTTTACTGAGTGGTTATTGTTCCAGTTACGACTGCTGCTCAGCACCCATCTGAAACACAGTGGCAGAAACCACCGCCACTGTATAACACTGATTCTGTGGGTCAGGAAATCTGAAAGTGCACAGGGTGTCAGATTTTCTCTGCTCCACCGTGTCTGGGGCCTCATGTGGTGACTAACATCTAGGAGCTAGAACTGCTGGGGCTGGAGGAGCCACTCCAAGGTGGTTTCTTCACTCACAGGTTGAGCCTGGGCTAGGCTTCACTGGGGCTGTATTCAGAGCACCTCTACATGGCCTCTCCTTGTGGCTGGGTGCCATTGGAGAGCAAACCCAGAGGGAAAGTCCTAAGACCCATAGACTGTATTCCAATAAAACTTAACATAAATGGACACAAATCTGAAATTTCATGTAATTTTCACGTCACAAAATATTATTGCTGTTTAGATTTTGTTTTAGCCATTTACAATTTAGAAACCAATTTTAGTTCACAGGGATACAAAAATAGGCAGTGAGCCAAGTTTGGCCTGTGGGCTATTGCATAACTGAATGAAAAAAACAGGGTACAAAACTGTATTTACAGTATGATGTCATGTAACTCAAAGAAAGAGAACTATATTAAAGAAAAAGCTGAATGTAAATCTACCAAAATGTTATTTATTTATTTATTTATTTATTTTTAGAGATGGAGTCTTGCTCTGTTGCCCAGGCTGGAGTGCAGTGGCGTGATCTCGGCTCACTGCAACCTCCGCCTCCCAGGTTCATGCCATTCTCCTGCCTCAGCCTCCCGAGTAGCTGGGACTACAGGCGCCCACCACGATGCCTGGCTAATTTTTTGTGTTTTTAGTAGAGATGGGGTTTCACCGTGTTAGCCAGGATGGTCTCGATCTCCTGACCTCGTGATCCGCGTGTCTCGGCCTCCCAAAGTGCTGGGATTACAGGTGTGAGCCACTGTGCCCGGCCCCAAAATGATATTTTTATACTGAGATTATGGTTGATTTTTCTTCCTTTTTGTTTCAATTTTACTGAAATATCTTACTGCAATGATGGGAATAAACTGTTTTTGAAAGAATAAATGTGGTAGTGTTCACCTTCACAGTAGAATAGACCAAAAATCATGGAGAGGAAGAAAAGAAGAGTGAATTCTATGGTGTTGGATTGGAATTGGAGTTTCACTCTCTCTCTTTCAGGCCACTGTGAAGGCCTGAAAGCAGCACCACTTCAAACACAATGAAAACACCCAGTATCTGGATCTTGGTTTGTAAATAACTGCTCTCCAGTAAACAGAACCAGGAGTCCCTGGAGAAGTATCTGATTCCAGGGCTGGGGCAGGGAAAAAGTACAAGATGAGCCCGGAACATCTTGTGCCGGAAGGAAGGAAGTATTCAAAGAACAATAGGGACATGTCAAATGGACACACAAGCTGGCTTGAACAGGCTTTCACTGGCCAAACCTGGGACAATTTGAACATTAAAATAAATGACAGTGGCCAGGTGCCGTGGCTCACACCTGTAATTCCAGCACTTTGAGAGACCAAGGAGGATGGATAACCTGAGGTCGGGAGTTCGAGACAAGCCTGGCCAACATGGTGAAACTCCGTCTCTACTAGAAATACAAAAATTAGCTGGGCATGGTGACGCACGTCTGTAATCCCAGCTACTCAGGAGGCTGAGGCAGGAGAACCCCTTGAACCCAGGAGGTGGAGGTTGGAGTGAGCTGAGATCGTGCCACTGCACTCCAGCCTGGGCAACAGAGTGAGACTCCATCTCAAAAAATAAAAATAAAATAAAATAAATGACAGCAACAGATTATAACCTAACAGCCAGGCCCAGTGGCGCGCCTATAATGCCAACTTATGCCAGAGGCTAAGGCAGCAACCCAGGAGTTCGAGACCAGCCTGGGCAATATAGTGAGAACTCCCCATCAGCTAAAAAAAAAAACGTGTCCATATGTATGAAAAAAAATAAATGGGCCGGGCACGGTGGCTCACACCAGTAATCCCAGCCCTTTGGGAGGCCAAAGCCGGCGGCACCCGCCTGTAGTCCCAGCTACTCGGGGGACAGAAGTGGAAGGACTGGTTGAATTCGGGAGGTTGAGGCTGCAGTGAACGGTGATCGCACCACTACATTCTAGCCTAGGTGCCAGAGCGAGACCTTATCTCAAAAATAAAAATAAGGTTTAAAAGGTTTGATGAGAAATGGGTGATTCATGAAAATTCAAAGTACCACCCTACAAAATACTGTTATTTATTATAACTGCCAAGTGAGTGTGACCTTACAGCGGAGAAGCCTACAGACAGCATCTTAAAGATAAAAGTGAGCATCATCAGTGATGAGACAAATTGACAAACTGAAATTGTGTGCCACTTGACGTGCTGCGTTGAGAAGACCGCAGCAGCCCTTCTGTGACAGTCCTGTCTAGGATAAAGAACCTGAATCCAGTCGAGATGAGACAGACAAAGCCCAATTGAGGGAAGTTCTGCAAATTCGCTGGCCCGCGCCCCGCCCCCAGCGACTGCTGTCTCTGCGCGGCGCAGACCAAGCCTCCCCGGTGTCCGCCGCGCCGGACGGCACCGGACACGCCCGACGCCGTCCCCGCCGCCTTCCCGCCGCCGCAGCCGCCAGGAGGCTCCGCGCGCCTTCCCGGCTTTCCCGGGGCCAGGCCGGGCGGCGACAGCGGCGCGGCCATTGTTCCGCAGCCCCTCCCGGGCGCGCAGGAGAGGCCCGCCGGCCGGGCGCGGGGAGGGGCGGCCGGGAGCCGGCGCCCGCCAACGCCCACCGCCGCCGCCCGCGCCTCCTCCTTGGCCGCTCCCAACTCCTCGGAACCGGCGCTGCAGCTGCTGCGCCCCAGGCTGCAAATGGCGCCCGCTCGCCTTGGCGCCTCCCACCTCGCTCCCAGCTCGGAGACGTCTGAGTGCCGCGCGCCCGTGGCTCGCATCCCAACGCCGCCGCCGCCGCCCGCTACCAGGCTGGTTGCAGGTCCGGGGCAGCCCTGAGGCCCTCCCGCCCTCTGCCCGCGCTGCGCGCAGCCACAATCATTCCCCCTCCACCCCTCCTGCCAGGGGGACCTACGGGCGTCCCAAGAACAATAATTAGATTATTTTAAAATTGTAAAATACATAACAATATCATTTAAAAATACAACTTAGGGACATTAAAGATATTCATGGCGTGCAACCATCACTACTATCTAGTTCCAAAACTTTCTTACCGCCCCAAAGGCATCGGCACCCATGAGCACTCAGTCATTCCCCATTCCCTCCTTCCCTCAGCCTCCAGCAACCGCCACTGGGCTTTTTGTCTCCACGGATTTGCCTATTCAGGATCTTTCTCTCTCCCTTCCTCCCTTCCTCTCTTCTGTTCCTTCCTTCCTTCTTTTTTTTTTTTGACGGAGTCTCGCTCTGTTGCCCAGGCTGGAGTACAATGGCGCAGTCTCGGCTCACTGCAAGCTCCGCCTCCCGGGTTCAAGCGATTCTCCTGCCTCAGCCTCCGGAGTAGCTGGGATTACAGGCGCCTGCCACCAGGCCCGGCTAATTTTTTGTATTTTTAGTAGAGACAGGGTTTCACTATTGCTGGCCAGGCTGGTTTCGAACTCCTGACCTTGTGATCCGCCCGCTTCGGCCCCCCAAAGTGCTGGGATTACAGGCGTGAGCCACCGCACCCGGCCAGGATATTTCATATAAATGGAATCAAACAATATGTGGTCCTTTGTGACTGGCTTCTCTCACCTGAAGCATTGTTTCAGAGGTTCCTCCATGTTGTAGCAGGCATCAGAACTTCCTTTTAATGGATGAATAATATTCCACCTGTGTGTGTGCGCGCATGTGTATGTGTGACATTTTTGTTTATCCATTCATTAGTTGAACATTTGGGTATTTTCACCTTCAGGCTATTGTGAACAGAGCTGCTATGAACCTTTGTGTACAAGTTTCTGTTTGAACACCTGTTTTCACATAACTAAATACACTTTACTCCCCTTCTAATGGAAAACGCTACAGCCACCTGCAGTTTTTTCCCCCATTAATTCTGGGAGCTCCTGGAAGTATATCATGTGCATTCTGTGGGGAAAAGAGAGAGAGAGATCAGATTGTTACTGTGTCTGTGTAGAAAGAAGTAGACATAGGAGACTCCATTTTGTTCTGTTAATCTATAACCTTACCCCCAACCCCGTGCTCTCTGAAACATGTGCTGTGTCAACTCAGGGTTACATGGATTAAGGGCTGTGCAAGATGTGCTTTGTTAAACAGATGCTTGAAGGCAGCATGCTCGTTAAGAGTCATCACCACTCCCTAATGTCAAGTACCCAGGGACACAAACACTGCGGGAGGCCGCAGGGACCTCTGCCTAGGAAAGCCAGATATTGTCCAAGGTTTCTCCCCACGTGATAGTCTGAAATATGGCTTCGTGGGAAGGGAAAGACCTGACTGTCCCCTAGCCCGACACCCGTAAAGGGTCTGTGCTGAGGAGGATTAGTATAAGAGGCAGGAATGCCTCTTTGCAGTTGAGACAAGAGGAAGGCATCTGTCTCCTGTCCGTCCCTGGGCAATGGAATGTCTCGGTATAAAACCCGATTGTATGTTCCATCTACTGAGATAGGGGAAAACCGCCTTAGGGCTGGAGGTGGGACATGTGGGCAACAATACTGCTCTGTAAGGCACTGAGATGTTTATGTATATGCATATCTAAAGCACAGCACTTAATTCTTTACCTTGTCTATGATGCAGAGACCTTTGTTCACGTGTTTATCTGCTGACCTTCTCTCCACTATTATCCTATGACCCTGCCACATCCCCCTCTCTGAGAAACACCCAAGAATGATCAATAAATACTAAGAGAACTCAGAGGCTGGCGGGATCCTCCATATGCTGAACGCTGGTCCCCTGGGTCCCCTTATTTCTTTCTCTATACTTTGTCTCTGTGTCTTTTTCTTTTCCAAGTCTCTTGTTCCACCTAACGAGAAACACCCACAGGTGTGGAGGGGCAACCCACCCCTTCACATTCCTCTCAAATTTCCTGCCAGCCATGATTTTATTTATTTAGGAGACATGTAGGTCAATTTTCCTGCCCCTCTCCAGGGCCCCTTCTCAGGGGACCTGTCCCCATGACCACCACTCATCCTTAGTCAGAGCCTCCTGCTTCCTGACCCAAGGGGTGCCATGTGATCTGAGGGAACCGATCTTTTGCTGGGCAGAAACTGTAGGTGTTTTCCATTGGAAGATTTGGACTGGAGGACAGGACAGTGGTTAGGTCAGGGCTGGGCAGCACTTCTGAGCTGAGGAATGGGCAGGAGAAAGGTGGTCTTCTGAGAGTTGCCGGGGACCCCACACAGGCACAAAGAGAAGTGGACAGGAAACATGGGCAAGGCACATGACTGACCAGGAGCAGCCTCAGCCCTGCGTTCCAATTCCAGGTGATCTGCTGATTTCCTCTACCAGAATGATCATAAAGTCACTCACTTTAATTAGAAACAAATCCTCTTAAAACTATTCTCGGTCGGGCATGGTAGCTCACGCCTGTAATCCCAGCAGTTTGTATGGCCAAAGCAGGTGGATCACTTGAGGCCAGGAGTTCAAAACCAGCCTGGCCAACTTGGCAAAACCCTGTCTCTACTAAAAATACAAAAATCAGCTGGGCATGGTGGCAGGCGCCTGTAATCCCAGCTATGCAGGAGGCTGAGGCAGGAGAATCACTTGAACCTAGGAGGCAGAGGTTGCAGTGAGCCAAGATCATGCCACTGCACTCCAGCCTGGGTGACTGGAGCAAGATCCTGTCTCAAAAAAATAAAACAAAAAATAAAAACTATTCTCAAAACTTTAATTTTTATTTTATTTATTTTTTGTGGGACCGAGTCTCGCTCTGTTGTCCAGGCTGGAGTACAATGGCACAATCCTGGCTCGCTGCAACCTCTGCCTCCTGGGTTCAAGTGATTCTCCTGCCTCAGTCTCCCAAGTACCTGGGATTACAGGCTCCCGCCACCACGCCCAGCTAATTTTTTGTATTTTTAATAGAGATGGGGTTTCACCAGGTTAGCCAGGCTGGTCTCGAACTCCTGACCTCAGGTGATCCACCTGCCTCGGCCTCCCAAAGTGCTGGGATTACAGGCGTGAGCCACCGCGCCTGGCCTTATTTTTAGTTTTTGAGACAGGGTCTCACTTTGTTGTCCAGGCTAGAGTGTGGTGGTGCAATCATGGCTCACGGCAGCCTCGATTTCTTGGGCTCAAGTGAGCCTCCCCACTCAGCCTCCAGAGTAGCTGTGACTACAGGCACGTGCCACCACATCCAGCTAATTTTTGTATTTTTTGTAGAGGTGGGGTTTCATCATGTTGTCCAGGCTGGTCTTCAACTGGTGAGCTCATGCGATCAGCCTGCCTCGGCCTCCCAAAGTGCTGGGATTCAGGCGTGAGCCACTGTGTCCAGCCTATTCTCAAACTTTAGTTTGCATCAGAATCTCCCTGGATGATGCCGATCCTGCTGGTTCCGAGACCACACTTTATGAATCATTGCTTTAAGCTTGTTTGAGTGTCTGTTCCTTGAAGCCAAATGTGCCCTAACCAAGACAGGTTCTCTGGATTCCCTCTGTGAGGTTTGGCGCTGCATTGTAGGTGTCAGGAAAACTGAAATCCCAGCTGCCTCTAGTGTTAACCCTTAGAGCCCATCCAGCAGGGACTCAACCTCTCTTGCCCCTGCCTGGGCCACACCTGTACTGAGAACACCCTGAGGACATGCAGTGTTGCGGAAGTGCAGGGCAATGCCCCTGCCCTCCTACCTGGCATCAGGTGTTTAAAGCAGTGCAGCAGTATTTAAATTAAAAAAAAAAAAAGCAGTACAGTTTGAACTCCTAGCATCTCACCAAGATTATAGGTCATGCTCAGTTTCTGCGTGTAGCTCTCAGACGGAAGGCTTAGGCATACTTCCTTGGAGCTGAGCCAAGTGACCATCTTTCTCCTGGCCAGATCCTTCTAGTGACTTCTCTAAAAAAACTTCATACAGATCAGCGGTGCCCGCTCCACTGACCTTCATACATACCAGACATGTTTAAATCCTAGTGATGCTCACAGATTGGTCCAAAGTAGGGACTTATTCTACCTCCATCATCCCTACATAAGGAATAAAAGATCTCCTGTCCCACCCAACATCATAGGTAGGCAATTCTCTGTGAAGGGCCAGATAGTAAATATGTTAGGCTTTGTGGATAAAGGTGTCTGTAGCAACCACTCAACTTCGTCACTGATGGCATAAACAATGACAAAAAGGAATGGATGTGCCTGTCTTCCAATATAACTTTATTTACCAAAAAAACAGGCAGCAAGCAGGATTTAGCCTAACCCCTGCTCTACCTAGTAGCTTTTTTTCCTGTTACTAAATGAAGTTAATGAGTGTTTAAACAGATGGAAACATATTTAGTGTCAGCAGTTCTATATTATTATGGGAATCCTTTAAAAATTTATAGGCTATACATGTTTTTCTTAAGAGCAGGCAGTGAGCCCAGCTAATCTTAAATAAACCCAGCCTCAACATTTAAAAAAATGTAAAATTATATCAATACATTGCTGAAACTAAACCAACTTTCTGTCTTTAAAAGAGAAATATTTGAAACTGTTGTTTAAGCAGAAATAATTTTTAAAATAAAAATATGCACATGTCTTAAAGATTTATATAAAAAATGGAATGCCAAACAACTGAAAGGAGAAATCAGATTTAGATTATATCCACGAATTTATTCTCTCGTAATTTTAGTTCTTTATATATAAAAAAGTGAAAACAGCAAAACAATACAACCTGGGCAACACTGACCTATATAAACAGACCTGGTACATTCACTTAAAAACCAATTCAATTCCAAAAAGCAGAAACTTTCTTACTTCTTAAACAAGGTATTAGTTGCTATTTTTTTCATGGTCCAGATGATTTCCAACTCTGGCTCCTCTTTTTAATAAATATGTTTTGACAAGTGCCTTTGTAATGAACTAATCCATTTGCAAACTTGGCAGGCAAAGATAAAGTCAGTTTCTATTTTTCTTCCAAGAGTTGTTGGACAGTGTGTAACTGTAGAGCTCGGCATGTAGAATGGCTGCACTTCCTGTGATTTTTGTGTTGTCTGCCTTACTTTTTTCATACATTGCATCATCAATTACCCATTCATCAGACAGTAGTCAGTCTTCTTTCACAGAATCTAAAATGTCCCAGCTTGGGATAGTCTGCCAGAAATTGTCTCGTATTACTAAATTGTTGGTCCCAACACCGTGGGACAAAAAAGTGGGAAAAACGGTTTGATGGAAGTTTCTTCTGTTTAGAGCTCTAACAGTTCTCTTTATTTTGTGAGGTTATTTTTTTCCTAACTAAAATCTTGTCCATAAAATTCTCCATTAGAATTTTATATAAAATAATTGCCCCGAGAAAAACAGTTAACTAAAATTATGAAGGGTTATTAACTCATTAATGTGAGACGATCCTCAATTCCTTATTGTATTCATTCAATTAAAAAAAAAACTTTTTTTTTGAGACAGGGTCTCATTCTGTTGCCCACGCTGGAGTGTGGTGACATGATTCTAGTTCACTGCAGCTTTGAACTTCTGGGCTCAAGCAATCCTCCTGCCTCAGCCTTTGGAGTAGCTGGGACTACAGGTGTACACCACCACACCCAGCTAACACACTCATTCTAAAGAAACTGTTTTAACTATTTTAACCTTAGCCATTTTAAATTTACAGGTACCAAATTCAGGTCAGCTTCAAATTTGGGAAGGTACAGAAAATAGTTAAATTGTATTTGTTTCTGAGGACAAAATGAGCAACAGAGGAACAAAGGACTTTTTCTTGAACGTAGCTGAGGCCACTCCTATTCTAAACTTGTAACTAGGGTGTTTCAATCTGACTGTATATAAATCAAAACAAAAATTTAGCTTAAGATTATTTCCATTTACTCCCAGGTTGATTTAACCAAATTAAAGATAATTTGCATTTTTGATGGCCCTAAGTTAATTTTAATCCCAAACTAGATAAATATTTCATTAAAAACCAGGAATACTGCATCTAGGTATTTTTAGATTAAGTGGCTAATCTGTTTTGCTAATAATTCTTATATATAATTGCAGCCCTTTAAATAAAACTAGCTTTTGCAGTAGACTGATTAAAATCCACTGAGTCAAGAAATACCTAAGAATACATTTTTACTCAATACCATCTTATCATGTGGGCTGCTGACTTAAAAATATGTGGTTTTCTGTTTCAAATAAGATTGTTCTTGTTACATTCCCTGAATCACACCCAATTTATATTTCAAAAATCAGTTAGAGGCCGGACATGGTGGCTCACACCTGTAATCTCAGCGCTTTGGAAGGCTGAAGCGGGTGTATCACTTGAGGTTAGGAGTTCGAGACCAGCCTGACCAAAATGGTGAAACCCCGTCTCTTCTAAAAATACAAAACTTAGCCAGGCATGGTGGCATACCTCTATATTCCCAGCTATTCAGGAGGCTGAGGCATGAGAACTCTTTGAACTCTGGAGGCGGAGGTTGCAGTGGGCCGAGATTGCACCGCTGCACTCCAGCCTGGGTGACAGAGTGGAACTCTGTCTCAAAAAAGAAAGAAGGAAAAAAAATCAGAGAGGTTGGAAAAAATCACTTCAAGTTAATAATATATATATTTTTACTTTTGAAACTTTTTACAAGTAAAATGAATACATTACAATCAAACACAGAACACATATTAAGTAAGTGGACAATAAATATTTTAATTTGCCTTTTGTGTGTATGTGAATGTGAGTGTGTTCCACGGTGGTTTATGTTTCAGATATGTGTGGTATTACAGGACAAAGAAATTAACTCCCCCATGCTCAAAATGTGATTTCCCCCTCCCTGTCTAAGCATTGCAAGAATGCAGACCATAATCACACAATGCATACTTTATCATATGAGACCAAAACAGCATTTTCCTCTCCTGTGCCTCTGGTCTGATGGATACCCAGGGAAACAAATGTTATCTATGAATGGTCTTTTCTGCCTGCCCAAACATGTCTGTCTATTATCAGCACTGGCCTGGCAGGACCTGGTTTCTGATCCTAACCAGCTGTGTGAGAACTAGAAATGTCATTTCATCTGTCACATGGAGTTGGACTAGAATATCTCTCCTGTCCCTTCTAACTTTCAAATCTCTTGATTTAATGGTTCTGTCCTATATGTATCCTGATTTCTCTCTTTTTTTTTTTTTTTTTTGAGATGGAGTTTTGCTCTCGTTACCCAGGCTGAATTGCAGTGGTGTGATCTCAGCTCACTGCAACCTCCGCCTCCCGGGCTCAAGCAATTCTCCTTCCTCAGCTTCCCAAGTAGCTGGAATTACAGGCTAATTTTGTATATTTTTAGTAGAGACAGGGTTTCACCATGTTGGTCAGGCTGGTCTCAAACTCCTGACCTCAAGGGATCCACCCGCCTTAGCCTCCCAAAGTGCTGGGATTACAGGCGTGAGCCCCCGTGCCTGGCATGTATCCTGATTTCTGGGGTATTAATTAGTTCACATGGCCAGCCAAGTCCCACTCCTGATGCAGTGGGGCTCCTCCCCATCTGTCACAGTACACTGGATCAACATAATGGGAAGTTATCTGTTGCTGTCATTTCATTTTTACTTGAAAAATAATTTACATACTATATTATTTTTTAAATAAGAAAACCATATTATTATTATTTTTTATTTTTTTGAGACGGAGTCTCACTCTGTCGCCCAGGCTGGAGTGCAGTGGCACTCTCTCAGCTCACTGCAACCTCTACCTCCCGGGTTCAAGCGATTCTCCTGTTTTGTATTTTTAGTAGAGACGGAGTTTCACCATGTTGGCCAGGCTGGTCTTGAACTCCTGACGTCAGGTGATCCACCCCCGTTGACCTCCCAAAGTGCTGGGATTATAGGCGTGAGCCACTGCTCCCGGCCAGAAAACCATATTATTTTTTAAAAAAGAAAACCACCCAGTCAGGCACAGTGGCTCACGGCTGTAATCCCAGCACTTTGGGAGGCTGAGGCGGGCAGATCATGAGGTCAGGAGATCAAGACCATCCTGGTCAACATGGTGACACGCCATCTCTAATAAAATACAAAAAATTAGCTGGGCGTGGTGGCACACGCCTGTAGTGCCAGCTACTCGGGAGGCTGAGGCAGGGGAATCACTTGAACCTGGGATACGGAGGTTGCAGTGAGCCAAGATTGCGCCACTGCACTCCGGCCTGGTGACAGAGTGAGAGTCCGTCAAAAAAAAAACCAAAAAAAACAAACCTGATGCATATTTCCTAAAGACTACGACATTCTGATATTCTATGTATAGCATATATTTTTGCATAACTGAATAAAACAGGTAATTTAAACACTGTTAGCGACCGAAGCCACCATGTTTGAGAAAAGGCAAGAAATTTCAGCAACTGTTTAAACTGCTTATAAATATAGTATGCCAAAGCTGGAAGTTTACTGGATAGGAAGAGTAGCTTAGACAGAAAGCGTCTCTGAGGCTCTATGACTGGCTAGGTACCCAACCCACGCATTCTCAGAGTACCCTGTGCTTGTCACTATCGTCACACCCAACATGCTGTGTTCTAACTGCCAGTCTCTGTGATTACACACTGCAGGCTCCTTGAGGGCAGGGATTGTGCTGGTTCACAGAAGTACCCTTCATGCCTGAGTAAAGACTCCATAAATAATTGTTTGATAACTATTGAATGAGTAACCAGCCATCTTCACTCATTGATCTGCTGGGAGCAACAGAAGCAGGCAAGAGTAGCACCACATGACACAGGAATAAGAGGCACGGTTTCCAAGAGCAGGCCAGACGCAGTGACTCACACCTGTAATCCCAGCACTTTGGGAGGCAGAGGCAGGAGGATTGCCTGAGGTCAGGCCGAGATCAGCCTGACCAACATGGTGAAACCCTGTCTCTACTAAAAATACAAAAATTAGCCGGGCGTGGTGGTGGGCGCCTGTAATCCCAGCTACTCAGGAGGCTGAGACAGGAGGATCGCTTCAATCCGGGAGGCGGAGGTTGTGGTAAGCCAAGATTGCACCACTGCACTCCAGCCTGGCAACAAGAGCGAAACTCCATCTTTAAAAAAAAAAAAAAGAGGCACGGTTACCAAGAGCCTGTGTTTGGTGTTTGCCAGGTGACCAAAGACTCCCATCAAAATATGACTGATGGAATACTCAGACATGTCCATTCAATAATGTCCCTACAGTATGACATACTATACTCACCTATTATGAGTGACACCAAAGGATACATGATATTTTGGCTGGGATCATTTTAACTGTTAAGCCAACTCTTGCACACACCTTACCAAAATTTGCAAACTGTCTATTAATCACAAGCAACTAAGCACCAAGAACACTATTCAAGAAAGGAAAAATGAGTTAGGGTGGGTTATATTTTACTAGGAAATTCCTCTGGCTATATTCTATAGGAATTAGGTGTAATATCTATTATGCAATTGCTTAGCATAGTGTTTGTTAAAGGATTAACAAAGCCTCTTTCCCTTCTGTAAGAGAATTTTACCTTTCTTTAACTTTCTAGCTCTGTTCCCTTGGCAACCTAATAAAAATTCATATGTCAACTGCTAGGCAATGTTACATATGGTAGACATGACGCCCAATTGGTAAACTGCATCTGGACTGGGAGAACTATAAATGCCTGATAGGAAGCCTCAGCTCTGGGCTTCCCTAAGTACAGTGACGCTTGAAACAGGCATGTCTTTTATAGAGACCCTGGAGGCCATGTCTATGAAGCTGTTATAAGAGATACTTGTTCCTGTGGCACGAGGGGCTCTTAAGCCGGGGAAGCTTCCATACTTGCCCCATGTAGATCTGTCTCCTTGCACCTGTACTATGCCACACAGACAGCTGCAGAGACTTCCAGAGAAGAGCAACTAGTTCTGCCTTGCTAGTAAGCAGTGCTTCCCATTCTATATCCTTTTAAGTGAATCTGATGCCAAGTGTAGCAGTTTATAAATTTGAATGTTTCTAAACCTTCAGTTGGGCCTAAGACCCTTGGAGGGCACTGCAGTACTATTTGCATGTTTTTTTGATGGCAGTAGATGCTCCTCAGGGGCTATGGATGGTAAAAGATGTGAAACTGTTTGGTATGTTTTTCTACTTCCAAAAAAATCCTGACCATACCCTTCACCGTATGCATGACAGATAATCCATATCCATTACATGTCACCAAGACCTGTATATGAAATTGATGCCTTCCTTCAAAATCCCCAAGCTTGTTACTACGAAACCTTCCTCATCAAAGCACATAATCCCTGCCCTAACCTCCACTGATTAACTGACAAAGGTCCAGAAATCAAATGATGGATATAAAAATTGCCCCCCCCCCCCGAAAACCACAATTGTCAGTGAAGAATCGGCAGTAGTAAAATAATCTACCTGGAGAGTCAAGACAGATGCTAAATGTTCTCCTTCAGTTATGAAGTTTCCATGTCATCCGATCATGCAGTCGTGTGAGTTACTGTCACCTTTTAAAACTAGGATATATTTAGGCCGGGCGCGGTGGCTCACGCCTGTAATCCCAGCACTTTGGGAGGCCGAGGCGGGCGGATCACAAGATCGGGACATTGAGGCTATCCTGGCTAACACGGTGAAACCCCGTCTCTACTAAAAATACAAAAAATTAGCTGGGCGTGGTGGCGGGTGCCTGTAGTCCCAGCTACTCAGGAGGCTGAGGCAGGAGAATGGCGTGAACCCAGGAGGCGGAGTTTGCAGTGAGCAGAGATTGCGCCACTGTGCTCCAGCCTGGGCAACAGAGCAAGACTCCGTCTCAAAAAAAAAAAAAAAAAAAGAAAAAAGAAAAACAACAACAACAACAAAAACTAGGACACGTTTAGGAACCAACCAAACTACTCTGACCCCAAAACATTTTTCGTTTTTCTCTACAGAAGCATCATTTGAAGAAAAGAATTCAAATTTCTAGCACTACAATGAAAGGTTTGTGGAACACAGTACTGTTGAGTGGAGAGAACTACAAAAGCAACAGGAATCAATGAAAACAGTGCCCATCATATGCACCTGAATAAAGTGTCCCCTTATCAGGTTAGAAGATAGTGTGATCACATCAAAACACAAGACAAGCTACAAGAGACCAGCAACAACAGGAAGCACAGTGGGAATGCTCAAAACAGAGCATAATAGGAACTTCTCACCCATCCCAACCGTTTGCCCCTCCCTACCCCATTACACTCGACTTCACAGAGATCATTCTCTTAATGCACAAGGGACACACACAAGAAAAATCTAGAGTTCCAAATAAAACAGTCTGAGTTCAGTTAACCAAAGGCCACTCCCTCTTTCCTATAGCTCCCAGAACCAGTGCATGCAGCCCTCCTGTTGCCTTTCTCTCCCTGGGGTTTGTCACGACATCAATGAACAATAACAAAAGAACCCATCTCAGTATTCCAAACCACCAGAATACTCAATTCCACAACATGTTGCAGACCACTAGGTCAGTGGCTTCCTTAAGGAATATTCAAAGTCTGGTGGCCACCAAAATATTTACATCAGAATGGCATCTTTCTGCCAAATGATCAGAATCATGATGCACTATGTCATTTCTTAATTATTATAGGTAAGGCCCTATTTACATTCCTTCTCAACTTTTGAGAAGGGGGTCCTCATCCCCCAAGAGAAATAACTTCCCAAGAATGCCATTTTGGAATTCCATTACAAGTAAGAGTCCTGTTCCCATTCATGCAATATATCTAATAGGAGACAAAAATATCCCTTTGTGAACTTGGGTGGAATGTGCCAGAATAGAAACTAAACCACTAACAGTCTGTGTTGGGCTCAACTGTAAATTTACTTAGTATAAAAATATAACCAACCCCACAAATTAAGTCTCAAAGACATTGTGATTATAAATACTGACCACCTAATGTGAACATAAATTTAAAAGAGGACCAATTTATGATCTGATAGTCTAAACAAAGAAAGTATCTCCTTTAAAAGTGATAGAACTCAGTGATCCAGTTATTGCCAATGCCTATACCCAAACTCCAAACAGTCCACCAGAAATGCAACAATCTGAGGTAGGAAAGAAAGAGAATCATTTAAATATTAGGTGTTACATTCTGTTTTCTTCCCAGTGATTCTGCTACTTTAAAGATTAACAAAATAATCAGAACCTAGTAATGATTCTGGGTGTATGAATGAGTCAGAATTTTCTAAGTTTCCACATTATAAACCTAAATCAGATCTTAGGCAAGCTGTGAACCATCTGGCCTCAGCGCTTCATTTTACTAATCCACTATTTTCTAAAATTTGCAAGAGTGTAAGGGCCTATTAAATATTATGAAGGTCAGCCAGGCACGGTGGCTCATGCCTGTAATCCCAGCACTTTGGGAGGCTGAGGCAGTCGGATCACTTGAGGTCAGGAGTTCAAGACCAGCCTGGCTAACATGGTGAAACCCCATTTCTACTAAAAATACAAAAATTAGCCAGGCGTGGTGGCACGTACCTGTCATCCCAACTACAGGCTGAGACAGAAGAATCTCTTGAACCTGGGAGGTGGAGGTTGCAGTGAGCCGAGATCACGCCATTGCACTCCAGCCTGGGTGACAAGGACGAAACTCCATCTCAAAATAAATAAATAAATACATAAAATAAAATAAAAAATAAACAAATATTATGCAGGTAAAAGGTAGCTTAAAATAGAACACAAAATTAAGTCCACTCATTAAAGATCCTTTAAAAAATCCTACTTTATCTTACAGCAGATTTTCTCAACCTTGGTATTACTGACATTTTGAATTGGAGAATTCATTGTTGTGGGGACTGTCCTGTGTATTTCAGGATGTTTGGCAGCTTCCCTGGCCTCTACCCACTAGATGCCAGTAGCCACCTGCAAGGCACGAAATCACCCCCAACTGAGAATCACTGTCCCACAGTGAAATCTCTAATGTAAAATGTTTTACCCAGGGATATGAAGAGGTCACGGAATCACTGAAGAGGATCATAGCTCCACTGGAGAAAGCAGGCAAAGAGGCTGAACTATGAGGTAGAAAAGTCATTAAAACATCAGAGATAATTTAAACAGAGAAAGCAAAAATATCAAACACTGTTCCTGGTCAAGTAAATCTTCTACACATCCATTTAAGTTTCCTTTTTGCTGAGATCCCTCTTTTAAAATAACAGCTAATATATATATACATTTTTGGAGACAGTTTCGCTCTTGTTGCCCAGGCTGGAGTGCAGTGGTGTGATGTCGGCTCACCGCAACCTCCACCTCCTGGGTTCAAGCGATTCCCCTGCCTCAGCCTCCCGAGTAGCTGGAATTACAGGCATGTGCCACCATGCCTGGCTAATTTTGTATTTTTAGTAGAGACGGGGTTTCTCCATGTTGGCCAGGCTGGTCTCGAACTCCCGACCTCAGATGATCCACCCGCCTTGGCCTCCCAAAGTGTTGGGATTACAGGCGTGAGCCACTGTGCCTGGCCACAGCTAGTATTTTTATTTCAGATAAGACAAGTATCTCTGGTCCCTGATAATTTTCAATAAGTAACTCTTGATCTAGAATATTTTTATTTTATTTTATTATTATTTTTATTATTACTTTTTTGAGACAAGGTCTCACACTGTTGCCCAGGCTGGAGTGGAGTGGCACAATCCCAGCTCACTGCAACCTCTTCCAGGCTCAAGTGTTCCTCTCACCACAGCCTCCTGAGTAGCTGGGATTACAGACACATGCCACCACTCCTGACTAATTTTTGTATTTTTAGTAGAGACGGGGTTTTGCCATGTTGGTCAGGCTGGTATCGAACCCCTGACCTCAAGTGTTCCACCTGCCTTGGCCTCCCAAAGTGCTGGGATTATAGGCATGAGCCACTGCACCCAGCCAAGAATGATATTTATCGAACTATCTGTGATAAAAGAAGTTTTAAATTTTCCAATCTACTGCAGACCAATATGTGGTCCTGCTGTACAGGCTGGTATCCAACCGCTGCACCATGTGGCCCTCTAGCTGACCAGAAGTGAACTGGTCCATACCCCACTCAAGAAGACAAAGCCATGAGTCACAGCAATGTCAAAGTGTTATCAGCATTTCTATACGCGTATTCTTAATTTCTGACTTTCCTTGTAGCAGACTGGTAGAAAACAGTTTGCAGAACAGGGCCTCTCTGTGGGCCAGAGTTTGAGTTGCACAGTTCGTTTTAACTACTATTGAGAAGTACGACTTAAACACCTTTCTAATGCTTTGGCTAACATTTACAAGCCAATTTATAATGTTTTTGACTTTTTTGTTGTTCAAGAGGTAGAAATAAAAGTGACTTTTACCATCTTTTGAAAGACAACTACACTTAAAGGAAGACAAAAAGATTTCTTTTAAAATCCATTTTGGATATTTTAACATAAGACAAAATTATGGAAAGTGCCTTCAATTACATTCCGAATTCCTAATACTGCCTGCCCTTTAGCCCTTTAAAGAGTTCAGCCTCTTTTGTTACAATAATTGTGTGGCTGGAAAGTGGGTGAAAGGTAGACTGCTTTTAAAAACCTGTTCTTCTACTAACCTTCCCTTTCCCTCATGAGGATCTTTTAAAAGATGAACATTTTAGAAATGTAACTTGGCATTATGCGCTTATACTTTCCCTCCAATTAAAGTTCTAGGCAAGGAGGTAGAAGGCAGGACTGAACTCCAAAGGCCGGACTCAGACACGGACCAAATTGAGGACTAGCTAAAACAGGGCGGTGGTGGGAGGGTGGTGCAGGAAGCAGCTTTCCATAAGAAACGCTTATCACTGTGCCATGTCAATTACCATTGCCATGGCAACACCTGGAAGTCACTGCCCTTTATCATGGCAACCACCCAGTGGCTTGGAAGTTACCACCATTTTCCTAAATATTGCTGCATAATCTGCCCCTTAATTTGCATGTAACTAAAAGTGGGTATAAATATAAGTGCCGACCTGCCTCTGAGCTGCTACTCTGGGCACACTGCCTGTGGTGTAGCCCTGCTCCACGAGGAGCAGCCCCTTAGCTGCTGTTGGGCACTGCTGCTTCAATACAAGCTGCTGTCTAACACCACTGGCTTGCCCTTGAATTCTTTCCTGGGTGAAGCCAAGAACTCCTCTGGGCTAAGCCCCAATTTTCGGGCTCGCCTGCCCTGCATCAGCATAAACTAAGCAAAAGAATGCCAGAGGCAGCTACATTTCCAAGTTACACAGCTCCAACTTTTGGAAATTGCTGGAAAAAGTAGGGGAGCATTTTGAGTTTTGCCCAAATGAGTTGTTTTATGATAACAGAACAGGTTGTATGTGTAGAATCGTCAAATGCCAAACCAGACAGGGAAACCACCCAGACCTGGGGTCATAGCCTCCCTTCTCAGGGCTAACTTAAAATTTAATTCAACTGGGCAAGTCAGGATGCCATAATGAACCTTTCAGATCATTCCCATATTCATCTGCCCATAAGTATTCCAAGCCTTTAAAATTGCCGTTCTAGATTTAGGGAGTACCTTTTATGATCATGTAGCCAGACCGCCCTGCCTGCTTTATATCAATGAAGGTTTCTCTTTAATACCTTGCCAGAAAATTTAATGTGGAATTCATTAGGAAAGGCTTGGCAAAGGTAAACTTGATCCCAAAACTTAATGGTTTTTAGAGAAAGAGGATGATAACAAAGGAATGCAGAGAACTGAGTCAATATAAAAACAAGCGTGGAGATTTTCTTATCTTTCTCCTAACCAGAGTTTGGACACACAGCAAGAAAAACAGGAGACCTCAGGGCTTGCCTTAATTCACTCAGAATTAAGGAGTGGCCAGCAGAGCCCTCAGAAACCAAGGGCACCACACAAAAATGTTATCTGTCCTTTGAGTCACAAAATCCAACCTCTATCAGATAGTCTAATAAAAATGCACATATAATAGCAGTGAAAAAATGTTTCTCTCAGGGTTCCACAAAATTGGACAAATGGTATCTTTCAACAACCAGAATGAGCACTAACAAGTTCTAAAACCTCTTCCCCACCAATTTATTGCTACGTAAGTGTCTCTCGGTCTGATAAGTTGGGCTGCATTTGTGGTTTGTCATCAGAATCATCTCCAGCGGGGTCATTTTCCTCACCCGACTCCACATAGATTGGCCAGTCATTGTCTGTGTCGCTCTTTTCTTGGCTTTCGGATGAAGCCTCCACCAAGCTAAGGTTGATGGGCATCAAATCATCGTCATCATCGGGTGTGTCTGTAACGCAGGTGCAGCTGTCACACAGCCCGAAGCGCCGCAGCCCCTGGGACAGGTGACTCGTGAATGTTCTCCTGCAGCCCTTGCAGATGATTGGACGGTTGGATCTGTGGACCTGTAATCACAAGCAGACACCGTAGATGTCACAGAAAAGGAGATGAGCATTTCCCACAAGGCTCCATGTGATCTGGCCCCTGCCTGATCCTCCTGATTCCTTTTTCAGCACTCCACCTGCATTCTCTGCCACAGTCTTTGTATTAGTCTGTTCTTGCACTGCTATAAAGAAATACCTGAGACTGGGTAAGTTATAAAGAAAAGAGGTTTAATTGGCTCACAGTTCCACAGGCTGTACAGGAAGCATGATGCTGGCATCTGCTCGGCTTCTTGGGAGGCCTCAGGAAACTTACAATCATGGCAGAAGACAAAGGGGGAGTCGGCACTTCACATGGCCAGAGCAGGGGGAGAGAAAGAAGGGGGAGACACCACATATTTTCAAACAACCAGATCTCATGAAAACTCACTGTCACGATGACAGCACCAAGGGGGGATGGCGTTAAACCATGAGAAACTGCCCCCATGATCCAGCCACCTCCCACCAGGCCCCACTTCCAGCATTAGGGATTACATTTCAACATGAGATTTGAGTGGGGACAGAGATCCAAACCATATGAGTCTTCATCTTACCAAGGTTCTTTCTACCCTGGAGCCACTGGACACATGTGGGACATTCCCCTCTGCCCATCATCAACCCTTCAACCCTTATGAACACCTTGGAAGGAGGTCTTTCCTGATGCTCTAGGCCAGTTAGGGCCCCCACCTAGCGATTCTCACCCATACTTCTTCCTTTGTTGTACTTCTCACAAATTGGTGATAAAATTCACTAGAGTGTAAGCTCTAAGAGGGGAGGGACAGAGTCTGTCCCATTCCTTACTATATCCCTAGTGCTTGGCAAACAGAGAGCACTCAAGTGAAAGTGAACTGATTGGGATTTTTTTTTTTCCAGAGACAGGGTCTTGCTCTGTCACCCAGGCTGGAGTGCAGTGACACGATCATAGCTCACTAAAGCCCTGAACTCCTGGGCTCAAGTGATCCTCCTCCTCCAGCCTCCCAAGCAGCTAGGACCACAGGCACCCATGCATCACCATGCCTGGCTAATTTTTTATTTCTTGTAAAGGTGGAGTCTCACTATGTTGCCCAGACTGGTCTTGAACTCCTGGCCTAAAGTGATCCTTCCACCTTGGCCTCGTAAGGTGTTGAGATTTCAAGCGTGAGCCACCATAGTTGGCCAGGATTTATTTTTAGAGATGGGGTCTTGCTATCTTGCTATGTTGCCCATGCTGGACTTGAACTCCTGGGCTCGAGTGATCCTCCTGCCTCAGTCTCCCAAGTAGCTGGGAATATAGGTGTATGCCACTGCATCTGACTCTCATTAGGATTTTTGACATGGTTTTTTTTTTTCCCTCTCATTGGACACCTTTGGTAACTGACATTTTATTTTTTATTTTTTTATTTTTATTATACTTTTAAGTTCTAGGGTACATGTGCACAACGTGCAGATTTGTTACATATGTATACATGTGCCATGTTGGTGTGCTGCACCCGTTAACTCGTCATTTACATTAGGTATTTCTCCTAATGCTGTCCCTCCCCCATCCCCCCCACCCCTTGGATTGTTTAATTATTAGGAAGGCAGATTTGCTAGGGTAGACAGCTATATTCCCCAGATGTGCCAGCAGCTGCTTTGGGAACTACGTTTTTTTTTGTTGTTTTTGTTTTTTTTTTTTTGAGACGCCATCTTGCTCTGTCGCCCAGGCTGGAGTGCAGTGGCCCGATCTCGGCTCACTGCAACCTCTGCCTCCCAGGTTCAAGCAATTCTCCTGCCTCAGTCTCCTGAGGAGCTGGGACTACAGGCGCACGCCACCAAGCCTGGCTAATTTTTTTTTTTTTTTTTTTGTATTTTTAGTAGATAAGGAGTTTCACCACGTTGGCCAGGCTGACCTCAAACTCCTGACCTCAGATGATCCGATGATCCGTCCACCCCAGCCTCCCAAAGTGCTGGGATTACAGGTGTGAGCCACCGTGCTGGGCCTAGGAACTATCTTTTTAATGTGTACACTTTTCAGGAACTCCAGCCAATAGGGGCTCTGTGAACCAATCACAGCCTCTCTTCTAGAGAGCTCTGGATGCAAGCAAGAGGCAGAGACGGGGAGAGGCTGATGCAGGAGAGCCACCCACAATTAGCGCAGTCCTAGTGGGTGGGAAGTGGCATCTCATGGTGGCTTTGATTTGCATTTACCCTATGAGTAATGATGTTGAGCATCTTTTCATGTGCTTATTGGCCATTTGTCTATCTTTTCCCAAGAAATATCTATTCAAATCCTTTGCCCAGGTTTAATTGAGTTATTCATCCTTTTACTATTGCATTATAAAAGTTCTTTATTCTGGATACTAGACTTATCAGATATATCCCTTGCAAATATTTTCTCCCATTCTGAGGGTTTTCATATTCTTTTTTTTTTTTTTTTTGACATGGAGTCTCACTCTGTCACCAAGCTGGAGTGCGGCGGTGTGATCTTGGCTCACTGCAACCTCCACCTCCCGGGTTCAAGCAGTTCTCCTACCTCAGCCTCCTGAGTAGCTGGGACTACAGATGCACACCACCACGCCTGGCTAATTTTTGTATTTTTAGTAGAGACAGGGTTTCACCATGTTGGCCAGGATGGTCTCCATCTCTTGATCTTGTGATCTGCCCACCTCAGCCTCCCAAAGTGCTGGGATTACAGGTGTGAGCCACTGCGCCTGGCCAGTTTTCGTATTCTTAAGAGCGTCCATTGAAGGTCAAACTATTTGTATGTTAGATTTCCCAAACACTGATTGTCTTGCTCAAAGATGATCATAACTGCTCATGGTGGCTCATGCCTATAACCCCAGCACTTTGGGAGGCTGAGGCAGGCAGATCGCTTGAGCCCAGGAGTTCAAGAGCAGCCTGGGCAACCTGGAAAAACCCTGTCTCTACAAAAAAAAAAAAAACCATTAGCTGGGCATGGTGGTGTGAGCCTATAGTTCCAGCTACCCGCATAAGGGCTAAGGTGAGAGAATCACCTGTGCCTTGGGAGGTCAAGGCTGCAGTGAGCCGTGATCTCTGCAGCCTGGGTGACAGAGTGAGACTCTGTCTCAAACAAAACAAAACAAAAAAAGATGATCATAATATGCAACATCTGCAGCCATTAAAAAGAATGAGATCATGTGTTTTGTGGGAACATGGATAGAGCTGGAGGCTATTATCCTCAGCAAACTAACATAGGAACAGAAAACCAAATACAACATGTTCTCGCTTATAAGTGGGAGCTAAATGATGAGAACTTATGAACACAAAGAAGGAAACAGCAGACACCGGGGTCTACTGGAGGGTGGGAGGTGGAAGAGGAGCAAAGAGAACTAATTCCTGGGTGATGAAATAATCTGTACAACAAACTCCTGTGACATGAGTTTACCCATGTAACAGACCTTCTCGTGTACCCCTGAACCTAAAAGTTTAAATAAATAAATAAATGCAACATCTTTCTAAGTGGCCTGAATGGTTTTCAGCGGGTTGGAATCACCAGCTCACATGGAGACAATCCTAGGGGACAGCTTGTTAGAGGAGAGGGTCTCCTTGGGCTGGAGCCCTCTTTGTCTGCTGCCCACAGGTAGCTCTATACATGGCAGTATACCCTTCCCTTACCCCCAGGTGCTGGGGCTCAGTGGGAAACTGAGGATGCAGCTTACCTTTCGTATCACACTGGTAGGAAGAGATCCACAATCTTGTCTGAGCCCTGTTGTTCTCTACATTACAGTAATCACCTCTTATCAGGATCTAAACTTTCTTGGCTCTTCCCCTTAGAAAACTAGTCTAACTTGAAGTTAAAACTTAACGCTAACATATAAAGTTTTAACTTTCTGTAAGTGCCACCACCTGAGCTTTAATTTAGTAGTAAAAACATTAGTGGAAATTATTTGAAAATACCCCAGTCGTCAGAGAAATGAAAGACAGGCTGGCTTTACCCTTCCATTAGATGATATCATGAATCACTCTTGCCACGAGGGCATACACTTACACTCAGCGCGTGGCTCCGCAGGTGCTCTTGTCGAGTGAACCTCTTGCCGCAGGTCTCACAGGGGTAGGGCCGCTCGCCTGTGTGTGAACGGATGTGCCGCTTGAGGATGCCCTTCTGTTTGGCAGTGTAAGGGCAGAAAGGACACTTGTGGAGCTTGATGGGGACCACCAGCACATCACCTGGGGAACCAAATGCTTTCATTTAGCTGTGCTGTATGCAGTGACCAACCCTGGCTACCCGCCGGTGAATGGGATCCAGAGCTGGGGAATTCCACCAGCCCAGATGGAGGAGGACACCAACTCTGCCACCAGCCAACAGCAAGACATCATCTGCAATTCCAACTCAGTCTGGCTCCCAATCAGCCCCAGGGTAAAGTAAAGTGGACTCCTTATAATGTCGGGAATGCTATAAGGCACCAGCTTCCACACTTCTGTGTGACTCACAGTTAGAAACTCAGCTTGCATTATAACCTCAGAACACACATGCCTTATTTGGATAACTGGAAGTTTCCCAAAACAATACTCACCCTGATAGTGTTTATTCTGTTTGGTTTCATTTTAAGACTGCTGGGTGAGACTCTGTAATGGACTGAATTGTGTCCCCCTAAAATTCATACCCAAAGTCTGTGTTTGGAGATAAAGCCCTTAAGAAGGTAATTAAGGTTAAATGAGTTTATAAGGTGGGGCCCTAATGATAGAACTGGTTTCCTTATAAGAAGAGGAAGAGACACCAGAGATCGACTGATCTCTCTCTCTTTCTCCCTGCATACCCCCCGCCATTCCTCTCACCCACACCCCTAGCACACACGCAGAGGAAAGGCTATGTGAGGACACAGTAGGAAGGCTGCATCTGCAAATCAGGAAGAGGCCTCACCAGAACCCAACTCTGCTGACACCTTGATCTTGGACTTTGAGCCTCTGGAACTATGAGGATACATTTCTGTTGTTTAAGCTTCCCAGTCTGGGGCACTCTGTTGTGGCAGCCTGAGCTGACTAATGCAACCCTCTGAATTGATCTCACTACCTTCAGAACTTGGAAAACGCTGTTATGATGGATCAGATTTCTAGACCAGAATTCATGCTTTCTTGGACAGTAGTTCCTAAGAATATTTTCCAAGTATACATAGAAGAGGCTTGCTTTGATGCAGACCCTAAATTGTTTGGAATTTATATTAACTCTATATATCTGAAATCATCAAATATCCAGGAATTCATTTAAATCTTTTTCCAATTTATTCCCTCATCTTGCTCATATAACCATTAAGGTGACAATGTAATTATCACTCACATGTATGGAAACTGTTCCGCTCAAGTTCTGTGAGTTACACTTACTGCTATAGTCATCCCTTGGTATCCACTGGGAACTGGTTCCAGGATACTCCTTGGATACCAAAATCCAAGGATGCTCAAGTCCCAAAGTCAGCCCTGAGGATCCTGTGAATACTGTATTTTCCATATGTGGTTGGTTGAATCCACGGATGCAGAAGATATGGACACAGAGGGTCAACTATATTTCAAGATTTCTTTTTTATTTTTCTTTTTTATTTTTTGAGATGGAGTCTCACTCTCGCCCAGGCTGGAGTGCAGTGACACTATCTTGGCTCACTGCAACCTCCACCTCCTGGGTTCAAGTGATTCTCCTGCTTCAGCCTCCAGAGTAGATGGGATTACAGGCACCCGCCACCATGCCCAGTTAATTTTTGTATTTTAGTAGAGGCGGGGTTTCACCATGTTGGCCAGGCTCGTCTCAACTCCTGACCTCAAGTGATCCACCTGCCTCAGCCTCTCAAAGTGCTGGGATTACAGGCATGAGCCACGGTGCCCAGCCCAAGATTTGTTCTCTCTATCCATGCCCTTCAAGATTTATAGACTTCGGTCATATCATATGATATCATATCACCTATGAAGGCACTAGTGACTCAAGCATTCCAGGTACAGAAACCTGGTTCAAGTCGTGGCTCTAGCACTGACCAACCGTGTAGCCCTGGACATCTCACTTAGCTTCTCTGTGCCTTACTTTCCTTATCTGTAAAACAGGTATGATAACAGTTCCCACCTCATAGGATTGTGGTAAGAATGAAATACAGTAACACATAAAGCATAGCACGTGGCACATAGTAAGCACTTGCAAATGTCAGCCATGTTTGTCATCATCGTAGTCTCTTCAGAATTTTTTTATCAGGAAAGCAGTCCAGGCTCTTGTGGTCTCTGTCAACACTGGAGTAACTCTTTTCTCTGGGGTTGGCTTGGGATACCTAACTGGCTCTGTCTTTCCTGAGGTGCTATGAAAAGTATAGCACACTAAATTGAATGTGAGAGTCCAACATCCTTTACGTAAGGGTGGAAACTCTCTTCGGTAAGTTGCCATCCTAATAATGCCTAACATTTTGCATAATCTATAGTGACTCCGAAATCTGTTTCCCAGGATAAAAGCAGCAGCTCAAAAGCTCATCACTGCTCACATATGTGGAATTATTAAATCTTTCACTGCTCACATTGGTACTGAGATACAAGTAAAATAGGAATTTTTTTTTTTTTTTCTGAGATGGATTCACTCTGTCACCCAGGCTAGAGTACAGTGGCACGATCTTAGCTCATTGCAACCTTCGCCTCCTGGGTTCAAGTGATTCTCCTGCCTCAGCCTCCACAGCAGCTGGGATTACAGGTGCGTACCACCACGCCTGGCTAATTTTTGTATTTTTAGTAGAGACAGGATTTCACCATGTTGGCCAGGATGGTCTTGAACTCCTGACCTCAAGTGATCCACCCGCTTCAGCCTCCATAAGTGCTGGGATTATAGGTGTGAGCCACCGTGCTCGGCCTGTTTTTTGTTTTTGACACAGGGTCTCTGTCACCCAGGCAGTAGTGCAGTGGCATGATCATGGCTCACTGCAGCCTCTACCTCCCAGGCTCAGGTGACCCTCCCACCTCAGCTCCCCAAGTAGCTGGGACTGCAGGTGTGTGCCACCACGTGCAGCTAATTTGTTTTTTTTTTTTTTTTTAGATGGAGTTTTGCTCTTGTGCAGGCTGGAGTGCAATGGCACAATCTTGGTTCACTGCAACCTCCACCTCCCAGGTTCAAGTGAATCTCCTGTCTCAGCCTCCCAAGTAGCTGGGATTACAGGCGTGTACCACCATACCTGGCTAATTTTGTATTTTTAGTAGAGACCGAGGTTTTACCATGTTGGTCAGGCTGATCTCAGACTCCTGACCCCAGGTGATCCACCCACCTTGGCCTCCCAAAGTGCTGGGATCACAGGTGTGAGCCACCGTGCCCGGCCATGGGCAGCTAATTTAACGATTTTTTTTTTTTGTAGAGACAAAGTCTCACTATGTTGTCCAGGCTGGTATTGAACTCCTAGGGCTTAAGGGATCCCCCATGCCTCAGGGTCCCAAAGTGCCAGGATTACAGGTGTGAGCCACAGCACCTGGCCAGGAATGATGACCTGTTTCCTAGGATCAAAGTAGCAGCTCATAGCTCATCACCCTGCTCACTCCTCTGGCACTGTGGAACTTCCTTGTTATTTATCTCCGTCACCTTGGCTTTGTACCACACACTTCTTCCTGATTGTCTACAAAAACATAGAATAAAATAGGCCCAGCATAAGTCCTTGAGAAAAATAACTGTTAACTATTTCTCCATCAGAAAAGTATGGATTGTCTCAACACTTTCTTCCCCTTTACTGATTTCCACTCCGCCAATACAACAGTTCACCTGAATCCTATTACGTGACAGGCCATTGTAAGACACCTGTTTCCTCCCTCAAGAAGTTAAGTCTAGCAGGAAAGATATGTAAACATATTCATACAATATGATGCACACATGCAAAGTTCAAAGTGATGAAGAAATATAAATAAAAAGTGATGATTTTCCCTAGGAGTTCAGAGAAGATTTCACAGAAGAGGTTAACTTTGAGCAAGGTTTTAAAAGATGAACAAGAGTTCACCGGGAGTTCAAGACAGAGAAAGGTATCTTGAGCAGGGGAAGAACACGTGCTTAGGCATAGAGGTAAATGAGAATATGAAGTATGACGTGGGGGTTAGGAATGAGGGCAAGGAAGGGACAAGAACTAGATTGTGATGGTCACATTCACTCATTCATTCAGCAAATTTATACTGAGCACTCACTATGTGTCAGGCTCTGTTCTAGGGTCCTGGGGATACAACAGTGAACAGAATAGACCAAAGTCCCTGCCCCTCATGGAGCTAACATGCTGAGAAACTTGGACTTTACCTGTAAGCAGCTTGGATTTTTTTTTTTTTTTTTTTTTTTTTTTTTGAGATGGAGTCTCGCTCTGTTGCCCAGGCTGGAGTGCAGTGGCGTGACCTCGGCTCACTGCAACCTCCAACTCCCGGGTTCAAGTGATTCTTCTGCCTCAGCCTCCTGAGTAGCTGGGACTACAGGACTGAGCCACCGCTCCCAGCCAGCTAGGATTTTAAGCAAGGAAGGTACATGGTCAAACTTTCATGGCCAGATTTAAAAGATCCCTCTGGGCACAATTCAGGGAAAAGACTTTCGAGAGTCAATATTAAAGGTAGGAAGTCCAGGTGCGAGGGGACCATGAGTCTGGATGAAAGATGACAGGAGCTAAGGCAGTAGTTGTGGAGGTGGAGAGGAGACACACTGAGGAGGAGTGAAATTAACAGAAGGAAAAGCAGGTACACGAGGAAAGGGGAGTTCAGTTCGGATTTTACAGGGATTGAGGCTTGTGCAGAGCATCCAGGTGGGAATAAAAATTAAAAAAATAAAAGAAACTACCAAAAACCCCCCTATGACTAGGCGTGGTGGCTCATGCCTATAATCCCAACATTTTGAGAGGCTGAGGCAGGAGGACCACTTGAGCCCAGGAGGTCGAGGCTGCAGTGAGCTGTGATTGTGCCACTGCACTCCAGCCTGGGTGACAGCGTGAGACCCTGTCTCAAAACAAAACAAAACAAAACAAACCTGGCCAGGCATAGTAGCTCACACCTGTAATCCCAGCACTTTAGGAGGCTGAGGCGGGTGGATCACTTAAGGTCAGGAGTTTGAGACCAGCCTGACCAACATAGTGAAACCCTGTTGCTATGAAAAATACAAAAATTAGCTGGGCATAGTGATGCACACTGGTAATCCCAGCTACTTGGGAGGCTGAGGCAGGAAAATCACTTGAACCTGGGAGGCAGAGGTTGCAGTCAGCCGAGATGGCACCACTGTACTCCAGCCGGGGCAACAGAGTGAGACTCTGTCTAAAAAAAAAAACCTCCCCTCTTTGCATTTAAGGTTTTCCATGATCTGACTCCAATCAATTTTTCCCTGTCCCTTCTTCTTACCTTCAGATGGCACTTTCAGGATGCTTCCCTGATCTCCCAGTAGGAAGCCAGTTCTCCTTCCGGACTACTATGAACTCATACCTCTGAGTGTCTTTCAACCCTAGTACCTTTCTAGCATGTGACGTCATTTACATTTGTGTCTTTTTTTTTTTTTTTTTTTTTTTGAGACAGTCTCGCTTTGTTGCCCAGGCTGGAGTGCAGTGGTGCAATCTTGGCTCACTGCAACCTCCACCTTCCGGTTCAAGCAATTCTCCTGCCTCAGCCTCCCGAGTAGCTAGGATCACAGGCACTCGCCACCAGGCCTGGCTAATTTGTTTCTGTATTTTTAGTAGAGACGGGGGTTTCACCATGTTGGCCAGGCTGGTCTCGAACTCCTGACCTCAAGTGATCCACCTGCCTCGCCCTCCCAAAGTGCTGTGATTATAGGCATGAGCGACTGAGCCCAGCCCACATTTGTGTCTTATCTCCTATACAACACCATCAGTTCTTTGAGGGCTGCATCCACGTCTGACTTATCTTTATGTTTTCACACAAAAGGTACTCAAATATCTGAACAAATAAATGAATAACCAAACAAATCAATCCTACTCTGTGCCTTAGCACTTGGAAAAACTATACCCTGGAGCCGTATGAATGAAATAAAAACATGGTAGACAACAGGGCATGGCCAGGGGCCAGGGCAGCTGCCTTGTCACACCACAGCACCTTATAGCAAGAACCTTGACTTTCCAGACCAATAAGGACAGGACCTGAATATATTATAAGTGGCACAGAGCCAAATGCCTATTCCATGATACTTCTTGTGCTTACATGCAGAGGGGTTCAAAGAAAAAAATCATTGCACTGAAATCCTCTACCTACTTGTGTTGCTTTCACTGTTTGTTTAATGAATGAAAGAAGCCACTCCAGGTTTCTGGTTTTAGCTGGGCCACTTACTACTGCATTCTTACGAAACTCACTAAACCTTCTGGGTCACAGTTTCTCCATATTTCCTCTGCCAAACGCATGGCGCGCCATGAGAGACTTGTGGATGTGAAAGGGTGATCAGTCTGTGAAATGCCATTATACACACAGCAATGAGAATTTCAACAAGTTCCCACAGTGTGTTCATGGAAGCGGCCACTATCTTCCCAATGCTGGTGAAGCCAGTGTCTCTGAGAACCAGAAACGGCATTTTCAAGTTGTTTCTTTTTTTTTTCTTTTCTTTTTTTTGAGACAAGTTCTCACTCTGTCATCGAGGCTGGAGTGCAGTGGCACGATCACAGCTCACGACAGCCTCGACCTCCCAGGGTCAGGTGATCCTCCCACCTCAGCCTCCTGAGTAGCTAGGACTATAGGTGCATGCAACGACACCTGGCTAGTTTTTCAATTTTTTTTTTTTTTTTGTAGAGATGGGGTTTTGCCATCTTGCCTGGGCTGGTCTCGAACTCCTGGGCTCAAGCGATCTTCCCACCTTGGCCTCTCAAAATGCTGGGATTATAGGTGTGAGCCACTGCACCTGGCCATTTTCAAGTCTTTCAAGTCTTGTTTTAATCAGACATACTGAGTGCTCTTGCTTTTAAAAAAAAATGAAATTTGAAGCCGGGCACGGTGGCTCACCCTTGTAATCCTAGCACTTTGAAAGGCCGAGGCAGGGGGATCACCTGAGGTCAGTAGTTCGAGTCCAGCCTGGCCAACATGGTGAAACCTCATCTCTACTAAAACTACAAAAACTAGCCAGGCATGGTGGCACGTGCCTGTAATCCCAGCTACTCGGGAGGCTGAGGCAGGAGACTCGCTTGAACCCAGGTGGCAGAGGTTGCAGTGAGCTGAGATCGCACCACTGCACTCCAGCCTGGGCAACAGAGTGAGACTCTGCCTCAAAAAAAAAATTAATAAATAAACCCAGAAATTAGAAAG
This sequence comes from Pongo abelii, assembly GCF_028885655.2. NCBI lineage: Eukaryota > Metazoa > Chordata > Mammalia > Primates > Hominidae > Pongo > Pongo abelii. The sequence continues at coordinate 201,105,077 of NC_071985.2, forward strand.
TTTCAAGACAGGCCAGGCACAATGGCTCACACCTGTAATCCTAGCACTTTGAGAGGCTGAGGTGGGAGGATTGCTTGATCCCAGGAGTTTGAGACCAAATTGAGCAACATAGAGAGACCTCGTCTCTATTATAAATCAAACATACAAAAAATTAGCTGGGTGTGGTGGTGTATGCCTGTAATCACAGCTACTTGGGATGCTGAAGTGGGAGGATCACTTGAGCTCAGGAGGTCGAGGCTGCAGTGAGCTGTGATTATGCCACTGCACTCTAGTCTGGGCAACAGAGTAAGACCCTGTCTCAAAAAAAAAAAAAAAAAAAAAGTCTCGAGACAGCCATTTAGTAATGAATAAAAATAGCTGATCTCCCTTTATTTAAAAGACTTTCACTTCAGAGAATCAGAAGCTAAAAAAACAAAAAGACTTTCACTACTCAATATTTCACTACTAGACTGCAATTCATGAATTTCTTGGCTTGAGGTTCTGTTGTTTTTTTCCTTTTCTTTTCTTTTCTTTCTTTTTTTTTTTGAGGAGTCTTGCTCTGTCACCCAGGCTGGAGTGTGGTGGCACGATCTCGGCTCACTGCAAGCTCTGCCTCCTAGGTTCAAGCTATTCTCCTGCCTCAGCCTCCAGAGTAACTGGGATTACAGGCGCGTAGCCGCCACGCCCAGCCTTGGCTTGAGGTTCTGGAAGCCACGTTTCATCAGTAAGCTGGCAGCCAAGTTTATTTTTGTCCCCTACAAGACACCTTACAACACAATTTCCTCACCTGTTAAGAGGAGTTAACCATATTAACTCAACTCTCAGAACTGTTCAAAGAAACAACCAGGTTCTCTTAAAACACAAAAGCCTACCAAAGGATGTAAAAAATTAGCTCACATGATGTCAAATACTGGCTCTAAAATAGTCTCAAGTCAGCCAGGCGCAGTGGCTCACGCCTATAATCCCAGCACTTTGGGAGGCCAAGGCAGGAGGATCACTTGAGGTCAGGAGTTTGAGACTAGCGTGGCCAACATGGTGAAACCCTGTCTCTACTGAAAATACAAAAATTAGCTGGGCGTGGTGGTATGCGCCTACGGTAATCCCAGCTACTTGGGAGGCTGAGGCAGAAGAATCACTTGAACCTGGGAGGCAGAGGTTTCAGTGAGCCGAGATCGCACCATTGCACTCCAGCCTGGGTGACAGAGCGAGACCCTGTCTCAATCAATCAATCAATCAAATAGTCTCAAGTAGATGGCATCATCAAGCATGCCAGGCTGGGTGCCTAGTCTCTGACAAGCACCTTGGCTGACACAGAGAAGTATAAATCTCTGGAGCATATGTCTCTGGACATTACTTCAATCACATTCTCCCCACACAAAACTGACCTCCCAGAATAGAGGAAATCTAAGATGATATGTGAGAAAAAGTTCTGAAAACTCTCTCATTTGGTCCCCACAACAAACCTGTGAGAGAGGCAGGGCAGGGATGATTATTCCCATTTTACAGATGACAAAACAGACTCAAAGAGATTCAATGATTTAACCAAGGTCCCACTGCCAGTTAGTGGAAGAGAGTGGGTTCCTCCCATGTCTCCAAACTGCCCCCAACACACTTACATTCCAGTTGTAGAGGTAAAACACAAACATACATGAAGAAATAATGCCCTGCATATAGCAGGTGCTCAGTTAATGCATAATGGTGGTGGTGGTGGTGGCAATAATGGTGACTGATGATGATCATAATGAGATGGTGATACTGGTGATGATGGTAGTGATGACAATGGTACTGATGATGATGGTACTGGTAATGGTGATGGTACTGGTGATGATGGTAGTGATGATGATGGTACTGATGATGGTGGTACTTTGATGATGGTAATGATGATGGTGATACTGGAGATGATGGTAATGATGATGATGGTACTGGTGATGATGGTAATGATGATGGTACTGGTGATGATGGTAGTGATGATGATGGTACTGATGGTGATGGTAATGATGATGGTGATACTGGAGATGATGGTAATGATGATGATGGTACTGGTGATGATGGTAGTGATGATGATGGTAATGATGACGATACTGGTGATGATGGTACTGGTTGGTGATGATGGTAATGATGATGGTACTGGTGATGATGGTACTGATAATGTTGGTAGTGACAATGATGATGGTGATAATGATCATGATGATGGGAGAACACAAGGCACAGACAGTGTGTACTAAATCACTGGCAGGGCTGATGAATGCTAAGGGAGCTCACCTGAGTCCTCTCCATACCAGTCAGCCTGGACATCCATCATGGAACTCATGGCTACTCCTGCACCTTCTGGTCTTCCCTCCAAACTCCGAGAAAAGTGATGGTCCCCATCATCCTTGCTCGGGGCAGCGCTGTTGCGCAAGAGCGCCTCCAGGAACTGCTTCATGTGGTAGTTGCTGTAAGCCAAGTCAACAGCCTGGCCGCTTGGCAAGGCCTCCTCCACGTGGGCCAGGTTCAGCGGGGCAGCATACTGCTGCAGCTGTTCACCAACGTCCACCTCCACTGCATCAGCGTCAAATTCCACCTTGGGCTCTATCCGTTTGGGTGGAGTAGAGAGGTCGCTGTCAGCCGAGCCACCGCCAAGGCTGTCTTTCACCACCAGTTCCAAGGGGTGGCAGTCTCCGCAGTCACCGCAAGGGGACTCTCTCAGGCAGTCTACGCTCTTTTCTCCCTCGGCTGGAGAGGAGACCAAGCTCTTGGTACCACAGGAGGTCCCCTCCCGGCCTGAACTGGGGCTTCCACTGTCAACCTGATGAGCCGCCGCTGCCGCCGCCGCTGCCGCCGCCGCCGCTGCTGCCGCCACTGCTGCAGCCACAGCAGCCTCCTTCTCCATCTTTCGGCAAATGTCGAGGGATGACCTAATGTATGTCTTGCAGAAGTTCACCACGTCATTCATCTGCAGGTAGCTGGCAGCCGACATCACTTCAATCACATTTTCCCCACACAAATCCAACTTCCCAGAATAGAGGAAATCTAAGATGATGGAGAAGGCATCAGAGGTGACAATGTCCAAGGAGGCGGTGCTATGCCGCCCGCTGTCCTGGATATAGTGAATGAGCAGGGCTCGGAAGTAGCCGCTGTTAGCAAACAAAATGTTCCTGTGGGCCTTGAAGATCCGCCCTTCCACAATGATGCTGCAGTCACAGAAAAAGTCCCTCTTTCTCTGTTCATTCAGCTCCCCCAAAAGCTTGGCATAATAGGATTGCATCTCCATTGCTCCGCCAGCTGCTGCTGCTCCAGAGTAAATCTGTATCTCTGCCAAGATTTTTCTTAAGTTAATTCACAAATCCCAACCTTTACAAATAAGATTTCTTTTTTCTTTTTTTTTTTTTTTTTGAGTCGGAGTCTCGCTCTGTCGCCCAGGCTGGAGTGAAGTGGCGCGATCTCGGCTCACTGAAAGCTCCGCCTCCCGGGTTCACGCCATTCTCCTGCCTCAGCCTCCCCAGTAGCTGGGACTACAGGTGCCCGCCATCACGCCGGGCAAATTTTTTGTATATTTAGTAGAGACGGGGTTTCACCGTGTTAGCCAGGATGGTCTCGATCTCCTGATCTCGTGATCCGCCCGCCTCGGCCTCCCAAAGCGCTGGGATTACAGACGTGAGCCACCGCGCCTGGCCAATAAGATTTCTTTTAAAATTTTTAAACAATTTTTCCAAAACCAGTGGTCCAATAGTGTCTTTAGGATATGGGCTTCCCAGCACTTTGGGAGGACAAGGCAAGCAGATCACTTGAAATCAGGAGTTTGAGACCAGCCTGCCCAACATGGTGAAACCCCTTCTCTGCTAAAAATACAAAACTTAGCCGGGCCTGTAATCCCAGCTACTAGGGAAGCTGAAGTGGGAGAATCTCTTGAACCCAGGAGGTGTATGCTGCAATGAAACAAGACTGTGCCACTGCACTCCAGGCTGGGTGACAGAGCAAGATTCTGTCTCAAAATAATAATAATAATAATATGGTCTGCTCTGGATCTAATAAAAATAAGAGGTTATCCAACTGGGTTAATTTATGAAGAAAAATAACTATAGCTAATTGCATGTGAGCACAGTGCTTACTGTTTTCCATGAATTCTTTCAATGAATTTATATAAAAACCTTGTAAGTAAATATTAATATTGCCTCCCTTGTTCTGATAAAGAAATTGAGGGTAGGAGATGACCCAGCTGTAACAGATCTGGGACTCAAAATCAGGTCTATTGGCCTCCAGAGCCAATGCTCTAATGTACTACATTCTACTTTCTTCAAGGCTCAAACTATAGAAAATATACACATCTAAGAATCATAGTTGAGGCCAGGCACGGTGGCTCATACCTGTAATCCTAGCACTTTGGGAGGCTGAGGAGGGCAGATCAGCTGAGGTCTGGAGTTTGAGACCAGCCTGGCCAACATGGCAAAACCCCGTCTCTACTAAAACTACAAAAATTAGCCAGGCGTGGTGGCGGGTACCTGAGTCCCAGCTACTTGGGAGGCTGAGGCAGGAGAATTGCTTGAACCCAGGAGGCAGAGGTTGCAGTGAGCTGAGACTGCGCCACTACACTCCAGCCTGGGCGACAGAGTGAGATTCTGTCTCAAAAAAAAAAAAAATTGTACTTGAGTCTTTAGTGTATCAATCTGAAACTGGTTTTCTTTTTTAGAGACAGGGTCTTGGTCTGTCGCCCAAGCCAGAGTGCAAATGGTGTGATCATAGCTCACTACCCCTCAAACTCCTGGAATCAAGCAACCCTCCTGCTTCAGCCTCCCAAGACCTAGAACCATAAGTGCGTACCACTGCGCCTGGCCAATTAAAAAAAATTTTTTTTGTAGAGATGGCAGTCTTGCTATGTTGCCCAGGCTGATCTCAAGCTCCTTGCCTCAAGCAATCCTCCTGCCTCCACCTCCCAAAGTCCTGAGATTACAAGCGTAAGCCACCACACCCAGCCTCCAGCATCCCAATTCAAAACTTTGAGACTGGTTTCCTTTTTTTTTTTTTTTTTTTTTTTTTTTTGAGACAGAGTCTTGCTCTCTCACCCAGGCTGGAGTGCAATGGCGCGACCTCGGCTCACTGCAACCTCCACCTCCCAGATTCAAGCAATTCTCCTGCCTCAGCCTCCCTAGTAGCTGGGATTACAGGTATATGCCACCACACCCAGCTAATTTTTTGTATTTTAGTAGAGATGGGGTTTCACCATGTTACCCAGGCTGGTCACGAACGAGACTGGTCTCCTTTTATCATCATTACACAGAAGTATTTGGTGGATTCTTGGGCTAGCCAGCATGCATTCCCCATTCTTTTGGTTCTAGTGCCTTTTTTGGCTTTGATGGAAGCGTCCTTCCCCCATTCTTGGCCAACATGCTTTGCATAAAACTGGTGCCATCCTCAAGCACCAGGTGTGTAAGCTATAATGTAGGCTAATAAAATTAAGTCATCCCACCCTGTGACCACAGTGATTGGCTCGGAGATGGCCATGTAGTTTTCAGAGCCAATGAAAAGCAATGAAACATTTGCTGGAATTTCAAAAAAGAGCATTCTTTGCTCTGTGGGATGCAGGATGTGAGGGATGTTGCTGCCACACCACCAGGGAAGTCAGCCTAACAAAGATGACAGCCTAGCTCAGGCTGATGGAGCCTGGGGACAACATCAGAGCCCCAACTCAAGCAGTGCCAGAAGCCAATTAAGTTCCTTTTTGGTTTAGCTGGTCTGAGTTGGGTTTTCTTTTTTAAATATTATTTATTTATTTTTGAGATGGGGGATGGGGTCTCACTCTGTCACCCAGGCTGAAGTGCAGTGGTGTGATCTCGGCCCACTCTGACCTCCACCTCCCTGGCTAAAGTAATCATCCTATCTCAGCCCCCCGAGTAGCTGGGACTACAGGTACCCACCCCCACGCCAGGCTAACTTTTTTTGTATTTTTGGTAGAGACAGGGTTTTACCATGTTGCCCAGGCTGCTCTCAAACTCCTGGCCTCAAGTGATCTGCCCCCCTCGGCCTTCTAAAGTGCTGGGGTTACGGGTGTGAGCCACCACACCTGGCCTCTGAGTTGGGTTTCCTATTTCATGCAACTGGGAGACTCCTAACTGACTGATTCCACTACCCTTGGTTAACTCCTGCTTATTATTTATGTCCTGGCCCTTCTCTGTCAATGAACTACAAGCTCTTTGAAAGCATGAGCCATGTCTTATTCAATTTTATATCCCTTACAGTATCTGGCAGAATGCTTTGGACAAAATAGATTTGTTAAGCAAAAAAGGAATATTCATTTCTTAACTGCTTAGTAGATAAACTATAAACCAAGTTTAAAATCCACTTGGGGCCGGGTGTGGTGGCTCACACTTGTAATCCCAGCACTTTGGGAGGCCGAGGTGGGCAGATCACCTGGGGTCAGGAGTTCGAGACCAGCCTGGCCAACATAGTGAAACCCCATCTCTACTAAAAATACAAAAAAATTAGCTGGGCATGGTGGCGGGCACCTGTAATCCCAGCTACTCGGGAGGCTGAGGCAGGAGAATCACTTGAACCCAGGAGGTGGTGGAGGCGGAGGTTGCAGTGAGCAGAGATTGTGCCACTGCACTCCAGCCTGGGCGATAGTGCGAGACTCCATCTCAAAAAAAAAGGTGTGTGGAGGGACTTTTGCCTTTCATTTTAAACCTTTCTGATAGAATGTTTTACTATGTGCATGTATTGCTTTTCTTTTCTTTTGAGACAGGGTCTCACTTTGTTACCCAGGCTGGAGTACAGTGGCATGATCACAGTTCACTGCAGCCTCGACCTCCAAGGCTCAAGCAATCCTCCTGCCTCAGCCTCCCAAGTAGCTGTGACTACAGGCATGCAGCACCATACTCAGCTAATTCTGAAAACATTTTTTTGTAGAGTTGGGGTCTCACTATGTTGCCCTGGCTGGTCTCAATGGTCTCGAACTCCTGGACTCAAGTGATCCTTCTGCCTTGGCTTTTTTTTTGTTAACTAAGAAAAAAAGGAGGCAGGGCAGAGGGGTAAGGAGTTGGTAAGCCAGGTAGATAAATATGTAAGTATGCATAACACTTCTTAACTTGTAGTATGGTCTGATCTACAGGGGCTCTTCCCAGGGCACTTCCGTCTTTCACTGGAAGAGCCTCCTTTCCAGAAATAGCACCTAAAACCAATTTCTTTTGGCTTTCTTACTGAAATTATTTTTTAATATTGCAATTATTTTTATTCTACTTCCTGACTTTGCAAAAGTCTATCCATATAGTATTTTCTTCAAAATTTTCCCCAATCCTGTACTTGGTATATATTGTGTAAATATTTATTTATATCACCCCCATTTGCCTGAAGTGCTCTGCTGCCCTGGGAAGTGCTGAGGGTCACCACTTATTCCAGAAAAGCAGCTCTTAGGGCAGACTGCTCTCAGAAGCACATTTATCCGCACTGTGGCAGGGAACCTCCCAACCATCCCACGGTTCCAACTCAATTCAACGGTTACCGGCTACATACAATGCCTGACACAAGGAAGATGCCAGGAATAGAAAAATGAAACAAGTATAGTGCCTGTCCTCCAGGAGACAGCAGATGCCAACACAACTACCTGCAATACAAACTCTCATATACCCTTGAGGGAGTCCTAGCCAGATCACACAACTGTCTCTGTTCAGAGGCCAAAAGCAGCCTTGAATTCCACCCCCGACCCTTTCTGACAAGACTCCTCCAGTCCCACCAACCTGAGAATAACAAAAACCTGCTCCTCAATTTTAGTAAAATATTGAGCACTATTCCTTATAAAACACTATACAAAGTACAAGCATATTCATTTTACTTTTTAAATTAAATTTTTTAAAAGGCACGGTCTTGCTCTGTTGCCCAGGCTGGAGTGCAGGATCCTGCGCTACCTCAATGCAGCCTGGAATTCCTGGGCTCAAGAGATCCTCCCAACCTTAGCTTCCCGAGTAGCAGGGACTACAGGTGCGCGCCACCATGCCTGGCTTTTACAAGCACATTAGTTTTCACCTCACAATAACCCAGTGCGACAGATACTCTAACTACATCCTCTTTTTCAGAGAAGGAACTGAGATTCAAAGATACAGATAACATCACCAAGTTAGGAATAGAACAGAGATCCGACTGACTCCCGGGTTGACATCCTTAACCACTATGCTAACCGGCCTCCCCAAACCCTCCAGGACAGGATGCGACAGGTTGGGGAAGTCACTCCTTTCTTTTAGGCATGGATCGGAGGAGAAGGACACTGGAGAAGTTTCCATTTCCACACGAAGAATTTCAGGGTCAACTGCTTCTAAATTGCTCGCAAGACAGACCCTCCCCCGTCCAGCACCAGACGACCTGCAGAGGCCACCAGAACCAGCTACAGGGCACGGCCCCCGAGGGTGGGGCCCCGAGGCCTAGCCCCTCCCATGGCCTCCCGCGGACAAAGTGGCCATCGCTGCCACTGGCACTTCTCCAGTGTGGCCGAGCCCCCACGCCTGGGCACCATTCACCGTGGAAGAAGTCGGCGCCGCGACCCCTGGCTGGACGACGCGGAGGGCACCCAATGACAGGGAAGCTGGGGGCCCACGGCCGCGCCTGCCCCTCCCCACGCTGGAAGGGCTCGCGGGGCGGAGGTCCCAGGAGTTGCCAGGGCCAAGCGGTCCGAAGGAGGATGACTGAGTGGGGGCAACCCTGCCCGCTAACCCCAATCTCGGGCCAGCCTCCCGGGTGCTCGGAATCCTCCCCAAACCAACGAAAGCGGCAGCGCCAAACCGCTTCTTGGCGCTCACCTTCCAGCGGGTTCCAGCAGCGCAGCCACGGAGCTCCGCGCACCGACACGCCCCCCTTTCATTCACCTGGCGCCCTCCGATGAGAGGCGGGGCGGCTGGCCAATCGCGGGAGCTCCTGGCCTCGGGAAGGCGGGCCCTTCGGCCAGCAGGGTGGTCAATGGCGCTGGTGCCCCTCGGAGGATGCGCTCTGAAGGCGCCGGTGCTCGCAGGGTGATGGGAGTTGTGGTCTCAGCGCTGGCTTTTCGGGTAAAGATAGAGTGGACAAAACTACAAGTACCAAGATGCCAAAAGTGGCGAGGACCAGTGCTAGCGAAAGGCTGCAGCTCGGTTCGGTCTTTTGAGTCCCACTTGAGGGACTTGCCAAGTACCGGTCTCTTTGTCTGGAGAGCGAAAAGCACGTCGTGGGTATTAATGCAGCCCAGGGAATAAGAGCTGTGACTCATCAGTCCGCACATATTTCACCTACTGGCGCTCTCCGCAAAAATCTGGAAATAAGTGAAATGGTTTAATCGATTCAACAGGTTTTTATTGCATACCCGCGGTTTCCTTCACTGGGTAGTCGTTACAAAAGATAAAAGATTCAGCTCTTCCCTTGACAGGCTCTCCAGTTCATACATACTAGTGAAACGGTTAAATGGCAGTACTAGGTGCTAAGGTGACCGTACAGGCGTGTTCTTGTCAGCTGTGAGCAAGACAAGGCAGCTTACCGCTCTCAGGGAGGTTAGTTCTAATGGGGGTGTATTCGTTTGCTAGGGCTGCCGTACCTAAGTGTCACCAACTGGGTGGCGTCAATAACAGATCTTATTGTCTCACAATCCTGGGGGCATCTAAAAGCAAGATGTTGGCAGGGTTCGTTCCTTCTGAGCGCTGTGATGAAATGGTCTACCCCAGGCTTCTCTCCTGGGCTTGCATATGGCCATCTTCACGTTCACAGGGCATATTCCCTGTATATGTCTCCATGTCAAAATGTCCCCTTTTGGTTGCGGTGAGTCGAGATCGCGCCACTGCACTCCAGCCTGGGGCGACAGAGAGAGAGACTCCGTCTCAAAAAAAAAAAAAAAAAAAAAAAAAGTATTTTTATAAGGATACCAGTCATATTGGATTAGGGGTTCACTCTATGCCAGTATGACTTTTTTTTTTTTTCTTTTCTTTTTTTTTTTTTGAGACGGAGTCTCTCTCTGTCGCCGAGGCTGGAGTGGTGGCGGGTGGATCACCTGAGGTCAGGAGTTTGAGACCAGCCTGGCCAACATGGTGAAACCCCATCTCTACCAAAAATACAAAAATTAGCTGGGCGTGGACCAGTAATCCCAGCTACTTGGGAAGCTGAGGCAGGAGAATGGCTTGAACCCAAGTGGCGGAGATTGCAGTGAATGGAGATCTGGCCACTGCACTCCAGCCTGGGCGGCAGAGCAAGACTCTGTCTCAGAAAAAAAAAAAAAAAAAAAAAAAAGGCTACCCCCTCTGCTGAGAGACCCTAATGAGGAGTAGTGAGCCATGCTAAGATAAAACAGAAAACCGGTTGGTACATATCTAAGAAACACGAGAATGCCATTGGGTTGAGGAAGTGGATGGCAGGTAGACCAGCTTCATGGGCATGCAACCCCTGCGGTGGCACAGGACCACACACTCAGAAAGGGCTGGTGCTTCCAGGTGAGGTTTTTTACTTTACAAAACAAAACAAAAAAAGAGCCAGGTGCGGTGGCTCACACTTGTAATCCCAGCACTTTGGGAGGCTGAGGCAGGCGGATCACTTGAGACCAGCCTGGCCAACATGGCAAAACCCAGTGTCTACTAAAAATACAAAAATTAGTTGGGCATGGTGACACATACCTGTGATCCCAGCTACTTGGGAGGCTGAGGCATGAGAATCACTTGAACTTGGAAGGTGGAGGTTGCAGTGGGCTGAGATCCTGCCACTGCACTGTTTCAAGGAGGAGGAGGAGGAGGAAGAGGAGGAAAGAGGGAAGAGGGAAGAGGGAAGAAGAAGAAGAAGAAGGAGGAGGAGGAGGAGGAAAGAGGGAAGAGGGAAGAAGAAGAAGAAGGAGGAGGAGGAGGAAGAGGAGGAAAGAGGGAAGAGGGAAGAGGGAAGAAGAAGAAGAAGAAGGAGGAGGAGGAGGAAGAGGAGGAAAGAGGGAAGAGGGAAGAGTGAAGAAGAAGAAGAAGAAGGAGGAGGAGGAGGAGAAGAAGAAGAAGATTAATTTACTAACAAAAAGAAAATCTAAATAAATATTTTAAAAATTTAAAAATGAAAGAAAGGGCTGATGCCTGGTTTAATGCTCTGCCATTGCCCTCTTAAAATTCTTAATAGTTTTTGAACAAGGAGCTCTGCATTTTCGTTTTGCATTGGGCCCCACAAATTATGTAGCCAGTCCAGGTGACAGGAAATATGAATGGATAGAGAAGCAAAGGCCAGATTATGTAGGAATTTATAGGCCACCTTAAGGAGTTTGGATTTTTTCTTATAAATGTGAAGGGACACCTTTGAAGGATCTTAAGCAGGGAATAGATAAGATGTGATCTCTCCCCTGCTGATAGATGCTGATAACTGGGGATAGGGTAGAGGTGGTAGAGATGGAGGGGTTTGTTTAGGATATATTTTAGAGCTTGTCAAAAATGTAATTGCAGTTCACTCTAAAGGTAACTTAATAATTTTAGGAGGTAAAATGTCAGCCAAACACCACTGTACTATCTATCAAAGAAAAGTAGTTTACCTATTTCTTGTAAAGTTGGATACCCAGAGAGGGACAGCAGCAGTTACATCTTTCCTCTTAGTGTGGCTGTCCTTGCCACCCAGTTCCTGAAGGCCAGCTCGGGTGCTGAGGACTTTTGGTCATCATGGCAGCAGAGAAAGCATCAGAAGTGAGGAGCACCAAGCTTCTCTGGGCTCAGCCTTTTGAATCTGCTCACCTGGGAAGTCATGTCATTGATGCCTTCACCTTAATTATGACTATACCTGGAACTCACCCTAGTATTCATTCCACATCTCCCGCATCCAGGCTCCAAGTTTCGGGACCCAAATTTTATGACTATGGCACATGCAAGCTGTGCTGGATGACCTAGTAACATTCCAGACTGCTAACGTAAAAGGGCTTTTTGGGGTGGCCTGCATAGAGCATGCCCCTGACAACTAGGCATAGGAAATATCTAGAGGCCTTATGATCTCTAGATCGGATGTGGTCTGCTGCGGGACTTACTCTCTCCACCTAGACCAGCACAACCTTTAGTGTTAGATGCTCTGAACGTCAGTATATTTTTCAAGGTTCATTGAAACCAACCTGGCTAGTTTAAGCAGAAAGCAACCTGGCTAGTTTAAACAGAGAAGAATTCATATAAGGAATTAAGTAATACAAATTGTCAGGGAGGCTAGAGAATGACTCTGCAGGGATAACTCCAAACTGTCCCACCAGGGTAGCTACCCATTTTTGCTGCAGTCAGGAAGGTAAGAAATCAGGACATAATCACTGTACCTGTTAAGCTCAACAACACACTGCTGTGGCTGTGATTAAGGGATTAGAAGTCACCATCACCATTGCTGCCCCTGAAACAGCCTCTCGACCCCTACATGGCTAGTGACTGGACCCTGCAATCCTGCTGCAGACACGCCTCATGCCTCTGCTGCCATACTTCAGCAGCAAGCAGCGGGTGGGTGGCCTCCACCTCATTTCCAACTCCTGGCCATGACATTTTAACTCTCCAGATTCTGCAGCACAGGAAGGGACACTAGAAGGAGATGGGAATGGATACTGAGTGCTAATCAACAGTACCCAGCAGCATGAATGGCACAGCAACATGTCACTGAATCTAAAACTTAAGACCTCCAGAGCAAAAAATAGAGAATTAAAAATTGCTGGTTGGGTGCAATGGCTTATGCCTATAATCCCAGCACTGGGAGAACGAGGCAGGTGGATCACCTGAGGGCAGCAGTTCGAGACTAGCCTGGCCAACATCGCAAAACCACCCCCCTACTAAAAATACAAAAATTAGGCTAGGCGCGGTGGCTCATGCTTGCAATCCCAGCACTTTGGGAGACCAAGGAAGGCGGATCACCTGGGGTCAGGAGTTTGAGACCAGCCTGGCCAACACGGAACGCCTCTTTAATAAAAATACAAAAAAATTAGCCAGGCATGGTAGCACGCACTTGTAGTCCCAGCTACTCGGGAGGCTGAGGCATGAGAATCGCTTGAACCCAGGAGGCAGAGGTTACAGTGAGCAGAGATGGTGCCACTGCACTCCACCCTGGGCAACAGAGCAAGACTCCATCTCAAAATAATAAGTAAATAAAAATAAAAATACAAAAATTAGCTGGGTGTGGTAGCACACGACTGTAATCCCAGCTACTTGGGAGGCTGAAGCATGAGAATCACTTGAGCCTGGGAGGTGGAGGTTGCAGTGAGCTGAGATGGCACCACTGCACTCCAGCCTGGGTGACAAAGCAAGACTCTGTCAAAAAAAAAAAAAAAAAAAATCCTAAGGGATGACTTCCTGGAAAACAAGCAACTCTGTCTTCCCAAAGGGAAATGAGAAAGCATTGCAGCAGGCACTATTTGTTTCCCTTGCCTCTTCCTTAATTGTTTTGATTTAAGATATCATAGAATATTTGGAGCTGTTTATTAGTTTCTACAATGCCAGAGTAATTGATTGAAGTATCAGGGTATAACCCCTTCTCTGGTAACTGACACATTTTTGAGTACTGACTGATGTTGGGAGACAGCTTCTGTCAAGAAGTTGACCTTCTGGAGTGCTACAAAGGATACATTCATGAAAACCTCTAGTGGTTAGGGACAAATTGTGAATACCCACAGAGTGACTTTTGCACTATAAGAAAGCAAAAAACAGGCTGGGTGCAATGGCTCACACCTGCAATCCTAGTACTTTGAGAGGCTGAGGCAGGCAGTTCACTTGAGGTCAGGAGTTCGAGGCCACCCTGGCCAACAGGGCGAAACCCCATCTCAACTAAAAATACAAAAAAAAAAAAAAAAAAAAAAAAAGCCAGGTGTGGTGGTGCATGTCTGTAATCCCAGCTACTCAGGAGGCTGAGGCAGGAGAATTGCTTGAACCTGGGAGATGGAGGTTGCAGTAAGCTGGGATCATGCCACGCACTCCAACCTTGGTGACAGAGTGAGATCCTGTCTCAAAAAATAAATAAATAAATAAATAAAAATTAAAAAGCAAAAACCAAGCTCCCTACCCCTAACACCAGGACATGTTCTGGCCTGACAGTGCCCTGTAGAAGCACTTGCTCTAACTAGGTAAAGGGACAGTGTTATGATGCCAGCAGGCTCCAAGTTCCTAATGGTACAAGTACTTGACCCAGGACAGGATGCTATTGACTTATTTCTCACCAAACCACAACAGTCCTCCCACTAATATATGCACAGAGCCAAGAGCTGTGCTTGAGTAGGATGGGGAGCATGCTCCCTTTCATGGCAATGCTTTGTATGAAAACATAGCAGGAGAGTGATATGATTTGGCTGTGTGTCCTCACCCAAATTTCATCTTGAATTGTAGCTCCCATAACCCCCATGTGTTGTGAGAGGAACCCAGTGGGAGGTAATTGAATCATGGGAGCAGGGTGCTGTTCTCATGGTAGTGAGTAAGTCTCAGGAGATGTGATGGTTTTATAAAGAGCAGTTCCCCTGCACACACCCTCTTGCCTCCCACCATGTAAGACATGCCTTTGCTCCTCCTTCACCTTCCGCCATGATTATGAGGCCTCCCCAGTCATGTGGAACTGTAAGTTCATTAAACCTCTTCTTCTTTAAAATTACCCAGTCTTGGGTATGTCTTTATTAGTGTGAGAACAGACTAATACAGAGAGAAATGAGTATCGGGGGAACCCGCCCCCAATATTTCAACGTAGGTTCTTTCTATTTTCCATAAGTGTCGGCCGGTATGAGAAATAAAGAGAAAGAGTACAAAGACAGGAATTTTACAGCTGGGCCTCCAGGGGTAACATCACATATCGGTAGGTCCATGATGTTCCCTGAGCCACAAAACCAGCAAGTTTTTATTAGGGATTTAAAAAGGAGGGGGGGGCGGTGTACGAACAGGGAGTAGGTCACAAAGATCACATGCTTCAAAGGGCAATAAAGATCACAAGGCAAAGGCAAAATTAGAATTACTGATGAGGGTCTATGTCCCACTGTGCGTGTATTGTCTTGATAAACATCTTAACAGAAAACAGAGTTCAAGAGCAGAGAATCAGTCTGAGCAAAATTTACCATGCTGGAATTTCCCAATCCTAGTAAGCCTCAGGGTACTGCAGGAGACCAGGGCGTATTTCAGTCCTTATCTCAACCACATAAGACAGACACTCCCAGAGCGGCCGTTTATAGACCTCCCCGCAGGAATACATTCCTTCCCCAGGGGATTCCTTGCTGGGAAAAGAATTCAGCTATATCTCTCCTACTTGCATGTCCATTTATAGGCTCTCTGCAAGAAGAAAAATATGGCTCTATTCTGCCCGACCCCGCAGGCAGTCAGACCTTATGGTTATCTTCCCTTGTTCCCTGAAAATTGCTGTTATTCTGTTCTTTTTCAGGGTGCACTGATTTCATATTGTTCAAACACATGTTTTACAATCAAATTGTACAATAGTGGTCCTGAGGTGACGTACATTCTCAGCTTACGAAGATAACGAGATTAAGAGATTAAAGTAAAGATAGGCATAAGAAATTATAACAGTACTATTAGGGAAATGATAAATGTCCATGAAATCTTCACAATTTACTCCTAGTGAGGAGTACTCAGAACAATAGAGAGCCACTTGAGGAACTATACACAATTCACCTCTTCTCAGGGGTTCCCTAAGTTTCCACTGAGAGTGAATGTGTGTGATACTTGAATAATAGAGTCAGGAGCAGCTGGGCACTTCCCAAAAAGATGCAAGAATAGAAGCTGCCCACCTGGTCAGGAGGCGTCTGGTTTATCAGGAGCAATATGGTAGAGTGTGGATAACTTGTGTTGCAACAGATGTAGGCTCCACCTGCCTTCATCCAACAAGGTGCTATAATGTCCTTGCCTGTAACTGATACCAAAGGCAAAACCATCCCCTCTGCATCTCCAGGTTCTGGGCCACCATCTCTCCTCTCCTGGGAGGAATCATGAAGTGGTCACCACAAAATATGTTGCACCTCAATGGAAGTCAGTGTTTGTTTGTTTGTTTGCTTTTAGAGATGGAGGTTTCACTATGTTGCCCAGGTGGAAGCACAGTAGCTATTCACAGGCATGATCCCACTACTCATCAGCACAGGAGTTTTGACCTGCTCTGTTTCCAAACTGGGCCAATTCACCGCTTCTTAGGCAACCTGGTGGCCCCCTGCTCCCAGAAGATCACCATATTGATCCTGAACCTAATGCAGACACCCTGTATGTATGTAATGCATAGTACATTACAGCCCAGAACTCCTGGGCTCAAGTGATCCTACTGTCTCAGCCTCTTGAGTGGCCAGGACTACAAGGCATGTGCCACTTTACCCAGATAGGGTTTCTTATTAATATTAATTTAGGCTGGGCGTGGTGGCATGTGTCTGTAGTCCCAGCTACTCAGGAGGCTGAGGTGGGAGGATCACTTGAACCCAGGAATTCAACACTAGCCTGGGCAACATAGTGAGACCCTGTCTCTACAAAAAATAAAAAATTAGCCAGGCATGGTGGCACATGCCTGTTGTCCCAGCTACTTAGGAGGCTGAGGTGGAAGGATTGCTTCAGCATGGGGGGTTGAGACTGCAGTGAGCTCTGATTGTGCCACTGAACTCCAGCCTGGGTGACAGAGTGAGGCCTGTCTCAAAGAAAAAATTCCATTTAACCCAAGGGCAACTCTGGGTTGTCCCTGCTAATGTAGGGCACTCACATTTATTCTTAGGTGTATGCATTTTCCCCTGGATTAGGTACAGTGGCCACTGCCTCTTGAGTCAATTCCAAACACCCTCTCAATCTGTATTTTACTCCCAGTTGAAGCCCTGACTTTATAGAAAATGTTATAGATGGACGTTTGGACAGGATGGCAGGAACAGGAATGGTCCTCTGGTGTGATTGCCTCAATTTGGTTGTTGTTGTTTGATTGTACTTTTTGTTACAGAAAACTTTTCATATACAAAGTATATTTATTGTAAATATCCTTTATGAGATAAAGAAAGTTCCATTATGGGACAGAAAGACTTAACAGCAGGGCTGCAACCCATTCCCTCTCTTTCCTGGGGTCTGGGGAAAAAGAAATGATCCTGGTCAAATCTTATAAGCATGCTACTAACTCATACCCTTGGTAAACACATGAATAGAATTTACTGGCCGAAAAATAACAGAAAATCCTTATTTATGAAACATTCTTAACCGGATATACCTGGCCTGCCTAGGTTGCTTACTATACATAATCCTGGAATTTACAGATTTATGAGGAACTTGGCTAGCCAGAAAATGGAGGATAGTCATATAATAAACTGTGTAATTAACTGGATATAAGATGGAGATGTTCCATAACCAAAATGTTTCCCTTTCTATAAGTAATGGCATCCACTCCTTGGCCTTGGCCTTGCTTCAGCATGCTCCACAGCTGGGCCCCATCCTGGCCACCCTGGCCTCAATGTCACTAGCGAAGCCTCTCCAGAAAGTTACTGCGGTTTCCCATTCCAGGGCCCCTGCGGCTTCTGGGCCCACCCGCTGCACCAGCATCATCCACCATTTGGTGTTTTCTCATAGAAGATGCAATTTGCTAATATTTTGTTTATGATTTTTGTATTGATATCCATGATTGAGATTGACCCTTCATTTTTATTCTTGTCATATTCTTACCAGGTTTGGTTTCATGGTTATGATGCAGCACAGGTGAGCCCTGTCCTGTATCATAACCATGAAACCAAAAGGTGCTTTTAAAAAGTCTTGGAGCAACTTTTATCGAAGCAGCAGTGCACAGCGGCAGCAGAGGTACCACTCCTTGCAGAGCAGGGCTACCCCATAGGCAGTGTGCCCAGAATAGCAGCTCAGAGGCAGGCCTGCACTCATATTTTTACTTTTAATTATATGCAAATATGATCTTTGCATATAATATAATAAGGGGCAATTTGTGCAGAAATTTCTAGGAAAAAGGTGGCAACTTCCTGGTTATCAGAGTCATTGCCATGGAAAGGGGTGGTAAATTCTGGGTGTTGCCATGGCAGTGGGAAACTGACATGGCATACTGGTAGGCAAGTTTTATGGAAAGCTGTTAGCTAGTCCTCAATTTGGTCCAGAGTCTGAGCCCCAGCTCTGGAGTCCAGTCCTGCCTCCTACGTCAGTTATGCCAACTTCATGCAATGCACTGGAGAGTTCTCACTTTTTCTCTTCTCTGGAAGAATTTGTATAGGATGGTAATTACTCAGTCTCTGCCACAGTCCACTTTTTGACTACTCAACATCCACACTCATTCTTCTTCCAAAATATAAAACACATTGATCTTCTCCCTGAGAGGTAATCTAAGGTCCCATCCAAAGTTACTGTATCATACTTAAAATCTCGGTATGACATGTGGCCTTCTCCATCAAATTCAGATGTATAAAGACGTTATCTGTCTATCACTCAACACTCCCAATATACAATGAGAGAGAAGAAAGGAAGACTACAACTTTCTAAAAATCTATCATTCAAAGGCTGGGCAAGGTGGCTCACGACTGTAATCCCAGCACTTTGGGAGGCCGAGGCAGGTGGATCACAAGGTCAGGAGATCAAGACCATCTCGGCTAACATGGTGAAACTCCGTCTCTACTAA
The DNA here is from genome assembly GCF_028885655.2 of Pongo abelii. NCBI lineage: Eukaryota > Metazoa > Chordata > Mammalia > Primates > Hominidae > Pongo > Pongo abelii. The sequence goes on from NC_071985.2 coordinate 201,123,560, forward strand.
AAACACAAAAAATTAGCCGGGTGTGGTGTAGTCCCAGCTACTCAGGAGGCTGAGGCAGGAGAATGGCATGAACCCGGGAGGCGGAGCTTGCAGTGAGCAGAGATTGCGCCACTGTACTCCAGCCTGGGCGACAGAGCGAGACTCAGTCTCAAAAAAAAAACCTATCATTCAAAAAGCAGGTATTATTTTTGTTTGTTTGTTTGAGACAGGGTCTCGCTCTGTCACCCAGGCTGGAGTGCAGTGAGCATCAAGGCTCACCGCAGCCTCCACTTGCCTGGCTAAAGGGATCCTCCCTCCTCAGCCTCCCAAGTAAGTGGGACTACAGGTGTGCATCACTGGGCTCAGCTAATTTTTAAATTTTTTGTAGGGATGAGGTCTTGCTATATTGCCTAGGCTGGTCTCAAGCTCCTGGGCTAAAGCAGTCCTCCCACTTTGGCATCCCAAAGTGTTGTGATTAAAGGCATGAACCACCATGCCCTGCCGGTTGTTAGGTCTTGATCAACCAATTAGCCAGCCCCTGGATAGATTCTCTGGAAGGATCTTCCTAGTCCATTTTTCTCTATGTCCACCTCCAGGGGGGCATTGGAGAAAAAGTTCTTGGCAGCTGCTCAGCTGTGCTGATTACTAATCTGTTGACTCTTGGCTTTAAACCCACTGTCTATGCTCTGCTTTCTAATGCCAGAGCTGAAACTGAAAACCTCCATTCTTTTTTTCCAGCTGCCAGTGGAGTACACTAGAGGGAAACTGCAAAGCTAGAAGCTCCTGTCAACTTCTTATACCCATCAGCATCCCCTCAGCAATGATTTTTCACCTCGTAGCTGCAGTTTATTCCAGTATAAGCAGTTGATTTGTTTGCACTTTTCTACCATTCACAGAATCATCAACTTCACTGTGGTCCCCTCAAAGACACCTGTCACTGCCAAGCAGCCTCCTTGCCTCAGATGTCAGGGTTCCAGCTAGGGTTGCCAGACTTAGCAAAGAAAAATACAGAGCATCAGTTAAATTTGAATTGTAGATAAACAATAAATAATTTTAAAGTATAAATATGTTCCAAATCTCACATGGTGCATAGACTAAAATTATTCATAGTTGGCTGGGCACGGTGGCTCATGCCTGTAATCCCAGCTCTTTGGGAGGCTGAGGCAGGTGGATCACCTTAGGTTAGGAGTTTAAGACTAGACTGACCAACATGGTGAAACTCATCTCTACTAAAAATACAAAATTAGCCAGGCATGGTGGCGCATGCCTGTGATCCCAGCTACTCGGGAGACTGAGGCAGGAGAATCGCTTAAACCCAGGAGGCGGAGTTTGCAGTGAGCCAAGATCGTGCCATTGCATTCCAGCCTGGGCAACAAGAGCAAAATTCCATCTCAAAAAATAAAAAAATAAAAAATAAAAATAAAGTATTCATAGTTTTTCTGAAATTCTAACTTAAAGGAGTGTCCTGTATTTTACCTCGCAATCTTAGTTCTAACTTCTAAATTGGAATAACCTCACCCTCTTCCCTATGGTTCCCAGATATAAGGGTGGCAGCTACTTCCTCTTTATGATTCTCTTCATGATACTTTAATTTCCCTTTTTGCCTTTGGTTCTCTAATACCTGCTTTAAAAATATTTATAGGGCTGGGCGTGGTGGTTCACGCCTGTAATCCCAGCACTTTGAGAGGCTGAGGTGGGCAGATCACGAGGTCAGGAGATCGAGACTATCCTGGCTAATACGATGAAACCCCGTGTCTACTAAAAATACAAAAAATTAGCCGGGCATGGTGGCAGGCACCCGTAATCCCAGCTACTCAGGAGGCTCAGGCAGGGGAATTGCTTGAACCCAGGAGGCGGAGGTTGCAGTGAGCCGAGATTGCTCCACTGTGCCATTGCACTCCAGCCTGGGTGACAGAGCGAGACACCATCTCAAAACACACACACAAACACACACACACACACACACATATATATATATAATGTTAGCTGGGCACAGTGGCTCACTCCTGTAATCCCAGCACTTTCGGAGGCCAAGGCAGGCAGATCACCTGAGGTCAGAGTTTGAGACCAGCCTGGCCAACATGGTGAAACCCCATCTTTACTAAAAATACAAAAATTAGCCAAGCATAGGGGCCCACACCTGTAATCCCAGCTACTTGGGAGGCTGAGACATGAGAATCACTTGCACCCTGGAGACAGAAGTTGCAGTGAGCAGAGATCACGCCACTGCACCCCAGCCTGGGCGACAGGGCAAGACTCTGTCTCAAAAATAATAATAATAAAATAAAATGTATGTTAAATTATTTCTTAAAATAATTGAAGTCATATTGGATCCTGACTGATAGACCATCAATCACAGCCCACTTCTTGCTGATGTGGATTCCGGGGACACAGGAATGACCTTAAAAGTTGAAAGTTCACAGACTTTTATCAGCCAGGCTCACAGTGTTGTGTTGCAATATGTTTGCTCAGAAATTTAGTAGGCTTTGAAGTCGGGCATGGTGGCATGCACCTGTAGACCCAGATACTTGCGAGGCTGAGGCCAGAGGATCACATAAAGCCAGGAGTTACAGGCTAGCCTGAGCAACATGGTGAGATTCATCTCTAAAAAGCAAACAAACAAAAAAATTCAGTAGGCTTCTAGCCTTTTTGCTTCTAATAAATATGCTTCTATATTGAAGAAGCTACAGCCCAAACTCTCTTCTAGACATAGTTTTAAAGCCTGAGAATTGTTGCTGGTATTGCTGATCTCTGAGCTCTGCCCATCAACCCTTCTCCATGGCCACCTCCTTAAGTCTCCTTGAAACAATAGGTAAGCTCATTCCCGAGTGCTGCCAAGTGAAAGGTGCTTTTTTTTCAAGATGCCACATTTTTAACTCCTTCAAGGATGCTCCTTTGCTGCCATCACTAATAACTTATCCAGCAGGCGCAGTGGTTCACGCCTATAATCCCAGCACTCTGGGAGGCTGAGGCAGACAGATCATCTGAGGTCAGAAGTTCAAGACAAGCCTGGCCAACATGGTGAAACTCTGTCTCTACTAAACATACAAAAATTAGCCAGGCATGGCAGGACACGGCTGTAATCCCTGCTACACAGGAGGCTGAGGCAGGAGAATCACTTGAACCCAGGAGGTGAAAGTTGTGGTGAGCTGAGATCGCGCCACTGCACTCCAGCCTGTGCAACAAGAGTGAAACTCCATCTCACAAAATAAATTAAATAAATAAATAAATAAAAAGCTATCCGATTATGGACAAACAAAACAGTGTGTAACTGATATAAGGATAGACATAGAGATTAATAGAATCGAATTTAGCATCCAGAAATAAACCCAAACATCTATGACCAATGAATTCCAACAAAAGAGTCAAGACCAATGGGGAAAGAACAGTCTCTTCAATAAATGGTCATGGCACAACTGGAAACCACATGCCGAAGAATGAAGTTGGATCCCTACCTCATTCCATATGCAAAATATTTATTCAGAATGGATCACTAGCCTAAATATAAGAGCTAAAACTATAAACTCTTAGAAGAAAACATAGGTGGCCACTGTGAAAAACCTCAATTCCAGGAAAGCCTCTAAGATTTTTAGTTTATTCTTCCTTGTGTAAGATTACATTCTTCCCATAAATCCTTCCCTTAAGTCAAAATAACCTTCATGTTATTGAAGTTTGGTGGATTCCTCAAAAACTTAAACATAGGATTAGCATATCATCCAGCAATTCCACTCTTGGGTGTATACCCAAGAGAAATGAAAATATATGGCCAGGCTTGGTGGCTCATGTCTGTAATCCCAGCACTTTGGGAGGCTGAGGTGGGTGGATCACCTGAGGTCAGGAGTTTGAAACCAGCCTGACCAACATGGTGAAACCCCATCTCTAGAAAAATACAAAAATTAGTTGGACACAGTGGCAGGCACCTGTAATTCCAGCTACTTGAGAGGCTGAGGCAGGAGAATCACTTGAACCCAAGAGTCCAAGGCTACAGTGAGCCAAGTTCACACCACTGCATTCCAGCCTGGGCTACAGAGTGAGACCTTGTCTCAAAACACAAACAAACAAACAAACAAATTAGCCAGCATGGTGGCGTGTGCCTGTAATCCCAGCTACTCGGGAGGCTGAGGCAGGAGAATTGCTTGAACCAGGGAGGGATGTTGCAGTGAGCCGAGAATGCTCCACTGCACTCCAGCCTGGGTGACAGAGTAAGACTCCATATATTAAAAAAAATTATATATCCACAGAGTAACTGGCACATGAATGTTTATAGCAGTTTACAACACCACTCCTGTAATCCCAGGACTCTGGGAGGCCTAGGTGAGAGAACAACTTGAGCCCAGGAGTTTGAGACCAGCCTGGGCAACATGGTGAGACTATGTCTCTAATTGAAAAAAGAAGAAGAAAGAGAAGAAGAAGGAGTCAGAGAAAGAAGAGTAGGAGGAAGAGGGGGAAGAAAGAAGAAAAAAGAAAAAGAAGAAAAAAATAGGGGTAAATCTTCATTACTTTGGATTTAGCAATGAATTCTTAAATTTGACACCAAAAGCACAAGCACAAAATAAAAATTGGTAATTATCAATTGATAATTGATAATTGGACTTTAACAACTTAAAATTTTGTTTTATCAAGAATGTGAAAAGATAACCTACAGAAAGGGAGAAAATATTTGCAAATCATGTATCTGATAAAGTTGCAGAATATATAAAGAACTCTTACAACTTGGCCAGGCATGGTGGCTCATGCCTATAATCCCAACACTTTAGGAAGCTGAGGCAGGAGGATGGCTTAAGGCCAAGATTTCTTTTTTTTCCTATTTTCTGAGGCAGAGTCTTGCTCTTGTCACCCAGGCTGGAGTGCAATGGCATGATCTCCACTCGCAACCTTCACCTCCCAGATTCAAGCAATTCTCCTGCCTCAGCCTCCCAAGTAGCTGGGATTACAGGCACCTGCTACCATGCCTGGCTAATTTTTGTATTTTTAGTAGAGGGGTTTCACCATGTTGGCCAGACTGGTCTTGAACTCCTGACATCATGATCTGCCTGCCTCAGCCTCCCAAAGTGCTGGGATTACAGGCAGGAGCCACCGTGCCCGGCCAGGCCAAGATTTCAAGACCAGCCTGGGACACATAGCAAGACCCCCATCTCTACAAAAAATTTAAAAATTAGCTGAGCGTGATGACACATCCCCATACTCCCAGCTACTTGGGAGGCTGAGGGAGGAGAATCACTTCAGCCCAGGAATTGGAGGCTGCAGTGAGCTATGATTGCACCACTCCACTCCAGCCTGGGTGACAGAGCAAGATCCTGTCTCAAAAACAAGCAAACAAACAAACAAAAAGACTCTTAAACTCAACAACATGTTAGATATGAGTTCTAAATTTATGTTCGAAGAATCAATATGTCAGTATGTTCAATTCTTTGCCTTCTACTTTTAAACTTAACTTCCTCATAAAGGAATGTTTTTCGATTACCTGCTCCACCCTGACTCACTCCGACTACCTGCTTTACCCTGACTCATTCTGATTACCTGCTACCTGCTCCACCCTGACTCATTCTCCACCTGCATAACCATTTTTCCTACCAAACCACTCACCCGGTCACTCTCTTTAAATTAGTCAGTCGGAATTAGTTTAGCCTGTGCTGTGTAACCCTAGCCAACAGGGGAACGACACAGCAGCAGGGGCCACATGCGTCAGGGATAAAAACCCCTTCCCCTCCCTTGTCCAAGTGTGTGCTCACCATTGCTCCATCTGTAAGGGTGCACCCTTCTATAGAAGTACCTTGCCTTGCTGAGAATTAAAAAGAAAATTTTATATTCGAGTGCTGTATATTTTGCAGCACCGAAACTTTATTTACAACAATTTGGGGGCTCATGCGGGATTACATTCCCCTCCAGGGGTGGTCTCTGGTTCTCTCTCCTGAGGAGGCATGCCCCGCCCTCTAGTGGCGGCCTCAAGGGTGAGAAATCAAGACCCACCCAGTGCAAGGAATAACCCCAGCTCTCAGCAACAGGGAAAAACAAAATGGCCAGCAACCTAGCTTAAATGATCCTCACATACTGCAGCGATGACTCTGTAGGATCTAGCCTTAGAGGGCCTTTGGGTTTTCTCTTCATGTGCAGAGACAAGAGATAGTAGAAATAAAGACACAAGACAGAGAGAGAGAGAAAGATAGCTGGGTGCGGGGGCCACTACCACCAAGATGCGGAGATCGGTAGTGGCCCCAAATGCCTGGCCATGCTGCTATTTATTGTATACAAGGCAAGGGGGCAGGGTTAGGAGTGTGAATCATCTCCAAAGATAGGTAAGGTCATGCAAGTCCCATGTCCACCAGACAGGGGGCCCTTCCCTATTTGGTAGCCGAGGCAGAGAGAGAGAGGGGACAGCTTACGTCATCATTTCTTCTATGCATTTCTCAGAAAGATCAAAGACTTTAATACTTTCACTAATTCTGCTACTGGTATCTAGAAGGCGATCCAGGTGTACAGAATGGAACATGAAAGTGGACCAGGAGAGTGACCGCTGAAGCACAGCATCACAGGGCCTCCGGATGGCTGTGGGCAGGCCTAACTGATGTCAGGCTTTCCACAAGAGGTGGTGGAGCAGAGTGTTCTCTAACTCCCCCAGGGAAAGGGAGACTCCCTTTCCTGGTCTGCTAAGTAATGGGTGCCTTCCCAGGCACTGGCACTACCGCTAGACCAAGGTCTGTCAAGTAACGGGTGCCTTCTCAGGCACTGGCATTACCACTAGACAAAGGAGCCCTCTAGAGGCCCTGTCCGGAAGTGACAGAGGGCTCACACTCTTGCCTTCTGGTCACTTCTCACCGTGTCCCTTCAGCTCCTAACTCTGTATGGCCTGGTTTTCCTAAATTATAATTGTAGAACAGAAGTTATTAATAAAAGTAATGCTACAAACTAAAGATTAATAATATTAATATATAATCATGTCTATATTCTATTTCTAATATAACTATTGTTATTCTAATTATTTATTACACTGGAACAGTTTGTGCCTTCAGTCTCTTGCCTTGGCACCTGGGTGACTTACTGCCCACACAGACCAAGGAAGGAGAAGTGGCGGGAGCCAGTAAAGTGTTTCTTTGGTGGTCAGGACTAAGGAAAAAGCCGCGGGGTGGTAAAGCATTCCTTGGTTAGGACATACCAAGGAGAGAGAAACTGCAGGAGCAGTAAAGCATTCCTTAGTCAGGACTAGGGAAAGAAAGCCTTGGGGGGCGGTGAGGTATTCCTTAGTCGGGATGTCTTGGAGGTTAAGAAGAGGTGAGAAATCCCCATGAGTGGGGCTTGAACCCCAGAAAGAGGTGAGAAATCCCCATGGGGGGGGTTGAACCTCAAAAAAGAGGTGAGAAATCCCCATGGCAGAGGGGTTGAACCTCACACAACCCCCCCTCCAACTTTCCTTTCTTCTGGGGGAAGAAAAAGTAGCTCCACTCTCCTAGGTGAAGGGGAAGGAAGGGGGAGAACAGCAGCATAAGTGCCTGGCGGAGGCAGGGAAAGACCAGCAGAGAGGAAAGAGAGAAAGAGAGGCGTGGGGAGGGGAGAGATAAAGAGACAAAGAAGGAGTCAAAGAGAGAGAAAGAGACAGAAAGTCAAAGAGAGAGAAAAAGAGAGATAAAAGTAGTAAAGAGAAAACAGTGTACCCTATTCCTTTAAAAGCCAGGCTAAGTTTAAAACCTATCATTGATTATCGAAGGTCTTCTCCGTGACCCTATAACACTCCAATACAACCTTGTTCTCAGTGATAACAAGGGTGTAGCCGAAAGGCACTAAGGCCACTGACAACCTTTAGCCTTCCTATCAAAAATCCTTGGCTGGGCGTGGTGGCTCATGCCTGTAATCCCAGCACTTTGGGAGGCTGAGGCAGGCAGATCACCAGGTCAAGAGATCATTAGATCCTGGCTAACACAGTGAAACCCCATATCTACTAAAATTATCTGGGCATGGTGGCGGGCACCTCTAGTCCCAGCTGCTTGGGAGGCTGAGGCAGGAGAATTGCTTGAACCCGGGAGGCAGAGGTTGCAGTGAGCCGAGATCGCACCACTGCACCCCAGCCTGGCAACAGAGCGAGACTCTGTCTCAAAAAAAAATACAAAAAATTAGCTGGGCATGGTAGCGGGCACCTGTAGTCCCAGCTACTCGGGGGGGCTGAGGCAGGAGAATGGCATGAACCCGGGAGGCGGAGCTTGCAGTAAACAGAGATCGCGCCACTGCACTCCAGCCTGGACAACAGAGCAAGACTTCGTCTCAAAAAAAAAATAAATAAATAAATAAATAAATAAATAAAAATAAAAATCCTTAACCCAGGAACCCGCGGATGGCCCAAATGCATTCAATCTGTAGAGGCAACTGCTTTGCTAGCAGAAGAAAGTACAAAAATAACTTTTAGAGGAAACATCATTGTGAGCACACCTCACCAGTTCAGAACTATCCTAAGTCAAAAAAAAAAAAAAAAAAAAAAAAAGCGAAAAGGTAGCTTACTAACTCAAAAATCTTAAAGTATGGAGCTATTCTGTTAGAAAAAGATGATTTTATATTAACCACTGATAATTCCCTTAACCTAGCAGGTTACCTAACAGGGGATCTAAATCTAAATTAATTACCATACAAAGGCCCTACCAGACCTAGGAGGAACTCCCTTCAGAACAGGATGCTAGATGGTTCCTCCCAGGTGATTGAGGGAAAAAAACCACAATGGGTATTCAGTAATTGATAGGGAAACTCTTGTAGAAGCAGAGTTAGGAAAAGTGCCTAGTAATTGGTCTGCTCAAACGTGGGAGCTGTTTGCACTCAGCCAAGCCTTAAAGTACTTACAGAACCAGAAAGGAACCGTCTATACCAATTCTAAGTTAATTTGGACTAAATAAGGTCTTATTAATAGCAAAGGATAATTGAAATCCCAAACTTACAAGGTTTTCAACAAAAGTAAAATTTGCTAAAAGTTAACAGTGTAACTTGTATTATCCTAACTTCTAATCTTGTGGCCTTAGGCAGTCTAGTCCACAGACATGAAGGAAGTTTGCTTTGGAGAAAATTTTTTTAAAAAAAGGAGGGGAAGAATTTATATAAAAAGAATGTTATATGGTAAATTCTTATCCTAAAATAAATTAATTGGCTGTTTTAAAAAAAAGGATGTTTGCAACAAGTCAGAAGGTTGAGGCATGTCGACGATTGTGAAAGTCGTAAAAGAAAAAAGTTATAAAAGGGAATTTATGCAAGAAATGTTGTATAATTTAGAAGTAATTAGGCCTCCTGAATGTAAAACTATTGAAGAAACAGTTTATGTGCAAGGTGTACAAGGAAACTAAAATATACTTTTGGTAAAAGGATTATAAGGAGGCATAAAAATGTGAATTTTTACCTACATTAAAAGGTTAAAAAATTTGTTTTATAGGTTTGAGCAAGTTTTAAAATGTTAATTGTAAAGGAAATTCTGTGTGTAAACATATTGGCTAAAGTTAAGGGAGTATCATCCAGTTTTTCTGTGAACTGGACATTAAAATAAAAGCACAACAGGTTTTTTTTAAAGCACTAACCTGTTCTTTTTCTTTCTTTCTTTCTTTTTTTTTTGAGACAGAGTCTCGCTCTGTCACCCAGGCTGGAGTGCAGTGGCACAATCTCGGCTCACTGCAAGCTCCACCTCCCGGGTTCATGCCATTCTCCTGCCTCAGCCTCCCAAGTAGCTGGGACTACGGGTGCCTGCTACCACGCCTGGCTAATTTTTTGTATTTTTAGTAGAAACGGGGTTTCACTGTGTTAGCCAGGATGGTCTCGATCTCCTGAACTCGTGATCTGCCCGCCTCTGCCTCCCAAAGTGCTGGGATTACAGGCGTGAGCCACCATGCCCGGCCCTAACCTGTTCTTTAACAAAAATTATAAAAGGTTTAAAAGAGCCTATAAAAATCTTACCTTATGGTCAGACATTAAAATTGAATAAATATGTCTACAAGGTTTTATTAAAATTGTGTTTAACATTAATAACACCTAATATAAAGGTGAAATTTAGCTTATCTGGTATAAAAATCATACAGGAAGCATTGTCAAATATAAACTGGTGTTTGGCTTTCTTTGGTCTAAAAACTAATAAAAATAGATGCTAAAGGAAATTTCTTAGTAAGAAGGCATCAAGGACGATAAATTCCACTGCTGATGTCCCCACATTTAAAACAAAAGATCAGTTTCTTAGAAATTATATACTTGGTTTATCTTCCACTTTCCTTTCTCTCAAAACTAAAAGTCTTTTAGCACAGGTACCACCCCTAAAATTTCCGGTAAACCAGCACCAGCCTGAGAATCATGTTCTCATCAAAGGGTGAAAAGAAGGAAAACTCGAGCCAGCCTGGGAAGGACTCTACCTTGTGCTGCTAACCACCGAGACTGCCGTTCGTTCAGTGGAAGGGGGATGGACTCATCACACCCGAGTCAAGAAAGCGCCGCCCCCTCCAGAGTCATGGGCCATAGTCTCAAGGGAAAACCTTACCAAACTAAAGCTAAGAAAAATTTAACTCTCTTTCATCTAGTCTATTACTCTTTCTTCTTTCCTCGCTCTATTGCTGACCATCTAGTTATTAACATAACCAAGTCAATTTCGCCTCAAACTATTGCATTTAATGCTTGCCTTGTTATACCCTGTGGGGACTTACCAAGTCAAAGACAGCTCTCTACTTCAGAAAAGTACCTCTGTCCCTCCTGACTCTTCTCAGACTGGGCATTAGTGAATTGGGACCATTTAATCCGGGGAGATTTCAATAAAGACCCCAATGTCAACCAGGAGTCTTGCTCCTCGATGGAGAGCTTTTATACCGTAATTGGTCCAACATTCTGTGGACCACTAAAGAGCAAGGATGGACTGCTCCAATCGGTTTTTGTAATTTCCTAAAACCATACCTTCATTTTACTAGAGGGACAGCCCCCACCCCACCGCCAAATGTCAGCTAAACCAGTGCAATCCCATACAGGTTATTATCTCAAACCCTCAAAATTCTTCCCCTTTTATAAGCCAGTACGCTTCTTTAAGCGGGTTTTATGGTATATGGGGGCTAAGGTTTCAGGGACTGACCCTATTGGATTCTTCGAAATGCATTTCTTTGATCCCCTGCCACCTGCACCTTCCTCTAAGCCTTCTTCCCAAACCTCTCACAAACGGAACAATTGCTCCTCCTCCATCTAACGACAAGACCAAGATAGCTATCATAGAAGTTAAAGATTTAAAACAAACTTTGGCAATTAAGACAGGATACCAAGATGCAAATGCCTGGTTGGAATGGATCAAATATTCCATCCATATGTTAAAGAAAAGCAATCGTTATGCTTGTGCACACGGCGGGCCAGAGGCCCAGATTGTCCCCTTTCCATTAGGGTGGTCCTCCAGTCGACTGGGCGTGGGCTTCTTAGTGGCTCTTTTCCAGGATTTTACAGCTTGGAGTAATAAGTTGTGCCACACTCTCTCTCTGCTATATCCCAAAGTCCAGTACCTTGCAGATCAGCCCCCGAGGGCCATCCAGTTTTCATCTCCCAACACTAAGTTCACTTCATGTCTCTCACAACAGGAAACTTAGCATTCCTTGGAGACCTGAAGGGATGCAGTGAAGTTAAGAATTTTCAAGAGCTTATCAGTCAGCCCTTGTTCATCCCCAAGCAGATGTGTGGTGGTATTGTGGTAGACCTTTACTGGACACTCTGCCAAATAACTGGAGTGCTTTAGTCCAGTTGGCTATCCTTTTCACCCTGGCATTTCATCAACCAGAGGAAGGAAAAATAAGACATCATAAAGCGAGAGGAGCCCCTTATGGGTCTTTCGACTCTCACGTCTATTTAAACACAACTGGAGTCCAATAGGTAATACCAAATCAACTTAAAGCCTGAAATCAAATAGCTGCAGGATTTCAGTCAATATTTTGGTGGGTGGCAATTAATAAAAATGTAGATTGGAGAAACTACGTCTACTACAACCAACAGCGATTTGTTAACTACACTAGAGATGCTGTTAAAGGAATAGCTGAGCAATTAGGGGCTACTAGCCGGACAGCTTGGGAAAATAGGACAGCCTTAGACATGATATTAACAGAAAGAGGAGGAGTTTGAGTCATGATTAAAACTCAGTGTTGTACCTTCATCCCAAACAACATCGCCCCTGATGGAAGCATAACAAAGGCATTGCAAGGTCTGACTGCTCTATCCAATGAGTTAGCCAACAACTCAGGGGTAAATGATGCCTTTACAGGATGGCTAGAAAAGTGGCTCAGTAAATGGAAAAGAATAATAGCCTCAATTCTTACTTCCCTCACAGCCGTAATGGGTGTACTTATTCTTGTCAGGTGCTGTCTCACACCATGCATCTGTGGTGCAGAGTTCATAAAAATGGCACTTACTAAATCCTCCTTAACTATCCTCCACCTTATCCAGAGAAGCTTCTTCTTTTGGAAAATCAAGCAAAACAACTAAGCCAAGACATGTTAAAAAGAGTTAGAAAAGAAAGAGCTGTAAGGAAATGCAAGAGAAGGGGTTGTTAGATATGAGTTCTAAATTTCTTTTCAAAGAATCAATATGTCAGTAAGTTCAATGCTTTGCCTTCTATTTTTTTTTTTTTTTTTTTTTTTTTGAGTCGGAGTCTCGCTCTGTCTCCCAGGCTGGAGTGCAGTGGCGCAATCTTGGCTCACTGCAACCTCCGCCTCCCGGGATCAAGCGATTCTCCTGCCTCAGCCTCCCAAGCAGCGGGGACTACAGGCACCTGCCACCATGCCCAGCTAATTTTTTTGTGTTTTTAGTAGAGACGGGGTTTCACCGTGTTAGCCAGGTTGGTCTCGATCTCCTGACCTTGTGATCCGCCCGCCTCGGCCTCTCAAAGTGCTGGGATTACAGGCGTGAGCCACCATGCCCAGCCGCCTTCTACTTTTAAACTTAACTTCCTCATAAAGCAAACTTTTTCGATTACCTACTCCACCCTGACTCATTCCGATTACGTGCTACCTGTTCCACCCTGACTCATTCGCCACCCTGCATAACCATTTTTCCCGCCAAACCACTCACCTTGTCACTTGCTTTAAATTAGCCAATCGGAATTACTTTTACCTGTGCAGTCTAACCCTAGCCAATAGGGGAATGACACAGCAGCAGGGGCCATGTGCGTCAGGGATAAAAACCCCTTCCCCTCCGTTGTCCAAGTGTGTGCTCACCATTGCTTTATCTGTAAGGCACCCTTCTATAGAAGTAACTTGCCTTGCTGAGAATTAAAAAGAAAATTTTATATTCGAGTGCTATTTATTTTGCAGCACCAAAACTTTATTTACAACAAACAAAAAGATGAAACATCTCGTTTGAAAATAGGCAAAAGACTTGATAGATATTTCTCAAAAGAAGACGTATAATCGTCCAATACATACATGAAAAGATGCTCAACATCATTGGTAATTGAGAAAATGTAGGCTGGGCACAGTGGCTCATGCCTGTAATCCCAGCACTTTGGGAAGACAAGGCAGGCAGATCACGAGGTCAAGAGATGGAGACCATCCTGGCCAACATAGTGAAACCCTGTCTCCACTAAAAATACAAAAATTAGCTGGGCATGGTGGCACACACCTGTGGTCCCAGCTACTCAGGAGGCTGAGGCAGGAGAATTGCTTGAATCCAGGAGGCAGAGGTTGCAGTGAGCCGAGATCGTGCCGCTGCACTCCAGCCTGGTGACAGAGCGAGACTCCGTCTCCAAAAAAAAAAGAAAGAAAGTGTAAATCAAAACCATAATGAAATACCACTTCATGCCTTCACACCCAACAGGAGAACTTCATCAGAAAAACAGATCGGGTGTGGTGGTTCACACCTGTAATCCCAATACTTTGGGAGGCTGAGGCAGGCCGATTGCTTGAGTGCAGTTCAAGACCAGCCTGGGCAACATGGCGAAACCCTGTCTCTACAAAAAATACAAAAATTAGCCAAGTGTGGTAACACACGCCTGTTATCCCAGCTACTCAAGAGGCTGAGGTGGGAGGATCGCTTGAGCCTAGGAGGCAGAGGTTGCAGTAAACCAAGATTGAGCCAAAGCACTCCATCCTGGGTGACAGAATGAGACTCTGTCTCAAACAAAAACAAAAACAAAAAAACAAACAGATAATAACAAGTATTGGCAAGGGTAGAGGACAAAGCAATTCTATTCTGGATGTTAATCTACCATGTTGACTTCTGATTAACCTCAGTTCCAGGAAAGCCTCTAAGATTTTTAGTTTATTGTTCCTTGTGTAAGATTACATTCTTCCCATAAATCCTGCCCTTAGGTCAAAATAACCTTCATGTTCTTGTACTTTCCATGAGATCTGCCTGTAAACAATTGTTCTACACATCCCTTCTGAATTACATATGCCCTTTCCCTACGGTAAATAAGCCCTGGGTTTGGAGGGTAATGGCACAGGTAACCATTATCTCATCTCACTGCTGCCCAAGACACAGACGTGGCTTCTGTTTGTAAGTCCCTATTACATGTCTTTTTTTTTTTTTTTTTTTGAGATGGAGTTTCACTCTTTGTTGCCCCAGCTGGAGTGCAGTGGCATGATCTTGGCTCACTGCAACTTCCGCCTCCCAGGTTCAAGTGATTCTCCTGTCTCAGCCTCCCAAGTAGCTGAGATTATAGGCACCTACCACCATGTCCAGCTAATTTTTGTATTTTTAGTAGAGATGGGGTTTCACCAAGTTGGCCAGGCTGGTCTTGAACTCCTGACCTCAGGTAATGCGCCCACCTCAGCCTCACAAAGTGCTGGGATTACAGGCATGAGCTACCATGCCCAGCCCATATTTTTTGTCTTAAAAGAAAAAATTAAAATAGGCTGGGCACAGTGGCTCATGCCTGTAATCCCACCACTTTAAGAGGCCAAGGTGGGTGGATTGCTTGAGCTCAGGAATTCAAGACCAGCCTGGGCAACATGGTGAAACCCTGTCTCTATAAGAAATACAAAAAGTAGCCAGGTGCGGTAGCATGCATCTGTAGTCCCAGTTACTTGGGAGACAGAGGAGGAAGGATCATTTGAGCCTGGGAGGTCAAGACTGCAGTGAGCCGTGATCACACCACAGCACTCAAGCCTGGGTGACAGAGTGAGACGTTGTCTCAAAAAAATTAATTAATTAATTAAATAGTGTTGAGGTCTCACTATATTGCCCAGGCTGGTCTCAAACTCTTGAGCTCAAGTGAGCCTCCTGCCTCAGCCTCTGAAAGTGCTGATATTATAGGTGTAAGCCACCATGCCCAGCCAAAAGGTCACATTTTATATGATTTCTTTTATGTAATTTATTAGTTGAGATTCTCCAAAAAACAGAACCAAAAGGAGAGAGAGAAATTGATTTATTATGAGAAATTCCTCATGGTGAAACCACCTTTGCAAAAATTATGTCAGTGAGAAAATGATGACAGTGGGGAAGACTTGATTTAGTGTAGCCAATCCCTCTCTTACCTTTAGCCTTGCTTTGGGAGACATTTAGGTTACAATGTAAATGATAATAGCCCTTCCCCAAAACTCAGCCACCTTTGTAAAGCTAATGAGAGACCACCAGGTTAGGAGGAAGAGAGGAGCCTGAATTCTGCTAAGGTGTAGACATAAATGATTGCTAGCCATTATTTCAGGAGTCACAAGATATACAACTTTCCCAATTACTCCTGCAAATAACATCACTGTTGTAGAACCCAAGATTGGCCTTGTGAGATATCTTTTCAGGTTTTTTGCATGTCTGACACCTAGTTCCACCTGGACCCATCTGCCGATGGCTCCTGTAGCCCTACCCAGAAGCAATTTGGCATGCAGGAGGATGATTTCTCACACCCCTATAATTACACCCCAACAAATAAGCAGCAAGCACCCATTTCCTAGCCACCCCTACCCCTTCCCCCAAACTGCCTTTGAAAAATCCCTAACCTATGAGTTTTAGATGATATTGATTTGAGTAATAACTCCATCTCTTGCATGACATGACCAGCCTGGCATTAATGAAACTCTTTCTCTACTGCAATGGTGTAGTCTTCATTTGTGCAGCAGGCAGGAAGAACCCGTCAGGTTGTTACAGTGGAATTATAAAGGCTTAGAAAGCCATGATCTGCCATCTGTAAGCTGGAGACACAGAAAATCAGCGGTGTAATTCAAGTCAAAGGCAGTAGAACCAGAGGAGATGAAGGTATAAATCCCAATTTAAGTGTAGCATAAAATAAGATGTCCCAGCTCACCAGGCACAGTGGCACACGCCTGTAATCCCAGCACTTTGGGAGGCTGAGGCGGGTGGATCACCTGAGGTCGGGAGTTCAAGACCAGCCTGACCAACATGGAGAAATCCCATCTCTCCTAAAAATACAAAATTAGCCAGGCGTGGTGGTGCATGCCTGTAATCCCAGCTACTTGGGAGGCTGAAGCAGGAGAATCGCTTGAACCTAGGAGGTGGGGGTTGCGTTGAGCCGAGGTGGTGCCATTGCACTCTAGCCTGGGCAATAAGAGTGAAACTCCATCTCAAAAAAAAAAAAAAAAAAAAAAAAGTCCCAGCTCAAGCAGTAAGACAGAAAAGAAGCTGTGGGCTGTGAACAGTGGTTCATGCCTGTAGTACCAGGACTTCAGGGGGCCAAGGTGGAAGGATTGTTAGAGGCCAAGAGTTGGAGACCAGCCTGGGCAATATAGCAAGACCCCTTCTCTACAAAAAATTTAAAAATTAGCTCAGCAAGGTGGTGCACACCTGTAGTCCCAGCTACTTGGAAGGCTCAGGCGGTGAGTTCAAGGTTGCAGTGAACTCTTGTCAATGAAAAGAGTTGAACTCTGTGAAATATTTGAAGAGATTTATTCTGAGCCAAATATGAGTGACTAATGGCCCGTGCCCATGAGACACCCCCAGGAGATCCTGAAAACATGTGCCCAAGGTGGTTGGGCTACAGCTTGGTTTTATACGTTTTAGGAAGACGTAAGACACCAATCAATACATGTAAGATGTAAACTTTCTGGTTTGGTCCAGAAAGATGGGACAACTGGAGGGGAGTGATAAAGGGACTTCTAGGTCATAGGTGGATTCAAAAATTTTCTTTTTTTTTTTTAATCCTATTCTGTTGGTCCTGAGGGTCCAAAAATATTCTAATTAGCAATTGGTTGAAAGAGTTTACCTAAAGACCTGGAATCAATGGAAAGGAATGTTTGGGTTAAGATAAGGGGTTGTGAAGACCAGAGTTTTATCATGTAGATGAAGCCTCCAGGTAGCAGGCTTCAGAGAGAATAGATTGCGAATGTTTCTCATCAGATTTGACTAGCCTGTTCTGCCAGTCTTAAGGTCTCTGCAATGATGTTAATCTGGCCAGCTGTGCCTGAATTCCAAAAGGGAGGAGGATATACTGAAGCGTGTCAGACCCCCACTTCTCATCATGGCCTGAACTAGTTTTTCAGGTTAACTTTGGAATGCCCTTGGCCAAGAGGAGGGCTCACCCGTTGGTTGCGGGTTTAGAATTTTATTTTTGGTTTACACTATCATTGTGCTGCTGCACTCCAGCATGGGTAACAGAGCAAGACCCTGCCTGTCTCAAAAAAAAAAAACAAAAGAAAAGAAAGAAAGAAAGAAAAGAAGCCCTGACTTCCATGCGCATCCGTGTGATGAGACAACCAAACAGGATTTGTGTGAGCAACATGGCTGTTTATTTCACCTGGGTGCAGGCGGGCTGAGAGTCAGCGAAGGGAGATAAGGGTGGGGCCGTTTATAGGATTTGGGTAGATAAAGGAAAATTACAGTCAAAGGGGGTTTGTTCTCTGGCGGACAGGAGTGGGGGTCGCAAGGTGCTCAGTGGGGGAGTTTTTGAGCCAGGATGAGCCAGGAAAAGGACTTTCACAAGGTAATGTCATCACTTAAGGCAAGGACTGGCCATTTTCACTTCTTTTGTGGTGGAATATCACCAGTTAAGGCAAGGAACCAGCCATCTAGATGTGTACATGCAGGTCACAGGGGATATGATGGCTTAGCTTGGGCTCAGAGGCCTGACACTGACTTCTTCCATGCTCTGACTTTTGTTCTATTTAGGCCCTCAACAAATTAGATTATGCCTACCCACACTGGGGAAGGCAAGCTGTTTGACTGAGTCCGGAGATTCAAATGCTAATCTCATCTGGAAACACCCTTAAAGACACACCCAGAAATAATGTCTAACCAGATGTCTGGGGATCCCCTGATCCAGTCAAGTTGACACATAAAATTAACGTCACACATGATATATCCAGAATAGGCAAATCCATAGAGACAGAAAGACGATTAGCAGTTAACAAGGCATGGGGGAGGGGGAAATGAGCAATAATTACTTAATGGGGATGGGGTGTTTTTCTAGGGTAGTAAAAAATGTTGAAATGGGCCAGGCACAGTGGCTCACGCCTGTAAGGCCAGCCCTTAGGAGGACTGAGGAGGGCAGATCACCTGAAGTCAAGAGTTTAAGATCAGCCTGGATAACATGGTAAAACCCCATCTCTACTAAAAATACAAAAAATTAGCCGGGCATGGTGTCAGGCACCTGTAATCCCCATTACCTGGGAGGCCAAGGCAGGAGAATCGCTTGAACCTGGGAAGTGGATGTTGCAGTAAACTGAGATTTCACCACTGCACTCCAGCCTGGGTGACAGAGCAAGACTCTGTCTCAAAAAAAAAAA
Source organism: Pongo abelii (assembly GCF_028885655.2). Taxonomy (NCBI): domain Eukaryota; kingdom Metazoa; phylum Chordata; class Mammalia; order Primates; family Hominidae; genus Pongo; species Pongo abelii. The sequence goes on from NC_071985.2 coordinate 201,142,177, forward strand.
AAAAAAAAAAAAAAAAGTTGAAACTAAGGAGAGTTGCTGGTGTACAACATTGTGAATACACTAAATGCCACTGAATTGTACACTTTAAAATAGTTAATTGTATGTTGCATGACTTTTACTTCAACTTTTTAAAAAAGCATAGAAAACTTTCTCTGCCGCTGTGTAGTGACGCAGAGGCAGAAGCTTGCGTGCATTGAAGATTTGGCTTCACCTGTAACCCACCACCACGGCGAGGAAGGCATTGCTGCAGGAGTTGTTGTGGACATCAATACTGCTTTACAAGAGGCTCTGAAGATTGCCCTCAGCCACAATGTTCTGGCACATGGAATTTGTTTATTTATTTATTTATTTTATTTTATTTTATTTTTATTTATTTAGACAGGGTCTTACTCTGTTGCCCAGGCTGGAGTGCAGTGGCCCAATCATGGCTCAGTGCAGCCTGGACCTCCTGGGCTCAAGCGATTCTCCCACTTCAGCCTCCCCAGTAGCTGGGGCTTCAGGTGCGTACCACCACATCTGGCTAATTTTTATATTTCTTCTAGAGACAAGGTTTTGCCATGTTGCCCAGGCTTGTCTTGTACTCCTGAGCTCAAGCAATCTACCCACCTCAGCCTCTCAAAGTCCTGGGATTACAGATGTGAGCCACTGTGCCCAGCCAAGACTAGGTTAGATTTCTTAGTGAGAATTGTCTACTGAGAGTAGAGATGCAATGAGAGAGTTGTCTACTGAGAGTTGTCTACTGAGCCCTAAGAAAGTGTTCCCGGCCAGGTGTGGTGGTTCATGCCTGTAATCCCAGCATTTTGGGAGGCCGAGGCGGGTGGATCACCTGAGGTCATGAGATCGAGACCATCCTGGCTAACACGGTGAAACCCTGTCTCTACTAAAAATACAAAAAATTAGTAGGGTGTGGTGGCAGACATCTGTAGTCCCAGCTACTTGGGAGGCTGAGGCAGGAGAATGGCGTGAACCTGGGAGGCAGCGCTTGCAGTGAGCTGAGATGGCGCCACTGCACTCCAGCCTGGGCGACAGAGCGAGACTCCGTCTCAAAAATAAAAAAAAGAAAAAAGAAAGAAAGTGTTCCCTTCTCCTTTGCCTGAAGAATTTACTGAAGAATTTGATCCTCCTTTAATTGGGAAAATTATCCTAATTGCTGGAGAAAACAGGTCCCTTTTTGCCCTTTAGCCAGAACTAAAGTCCACACCTAGCATGTCCTAGGGGTTGAAAAGTAGACAAATATAGGGCAGAATAGGTCTTCCCAAATAAAAAAATTACAGGAATTTGCTACTTTATTTAATGAGAGGGCAGGGGACTATTTATGGAAGTGGATTTGGAAGGTTCTCAACTAAGGAAAATCTGAATATAATCTTAGATCAAAATGAATTTATTGATTCGAGTGTACTTACTGGCGATTCTGCATCCGATGCTCTCCCACTGACAGCTGGCAACCATTATTGCAGAAATTCGAAGTGTTAGTTTATGCAAACCTGGATATGATTCTGGCCCATCATTAATTTGTACAACAGTGGAAGTCTCTTGACATAAATTAGAGGAAGAAATTTAAAGACCTCAAGAGGCAAGAATGATTTACTGAATCTATATATGTATGTTGCTGAGCAACCCAATAATTATATTCCTTGAAAAGGCCCAGAATTCACTTTCATTACCAAAGCTAGAGGACAATTGATGAAGAAAGTGCCAAAATCATTAAAAAGCACTTTCCTGACCATCCTCTCTAAGCCCAGAATAGTTGTGGATGGGTTCACCATTGCAATGGCTCTGACCTCAAGGAGGATGGGAGGATTCTGGGTTGTTAGAGGCCATGAGGTGACAGTGAAGCAGCTACATCATCTGGTGTATATACCCTGGGGTTCATTGTTGTGTGCCAGGAAAATTTAGGACACGGACCCACACATGTTTAGGAGTGGAGGTTTAATAGGTAGAAGAGAAGAGAAAGAGAAACAGCCTCCTCCATGGAGGAAGGGGTCTCCAAGCGGAAAGGACCGAGTGGAAAAAGACTGGCTGTCGATGAATGCACTGAGTTTTATAGTCCAGTTTGAGGAGGAGGTGTCTGATTTATGTAGGGCTTAATTGGTTCAATCAGGTATGACATTTACATAGTGCACAGGGAAGACTGGTTGCCTCATCTTAATCTTATTATGCAAATAGGCTTTCCAGTTGATTGGCACCATCATGTCTGCTCCTTTACAATACACGTGGCTGGCAGAGAAGGGAAGATGGAGCTGCCATCTTAAACATGTCTAGTCCTTAGTTCCTTCCTGCCGGCATTCACCCATGCAAGCTCCCAGCTTGCAGGCTGCTCTTTGTTAGAAAATGATTTGGAGGGCCGGGCACAGTGGCTTACACCTGTAATCCTGGCACTTTGGGAGGCTGAGGCCAGCAGATCACTTGAGGTCAGGAGTTCGAGACCAGCCTGGCCAACAAGGTGAAACCCCGACTCTACTAAAATTACAAAAATTAGCCGGGCGTGGTTGCACACACCTGTAGTCCCAGCTACTCAGGAGGCTGAGACATGAGAATCACTTGAACCTGGGAGGCGGAGGTTGCAGTGAGCTGAGATTGCACCACTGCACTCTAGCCTGGGCCGCAGAGCGAGACTCTGTCTCAAAAAAAAAAAAAAAAAAGAAAGAAAGAAAGTGATTTAATGATTTGGGGCTGCTTTTCATTAAAAAGAAAAGCCTTACTGAGGACTCCCATACCTTTACTATCTGCCTAAGTAATTTCTTCTTAACTCCTGTATCATTCCCCGCTCTGGAGTGGTAACCCTAACTGCTGTTAAGGGGTGTTGGGCAATGACTCTTTCTGGCTACTTCCTTCTGAAAAGGGGTGTCATGTGGGGAACAGCAGCTAGGACTCCTCCTGAGGTCTATCTAAGGGTCCTTGGAAGGAAGGCGTGCCCATGCATAGTTCAGCAGCAGCAGTGCCCATGCATAGTTCAGCAGCAGCAGTGCCCATGCATAGTCCAAATGCTGCAGCAGCATCTGGAGTTTGATTGCTTCTAGGCAAGAGGAAAGAATTTGAGTTATAATATTGAGCAGACAAGGTCACATGAGCAAGAGAGGGCTTAGTAATGGAGCTAACCAGTTCCACAAAGAAGACTGGAATTCATTAAAGAGGGACTGTAGCCATCCAGGGCTGGAGCCTGCATTTCCTCTTAACCTGTCAATGATTTTTACTTGATCTTTAAGCATCTGTAAGTTTTCTTCTACTTGACTGGAGGTGTTTATCCAGAAGCAGCATGTTTCATTTAAGACTGCACAGGTACCCCACCTTTGCTGTAAGGACATCGAGGGCCAGTCTATTCTGTGTTCCTACTGAAGCTAAAGAGTCTATGGATTGTTGTGCTTCCACAGCTCGTAATGTTGCCTTCCAACCTCATTGCGTCATCATGGAAATATTAAGTGCTGACCTTTCAAGGAGAGGAATACCAGTAAACCGGAAGAGGTCTCTGGTTATGGAATTCCCCATCCATCGTCTTTCTAAGATGAGATTGTCATGTGCATGCCCTCCCAATCTTCTCTTTCAGTTAAATCTCCACATGAGGGCACGGAAATGATAGGTCTCTTTGCTCGGCGTATTCAAGATAGTGCACTTTTTTTTCTGAGAATTACAATAGGTACCTTTTATTGAAAGCTCACTGTTTGCAAAGCAGTGCACATTCATTATCAAATTAAATCATCAAAAAACCCTAAAAGGTAGGTATCAGTAACTGCAAACCTAGACCTATCATTTCCGTGCCCTCATGTGGAGATTTAACTGAAAGAGAAGATTGTGAGGGCATGCACATGACAATCTCATCTTAGAAAGACCATGGATGGGGAATTCCATAACCAGAGGCCTCTTCCGGTTTGCTGGTATTCCTCTCCTTGAAAGGTCAGCACTTAATATTTCCATGATGATGCAAGGAGGATGGAAGGCAACATTACGAGCTGTGGAAGCACAACAATCCATAGCACTTTGTGATTATGCCAGACAATGAGTAATAAAATAGGTAAGAATGGCTGTGGGGGAAGCCAGCTGAGTTCTAGTTATAGTCGCATTTCAGGAAATTATTTAACATGTTGACTTTAACAACCTAAGCGTCTTCTCCATGTGTGCACATAGGGTAGACCTCTGAAGAGTGGCGCTGTAGCTTCTAGGGTAAAGGCTGTGTTAAGTCAAGGCAGGATGACAGTTCGGCCTCCTCCCAGGCTAGTGCAAAGGGCTATTCACTCAGATTAAGGCCTTCTCTCTCAGATTGAATTGCCCACCCCCCAAAACCCCTCCTACAGAAAATTTGGAGTCCTCGCTTGTTCCCTGGCAGCCCGTACCTAATAGGGTGGTGAATTAATTATCAAACATGCAACAGAGGATATCGAAAGTTTAGCGAAAATGGCAACATTTTGGAATAAATGACCATAACGTGTGTTCTGCCTGCCACCCTAACTGGCGCAGATTTTGCAGGTCAGTTGTTTTCCCTGGAAGCCGTATTGGCCAAGAGGAGGAAGAGTATCTCTCGGATTTCAGCTTGGAGGAGAAAGAATTCAGGCTGCCAGAACTGGACTAGCACGTCTGAATATCCCGAGGTGAGGTCCCTTGACTTCCTTGGGAAGCTCTGCCGCGCCTGCACCCCACCCCACCCTACCCCACCACCACCACCAACCACCACCACCACCACAATAGGCTGCTGGAGTCTTGAGACCACCAAGGTCTGCTGCCCAAATCCTTCCTCGCTTAGGGGAGGGGAGGAGTGTTCCTGCGGGGCGGGGCGGGGCGGGGCGAGAAGGGAGGCGTGGGCAGGATTGTGGGATGAGATCGCCCTGGTGACGATCTAGACCTCAGCCTAATAAAGGTTGCTTATAAAGGACGGGGCGGTGCCCACGGTTGCTAGGGGTGCTAAGCGTCTTGAGGCTGCCAGAATGGCTCCAGCTGTGTGCGCGGCGCCAGCGCATGTCATGTCCCGGCTGTATCTCTGGCTCCCAAGGCCCCCTCCTCACGTAGCAACTATTGTGGCTACTCGTCCAGGGGGCTCAGCCTCTGGAATGGGTCCAGGACTCGCTGCAGCTGATCTCCGATGCCCTGTGGCCGATGAGCCCTTGTCTTCCCGCTCCTCCAATCTTCCACCCGAATCGCCCCATGCGCTTACCCTCCCCCCACCACGCAGACCTGGGGTCCTCTGCTTCCTCCCAGATGTCAGCTCTGCCTCAGGAATCGACTGAGACTTTGACCAAGACTTTGGTTCCATTCCTGGACACGGATACAGCTGGAGAGGTGCCCGCGTGGCCAGAGCAGTTCGTTGCTGCACACCAGGATCTGAATGACAAGCTGACTCGGCGAGAAAGGCTCCCAGAGGTGGTCCCAATGCTGGACTGGGATCAGAACCAGGCCCTAGCTCGGCCTTTTCGTCTCAAAAGTATGATTAAAACTGCAAATCTAGATCAGGCTGCAGATCATCAGGCATGTGAAATATTTGTTCTACCTCTAGATAGAATTCAAAAGCAACGAACCTTATTGTTTGGCCCAAGAACCTGAAGAAAGGTCTAGCTCAGCATCGGAGGCTTGCTAAGGTTGTGGCTGGAACTCCACACCGATTTGTATAAAAACCTTGCGTCAGAAACAAACTTTGCAGGATATTTAGATTCAAGTATGGATATACTGTATCCAGGCACCCTGTCCCCAGAACTCCAGGTGAACTCAGATGAGCCTCCAGGGCCCCCTGAGCAAGTTGGACTTTTTCAATTTCATCTAGAGCCCGAAACTCAGAATCCAGAGACCTTGAAGAGATCCAGTCCTCTTCACCCCAGCAAGAAGCCCCAGAGCAGCTTCCACAGCTCCCTGGGGAGGTAGAACCTTCTTCAACCCAGCAGGAGGCCCCAGCTCTGCCTTCACAGTCCCTTGAGAGGGTCCATTCTACTTCAACAGAGCAGGAGGCCCCAGCACAGCAGCTACCTACCTCTGAAGAGATTGTAGCTCAGCCACCAATACATTATGAGGTAAATGTTCTATTTAAAAGTTGGAGTGAACCAGCCAGGCACGATGGCTCATGCCTGTAATCCCAACATGGGAGGCTGAGGTGGGAGGATCACAAGGTCAGGATTTTGAGACCAGCCTGGCCAAGAGACCAGCCTGGCCAATATGGTGAAACCCCATCTCTACTAAAAATACAAAATTAGCCAGGCGTGGTGGCGGACGCCTGTAATCCCAGCTACTCGGGAGGCTTAGGCAGGAGAATTGCTTGAACCCGGGAGGCAGAGGTTGCAGTGAGCTGAGATCACGCCACTGCACTCCAGCCTGGGCAACAGAGCAAGACTCCGTCTCAAAAAGAAAAAAAAAAAGTTGGAGTGAAGCTCAGCACTCACACTTGCCCAGTGTCACAGTCAAACCTGTGGATGTGGAGCTTACAGTAACTCCAGAGCCAGGTAAGGAACTTACGTCAAGCCAGGAACAGGCCACAGCTCAGCCTCCAGAGCACCCTGAGGAGGTGGACTCTTCCTCAACCCAATTAGAGGACCCAGCTCAGACACCAGAGCACCCTGAGGAGACGAAACCTTCTGCAACCCACCAAGGGACCCCAGCTGAGCCTCCAGGTCCTCCTGTGGAGGCTGAACTTTCCCCAGTGAGCAGGAGAAGCCAGCTCAGCATTCTGAATTTCCTAGGGAGGTGAACCTTCTCAGACCCAGCAGGAGGCCCCAGCTCAGCCTCCAGAGTCCTCTGTGGAGAGTGCAGCTCAAACTCCACCGAATCATGAGGTGACACTTCACCCTCCTTGTGAGGATCAAGCTCATTATAACTTGCCCACTGTTATAGTTAAACCTGCAGATGCAGAGGTTACTATAACCTCAGAGCCTACTGAGGAGACTGAATCTTCTTGGTAGCCCAGCAGGAGGCCCCATCCCAGTCTCCAGAGGAGGTAGAACCTTCTGCAACCCAAAAGGAGGCCCTAGCTGAGCCTCCAGGTCCTCCTGTGGAGCCTGAACCTTCTCCAGAGAGCAGGAGCAGCCAGCTCAGCCTTGTGAGTCTTCTGGAGAGGTTGAACCTTCTCCCACCCAGGAGGAGATCCCAGCTCAGCCTCCAGACATCATGAATTAACAGTTTTATCTCAAGCTCAGCATTCAGATTTGCCCAATGTCACTGTTAAGTCTCCAGATATGCAGCTCGCCATAGCAACGTAGCCTACTGAAGAGGTGGAAACTTCTCCAATCCACCAGGAGGCTACAGCTCAGCTCTCAGGGCCAGTTAATGATGCAGAACCTTCCGCCACCCAGCATGGGGGCCCATCTCTGCCTCCAGAGTCATCAGAAGAGGCTGGACCTTTACCAGTTAAACAGTAGACTTCAATCTCCAGAGCCTATCAAGGATGAGAACCCCTTTCTAACCCAGCAGGAGGTTGCAGCTGAGCATCCACAGACCCCTGAGGAGGTTGAGTCTTCTCCAACCCACCAAGAAGCCCCAACTCAGCCTTCAGAGCCCCCTAATGAAGTTGTAGCTCAATGTCCAGAGCATCATGAGGTAATAGTTTCTCCTCTAAGTCATGATCAAGTTCAGCCTCCAACATTGCACAATGTCACTGTTAAACCTGCGGATCACATGGTTTCCATGACTCCAGAGTTCACTAATCAGGTTGAAATTTTAACACAACAGGGGGTCCCAGCTCAGTCCTTAATGTCCCCTGAGCAGTTTCAACATTTGAAAGACCAGCAAGAGATTATAATTCAGCAGCTAAATACCCCTGAAAATGATGAACTTCCTCCAGTCCATCAACAGCCCACAACTCAGCCTCCAACTCAGCTCTCCTCAGACTTTAAGTTCATTGAATGATGAGATGGTATTTTCAACTCTAGATCTGTCTTCAATATTCAGAAGTAATTCAACTTTGACTAATGCTAGGGTCACCAGACTGTTCTCTTTCCTTCCCACAGACCTTACAATACAGTCCCTTGTGCTCTCCACACAGCTACCTCAGGGCAAAAGACAAACCCCCTTCACTGAGCCCTCCAGTAACTGTCCAGAAGATTTCAGCTAAACTGGCAAACAGTTACAGTACGCGGTTAACATGTCTGCTAACCTCGCTTAACAAAGCTGGCAAAAACATCTCCAGGAAGCAGGCAGAACACCTGCTCCCAACTCAGTTCACACACCCCGACCCAGTTCCTTGCCCTGTAAAGCCCTGCTGCAGCCTGTAAGCAGGGCTGTCTCCTCTGCTAGTCAAGGAGCAGCCCGGCAGGACAATAAAAACCTGCCCACCTGACTTTGGGTCTCCTTGTCCTTTTCCTCGGCTGACCTTACAACTAATACCACAGTTAAAAATGTGGATATGGAGCTTACCATACCTACAGCAGTCACTATCGAGGTTGAACCTTCTCCATTCCAGCAGGACAATCCTCCAATTCCCACTGAGCAGGCTGACTTTTCTCTAACCTAGCCTTATACCCCTTCCCCACCTCTGGATTCTCTTGAACGGATTGAATCTCCAGCCCAGCAAGAGGCCACAGCTCAGACTCCAGATCCTCCTAAGGAAGCAGAACCTTTTCCAGTCCCGCAAGAGTTCCCAGCTGAGCCACCAGAGCCCCCTAAGGAGGTTGAACCATCTGCAACCCAGCAGGAAGCCTCAGGTCGTCCTCCAAAGTCCACCGAAGAGGTCAGTCCTCTACTGCAACGGGAGATACCAGCTCAGCCATCAGAGCCACCTGAGAAGGTTGAACCATCTCCAGTCCTACAGAAGGCCCCAACTCAGGTTTTAGAGACACATCCAAAGTAATTAACTGGCTGGGCACAGTGGCTCATCCCGGTAATCCCAGTATTTTGGGAGGCAAAGGCAGATAGATCATCTGAGGTCAGGAGTTCAAGACTAGCCTGGCCAACATGGTGAAACCCCGTCTCTACTAATACTACAAAAATTAGCCGGGTGTAGTCGTGGGCACCTGTAATCCCAGCTACTCGGGAGGCTGAGGCAGGTGAATTGCTAGAACCTGGGAGGCAGAGGTTGCAGTGAGCCGAGATCGCGCCACTGCACTCCAGCCTGGGCAGCAGAGCGAGACTTTGTCTCAAAAAACAAACAAACAAACAAACAAAACAAAGTAACTAACTGTCATTATCTGCTCAAGAGATTGGACAGATAGGAAGTTAAACTTCCTGGAGATGCTTCATCATTTGTGCCAGTGACCCCACATTATTTCTTGATTAATTGTGCAAACTGAGAGGCTGATAGCTAGTTTTCCCAATTCAAGAGTCATCACGAGGATATTCTCAATTGTTGTAATGGGACTTGTGTTGTTCCAATGTCTAGATATTTTAATGCTGGCAATTTTTTTTTTTTTTGAGATGGAGTTATGCTCTTGTTGCCCAGGCTGGAGTGCAATGGCACGATCTCAGCTCACCGCAACCTCTGCCTCCCAGGTTCAAGCCATTCTCCTGTCTCAGCCTCCCGAGTAGCTGGGATTACAGGCATGCATCACAACGCCCAGCTAATTTTGTATTTTTAGTAGAGACGGGGTTTCTCCATGTTGGCCAGGCTGGTCTCGAACTCCTGACCTCAGGTGATCCTCCTGCCTCGGCCTCCCAAAGTGCTGGGATTACAGGCATGAGCCACCGCACCTGGCAATGCCGGCAATTTAAACAGATACGAATCTTCAACATTGTCAGAGGATTGCGATTGAGAATTGTTAGTGGTGAAGTTTTGAGAAGCTCTTCTTGCTGTCTTTCCTGCTGCTCCCTTGTATAGTGTCGATGCTGGAAGTTTCTGAGAGCAGTCTGCAGGTGCTGAACATCATACTTTAACCGGTCAACCTGAAGTTTGGTATTCTGCCTTTGTTAGGGGGCTCCTTGCTGGACAAAATCTCCAGATGTTCTAGACCCCTGAATATCTGGTCTGTGCTTGCTTGGATTTCATTTTCTACTAAGTGTGCAAACTGCTCGTCTGCCATCTCCAGGCGTTCCATGCGAGACTGGATCTCATGGACCTGCTTGTGGGTTTTCTGGTACAGGGGCTCCATGTCACCAGTCCAGCTTGACCTGGCTGCAGCTCTGGCTTCCAAGATAGTGCACTTTCTAAAAAGGACCTAGGTTAAGGATGTCCTCAGATGATGTGGGGCAAGAGATTGGACAGATAGGAAGTTAAACTTCCCAGAGATGCCTCATCATTTGTGCCAGTGACCCCACATTATTTCTTGATTAATTGTGCAAACTGGGAAGCTGATAGCTAGTTTTTCCAATTCAAGAGTCATCATGAGGATATTCTCATGTCAGTGCGATTCCATGTCAGTGCAATTTAAAAATAATAGGTTGGGGACAATTGCTACTATAGTGCAGTTTCCTTAGTGTTATTGAACTGAGCAAATTGCTCAGGACAGACCCAAGAATTAGTCTTTTTGTACAAATAGGCCATGGCTGATATTGTAGGAGCTAAAGGGTGTGATGTATCACTAAACCCAATAAAAAGTCCTAGCAGACTCGGTGATAGTAAAACTTTCACGCGTCCTTTTTGTTGGTAACTATTATCCCTGTTATAAGGATAATAATTAAGCAAAATACTACAACGATGGAAACTCTCTGTCCAATATTTCAGTTAGAAGGTGCTACTGTGTATAGCTCTACTGCAATTAGTAGAATGAGTATAGCAATTTCTGCAAGGGTGATGTACTAGATTATCTCCATGTAAAATTTTACTTACCAAGATATAGAATTTCACTTTGGGGGTCTATGAAGTTCCTTGGTTTTATTTTCCCAAACAAAGAAACCTCTGGATTATGGGCACCCTACTCACTTTCATTACCTGGCAGAATTTGCAGGATAATTGCCCAGAACTAGCATATTGATCCAGATATTCACATTACCCATCCCTTTTTGCTTCTTCCAAGCTGCAGAAGATCTCCACTTGATCCACAGGAATAAGAAGGGTTAGTCTAAAACATAGGCAAAAAGCTTAAAAACAATTAATGAGACTAGGATTTAATGACATATGATAAGCTTGGAAGCATAATTTCTCTCTCTAGTCCTCATTTTTGGTAAAAACAAATTATGATAGGACTGTGTTGTTCATAGAATAAACTTTAGTTTTATACTTGGCCTGGTTATTTGCATAAAGTGCAGCAAGAATAGTTATTTCAACATAAGCCTTTTGGACTGGTTTTGATGGAATTCTGTTCCACAAGGAATCTCAGATAAGACCTTTTAAAGCTGAGCCCAGCCATGGGTTTGTATCCTCAAATACCTGTGAGTTGGGTGATCCTTTTCTCATAAGGTCCCAAGATAAACTTGGAGCTCCTGGACCTGTTAGAAAGTGACATTCTTTACTGACCACAGGTTAGGAACTGTGTGTGGGAACTGTGCAGACAAGGTATGAGGCCTTGTTCTCCCCATGGGGCTTTTATAAGCTCAGCAAGTCAAGATTGACTCCTTAAAGGAAAGGATACCCTTCCAGTCAAAGCCTTGGTAAAATAACCAGTTTTTCCAACTGTGTCCTGTTGCAAAAGAAAAATGGATTCTTATTGCACCGATGCAAACAGCTATATTGTCATAAGTTAAGAATACTCGCAGGTAGTTTCCAAATTCTAGAGGAACCAGGCAGAGAGAAACATGCTCCAAATTTTGTTCACAAGAGTATGCCTTACTCAATTATATAAGGCCATAAATCATTCAAAATACGTTTCCTTGACTCTGAAAAACAAAACAAGGATCAGCAATATTTCAAGCAAAAGTCAAAAAGGTTGCTTTAACTTTCTGAGTGCAGTCCATTTAGTTAGCACTTGTTTTGTTTGACATTTGTGAACATTTCAGTTCTTCATGAGTCCCATACATTCTTTCCCTATTCCAATGTTACAATCTTCAAAGCTATTAAAAAATCTGCCTTTGAGAACACCTGTTAAAGTCTTATAGCTTGATTATAACCCATCTTTTGAGAAGGAACAAAGCAACACAACAATTATCTGTGAATGACAAAATTTCCAGGGTAGTTACAGTTAAAAACATGACTGACAAAGAAGTTTAGTTATCTTTGTGGTTTACAATAACTTAACATAACAACCTTAATTATGATTGATAGCATATACTCAGACATTAGAATTTTAGAAATCCCGTATAATTTTGGAACATCTATTAGTATAATTCACCAAAATATAACTTAAAGAAGATTGGACATCAGCTGGGCATGGTGGCTCAGGCCTGTAATCCCAGCACTTTGGGAGGCCAAGGTTGGTGGATAACCTGAGGTCAGGAGTTCGAGACCAGCCTGACCAACATGGAGAAACCTCGTCTCTATTAAAAATACAAAAAATTAGCCAGGTGCAGTGGCACATGCCTGTAATCTCAGCTACTTGGGAGGCTGAGGTAGGAGAATCACTTGAACCCAGGAGGCAGAGGTTGCAGTGAGCCAAGATCGCGCCATCATGCTCCAGCCTGAGCAACAAAAGCAAAACTCCATCTCAAAAAAAAAAAAAGAAGCTTGGACATCATTTTGGCAATCTCATGTGACTAAACATGTCAAATAATCCTGTTTACCTCTTCTCTGGATGATTCAGGGGCCCTCTGAACCATCCAGAAAGCCAGGCATCAGGAAAGACAATTTTGAAACTTGAAGTTTGATTTTGGGATGCCTGTTAAGTGTTAGAGGTTTAAAACACTTGATGTTATGAAATAGAATTCTAGAATGCCATAAATTATTTATTTTGTCAAAATGATGACTCAGAAGGCAAAAACCATTCATTAGCCTTTACTATTACATAAAAATTCTACTTAAAGACAAATTTTATCCTTGCATTAGTTTGTTAATGTTAACCCCAATTTCTTTAAATGAAACCTTATAGACAATTCTATCTATTGACCATGAGGTGGTCAATTTGACCACGAGGTGAAATCTTTACAAACCCTTTATAACCCCTTTTGCTAAAGGGCAGATTAGTGTCTTAAGACAACCTTGCTGTGCTTTTATTTCAATGCTCAATTTATGAAAAAACCATATAATACCCTTTTGAATTCAGTTAATTTTTACACATTTTTTGCAAGGTTAATTTTTACGATCTTTCTATAACTTGCTTAAACCTCTAGCTCTCTTATCAAATTTAACATAATCCCTCATACCAGGGCAAAATTTACATTTCCATGATTTCTTACAATCTTTACTAAAAAACACATTTTACTATTTTTATATGCCTTGCATGTAAAACTGTTTAGTGATCTCAAATACATGCTGCACTGTTAACTCTTAGCAACTTTTACTTTCGGTGAAAAACCTGGTTAGTAAGCGATTTTAATTATGTACCAAGAGTGGAGCCTAGGGCCCAGACAGAAGTGCAGATAAGGTCTGACTCTTGCCAGCATCTAACTCCACGTGTCCCAGGCCTTACCCATCTGCAAAGCAGGCAGTATACAACCTTGGAACATTTAGCAAACCTAGTATCTAAGTTGTATGTATTAGACCACCTATTTGCATTTTACCAATAATCCTTATGACTAATTTCTTAAAGATTAAAGTCATGTGAACTAAAAAATATTTGATTTAAGCCCTTATTTTTCTTTCAGCCAATCAATTAGAGCTCTTTTTATAGACATTACACACAAAACATATATAGCAACACAGACAGAAGATTCAGCACTTGTAAGATTTTTTATTTGCTGGTTTCTTAATTAAATTATTGGCTTCAGGGTGGTGGCCCTGGAGGAACAGGGCCAGGAAGGCATGCATTTCTAGAGCATAATAAGCAGGCACAGCTGAAGGCAAAGACAGATCCTCAAAATTAAGAGTGCCATTTGACGTTGGATCTTGGATCCCCCAAATAGGAGAGATACTATGGGAGAAGACAGAGCAGTGCTTCTACTGTGCATTTCATTGCAAGGCAACCCAAAGCCAATCAACTTATTTTGTAAGTAGCCCATCCCCCATGGGAGTCTCATCTCTCATTGTGGGGGTAGGGGGAATGTTTCTATATCTTTCAGGTGACCAAGAGCATGCTTCTCTGATTTATAACCACTATTAGCCATCCCTTAAAGTGTATTTCCTACCTAGTTATTACACACCGAACCTCTCTCCTAATGTAATTTGATACCCCCAAAACTCAAAACTGTCGGATAACATAATGCAAAACAGACCAGAGCCTTTGATTTTGAGAGAGAATATCTGCTTCTAGTTCCTGGGGTTTCATGGGGAAAACAGGTTTTTCTCCCAAAACAGGGTCTGTGGCGCCTCCTCTGTTTTCCCAAGGAATCCCATGCTACCAGAAGTTATCTTAGAGCCTCTCATTGTGCATTACAAGTGGCAAGATAAAAAAGGTAGACTAATAATTCAGTCAACTGAGAAGGAAAAAACAAGAGTTTTTTGTTTTCTTGTTTTTCCAGAAAAACAAGATCCAAAAAGAGAAAAACATAAAGGCCATTAAAATATACCTATAACTTGAATATCCACTTTTAATTAACCTGAGTACTCTTTAAGAAAATCCTTTTAAATCCCTTGTAACTTGACATTAGCCACCTCAAGCAGTTAAGATTTTTGGCTTTTGAAATTTACAAACAGTAACCTCACAGGTGAAATCGACAAGCCTTAATTAGGTTATGACTTAACCATGAGTGCATGTGTACAAGGTATTTTTATAGGGGTGATAGGCGGTTTTTGAAACTGTCATTTCAAAATTGTGACTAAGATAGTGAAAGAGATCCAACCCAACCAACTCCATTTTGTTTCCAGCCCCCAAGCTTTCCTTGCTTATCCCTGGGCGTAGACCAAACCAACTTTGGGAGGAGCCTGGTTTAGAGGTTATAGTCTAAAATAAAGATGATGACAGCCCCTTCTTAAGATTTACTTCCTTCTTGCCTGGGTACCAGACCAGGAAACTAGCCACAAGATTAAAAACCATGGCCTAGAAGTCACACAGCTGGAGCCTACAAGATTTTGACTCTCCCTAAACTGCTCTCAAGATCAGTGCTGGCCGGGTGCAGTGGCTCACACCTGTAATCCCAGCACTTTGGGAGGCCGAGGTGGGCAGATCACGAGGTCAGGAGATCAAGACCATCCCGGCTAACATGGTGAAACACCATCTCTACTAAAAATACAAACAAAAAAAAAAATTAACTGGGTGTGGTGGTGGGCGCCTGTAGTCCCAGCTACTCGGGAGGCTGAGGTAGGAGAATGCCGTGAACCTGGGAGGCGGAGCTTGCAGTGAGCCGAGATGGCGCCACTGCACTCCAGCCTGGGTGACAGAGCGAGACTCCACCTTAAAAAAAAAAAAAAAGATCAGTGCTGAAGACATTTTTAAACCCTCCCCTGGATAGATCAGCTGGTACCATCCAGGTTGACAAACTGGCTTATCTGATTTTGTGGCCCTCACTCAGGAACTGATTTAGCATAAGAAGACAGCCATCATGTACAATGGTGGCGACTAAAACAAAGTATTGCCATGTGGTTACAGGTCATGATCCCAAGGACATGAAACAAGATAGAGACCTGTAGCCAAGTTTATTACTGACCATTCTGTTGGGCTGCCTTGAACAGTAGGCTTATGAGGTCCATGGTCTGCATCTGAACCTAAGGTACCCTTTCTCTTAACAGAACCATGTGGAAAGACACACAAAGCACACCAGAATGGCTACAGCTTAAGACCAACCTCACAATTTTTCTTCATTAATTAAAACTTTACAGAGAATATAAACAATGATCCTTATTATCCCTTTTGCTGGTTTGCATAGGGAGAGAAAAGCCAAAACTTGACTGTTAGAAAAAACTACCCTTTTGCCAGCATGTCAGACTTCTCGGTTCCCTTCCCCTAGCTCAACTCTAAGCCAAGCATTTTAAGGTTTGGGGAAATTAACTTTTCCCACTTTGGAAGAACATTATGAAAGAGCCATTTTAAACTGTGAAAGTAGGCCAAGCACAGTGGCTCATGCCTGTAATCCCAGTACTTTGGTGGGTCGAGGTGGGCAGATCACCTGAGGTCAGGAGTTTGAGACCAGCCTGGCCAACATGGTGAAACCCCATCTCTACTAAAAATACAAAATATCAGCTGGGCTTGGTGGTGCATGCCTGTAATCCTAGCCACTCAGGAGGCTGAGAGAGAAGAATCTCTTGAACCCGGGAGGCAGAGGTTGCAGTGAGCTGAGATCACGCCACTTCACTCCAGCCTGGGCAACAAGAGTGAAACTCAATCTCATAAAAAATAAATAAATAACAAATAATAAAAATAAATAAACGGTGAAAGAAGGAAAAACACTGTAGAAAAGTCTGGGGGTTCCAGTTAGGGTTGTCAAGAGGTATTTCCTCTCTTTCTATTGGGAATGGTGTTTCCCCTGTTTTTTTTGCCTTTCCTATTTTCTCTTTTCCTTTTAGGCCTACTGTGGGAGACATATTCCTCATCTCCAAATTTCTCTGCTGCCTACAGAGCTGCCTGCCTCTCAGCTGTCATTAGGGTTTGGCTTAGGAGCAGCATAACACCCCTCCATGAGAGGTCAAATACCTGAGTTACATTTTGGAAAGCTTCTATATATCTATTGGGGTTGTCAGAAAATTGGCCTAAGTCTCTCTTTATTTGCCTAAGGTCCTGTAATGAGAAGGGAACTTGAAAGGGCCTCAAATAAGGGAGATCCTCAGATGGATCCCCCGGAAGTTGCTTCTCTAATTTGGGGGCATTATTCTCTTTGGTCATGCCAGATGTGATTGCTAAAAGGGCTGAGTTAATTTTGTAACACTTGCAAAGGTCTAATAAAAAGGCCATGCCCTTGTGCAAAAGAAAATGAGCCACTTTTTCTTTAAAGTTTCAGGGTGAAAGGAGTCCCAGTGCTTCAGAATGCATTCCAGGGGAGTGCAGGCTGAAGATGGTACCTATCTAGAAAGAGAAGTGAGAAAAAGGCATCCTTTTAGTCTCCTTCCTTTTGGTGTGACCCAGGGTGGAGACGAAGACAGTGGGGGTGTCCCCCTGATGTTTTCCCTCCGTGGTTCCTTGGTCCCAGCACCTTGTTGAACATGCCACCCATGGTTGCAGGCATGACCTCCAGCCATAGAACCAGAGGAACTAAGCAATTGGGGCTAGTCACGCTCACCCAAGTGACTCTAGTCCTCTGCCTGTGATTTCCCTTTGACTTTCTGGATTTGTGTGATCTACCTGGCTCCCCAAAAATTGGATCTCAAGAAAAGCTATGTAATAGTTGCGCAAGGCCCCTTTAATGGAGTGGGAGTGCTAAATTGAACTCTATATCCTGCTATTATGGCCCACGCTGAAGCGTTTACCCTTAGAGAATGGTTCTCATTAACTTCTGAACTTAAAATCCCCTTACTAATTAAGTACCACTCTAATTGGAGGCAGAATAGGTGCCTTAAAAGAATGTAGGGATTTAATGGCCCTTTTCCTGTTGATGGGACAGTATTGACACTAAAATTTGGTTTTGGAGGATATTTTACCCCTAATTGTTGAAGGCAGAATTTTCCCATTTACAGAAGTAGCATGAAGCCTGGTTTTTAGTAGAGAGGCACAAAAAGGGGAGAGAATTGGGAGGCTAGGGTGTTTCAGTGAAGGACCAACAATGTGCCTCATGGAGAGGATCCCTATTCCACTAGGTGGCGCTGTTTACCTTGAAACTCCAGTGCTCTCTAGACCAAGGGCAGACTGACATTGACATGCCATGTGTTCTCCAGACCAAGGGCAGAGAGAGACCTGGAAATGCCATGCTCGCTAGACCAAGCGCAGAGAGACATGCTCACTGTTGGGGGGGAACCCTCTGTTCCTAGAAAATCACAAAGACACCTTCCCCTGAGCTATATCCCCAGTTACTACGACATTCCCTGATCTTGCCAAACGAGATTACTTCCCTGAAGTGTAAAACTTCCTGCACACTGCATACACAGAGAGGATAAGAGATATGACAAATGTGGTCAAGGAAGGAGGAAATTATGAAGGAAAGTTGGAGATCCTGGTGCCGACACCCCACTGGGGCAGCTGGAAGCAGGGGTCAGTCCAGAAGCCTTTGGATAACACCGGTGGGTAGCCCCAGCCAGAAACCCTCAGTTGCCTCAGGACTTCTTCCAGCCCCACACCATGGCTGTCCTTCATGAAAGGTCTAAAATGGAGACTGAGAGTCTTGGAATGAAAGGACAGAGTTGGAGTCTGCTCCTTTACTCACCGTTTCAATGAATGTTGTACTTTGGTATCCCAGACAGGCCCCCATTATGAAGCAGCTGCGTTGTCTGGGGTATATACCCTTGGGTTCTTTGTTGCGGGCCAAAAAATTTAGGACACAGACAAACACAAGGAGTTTAGGAGCAGAAGTTTAATAGGTAGAAGACAAGAGAAAGAAACAGCTTCCTGCACAGAGGAAGGGGTCTCTGAGCAGAAAGAACCTAGCAGAAAATGACCAAGTGGAAAAGGACTGGCTGGTGGCAAATAAGCCAAGTTTTATATACAGTTTGAGGAGGCGGTATCTGATTTATGTAGAGCCACAGATTGGTTCGATCAGGTATCACGTTTACATAGTGCACAGGGAAGACTGGTCACCTCACCTCAATCTTCTTAAGCAAATGGGCTTTCCAGTTGATCTGCGCCATCTTATCCACTCCTTTACAGTACCCATGGCTGACAGAGAAGGGAGGATGGAGCCACAATCTTGAACATGTCTAGTCCTTAGTTCCTGCCTGCATTCACCTGTGCAAGCTCCCAGCTTTCAGGCTGCTCTTTGTTATAAAATGATTTGGGGCTGCTTTTCATGAAAAAGAGAAGACTTACCAAGGACTCCCATGCCCTTACGATCTGCCTAAGTAATTTCTTCTTAACTCCTGTATCAACAGTTACCCATCAAATACAAAGGAGGAAGGTTACCAGTAAGCAAGAGGGTTGACATGAAAACAGAGTGGTGAGACCTACAGAAATCTTTGGAAACAACTGCTTATGAACGGCCTACTAATTCCCTCACCTTTTTTTTTTTTTTTTTTTTTTGAGACAGGGTCTCACTCTGTCACCTAGGCGGGAATGCAGTGGTGCAATCACGGCTCACTCATTACAGCCTCAACCTCCCGAGCTTAAGTGATCTTCCCATCTCAGCCTCCCAGGTAGTTAGGACTACAGGCATGCACCGCCATGCCTGGCAAATTTTTGTACTTTTTGTAGAGATGGGATTTCGCCATGATGCCCAGGCTGGTCTCGAGCTCCTGGGCTTAAGCAATCCACCCGCCTCAGCCTCCCGAAGTGCTGAGATTACAGGCATGAGCCACCGTGCCCAACTCCCACTTAACGTTTTCTTTTGTTTTTTGAGTCAGAGTCTTGCTCTGTCACCCAGGCTTGAGTGCAGTGGTGCAATCTCGGCTCACTGCAACCTCCATCTCCTGGGATCAGGCGATTCTCCTGCCTCAGCCTCCCGAGTAACTGGGATTACAGTCATGTGCCACCACACCTGGTTAATTTTTTGTATTTTTAGTAGAGATGGGGTTTCACCTTGTTGGCCAGGCTGGTCTTGAACTCCTGACCTCAAGCGATCCACCTGCCTTGGCCTCCCAAAGTGCTAGGATTACAGGCGTGAGCCACCACACACGTCCTCCCACTTAGTTTTTATATCAAGACAAACAACAAAAATACCTCCATGTCCAGTAAACAGAGGTCTATTTTGACACAATAGACAATTTTCATCTTTCACTCAATTCCCATACATGAATCAATT
Organism: Pongo abelii; assembly: GCF_028885655.2. Classification (NCBI taxonomy): domain Eukaryota; kingdom Metazoa; phylum Chordata; class Mammalia; order Primates; family Hominidae; genus Pongo; species Pongo abelii. The sequence continues at coordinate 201,161,797 of NC_071985.2, forward strand.
CACAGGTGCACAGACCATTGATTAAAGGAAGAGTATAGGATGCTTAAGGAAAAATCCAGCAGCAGCAACACAAGTTCATACTATGAACATTTTTTCCTGTTCTTTCCCAACAGATAAATACCTAAACCTCTTGGGGACAATCAGACAACTAACCACACTGATTCCTGGAGACCCACAATGCCTCTGGGCTTCAGCAGTCAGAGTGTGGGCTTATAGAAATGTATGATTAAGTGTCAATAAGAAAAACAGAGAACATTCAACATATTTCAAGCAGAAATGTATATAATGCAGGGACTTGCTTACAAAGATGTTGGAAATGCCAAAGGAGCTAAGAGTAAAATGTGACATTTTCCAGAGCCCAGGAAACCACCCTGGGGGTGAAGCCAACAACCCCACTCTCACTACTGACAGTGCTGGAAGAGCCACCACTGCTAAAGGTAAGGCACCTCCTAAAGCCTAAGAATTTCTCCCTTCTTCTCACTTTCAAATATAACCAAGCACCTCCCATTGGCACAACGTAACTGGGACCCAGCTAGCAGTGGAGTCTGGGAAGTGTTGTTGGCTGGTGCCTAGCTCTGGCAGTACAGGGCAGATGGCAGATGGTCAACTGAGAGGCTAAGTACCAAGGGACAACAGGAGGCGTGGGGATTTAGGTGACAAATGGAGTTTTGACCAAAGTCCACTTTAGGGTGGATCTGGTTCCCAAAACTGATAGTTTTGTCCTTGTTTGTATAACTGTAAGGAATTTCCTAAAATACTGGCAGAAACCTGCATTAGCTTCCAGACCATAGGTTAATAGCTTTTATTACAAGAAGAACAGGCCGGGCGTGGTGGCTCACGCCTGTAATCTTAGCACTTTAGGAGGCTGAAGCAGGCAGATCACCTGAGGTCAGGAGTTCGAGACCAGCCTGGCCAACATGGGGCAACCCCATCTCTACTAAAAATACAAATATTAGCCAAGTGGCAGGTGCCCGTAATCCAAGCTACTCGGGAGGCTGAGGCAGGAGAATTGCTTGAACCCAGGGGCAGAGGTTGCAGTGAGCTGAGATCGCACCACTGTACTTCAGCCTGAGTGAGAGAGTGAAACTCTGTCTCTAAATAAATAAATAAATAAACAAAACAAGCTGGATGTAGTGGCTCATGCCTGTAAACCCCCAACACTTTAAGAGGCTGAGGCTGGCAGATCACTTGAGACCAGGAATTTGAAACAGCATGGGCAGCATGATAAAACCCTGTCTCTACTAAAAATACAAAAATTAGCTGGGAATGGTGGTGCACGCCTGTAATCCCAGCTACTCAGGAGGCCGAAGCAGGAGAATCGCTTGAACCCGGGAGGCAGAGGTTGCAGTAAGCTGAGATCATGACACTGCATTCCAGCCTGGGTGACAGAGTGAGACTCTATCTCAAAAAAAAGAGAAAAACAAAGTAGAACTCATCAAAGTTTTTCATTCCCACCAAAATGTAAATTAAAATAAAAAATCTGGTATGCTGAGAGCAACTAAAAAAATTTTTTTAATAAAAATAAAATAAAAAATTCTGAAAGCATTGCAAAGTTTAATGCCACCATCAAAGACCTCAGATATGCAGAGGCGGTGACTTCTGTCACATCCATATCCATGTCTTCAGTTTAGATAGAGAAAGAGACAGATGGTCTTCAAGAAAGTGGAGGAATATTGAAAACTGAATCAAATGGCAGCCTCAGTTGCCACTGCTATTTCAGATGTGGCTTTTGGGGGAGTATATCAGTATGACTCCCAGAATTTGATCAAGCAAATGCATTTTTCTCCAATATGACAGAGAACATAAGAAGCAATTTGTGGCCAGGCACGGTGCCTCACGCTTGTAATCCCAGCACTTTGGGAGGCTGAGGCAGGTGGATCATTTGAGGCCAGTAGTTTGAGACCAGCCTGGCCAACATGGTGAAACCTTGTTTCTACTAAAAATACAAAAAATTAGCCGGGCATGGTGGCGGGTGCCTGTAATCCCATCTACTTGGGAGGCTGAGGCAAGGGAATTCCTTGAACCCTGGAGGTAGACGTTGCAGTGAGCCAAGATCGTGCCATTGCACTCCAGCCTGGAGGATGACAGACTGAAACTCCATCTCAATGGAAAAAAAAAAAAAAAAAAGAAGCAGCAGCAGCAGCAATTTGCTTTATGGCCAGGCATGGTGGCTCGCACCTGTAATCCTAGCACTTTGGGAGGCTGAGGCTGGCAGAAGTTGCAGTGAGCCCAGATGGTGCCACTCCACTCCAGCTTGGGTGACAGAGTGAGACTCCGTCTCAAAAAAAAAAAAAAAAAAAAAGCAATTTGCTTTATAATCTTTCCTCGAAGAAAATCCAACCCTTCTGCTCTGTGCCCCAATTTGGTCTGTAGAAATTTTGGCTCTGCCATCATCTGTATCAGTCAGTTCAGTGCAGAAAACAAACAACTCAATGTATTTAAAGCAGGCATTTCCTGCCAGCAGCCACTTCTGCAGAAAGGTGACTCCTGCCTCATGTCTGCTTTCCCAAATCTCACATGATGTGCCTACTTGAAGGAACCTAGTTCACAAGCAGAACCTTAGCTGCAAGGGACTCTGGGAAATGTGGTATTTCACTTTACAATGCATCCAATAGAAGGAGGGTGGCATAGAGGTCAAGAGTCAATCCAATATTTGTCATTCCATCCTACAGGCTGTCACGCTGTTCCACTATTTTGGTGGCATCGTGCTGACAGAACCCCAAAAGTAGAAAACATTGGGTATAAAAGGATGGGAGATAAATCCAACAAAAATATAGCAGCCTGCCATTTTATTAAAATTTTGGAAGTCACGCAGTCTGAGACACACCAGGACATTCCCTCCAGAGCAAAGGACAGGTTGCTGCACTTTAGTCTTCCTTCCTCTAAGAAGGAACCCCAATGCTTGATAGGTCTCTTTGGATTTTGTGGGCAACATACAAACATTACTAGGTACACTACTTCTTTTTTTTTTTTTTTTAATAATTTTTTTGCTTTTATTTTTAGCAAAGACACGGTTTTGCCATGTTGGCCAGGCTGGTCTTGAACTCTTGGCCTCAAGCAATCAGCCCGCCGTGGCTTCCCAAAGTGCTGGGATTATAGGCATTAGCCACCGCACCCAGCCAACTCCTTCTAACTATTTGCCAGTCTCCAAGTTTGAGTAAGGCACAGAGTTAGAGAGGATGCCTCTCCAACTGGTCCAGGCTCAGCAATTTGGCCCTGACAACTGAACAGATCCACAGTCAAAGTGTCTGAGGGAAGGCCAGGTGCGGTGGCTCACACCTGTAATCCCAGCACTTTAGGAGGCCGAGGCGGATGGATCACCTGAGGTCAGGAATTCGACACCAGCCTGACCAAGATGGAGAAACCCCATCTCTATTAAAAATACAAAATTAGCCGGGCATGGTGGCGGGTGCCAGTAATCTCAGCTACTCGGAGGCTGAGGCAGGAGAATTGCTTGAACCTGGGAGGCAGAAGGTGCAGTGAGCCGAGATTGCGCCATTGCACTCCAGCCTGGGCAACTAAGAGTGAAACTCTGTCTCAAAAAAAAAAAAAAAAAGTGTCTGAGGGAAATGATGCCATACTGAGCCTATTGCAAACATTGGTAGAGGGATCACCATAGAGGCCCTCAAAGTTTGGAGGCAAAGCTGTTAGCTGTTCCTCATTCACACTGAGTATTTTTCTTTTGAGAAATAGCTCCTGAGTTTTAGTAGTAGTAGCTACTCGTAGCTAGTAGCTACTTTTTTTTTTTTTTTTGAAGAACATGAACCAAAGTTTTATTTGTTCATTATCACATTTGAAGTACTCTTCGATGACATACTTGCCCTAATAGTACCTACTAGGATTTTCCTAATAGTTCTAGTAGGCTGAATGCTTGACCGTAGAGCACCAGGTGACGTTGCAACCTGAGCTGCCCATCATGAATTGGGTGTTTTCTGATCGCCAATACTCAGTAATTCTCAAGTGAAAGTGGCCCATAGAGAATGTGGCCTAAACAGCCCTGAAGGTGCAATGAGCAGGCTGTTCTTACTCCCAGTGCCCATTCCTGCACACTGCTCCAGAGACTCCAACCCAGGTGACATGAGAGGAAACGAGTGTGAACTGTGTTATGCATGGCTCTGTACAATGTGCTGGTATGAGCCAGAAATGGACTGTCATGGCCTGAGCAAGGTCACTCTGAAGGACAGCAGAGAAAGGAACTCTTCTTGGTGGCAGTTGGAGCAAGGCATGTGGTTTTCCACTTTGTCTCGAGGCAGAGATGTCTTGAAATCAGAATCAACATTGAACGATAGGCCGTGGTTACTGAAGAAGCAAGATGAGAGAATAAAAAGTTCAGGAGAGGCTGGGCGCGGTGGCTCATGCCTGTAATCCCAGCACTTTGGGAGACCGAGGCAGGCAGATCACTTGAGGTCAGGAGTTCCAGACCAGCCTAGCCAACATGGCGAAACCTTTGTCTCTACCAAAAAACACAAAAATTAGCCAGGCTTGGTGGCCGCGCCTGTAATACCAGCTACTCAGGAAGTGGGAGCACAAAAAATCTCTTGAACCTGGGAGGTGGAGGTTGCAGTGAGCAGAGATGACACCACTGCACTCTAGCCTGGGCAACAGAGTGAGACCCTGTCTCAACAACAACAACAAAATGTTGGGAGAGAGAAACAAGGATAGACCCGCTGAAATAGACCCAGCCATTAGAATATTCATGACTATGTAAATGATTGTGACAAGGCTCCACTGTAAAGAAAAAAATATATGAGAGCCTGGTTTTCAGACGGCAGATTCTGAAAGAGCAAGAAATAGTTTTATGGAAATGGTTATATGGCCCCAAAGGATACTGGAGAAGGAAATTCCTCAATAGGCAGAACTGTAAGCAGTGCATTTCATTGTCCACTTTGCCTGGTAGGAGAAATGGCCTGAGGTCAGGATCTATACCAGTTCACAAGCCAATGACAAATAGTGTGAGCAGCTCAGGGTCTTAAAAGATTGCAAGTTAATGACAAAGAGGTTTGGGAAAGGTGGATTTCCTGGAATGGTCACAGATCATGAGACAGCAGGTGTGCCAAATGATTGCTCGCCATGGGCCCCCACTGTGCAGGAAGCTTTTACTAATCAGCAGATATGATGTTCTGTGGATATTAACTAGATGGCCTTTTCCACCAGCCAGTCCAGTTCTTGTTCAGTGGGTTCATGGACAAAGGACGATAGTGACAGAAGCGGAAATTATGCATAGGCCCAAGAACAGGGACATCCCTGTCCAAGGCCATCCTGGCAACCACCACTACTGACCTACTGATGCCCAGTTTGCCTACAGGAGCAAACAGTCCTGGACTCTTGATGTGATGTCATACCTTGAGGGAACAAACCAACTATCTGGTGGCAGATCAATTACATAGGACCATGTCCCTTGTGAAGAAGGAACAATTTGTCTCACCGGTGACAGTGCTTACTCTGGGTTTGAATTTCCTCTCCCTGCTTCTCATTCTTCTCTCAGAGCCTCCATCTATGGACTTAATACACAGTCTTAGTGTCCCACACAATATTGTTTCTGACCATGAAATTCACTTCACAAGAAAAGAAGTGAGAGTGAGCAGACACCAGAGGATTAACTGACCTGTGCTCCATCAGCCAGCCTTCTAGAGTGGTGGCAAAACCTACTGAAGGTCCAGGTAATCTACCAGCTGTTAGATAGTACCCTGTGAGATACAGCACTGTTAAAAGGATGCAGTATATGCTCTGAACCAGTGTACCATTTCTTCCTTAGCCAGACACATAGTTCAGAAACCAAGGGCTATATGTAGGAGTGGTTTCTCTCACACTTAGACTTTTTTTTTTTTTTTTTTTTTTTTTGAGACACGGTCTCCCTCTGTCACCCAGGGTAGAATGCAGTGGTGCAATCTTGGCTCACTGCAACCTTCACTTCCCGGGCTCAACTGATCCTCCTGCCTCAGCTAGGACCACAGGTGTGAGCCACTATGCCTGGCTAATTTTTTTTGGTATTTTTTAGAGACGAGGTTTTGCCATGTTGCCCAGGCTAGTCTCAGACTCCTGGCCTCAAGTGATCCATCTGCCTCAGCCTCCCAAAGTGCTGGGATTACAGGTGTGAGCCACTGAGCCCGGCCCACAGTGAAACTTTTTGACTCACTCATAAGTTATTTGCTCCTTGACTCTATGACTGTAGGGAGAGGCGGTATGTTAAAAGCTTTTAGTGTCCAAGGGAGAAATGCCTCCATCAAGTGACACAAATTTTCAACAAATTGGAAGTTGAAATTGCCACTCAACCTTTTTGAGCATCTCCTGCCACTGAACAGACAGGCCAAAAAAAAAAAAATCAAGGTATTTTCTAGAATTTTAAACTCTAGCTACCAAGTGGAAATAGGTTGTTACCACTGAGTAGAGGCAGGGAGGTTTAGTGATAGACTTTGCTATATTTCCTAAGGATCCTACAACTACTGCAATATTCTGTGATCAAAGTCACTGCAAAACTACTGCAATTCTATACAAAAGGATCTTCTAGGCCAGAGATAGCTCAGGAATGAAGGGGTGGGTCTCTCCTGTGGCTAAATAACTTGAACATCTGTTGCGGACTGAAGGCAGATGGAACCTAGAATAGTAAAGAAGGAAAGTCATAAATACAAGATCAGCCTTAGACTGCTTTATACAGGGGGGGATTATAGTCTCTACTTGAATTTCTTTCCTTGATATAGATATTTACATATTTCAAATACTTTTGCTTCTCTTTCTTCTCCCTTTCTGCCACTATCGTCTCTAGGTGGTTTTATAGGGAGATTAACTTCACCATTCAGTGAGGGATTGCAGACTCCTAAGCAGGAATTCTGAGAGAGCTGGAGGACAGTCGTCAAGGCTTTGGGATGCCTTCTTTGGAGAGTAATTAAAACAGTGTTTTTAATTACAGAAGTGGTAGCTACTTTATGCTAATTGGGAAGCAAGTCTAAGTTCAAAACACAGAGTATATGTGTTTGGCAGCAAATGAGGAACAGGACAGTTGATGTTCGGGCTATCTGCATCCAAGCCCAGTCTCCCTTTTGGGAAAAAACCCTCGCTGTTGTAGTAAGAATATTCCACTTCCCGCCTCCCGCCTCCCTTATATAGAAGCCAGAGGGAGCTAGATCTTTCCCCACTCCCAGAAATAGCCAAGAAGGAGGCTTACGGTGTGTGAGTCCCAAAAACAATGCTGGAGGTGCCCGAAAGAATATTATTATTGACCAAATGCGGTGGCTCACGCCTGTAAGTTTAGCACTTTGGGAGGCTGAGGCGGGTGGACTGCTTAAGCCCAGGAGTTCAAGATCAGCCTAGGCAACATGGCAAAACCCTGTATCTATAAAAATACAAAAATTAGCCAGACATGGTGGCATGTGCCTGTGGTCCCAGCTACTTGGGAGGCTGAAGTGGGAGGGTGGCTTGAGCCCAGGAGGCAGAGGTTGCATTGAGCCGAGATCGTGCCACTACACTCCAGCCTGGAAGACACAGTGAGACCCTGTCTTAAAATACATATATATTGCTGGTGTGATGGCGCATGCCTGTAATCCCAGCTACTCATGAGGCTGAGGCAGGAGAATTGCTTGAACCCAGGAGGCAGAGTTTGCAGTGAGCCTAGATCGCGCCATTGCATTCCAGCCTGGGCAACAAGGGCAAAACTATATAATCTATATTACATATTTTGCTATATTTCCACAGTGCCATCTTTTGGGAACTCTGGTAACAGAGCCACCCTGGAGACAAAGTTCTTCTTTGCTCTTTGGGCTACAATATTCTACCTTTTGGGTAGTTCTAAGAATTCTATGAGACAACAGTGCCTAGCACACAAAGGATGCTCCCCTTTTGTTGATTATAAAGTGATACATAAATATATGGGAGTCTGGGGAGAACAGGGCTTTGCTCAAAATCACATAGGACATTAGGAGTACAATCAGGACCCGTGTATTCTGGTAAAAGTTTAACAATTGGCTTGGCGGAAGAAGGGGCATGATTTGTAGTGTTTGTGGATTTTAATGATTAAACACTCCCATCTTCATCAATTTTAAGGTGCCAATGTGACATCAATCACCAAATACAGAGTTGAGGAGAGATATCTCCTATTAGGCCAGGCATGCTGGCTCATGCCTGTAATCCCAGCACTTTGGGAGGCCGAGGCAGGTGGATCACCTGAGGTCAGGAGTTCAAGACCAGCCTGACCAACATGGTGAAACTCTGTCTCTACTAAAAATACAAAAAAATTAGCCAGGCATGGTGGCGTGCACCTGTAACCCCAGCTACTCGGGAAGGGGAGGCAAAAGAATCACTTGAACCCGGGAGGCAGAGGTTGCAGTGAACAGAGATAGTGCCACTGCACTCCAGCCTGGGCAACAAAAGTGAAACTCTGTCTCAAAAAAAAAAAAAAGTGCACTATTATATAGTATTTTCACCATATAGATACAATAAATGTAAGTTACTTCAAGAACACAGATGAGCCCTCTGCTCTTGCCATACAACATACAGACACATCTTCTCGTGTAGCACCAGCAGCAGCCTTGAGACATCATGGTGTGAGTGAAGGCCAGAGTAAACAGATCGGACCATATTGGAAGCCTGTTTACCAGGGCTGCTTTTAACTCTAGCAAAATGGATAGTGTCACTATCTATGACCACTTCATTCAGGTCAACTCCATGGTCTACATGTTCCAGTATGATTCCACCCATGACAAGTTCCATGGCACCATCAAGGCTAAGAACCAGAAGTTTGTCACCAATGGAAATCCCATCACCATCTTCCAGGAACAAAATCCCATCAAAATCAAATGGGCTGGTCCTGACGCTGATTATGTTGTGAAGTCCACTGGCATCTTCACTGCCTTGGAGAAGGCTGGGGTTCACTTAGAGGGTGCAACCGAAAGGGTCATCTCTGCTCTCTCTGTTGATGCCCCCATGTTTGTGATGGGTGTGAACCTTGAGAAGTATGAAAACAACCTTGTGATTGTCAGCAATGCTTCCTGTACTGCCAACTGCTTAGCTACCCTGCCCAAGGTCATCCATGACAACTTTGGCATCACGGAGGGACTCATGGCCACAGTTGGTGCCAACATTGCCACCCAGAAGACTGTGGACGGCCTCTCTGGGAAACTGTGGCATGATGGCCACAGGACTCTCCAGGACATCATCCCTACATTTACCCACTCTGCCAAAGCTGTGGGCAAGGCCATCCCTGAGCTTAACAGAAAGCCCACTGGCATGGCCTTCCATGTCTCCACTGCCAACATGTGGGTTGTAGACCTGATTTGCCTTCTGGAGAGAGCTGCCAAATATGATGACATCAAGAAGGTGGTGAAGCTGGCATCAGAGGCCCCCCTCAAGGGCCTCCTGAGCTACACAAAGCACCAGGTTGCCTCCTCCAACTTTTCACAGAGATACCCACCTTTTCCACCTTCAATGCTGGGAATGGCATTGCCCTCAAAGACCACTTTGTCAAGCTCATTTCCTGATATGACAATGAATTTGGCTACAGCAACAGAACAATATACCTTATGGTCTACATGGCGTCCTAGGAGTAAGAGCCCTCTGAACCACCAGTCCCAGTGACAGCACGAGAGGAAGAGAGGCCCTCAGCTGCTGGGGAATCCCTGCCAAACTCAGTCCCCCACCACACTGAGAATCTCCCCCTCCTGAACACAGTTTCCTCGCCAGGCTCCCTGAAGAATGGGAGAGGACTATGAGACCGCACTTTGTCATGTACCATCAATAAAGTCCCCTGTACTCAGCCAAAAAAAAGTGAGCATAAATGATAGTGAAATATATAAAAGTAATTACATAGTGATGAGTTTGGGTTATTTATTACCTTTGTTTTTATTTTACTTATTTATTTTTTAGAAATGAGCTCTTGCTCTGTCACCCAGGCTGGAGTACAATGGAGTAATCATACCTCGCTGTAACCTTGAACTCCTGGGCTCAAGCGATCATCCCACTTCAGCTGCCTGAAAAGTTGCGATTATAGGTGTGAGCCACCACACCCAGCTCTATAACTTATTTAATGGTAAGTGTATAAAATTTAATTAAATAATGTCCGTGTTCAACAACCAGCTCTTAAAATTCCTTTTTTTCTTTTTCTTTTTTTTTTTTTTTTTGAGACAGGGTCTCCCTCTGTCACCCAGGGTGGAGTGCAGTGGCTCAATCCCTGCTCATTGCAACCTCTGCCTCTCAGGCTGAAGTGATTCTGCTGCCTCAGCCTCCCAGGTAGCTGAGACTACAGGCGTGAGCCACCACACCCGGCCAAAATTCCTGAAATGTTAACAATCAGCTCTAGAGGGCTGAACTAGAACCATTCCGTGGGCTTTTAGGCATTCCCTGTGCTGCCTACATCAGCAACTTAGGCATTTTCATCTTACACTGGGTTCTACAAATTACGCAGCCAGTCCTCCTGCCAACTCTATGCTGGAATCTGCATAGCCAAACCAAGGGCGGGCTTGGGCCTTGGAAATTTCTGAAAGGCTTGAGTCACCTCCCAGGATTATCCCAGGCCTAGCAGCCTTCCACGGAGGAACCCCACCCTGCCCAGAGGAGCCAGAAGGCCTCTCCTAGGAGCCGGGGAGATGGGGAGCCAGGGAGCCGGGGAGCCAGCTTCCCAGGAAGAATGGGTCCACAGCACCATCTGGTGGCACCTGGGTGTCAGGGCTCCCTGGGAGCAAAAGCCAGGATCCTGGGATAAGAATCACCTGCCAATTCTAATAGGGTGGGTAGGGGGAGTAGGAAAAAAATCATCTGCCAGAAGGGGTCCAGCAGTGTCAGAGGGGGGATTTGAGTCAAAGAAGGGTCTGAGGGTGCGGGATTTACCTGCATTCATACTTTGCCTAACAGCTACAAGAGACTGTAGAGACCCCAAGGACAGTGAAAAACTGAATTTCAGAGAGAAGAAGTGACAACTGCCCATAAACCAGTATTAAAATCTAGCTCTGCTGACTCCCAATCCAGTGTTCTTTCAACATACTGTTTAACTCAACAGATGCCCATTAGCCCTCTACCAGCACCTAGCATTGTATTAGGCTCTGAGGACAGGGGTAAGGAGGTAAGACAATCATAATCCCCACATGAGGACTTTATGCCTTGCAATGTGCTAGCTGTTTTACTTATTTTTTTTAGTCATCACGACAACCAGAATTAGTATCCCAATGTTAAGGATGAAGACATTGGCTGGGCACAGTGGCTTATGCCTGTAATCCCAACACTTTGGAAGGCCAAAGCAGGTGGATCGCTAGATCCCAGGGGTTGGTAGACCAGCCTAGGCAACATAGCAAGACTCCATCTCTACAAAAAAAAAAAAATTAAATTAGGCATGGTGGCACATGCCTGTGGTCCCAGCTACTCAGGAGGCTGAGGTGGGAGGATCACTTGAGCCTAGAAGGTTGAGGCTGCAGTGAACCATGATCATGCCACTGCAGTCCAGCTGGGGTGACAGAGGAATATGTTTGATGCCAGAGGTTATGGCAGTGAAAGAAGCCAAGGGTCAATGTACTGGGATGAACAGATAAGGAAGACCAAAGAAACCCAAGCAAAGGGTCCCACTGAATCCACAGTCACTAGGGACATCACGGGCGAGCACTCTGCTGGCCCTGGGGGTGAGGAATGAGACAAGGTGAAGATAATGAAGGACAGGATGCCTGCAGCTATCATCTGGGTAGGGAGGCAGGACATAAGGTTGGAAGAAGTTAAGACTAGCATGAAATGCACAGAAGCTTGATTTTATTAGACAGCCTTGGGTTCAAATCTGAGTTCTGCCATTTCCTAGCTGTGTTACCTTGAGAAAGTCACCCCATATCTCAGAATCTTAGCTTTTTCACTTTTATTTTAAAAAAAATTGATAGAGGCCGGGCACAGTGGCTCATGCCTGTAATCCCAGCACTCTGGGAGGCTGAGGCAGGCGGATCACCTGAGGTCAGCAGTTCGAGACCAGCCAGGCCAACATGGCGAAACCCTGTCTCTATTAAAAATACAAAAATTAGCTGGGTGTGGTGGTGCACGCCTGTAATCCCAGCTACTCAGGAGGTTGAGGCAGAAGAATCGCTTGAACCTGGGAGGCTGAGGTCACAGTAAGCCAAGATTTTGCCACTGCACTCCAGCCTGGGCGACACAGTGAAACTGTCTCAAAATAATAATAATAATAATAGAGATAGGGTGCCATCATGTTGCCCATACTGGTCTCAAACTTCTGGGCTCAAGCAATCCTTCCATCTCAGCCTCCCAAAATGCTGGGATTACATGAGTCACCATGCCTGGTCACCTTCTTCATTTATCAAATGTAGATTAAAAATAGTTCCCACCTCATTGAGCTTTTAGGAAGGTACACTGTATAAAGTGCTCACCCCAATGGCACCGTTAGACCTGTTAACAGTAGCATTCAATCATTTGATCACATCATCTTCACAACACAAATCATTTCCTTATTCCAAACCTTTGGTGACTCTCCTCTGTCCATGAATTTTAAGTCCTGCATTCAAGGCTCTAAAGAATCAAGATGTTAATGACCTTTACAGCCTCACGTCCATCCTCTCTTTTCCTTTTTCTTTTCAGCTACTCCAGATTGCTCTAAATTAGTCCTGTCTTTGTCCTCACTCTCCTTGCATTTATTCTTTCATTCACTGAACAAATATTGAGTGTCTATTATGTACCAAACACTGTTGTAGGTGCTAGCCATAGACAGATGAACAAGACAGACAAAAAATCCTGCCTTCATGCAGGTTGCATTTCTAGTCTGAAGGAGGCAAACAATTTTTTAAACAAAGTATAATATACAATATGTCAGAGAAGAGAAATGGGGGTGCTTGTTATGCAACTTGTGATTTTAAATAATGTGGTCAGGGTGAGTAAGAAGATTATATTCGAGTAAAGATCTGAATGAGGTGAAAGTTAGAAGCACATAAATATCCGGAGGTAAGTGCAGTCTAAACAAAAGGAACAGCAAATTGAAAGGCCCCAAGCCAGGAGAGTACCGGGAATTTTCAGGGAATGTCGAAGTAGCCAATGTGTCTGGAGCAGAGTGACTAAGGCGGCCAGTAATGTGAGGTCAGCTCAACTATACGGGGCCTTAAAGGAGACTGTGAGGACTTATTGGCTTTTTCTCTGAGTGAAATAAGAGGACATTGCAGAACTTTGGGCAGAGGAAGGCTGTAATCTGGCATGTATATACATATATATACGTATATATATACGTATATATGTGTATATATATATACACACATATATACGTATATACATATATATACGTATATATATATATACACACGTTTTTCTTTGTTTTAAAGACAAGGTCTCACTCCATTGCACAGGCAGTAATGTAATGGCATGGTCACGGCTCACTGCAGCCTCAACTTCAAAAAATTAGCCAGGGCTGGGTATGGTGGCTCATACCTGTAATCCTAGCACTTTGGGAGGACGAGGTGGGTGGATCGCCTGAGGTCAGGAGTTCAAGACCAGCCTGACTAACATGGTGAAAACCTGTCTCTACTAAAAATACAAAAATTAACTGGGCGTGGTGGTGGGCACCTGTAATCCCAGCTACTTGGGAGGCTGAGGCAGGAGAATCGCTTGAACCCGGGAGGTGGAGGTTGCAGTGAGCCAAGATTGCTTGTCACTCCAGCTTGGGTGACAAGAGAGAAACTCCGTCTCAAAAAAAAAAAAAAAAAAAATTAGCTGGGTGTGGTGGCACATGCCTGTAGTTTCAGCTACTAGGGAGGCTAAGGCAGGAGAACTGCTTGAACCCAGGAGGCGGAGGTTGCAGTGAGCTGGGATCGTGCCATTGCACTTCAGCCTGGGTGACAAGAGCAAAACTCCATCTCAAAACAAACAAGCAAACAAACAAAAAAACACCAAATATCTGTTTGAGTACTTGCCTTTTATTCTTTTGGGTATATACTCAGAAGTGGAAGTGCTGGATCATATGGTAATTCTGTTTAATTTTTCTGAGGAAATGGCATATTGTATTCCATACCAGTTGCATTCCCAGTGACGTATGTCTTTTAAAAGATTACTTTCAGGCAAATGAAGACTAGACATAAGGAAGGCAAGAGTGGATGCAGAAATATTTGTTAAGAGGCTCTTGTAATTAACCATGAGATTGGTTATGGTAGCTTGTATCTACATAGTAACAGTGGAGGAGGTGAGAAGTCACTAGATTATGGTTTTGTTTGAAAGGCAGAGCCAACTGGATTTGCTGATGGGATTAGTTTGAGAGTATGAAAGAAAGTGAGAAAGCAAGGATGACTCCTAGGTTTTTGGCTTGAGCAACTGGAATAATGAGGTTTCCATTTACAAATGTGGGAAAGTTTGCAGGAAGATGAGGTGAATAAATCAAGAGTTTGTTTTGGGACATGTTAAAAATAATACACCTATTACACATCCAAATAGACAAAATGAGCCTGATGTTCAGAGAAAATGTATGGGTTGGAGAGGAAATTTGAGAGCCATCAGCATATACATGGCACTTAAAAGTATGAGATTTGTAAGATGGCTAACGCCTGTAATCTCAGCACTTTGGGAAGCCAAGGTGGGTGGATCACTAGAGGCCAGGAGTTCGAGACCAGCCTGGGCAACATAGTGAAGCATAGCTAAAGAAAAATTAAAAGTAAGGCAACACAGGGAGACGTCATCTCTATTTAAGAAAATAATAATAGCTGGGCTTGATGGTGCATGCCTGTAGTCTCAGCTACTCAGGAGACTGAGGCAGGAGGATTGCTTGAGTTCAGGAAGTCCAGGCTGCAGTGAGCCATGATCGTGCTACTGCACTCCAGCCTGGGCAACTGATATGGTCTGGCTCTGTGTTCCCACCCAAATCTCATCTTGTAGCTCCATAATTCCCACGTGTTGTAGAAGGGACCTGGTGAGAGATGACTGAATCATGGTGGGGGCGGGTCTTTCCCGTGCTTTTCTCATAATAGTGAATGGTTCTCATGAGATCTGACGGTTTTAAAATCGGGAGTGTCCCTGCACAAGCTCTCTTCTCTTGTCTGCCACCATGTGAAACGTGCCTTTCACCTTCCTCCATCATTGTGAGGTCTCCCTGGCCATGTGGAACCATGAGTCCAGTAAAACTCTTTCTTTTGTAAATTGCCCAGTCTCAGGTATGTCTTTATTAGCAGTGTGAAAACGGACTAACATGGCGACAGAGTAAGATCCTGTCTTAAAAATAAAATAAAATGGGCCAGGAGCAGTGGCTCACGCCTGTACTCCCAGCACTTTCAGAGGCTGAGGTGGGTGGATCACCTGAGGCCAGGAGTTCAAGATCAGCCTGGCCAACATGGTGAAACCCCATCTCTACTAAAAATACAAAATTAGCTGGGTGTGGTGGTGGGTGCCTGTAATCCCAGCCACTCGGGAGGCTGAGGCAGGAGAGTAATTTGAACCCAGGAGGCAGAGGTTGCAGTGAGCCAAGATCATGCCACTGCACTCCAGCCTGGGCAATAGAGTGAGACTCCATCTCAAAAAATAATAATAAATAAAATCATGAGACTTTATGATAATATCTGGGGAATGACTATAAACATCAAAAAGGAGTAGGACACCAAGGGCTGCGCCCTCTCCCAGGGAATGTCCCATTCCAGCAACAAGAAGGCGGTGAGAAAACAGCAAAGAATACTAAGGAGATGCCAATGAACGGGGAAGAAAGTCAAGAGGGCATGATGTCCTGGAAGCCAAATGAAGAAAGTGGTCAACTGTGTCAAATAAGATGCAGATGTAAAACAAGAACTGAAAAGTGGCCATTCCTCTTGGCGACATTAAGAAAGTTATGTCAGGCTGGGTGCAGTGGTTCATGCCTGTACTCCCAGCACTTTGGGAGGCTGAGGCGGGCAGATCACCTGAAGTCAGGAGTTCGAGACAAGCCTGACCAACATAGTGAAACCCCATCTCTACTAAACATACAAATATTAGTCGGGCATGGTGGTGCACAACTGTAATCCCAGATACTCGGGAGGATGAGGCAGGAGAATCGCTTGAACCCGGGAGGCAGAGGTTGCAGTGAGCCGAGATCGCACCACTGCACTCCAGCCCGGCGACAGAGCAAGACTCTGACTCAAAATAAATAAATAAATAAAATAGATGTTTCCGTCTTCCACAGGGAGGACCAAAAATAAATAAATAAATAAAATAGATGTGTCCGTCTTCCACAGGGAGGACGTGGGATGGTGGCAGAGCCGGCTGCAGCAGAGCTACAAATAAATATAAATAAAATAAAATAAAATAAATAAATAAAAGAAAGTTATTTCAAAGGATTGTCTGAGAGGCAAAAACCCAACTGCAGTGAGTTCAAGAGAGAATGAGAGGAGAGGGGAGTTGCAGACTGTGAGTAGGCAACGCTTTTGCTGTAAAGGGGAGTAGGGAAACGGTGAGGGACCTAGAGAGGGCTGGTTTTTGTTTGCCTTTGAGATGGGAGAAACAGCAGTACGGATGATGACAAGGATAATGCAGTCATCAGAGGGAAAAGAGACGAAGGGGGGATTACTAGATCTATGTCCTTAAGCAAACAAGAGGCGATGGGATCTACCGCACACGTGGAGGGGTTGACCTTAATTAAGGTCCAAAGTATGTGGGCTGTGGAATCTCCCTTCCAATCGCAGTAGAACTCAATCCAGGCGGTCTCCGGATTTCTCCAGACCACCTCCACCTGGAGTTGTTCTGAGCTGGGCCACCGAAAGTTGAGATTACTGAATGCGTGTGTCTCCCATTAACCCGTAAGCCCTCCAAAGGCTGCATCTAAGTCGCCTCTGAATTCTTCACATTCCTCCAAACTCTGGGCCACAGCCCCGCAATATGGGCTTATTGAATTAGCCCAAAGAGACACAAAGCAGCCTCTACGCAGCTGGTTTCACAAAGGGGGGCGGTCCTAACCCTGCGCTCTAGGATCCTGACGTTCGAGCTATCTCTCCTCCTCCCCTCTGCTCCCAGCTCTCCGCAGTCCAGCTCGTCGGCTGATCATCGTCCATAGAGGCCACCGTACCCGACGTTGCGGACAGTAACAAAGAGTCAAGCTTGGTGGAGGTGGAGCCTGAGGACACGACTGAATGACGATTGAACTGAGAGTTCAGGGGCGGGGTTTGAGGGCGAACTCGGGACAGAGACTGGACAGAGTTCAGGGAGGCGGGGCCTAATGATGGAGCAGGGAGGGGATTGGGCTGAGGGCGGTGCCTGCACGAGGATTGGGCCGAGCGCCTCGGGGGCGGTCCTTGAGGGGGCGGTGCTGTGTCGGAAGTCAAAGGTCAGTAAATAGTGGTGATGTCATGCAGGCAAGATGGCGGAAGGGTGAGCCTGTCGTTTTGCTCCTAGGTGTTGAGGCCTGAATTCTCCCAGGGTTGGGGTGCTGGTGGGGAACATGAGATCAGCGGGGGCGTGGACTGATCTGAAAGGGCAGAGTGGAGTCACATTGTGAGGGGGTGGGCAAGCGGTCTGCGAAGCCTCGGCCCGCAGGGTACATCCGAGGGGGAAACAAACCGGATCTTTGGGGCGGGCAGGGATCGCACCGCGGTGCTGCCAGATGTGTCTGTCTTCCACAGGGAGGACGTGGGATGGTGGCGGAGCTGGCTGCAGCAGAGCTACCAAGCAGTCAAAGAGAAGGTAAGCCGGGCCCGTGCCCTTCTTCCTTCACCAGGGCCCTGCGCCGCCTCAATGCAACCTGGTCCAACCAGCCCCGCCCAACTTTTGCGGGCGCTAGGTCTCAAGGATGAGGCTGACCTGGGCCTTTCTTTCAGCCTCTACCGGTCCACGGGAAAACAGACTTCGACGCAAACCAGTGTGATACTAGCCACAGTGAAATAAAGATGGTTTTAAAGGCTGGAGTTAACGAACGTTTTGTAGGAATCCATAGGAAGGAGCAATTATTCCAGCTCAGGAAATTCAGTTTCTTCGTGAAAGAGAGAACATTTGATACAGGTCTTGAAGGAAAAGATTCTAGCAATAAAAAAAACTTACTCATATAGTCATTCAAATATTAGAGTATATGCGACAACCAGCACTCTGATAGGTCTTGAGGATACAGACTTCAGCCAAACAGATGTAATCCTGGGCCTTACAAAGCTCACAGTCTAGTGGGGAGACAGCCATTAACCGAGTAGCCAAACAAATAGTTGTTTAGTTACCGTTGTGGTAAGTTCTGTGAAAGGAAAGTACAGGGGCACCTTGTCTATTCTGGGTAGTCAGTAACTCACCAGGGAAGGCCTCTGTGGAGAAGGAACCTCATCAAGGCCAACCCTGCCTAGACAGGATGAAAAGCAAGAACCCAAGCCAGAGATGAGCATGAGCCATACACACTGGTGCCTGATGAATTCTAAGTAGGGGCTATGCAACGGGCAGTAGAGAGAGAGAGATTAATCACCAGAGAGTGGAAGGCCTTCTTGCTGAACAATCTTTGTGGGATGAGTGATATTTGCTGTGCCACTGGGTAATTTGCCAATGTGTATTCCTGTTTCATTTCATGCTTATTTGTCAAAATCAGCCCAACTGAATTGTGGGAAAAGTTGATTACTATTTACCTCAAGCAATTGGGATGAGTCCTGCTTCAGGGCCGACTCCAGGAAGCTTCTGACCTCACCTACATAAGTCCCCTACTCTGGGAGTATTTTTGTTTTGTTTTGAGACAGAGTCTCACTCTGTCACCTAGGCTGGAGTGCACAGGTGCGGTCTCAGCTCACTGCAACCTCTGCCTCCCAGGTTGAAGTGATTCTTGTGCCTCAGCCTCCCAAGTAGCAGGGATTACAGGCGTGTGCCACTACTTCTGGCTAATTTTTGTATTTTTAGTAGAGACAGAGTTTCATCATGTTGGCCAGGCTGGTCTCGAACTCCTCACCTCAGGTGAGCCACCTGCCTCGGCCTCCCAAAGTGCTGGGATTATAGGCGTGAGCCACCACACCCAGACATCTGGGAGCGTTTTTATTCCTCCCGTATCCTGGGTACTCCTGGACAGCCTCTCAGCAATAGCCCAGCAAATCTGAGAATGCCCTGAGCTGTTTATGTTGTTGATGAGGACTGAGAGGCTTGCACCCTAACATTTGATAGAAGAGACCCGAAAGTAGCATGTTTCCTGTTGGGTAATTTCCTGGCAGGAAAGTCTGACATTCATTCAGCAGATGTTGCATGAGGGCCTCCTGTGTTTCTCTCAAGGTTGATCTTATCATAACTTATGAAAAATAGATAGTTGGCCAACCTTCCGTCTTCATTCTTGGAATTCCCAGTTAAAAGCTGGGGTGGGGGTGGAGGTGGGAGTTGTTTATGCCTTTTTGGAAAGAAAAGACTTAATTTCCCTTTTTTTACTTTCTTACTCTTATATGTATTTGAGCAAGTGTTTTTTGTTTTTTGTTTGTTTGTTTTTGAGACCGAGTCTGGCTCTGTTACCAGGCTGGAGTGCAGTGGCTCAATCTCGGCTCTGCAACTTCCGCCTCCCGAGTTCAAGTGATTCTCCTGCCTTGGCCTCCTGAGTAGCTGGGATTACAGGTGTGCGCCACCATGCCCAGCTAATTTTTGTATTTTCAATAGAGACAGGGTTTCACCATGTTAGCCAGGCTGGTCTCGAACTCCTGACCTCAGGTAATCCGCCTGTCTCGGCCTCCCAAAGTGCTAGGATTACAGGCGTGAGCCACCACCCCTGGCCTCTTGGGCAAGTTTTTAACCTCTCTAGGCCTCAGTTCCTCATCTATAAAATGGGAATGCTAACAATACCTACTTGATGAGATTGTGGTGATGGTTAAATATTAATATATGTAAAACACTTAAGAACAGTACCTAGCATACAGTGCTATATAAGCATTAGCTGTTATTAAGTGCTGAGGCTGATGGGAAAACCTCTTAGATACCACCCCCAGTTCGTTTTTCCTTCCATTTTTTTTCTTGGTCCTTTGGTGCTTTCCTATCTTTATGTCCCATTCTGCTCCATCTGGACCACTCGCTTCTCAGCACTCCTTAGAACACATTGCCCTGAAGACCACAGCTATGAGATGGTGCTATCATCTGCTTTCCTCTGCTCCTTACCTCCTCCTGTCCTGTCTTCCTGTGTGTTGTCAAGGGCAATATGACTGACACAAATACTTGTGCATACACGTTGATAGAGAAAGGCATATCATTGCTCTACATACTTACCAGAAAGAAGAAATTAAAAAGAGAAAGGCACCAAATGCTTTTTAGTTCCATCACAGATTCCCCAACCTGATCTGGGCCCACATACTCTTCAGTCTCCAGTTTACATCTCCTCGCCTTAACTTCAGAAACTTTCCCAAAACCTAACTCTTCCCTCGGGTCCCCTGTTCAGCCACTTTATCCCTTTCACTTCCAGGAGACAACCTCATCTACAGGTCAACTCAATACTGACCTCATCTACAGGTCAACAAACAGGATCTTTAACTCCCTTCCCACCCTCAAAGCCACCACCTATAAACTTATCTTTACTCACAGTCAGCTTCACCTACCGCTTGCCAAATCCAGTGGGTGGTTTTCAGCCCTTATCTTCCTGGACCATTCTGCCGCATTTGACACTAGTGATCACTCCCTCTCTTGAAACGCTACTCTCTTGGCTTTTGTGACATGATTCTTAAGTCTCCACATACTTCTCCAGACGTTGCTTTTGTAACTGTCTCATGAGTTCCTCTTCCTCTGCTTGCCCCCTACAGGTACTGTCTGAGGACACTTGTCCTCAGCCCATTGCTCTGTCTACTTTCCAAACTCTTCCTGGGTCACCTTCTCCACTTTCCTGTTAGGGCGACTCTTAGACCTTTTTCCTGAACTTTAGTGTTGTGTTTTGCTTTGTTTTGAGATGGGCTCTCGCTTTGTCACCCAAGCTGAAGTGCAGTGATGCAAACATGGTTCTCTGCAACCTCCACTTCCTGGATTCAAGCAATCCTCCCACCTCAGGCCCCCAAGTAGCTGGGACTATAGGCGTGTGCCATCACGCCCAACTAATTTTTGTATTTTTTGTAGAGATATCTTGCCATGTTGCCCAGGCTGGTCTCAAACCCCTGGGCTCAAGCAATCTGCCCACCTTGGTCTCCCAAAGTGCTGGGACTACAGGCATGAGCCACCATGCCCGGTCAGCTTTAGTGTTTGAGGATAGCTATTGCTGGACAGCTATCCTAGACAGCCCACAGTCATCTCAAGTTCTACGTGCCCAAAGTCATTGTTACCACCTTGTCTCTAGAACTGCTTCTCCTCCAGGATTTTCTCACTTAGCTGGCAGTACTGCATCTACCCAGTCACCTATTTTAGCAGCCTGTGGTGCTTCCATGATTCTTTTCTAGCCCTCAGTCAACATACCTGTTCAGTCACCAAGTCCACCTTCTTCTGCCTCCTATATCTTGAACCAGTCTCATCCTCTCCATCTTTACTAGCATTGTCCTTACTCACATTTTTCTATTTTCTTTCCTGCAGCCTCCTGACCAGCAGCCTCCTGACTGGTCTTCCTTCTTCCTCTTCTAATGTTCTCACCTCTGGACCTTTCCTCCATTCCAGTCACTGGAGTAATTTAGTGAAAAGGCAAATCTCATGTCCCACCCACTTCAAACCTTTGGTGGCTCCCCATCATCCATAGGGCTGACCAGGCTCTCCCTGGTTGCCCTTGGCAACCTCTCCAGCTTTATCCCTCACCACTCTTGCTTCACATTTTATGTCCATCAGGACTGTAATGCTTATAGACGTCATTAAAACTAAACCCCATGTCAACACTTCTTAGCTGACTCGTGTTCTTTTTTTTTTTTTTTTTTTTTTTTTTTGAGACAGGGTCTCACTCTGTTATCCAGACTGGAGTGCAGTGACATGATCACAGCCCACTGCAGCCTCAGCCACCCGGGCTCAGGTGATTCTCCCACCTCAGCCTCCTGGGTAGCTGGGACTACAGGCGTGTGCCATCACTTCTGGCTAATTTTTTGTATTTGTGTGTGTGTGTGTGGAGACGGTTTTGCCATAGTGTCCAAACTGGTCTCAAATTCCTGGGCTCAAGCAATCCTCCTGCCTCGGCTTCCCAAAGTGCTGGGATTACAGGCGTCAGCCACCGCACCTGGCCCACATCAATACTTCTTAACCAACTCCTGTTCGTTCTTTAAGGGCCCATTCCAGGCGTCCGGTCACCACATCTTCCCAACCTCTCCATAGTACAGCAGCTACTGCTCTGCCTTTGCACATAAGCACTATCATGGGACCATTTTCCCCAATAGACTGTGACCTGCTTGAGGGCAATGTATGTTCATGTTTGTCTGATCAGAGCTCACAGTCTATCGGGAAGACAACTGTTTAGTCACACAAGTGGTTACATAATTGAAATTTCAGTGGTCCATGTAAATTTAACAAGCAAACATTTTTTGAGCACCTACTGTATGCTCTGTGTCAGATACTGGGGAACCATCAGGGAACAAAACACATAGGACCTGTGTTCACACAACTCACAGTTTATCCAGGAAGACAGACATTGAACAGGTCATCTTATGTCTAAAGTATGTTCAATGTTAAAAAAGAGATAAATTGGGAGGCCGAGGTGGGCGAATCATGAGGTCAGGAGGTCGAGACCATCCTGGCTAACACGGTGAAACCCTGTCTCTACTAAAAATACAAAAAATTAGCCAGGCGTGGTGGTGGGCACCTGTAGTCCCAGCTACTCGGGAGGCTGAGGCAGAGGTTGCAGTGAGCAGAGATCGCGCCACCGCACTCCAGCCTGGGTAACAGAGCGAAACTCCATCTCAAAAAAAAAAAGAAGAGATAAAGCAGAGAGAGCCAGCTGAGCCTGAAGAGGCAGCAGGAAGCCCCTCTAGGGAAATGAAGCATAGACATTGAGGATGAACAGGAGTTTTCCAGATAAGAGGGTTCCTTCATTGTGTTTACAGGCTTGCTTGTTTTGAAGAGTTAGAACTCTGCGTCAGGGAGAGGAAACAATGTGTTCAGATATCCTGAGGCAGGACAGATGCTAGGGCATTTTAGAAACTTGAGGAAGGCCAGCTGGAGCTCAGTGAAGGGCACAGTGGTAGGGGATACCAGTCTGCCAGAGGCCAAGTTATATAGGCCTTGTAAGTAAAGGTGGATTTTCAATTTGCTCTTAGGATAGTGTGTAAACTTAAAGAGTGTAAAGCAGCATGGTCTGCCCTGACAGACAAAGCACCCACTGGGTGTCATAAGGAGAATGAAGTAAAGGTAGCTGAGACAACCTGGGAGGAATCCAGGTGAAAGAATAAGTTGGCCTGGACTAAGGTGGTGGCAGTGTGGATAGAAAGAGTGAATCGGTAAATGACCCGGGGCACAGTTTCATGGTGCCGTGAAATATTTTTTAAAATTTTAGTAAAAGTAAATAAGTAAATGACCCCCTCCACCCCCAATTAAGGAGTCCTGAGTTGATATGGAGGCATGATTACCACCCCTAGAGAAGCCTGTAGGTGATATGTGAGACTGTGCCATTCAGAAACTTCCCAAGCTAATGAAAAGTGGGCAGGCCCTTCCCAGAAGAACAAACCACAGGAGCGCTCAAAAACATGCTTTAAAAAATGCAGGTGATTCTCCCCATGTAAGATGAAAGGGCTTGCAGGGGGAGTGGCCACTGAGATACTCCAGGAAGGCATCCTAGAGTTGGTGAGTCTGAAGCAAGACAGGGCAAGACCTAGAAGTGAGGTGAGGGGCTGCTTTCTCAAGTGAGGTCTGGGTGCAGGCTGAGAAACAGATGGGTTTAGCAGGAGCAAATACGCATTCTGCCCAAAGGAGCTTTGTAGAACCTCGGGATGGTAGAACCAAGAAGGCCTCGAAGAGAGTCTAATCTAGTCTTTCTCTTGACCACGTCCTCCTTTGTTGAATGTAAAAATCACATGCCTTTTTACTGATATTAAATTGTTAAGAATTACTCATAAAATAGCTTTCCAAGCTATTGCTGTTACTAATACAATTAGTAATTACTAATTCTTAAACCTGAAGGCAAATAACTTCACATACTGCCTCATATTTCAACTCAATTTCTCTGTAACAAAAAAAGTAAAAATAGAAACACTTTCCTTTGATAAAAAAATGACATGCCTTAGACTGGATGGCTCACGCCTATAATCCCAATACTTTGGGAGGCCAAGGTGGGCAGATCACCTGAGGTTGGGAGTTCGAGACCAGCCTGACCAACATGGAGAAACCCCATCTTTACTAAAAATACAAAATTAGCTGGGCGTGGTGGCGCATGCCTGTAATCCCAGCTACTCCAGAGGCTGAGGCAGAAGAATCGCTTGAACCCGGGAGGCGGAGGTTGCGGAGAGCCGAGATCGTGCCATTGCACTCCAGCCTGGGCAGCAAGAGCGAAACTCTGTCTCAAGAAAAAAAAAAAATCACATACCTTTTTTTCATGTTATTTGAAACTTGGTATGAATATCGTGATTTAAAGCATATCAAAGCAATTCATCAAAGTCAGTATTGTTTTCAGACTATCCCCCCTCTTTTCCTGTTTGCTCCTGAGAATCTCTGATCTAGATCACCTCATTTTACAGGAGAAAACTGAGAACTAGATGAGACTTACTCATGGCCACATAGCTTGTGAGTGCCTAGGCTGAGACTCAGTCCTCATGCCCAGAGTAGCAGGAAATTCCCCTACACTCTCTGCTGTCAGGTAATCCCAGATCATGGAATTGGGACAAATGAGCATTGTTTCTGAGCCCAAGCTCCCCTGCCACTTGAGATTTCCATTTGTCTGTCTGGTACTGAAGAAACACAGGGAACAGGAATAAGGGGTGGTGGGGCCAGCTGGCCCTGGCATCCCTCTCTTGTCTTCCCACAGTCCTCTGAAGCCTTGGAGTTTATGAAGCGGGACCTGACAGAGTTTACCCAGGTGGTGCAGCATGACACGGCCTGTACCATCGCAGCCACGGCCAGCGTGGTCAAGGAGAAGCTGGTTGTGAGTACCACCCAAACCCTCCCAAATAACTGCCCCTCGCAACCTGTCCTCTCCTGGGCTCCCAACCTTTCTACCATTAAGTGATTATTTTTCCCTATGGGGAAAAATATGTGGATTATTTTTCCTCCCATTTTGAAAGAATTGTGTCTGGCAACCAAACAAGCTGCATATTTTAAGTAATAATTCGTTTTCCCACTTCTGTATTGTTTTAGTACATGTTTTCCATTAGCAAAGTCATTCATGTTGACAACTTAGGAAATACAGACAAGTGAAAGAAAAGAGAAAGAATGAAAAAAGGAAGAGAGAGAGAGAGAGAAAGACCTAGAGACATCCATAACTCCATCTTCCAAAGATAGCTGCTGTTAATATTTTGGGGGTGTATCCCTTATGTACACTTCTTTTTCAAAATTGGGGTCAATTGAATACCATGTTTTGTAACCTTTTTTTTTTTTTTTTTTTTTTTTTTGAGATGGAGTCTCCATCTGTCGCCCAGGCTGGAGTGCACTGGCGCCATCTCGGCTTACTGCAAGCTCCGCCTCCCGGGTTCATGCTATTCTGCTGCCTCAGCCTCCCAAGTAGCTGGGACCCACAGGTGCCCGCCACCACGCCTGGCTAATTTTTTGTATTTTTTAGTAGAGACGGGGTTTCACTGTGTTAGCCAGGATGGTCTCGATCTCCTGACCTCGTGATCTGCCCTCCTCGATCTCCCAAAGTGCTGGGATTACAGGCGTGAGCCACTGCACCCAGCCCCTATTTTTTTACTTAAACTGCAAACCTTGTTCTAGAGTGTAGTAAGTGGCATGGTATTCCACTATGTGGATTTAACCAGTTGCTGCTTTCCTATTTCAGTTTTTTCCAGTATTGTACACAGAGCTACAGTAAACATTCTGCTAAACCTTCACCCAGTGCCATAATATTTGCTTTATAATAAAATTGTGGAAGGTATCACAGAGTGGTTAGTTTAAGCCTTTTACTATCTACTCAAAACTGCCCTCCAGAAATGTTGTACCAACTTATTTTCTTACTGGTCCTGTTCTTTGTTGGTGGTGGTGGTGGTTTTGAGACGGGGTCTCACTCTGTCACCCAGGCTGGAGTGCAGTGGCATGATCTCAGCTCATTGCAACCTTTGCCTCCTGGGCTCAAGTGATTCCCCCACCTCAGCCTCCCAAATAGCTGGGACCACAGGTGCATGCCACCACACCCAGCTAATTTTTGTATTTTTTGTAGAGATAGGGTTTCACTCTGTTGGCCAGGCTGGTCTCAAACTCCTGAGCTTAAGGGATCCACCTGCTTCGGCCTCCCGAAGTGCTGGGATTACAGGCGTGAGCCACCGTGCCTGGCTTGTTTGTTGTTTTCTAATTTTAGATTCAGGGGATACATGCACAGGTTTGTTACATGGGTATATTGTGTATATGCTGAGGTTTGGGCTTTTAATGAACCCATCACCGACTAGTACCCCATAGATAGTTTTAATCAGAAATGTACAGTGGAAACCTCTTATAAGATGGAAGTTAGAGTCTAAAGTCAGTGTGAGAAGGAAAAATTGTGGTCAAAGATATCCCCGCAAAGTTCTGAAGTTTCCAGTGAGGTAAAGCATACTGTTTTTTATATTACAATTTTTCCTTTAGCATTGGAACAGATTGCAGCTTCTTAATTTGATCACCAGCTGAATCAATTATCTTGTAATTAATTACTCATATTACGAAAAATGAGTTTTGGAATTTTTTTAGTCAAGCTTATTTTGCTGAATCCTCTTGTAAAATACTGTCCACCTGCTAACCTCAGCTACTGATGAGCATGAATGACCAGTTGTAACCCTGCTAAACTGCTATAAGTCTAGTCAATAGCAGAGATATCACTTGTTTATTTCATTCATTTATTCTTTTTTTTTTCATTCAGCAAATATTGTTACCTGTAACAATATGTGCCAGGCACTATGATAGATTCTAGGTTTAAAATGCTTCAGCAGCTTAATCAAGAGTAAATAAAATTTTCCACAAGGTTTTTAGACCCTGTTCTGAGCACCCTATCCCTGTCTGCTGGAAGACATTCTGACCAGTGTGGTCTGTATAGTGACCCTCAGTTGGTCCCAGGCAAGGCAAGGCTATCCTGCCCATATGTTTCCAACCTTTTGTACAAAGTATTCTACTTCCTGAGCAATGATGATGATGAAATTGCAATATTACAATGCTGCAGTTTGTTAAGCGTATGCTGTGTGCCAGGCATTGTCCATGCCCTATCTTTTAATCTTCATGGTAACCCTATGAAGGATGTATACTTAACCCCATTTTATAATAAGGAAACTGAGGTTCAGAAAGGGTTTCGGTCTCATGACCAACAAGTGGTAGAGCAAAGATTCAAACTAGCTTTGTCTAACTCCAAAGCTAGTACCCTTTCTACCACTCTACCCATAGGCCCTCTTCCCCGCTGATATGTCTATGGCATGGACCTTCTCTGGCCAAGTTTTGACCAGCCTGACTGACCTTGAAATTTTGATGAAACAGCCAATCAAAGATCTCTGATCTACACAGGCCTACCATGGCCCTGTTCTGCAGCCCCACTTGGGAGATGGAGGACCCTTGCCTCCTCCCTCTCCTTCTGCAGCCCCAGAGACAGGTGAAGGGTCGTGAGTGCTTCCCTGGTCCCCCAACACACGGTACACCTTTGCCCCAATGTTTTACCCCCATACCCCAGATTGCAGCCTGTTCCCGGGGCGCTTGCTTCCTCTGCCCATTCTCTATACAGACAGAAGGTTCCTCAGGAGCAACAGAGAAGATGAAGAAAGGGTTGTCTGACTTCCTAGGAGTGATCTCAGACACCTTTGCCCCCTCGCCAGACAAAACCATCGACTGCGATGTCATCACCCTGATGGGCACACCGTCTGGCACAGCTGAGCCCTATGATGGCACCAAGGTACTCACTGACAGTCTCCCCTGCAGATGCCTAACATCTGTAACCTGGGCTTTAACTTCCAACCTGTACTCACAAAAGCAGCCCATGTTCAGGCCAAAAAATAAATAGGGTATATTATTAATAGTAAATCAGAAAATACTAGTAAGCAAGGACAGGATAATTATTTTTAAACTCATAATTGCATCACCCAAAGAGAGTCCCTGATTTCTTATTGGTATATAATCTTACATTTGTATTTGTTTATAAACATAGGTAAAGATAGTTTGGTTTTTTCTTTTGAACAAAAAAGACGTTTTATACATGCAGTTTTGTAACCTACTTTTAAAAACTCCACAAACGCAGCATCTTTCCTAATCATCTTTTTTTTTTTTTTTTTTTAAATGAGACAGGGTCTCACTCTGTCACCCAAGCTCTCTCTGGGGCTCAGTGGCACAATCACGGCTCACTGCAGCCCCGACTTTCCAGGCTCAAGGGTCCTTCCACCTCAGTCTCCTGAGTAGCTGGGACCACCGGCGTGAACCACCACACCCAACTAATTTAAAAAAATTTTTTTGGTAGAAATGGGGTCTCACTGTGTTGCCCAGGCTGGTCTCAAATGCCTGGGCTCAAGTGACTCCCAGCTTGGTCTCCCAAAGTGCTAGGATTACAGGTGTGAGCCACTGTGCCCAGCCAGCCATAATTTTTAATGTCTTTAAATTCTTACAAGTGAATATAGCATTATTTATTCCATTATTTCCTTCATGTTGCATATTTGGATTCCTTTCAGCTTTCAAGCATAATAAGGAACACTGTGGAGAGCATTTTTAGAGGCATAATCTCCACATTTGGGTTATTTAGACTAATTTCTAGTAATATACGTATAGGTAAGGGGAGAGAGGTGTCTTCAGAGCACTTAAAGCAACAGCCACAGTAGCATATTTTTGCTGCATTTTCTTTTCTTCTTCTTTTTTTTTTTTTTTGAGACAGGGTCTCACTCTGTCACCCAGGCTGGAGTGCAGTGGCATGATCCCAGCTCACTGCAGCTTCAACTTCCTGGGCTCAAGTGTTCCTCCCACGTCAACCTCCCTAGCATCCCTAGTAGCAGGGACCACAGGCATGCACCACCACACCCGGCCTTTTATTTATTTATTTATTTATTTTTTTGTAGCGATGAGGTCTCCCTGTTCTGCCTAGGCTGGTCTCAAACCCCTGGGCCCAAGTGATCCTCCTACCTCAGCCCCCTAACGTACTGAGATTACAGGCGTAAGCCACTGCGCCTGGCCACGTTGTATTTTCTATTTCATGGAGTGTTTTCTTCTAAATTCACAATATAATGTCATGGCAGTTGGGCCCTCTTCGTAGTTTGTTTTTTTTTGTTTTTTGTTTTTTTTTTGAAATAGGGTCTCACTCTGTCCCCCAGGCTGGAGTACAGTGGTGCGATCACAGCTCACGGCAGCCTCGATCTCCTAAGGTGCTCCTCCCACCTCAGCCTCCTGAGCAGCTGGGACTATAGGCACACATCACCACGCCCAGCTAATTTTTATGCTTGTAGAAATAGGGTTTCCCCATGTTGCCTAGGCTGGCTTCGTAGCATTTTATCACATTGACTTCTTTTTTTTTTTGAGATGGAGTCTCTCTCTGTCGCCCAGACTGGAGTGCAGTGAAGCGATCTCGGCTCACTGCAACCTCCACCTCCTGGGTTCAAGCGATTCTCCTGCCTCAGCATCCTGAGTAGCTGGGATTACAGGCGCGCATCACCATGCCCGGCTAATTTTTTTATTTTTAGTAGAGACGGGGTTTCACCATGTTGGCCAGGCTGGTTTTGAACTCCAGACCTCCAGAGATCCACCTACCTCAACCTCCCAGAGTGTTGGGATTACAGGCGTGAGCCACCGCACCCGGCCCACATTGAACTTCTGTTCCAAAAGTACTGATGTTTCAAGTATGTGTTTTAGCACTAGCATTAGCGCCACCACTTAGTGAACGTGTGAGTGGAATTGTGAAAATGTTTGATAAGATTTTGAGCTATAACGACAGTGAATTACCACCAGACCGCTTATAGACAGCCCATGCTTCCTGCAATACTGAGGAAGAAAGGCGGACTTTGTCTTTGCCAGCTAAGTTTGCCACCCTGTGATCCTAGTGGGAACGTAACTTGGTAGAGACTGGCTATACAATTAATAAATTCTTGGATGGTTTTAATTTGAGGGAAATTGTGTTATTTTAAAATTTGTCCCTAAATTTTGACTTTATTAATATATTGGCACTAACATTTTTCAAATTTCACTTACTACAAAGCATTTTATACTAATAATTTTGTAGCCTGCTTATGCTGTATTTTCTTAGTTCCTGGGGTAGAATACTGGGTGAAAGGCCATTTTTCTGGGAACCCCAGTTTTGGATGCCTAGCCTAGTGCCCCACTCTCTGTGCCACAGTGCTAATTAACAAATGCCCTGGGGGTATCCCAGCCAACAAGGAAGAAGCTGGGTTGTGGTTGACTGAGTATCCTGGCAGAGAAAGGGTGCTTTCTATGCCCAGTATCTCAGAATTTCTGTTTCCTCTTCTCTGTTTCTTACAGGCTCGCCTCTATAGCCTGCAGTCAGACCCAGCAACCTACTGCAATGAACCAGATGGTGAGAGGGTAGCATTGAGCGGGTGGGCTTGTAGGGCAAGTAGACTAAGGGGGTCTGGGTTGTAGACCCTGTTTGTCTCAGGTAGCAGAGGCCGGGCATCCCCTATGTAGGGGGACCAGAGTGAGACTAGTGTGTACCTTATACTTTGTGGGGTGGGTTAATGTTCTCTTTTCTTTCCTGAACTTGAGCTGTCCTGCCCACCCTGCAGGGACTTGGCCCCTCTCATCCCTCATCCTTAGCTCAGCCTCCCTCCCAGCCTTGCTGCCCCCCTTGCCTTCTCTTCAGCTCCTGTTAGCTAAGCCCCTGCCATGCAGCAAACCCCATTATGGGAACTGGAGATCAGAAATGAGCCAAACCCTCCACCTAGTCCAACCCTCCAGGAACTGGCAGTTAAGAGGGGGAAAGCAGAAACAGTCAATAAAGTAGAAATACTAGAGAGCAGCATGACTGCTTCTGCAGAGCAGCGGGGCAGCAGGAGCCAGAGGAATGGCACCCTTCCTGGCCTGGGAACCAAGCAAGTGATGCTGGAGTTGGGTTTTGTTTGTTTGTTTGTTTGTTTTTGAGATGGAGTCTCACCCTGTCTCCCAGGATAGAGTGCAATGGCGTGATCTTGGTTCACTGCAACCTCCGCCTCCTGGGTTCTAGCAATTCTCTTGCCTCAGCCTCCCGAGTAGCTGGGCTTACAGGCGCCCGCCACCACATCTGGCTAATTTTTGTATTTTTAGTAGAGACAGGGTTTCACCATGTTGGTCAGGCTGGTCTCAAACTCCTGACCTCAGGTGATCCACCTGTCTCAGCCTCCCAAAATGCAGGGATTACAGGCATGAGCCACCACGCTTGGATGGAGTTGGGGTTTTAAGGTTAAATTAGAAGTCAACTAGTTTCACTATGAGAAGTCGGGAAGGGCATTCAGGCAAAGAGAGTGGGCAGAGAGAGCAGGGAGCACCCGCCTTTTAGTAACGCCGGGTTAAACGGTGTGTATGAGGAAGTGAAGGCAGTGAGAGCAGCTCGTGGGAGCCAGATTGTGAAGGGCTTTGTGTGCCAGACCAGGCAGTTGGAATTTTGGCCTAAAAGCCTCACAGTAGTAGCTCTAGACCTCTCTTTAGTCACAAAGGCCTTTAAAAATCTATTGAAAATGACAAGCTCTCCCTCCACAAAACTTTTTGTGCAATATGGGAATTCTTTGACCCTTTGAAGCCCATCTTGGACTCCAGCTTAAAAAGCCCTCCCATAGAGAGCCAATGAAAGGTTTTGAGGCCTGGGGTGATCAGAGTTTGCATTTTGTAAAGCAGCCCTTGGGGCAGCATTGTGAAGAATGAAGTAGAAAGACAGAAGACAGGAAGACCAGTTAGGAGGCTAGGTAGGAATCCCGTGTCAGAGGTAAGGCCAGAACCTAGGAAGAGTCAGTTGGCATGAAGAGGACAGTGTGCGTATAAAAGACACAAGTTAGCCAGGCATGATGGCGTGCCCATAGCCTCAGCTATTCAGAAGGTTGAGGCAGGAGGATCACTTGGTTCCAGAAGTTCAAGGTTGCAGTGAGCCATGGTTGTGCCACTGCACTCCAGCCTGGTGACAGAGCAAGCCTCTATCTCTAAAAAATAAAAAGGAGACACTGAGGAAGTGTGATCCAGAGTGATTGGATAAGGGAGGAGATAGGATGGCCGCCAGGTTGGATAACCCTGTCAGATAACCAGATGGGAAGGAAAATGAGTGCACGGTGTGTTTGCAGGTGGAAGTATTGGGGGTACCTGGACCTCTGGATCTGGGGCCGAGAGAGTAGCCTGGGCTGCAAAGAGACACAGGAATTATCAGTGGTAGGATGAGGTTGAAACTTGTGGTTTAGTGGCAATTATTTTGGGGGAAAAAAAAAAAAGCCAGAGAGATATGGAAAGGAAAGGAAAACGAGAAGCCCACAGAGACTCAGATGGACCAACCAGAGAAGTGGAGGAAGATAACAAAGGAGTGAGAAACCAGGAGAGACGAGGGCTTCAGGAGAAAGGCAATGGCCCCCAGAGTCAGAGATGGTCACATGAGGGAAGACAGAGAAATAGATGTTGGCTCTGACAGCTGGGGTCATGTGACCTGAGAACAGCTGTTTCAGAGATGAGGAGATTCAGCAGCCAGGTGCCATGGACTAAAAAGCCAACAGGGATATGAGAAAATGGAGATTGCAGCCCCTTCTGGAGATCACTCAGGTGCGGCACCCGCCCCTTCACCCTGCCTGACCCCCTACCCTTGGCTAAGTGGCTTTGAACACAAAAGCTTTCTTCATCTTCCATGTCCAGCCTTAGATATGTTCTGTAGGCCCAGTGTTCTTTTCCCAGACCAAGGCAACTGACCGTCAGCATCTGTCCCTCTGCAGGGCCCCCGGAATTGTTTGATGCCTGGCTTTCCCAGTTCTGCTTGGAGGAGAAGAAGGGGGAGATCTCAGAGCTACTTGTAGGCAGTCCCTCCATCCGGGCCCTCTACACCAAGATGGTGAGGGCCCAGCCTGCAGGGCCTCAGCCAGCTCCAGGCTTGAGGTGTCGGGAGGTGGGAGGGACATGTTCAGAGTCACTGTGGAGTCATCTGGCCCAGAGAGCACTGGGAGGCTCCATAGAGCCAAACCAGCCATGTCCTGAGCCAAGACCCCACATGGGAGAAGCTGGTTTGCCAGGCTTCTGGCAATCAGAGAATGGTGAGAAATGGAAGGGCCAGCAAAGCCTGAAGGGAGTTCTTTTCTCCCTCCTTGGCCAACCCGGATTAGGAAGGTGGGTCTGGCTGAAACTTTGGTGGGGGTGGAAGTGCTCTGACTCTCACTGCTAAGCCACTTACTGGGTCTGAAATCCAGACTGGCTGGGAATAGACTAATAAGGCTGGGGACACAGACCCCACACAAATACTCCCAAAGTCTCACCTCCATTTTCCCCTCCCTCCAGGTTCCAGCAGCTGTTTCCCATTCAGAATTCTGGCATCGGTATTTCTATAAAGTCCATCAGTTAGAGCAGGTATGCTGGTCTAGCATGGGGAGGTCCCCACTCAACCCTGGGGGAAGCAGGCTGGATTTATTGAGAGAAGAAAGGGATACAGGGTGCCAAGAGTTGTGGGATCAGGACCAGGGTCTAGGAAGAGGGTGCCCTGACTGCCTGTGGCCATCTGCTCCCCCACATTCAGGAGCAGGCCCGGAGGGACGCCCTGAAGCAGCGGGCGGAACAGAGCATCTCTGAAGAGCCCGGCTGGGAGGAGGAGGAAGGTAAGAGGCGTTGAGAGGTGAGGGGCAAGTGACACATCTGTGCGGGACACTGTGGGCTGGGCCATGCTCTCTGAAGCCTGGAGAGACTTGGTGCCCATCAGGGAAGAGTAGGGAACAAGCACATTGTATGTGTGAGGATAGGCGGAGCTAACAAGGGGATATTGAACAAGGCTAGTGGAATTCCGATTTAGCTACAGAAATCACATGTGTCAGTTGGTGTAGATTCCCCTGCCAGCCCATGAACCAGCTGCCGCTTAGTCACTGGGGAGCTTCTTGAAAATCCAGATTCCTTTCCCCACCTTCTAAAGAAGACTGTAAAGATGTGGCCAGACATGTATTTTAAACAAGCTCCCTGGTAATACTAATGCCCAGGCTGGTTTGGGAACCACTGAATTAGGGAGGGAGCTGAGCATCTTCTACCTGTAGCTCAGCTTAGAACAGCATGTTGAAGCCTTCTGGATGATATAATATTAACGCATTTCTTGTTTACACCATATGTCCAGGCTGCCCTAAGAGCTCTACACAGAGTCCTTACCACAACCCCGTTACCCCTCTTAAGGATAAAAGTAAGTTAAGAGTAAGTTAAAAGTTAGGTGGCTTGCCCAATCATACACCTAGGATGTAGCAGAGCCCAACCTGAACCCAAAACTGCCTCACTTCTGAGCCTTGGCTTTCTAATCCGTAACAGCCCCTTGGACTGCATTGCTGGAAGCCCACCAGGCATTAGGCCCCAGGGCTAAACAGGACTTTGACTAGCAGGGAGTGTCTGCAGAAGCGTTGTCATGGCGAAGGGGTGAGCTAAATGACACTATTGAGTCTTTTTTTTTTTTTTTCGTTTTGAGGCAGAGTCTCACTCTGTCGTCCAGGCTGGAGTGCAGTGGTGCAATCTCCGCCCACTGCAACCACCACCTCCTGGGTTCAAGCGATTCTCCTGCCTCAGCCTCCCGAGTAGCTGGGATTACAGACATGTGCCACCACACCCAGCTAATATTTTTTGTATTTTTAGTAGAGATGGGGTTTCACCGTGTTGGCCAGGCTGGTCTCAAAAACTCCTGACCTCAGGTGATCCACCACCTCATCCTCCCAAAGTGCTGGGATTACAGGTGTGAGCCACCATGCCCGGCTTGAGTCTTGATCAGAGTAAACTTTGGCAGGAACTTGAGAGCTCCAAGGTTGTCTTATGGCTGGCCAAGTTACATTTCCCTCTTGCCCCTCCCTTTCTCTCTCTACAGAGGAGCTCATGGGCATTTCACCCACATCTCCAAAAGAGGCAAAGGTTCCTGTGGCCAAAACTTCTACATTCCCTGAAGGAGGACCTGGTCCCCAGAGCCCCTGTGAAGAGAATCTGGTGACTTCAGTTGAGCCCCCAGCAGAGGTGACTCCATCAGAGAGCAGTGAGAGCATCTCCCTCGTGACACAGATCGCCAACCCGGCCACTGCACCTGAGGCACGAGTGCTGCCCAAGGACCTGTCCCAAAAGCTGCTAGAGGCCTCTTTGGAGGAACAGGGCCTGGCTGTGGATGTGGGCGAGACTGGACCCCCACCCCCTATTCACTCCAAGCCCCTAACCCCTGCTGGCCACCCCAGCGGCCCAGAGCCCAGGCCTCCAGCCAGAGTAGAGACTCTGAGGGAGGAGGCGCCCACAGACTTACGGGTGTTTGAGCTGAACTCGGACAGTGGGAAGTCTACACCCTCCAACAATGGAAAGAAAGGTAGGTCTGGAGGTCCAAGCCCAGAGGGTTGTGTGGGGTCAGGGCCAACTCCCGAGGCAGATTTGTCTCCTTGTCCCTTCTTAGGATACTATGAGCAGATTTTTTTCGTTTCTGATAATGATGACAGCTGCTATATATTGACTGTTTGCTAACATATTTCATTAATTCTAAGTTGCACATAATCTCAGAAATAAGAATGCATCTTCAATTGTTGGCATCTTAAGAGTCAACAAAACAAGTTTGATGCCAGATCCCATGCTAAATATGTTATATGGCACCTAATTTCTCACTATTATTGTCCTCATTTTCCAAATGAAGAAAGTGAGGCCCAAAAATATTAGGTAACTTGCCCAAGTTCACATGGCCAGGAGGCCCAGATTCAGAACCAGGGCTGTCTGACTCAAGCCCATGCCCTTAACTAGCACACTGTGCCAATTTCTATCTTTTTGGACAATTTAACCTTACCCTGGCTTGGGAATCCCAGTGACGTTGATGTTAAGGGTCTTCTTCCTGTGTAACCTTAGGAAAGTCATTCAGCTTCCCCAAGCCTTCATTATTATAAAATATATAAACAAAACTCATACCTACAGTTTAAAGAAGAAATAATGAACACCCATGAACTTACAGTGACCCAGCTTGAATAATGGAGCTTCAGTTTCTTATCTGTATAATGGAATTTTAGACTGGAGACTCTGAGTTTATGTCAAAGAGCAACCTCTGTAACTGCAGGAATTAAAGGACAAGGATAGCCTTGGTGTCAGCCTTTTTGCCACATCCAAAATACCACTTCAGGGATGGCTGATTATCACTAAGAACCCCCACCCAGCCCCCCACCACCTGCACACTTCACACACACATCCTCCTGTCTTTGCTAACACTCAGCACCAGCCACAGCCACAAAGCTTGCCCAGCAGGTAAGGCCTGGCCTGCTGGTGCAGTAAGGGACTGGTTTGCCACAGTGGATGGGAAATGGACCCCACCCCACCCCTAACCTATTCCCTGATGGAAACCATGGAGTTTCCAGTCTCCAGCCCAGTGCCTCCCTTCTGACTCTGATCAGTGAGGTCATCCATTGGGCTCCTACCTGTTTGTTTTTTTTTTTTTTTTGAGGCAGAGTCTCACTCTCGCCTAGGCTGGAGTGCAGTGGCGCGATCTCGGCTCACTGCAACCTCCGCCTCCCAGGTTCGCGCCATTCTCCTGCCTCAGCCTCCCGAGTAGCTGGGACTACAGGCGCATGCTGCCACGCCCGGCTAATTTTTTGTATTTTTAGTAGAGATGGGGTTTCACTGTGTTAGCCAGGATGGTCTCGATCTCCTGACCTTGTGATCTGCCTGCCTTGGCCTTCCAAAGTGCTGTGATTACAGGCGTGAGCCACCGTGCCCGGCCTGAGCGCCTACCTGTTCTTCATGAGACACTGAGTGGGAGAGGGGCAGAAGCCCCAGCCTTTGTGAGGAAGCATAAAGCAGGATGGGCCAGTCTGGTACTGGAGGAGTTCAGAGAAAGAAGGAATCTCTGGACATCTGCAGTGCTTCGCTGAGGAGACAAGCCTTGTATAGGAGAGTTGGCGAGTTTGGGGCAGGTGCAGGGGAGTGGTAGTCTAAGCTGAGGAGGCCTACAAAGACCAGCTAGCAAAGGGCATGGGGCATGTTTAAGGGGCGTTGACCTAAACCCACTCTTCTGTATTCTCTCCCAGGAGAAGGAGGTACAAGAAGTGTGAGTGGGTTGACTCAGAAATAGAACTTCAGAATTTAAAACCTTAAGCTGGATTCAGAAGGTTGGCCTTGGGGCCATAAAGCAGCAGAGCATGGATGCTAAGGGTGTGGGTTCTGGAGTTCAGACAGTTTTGGGTTCAAATCCCAACTTTGTTCATAAGTGATGTGACTTCAGAAAGATTACTAATCTTCTCTAAGCCTTTGTTTGCTCCTCAATAAACGGGATAATTGTTTCATGATAGATCCTCAGTCAGAGCAGAATTAAGCAGAGCCCTGCTTTGGGGAAATGGTAATAGAGGTAACATTCTCTGAGCACTTTCTGTGTGTCTAGATCTGTGCTAAGCACTTGATATGCATATTACTCAATCCTTACAAAAGCCCTGTGAGATCTGTGTACTTTTTCTCATACTTCTAGTGGTAGGAACCTGAGATCAGTGACCCACCCAGTAAATATTTCAGACAGTGTGAAATAGTCCTGTAGAAGAGGGAAGAGTAGGTGATGGGCCTGACAGGTGTAATAGGGTTGCTGGGTGGATGGTCCCAGGGCCCATTGAGGTTGTGATTGTAGATTTTAAGTGAGACCATGAACCTGTTTTATTTTTGTTCAGCCACATTCAGTTGCTCAGGTGCAGGAACAGAGCAGATGGGGAGTTGGATCTAATTAGGTTCAAGTTTAGCCAGGTAAAATCAGTGGATGAAAAGAAGAAAGTCCGCTGGGCATGGTGGCTCACACCTATAATTGCAGTACTTAAGGGAGGCGAGGCAGGTGGATCACTTGAGCCCAGGAGTTTAAGACCAGCCCTGGCATTGTGGTGAAACCCCATCTCTACAGAAAATACAAAAAATTAGCCAGATGTGGTGGCACGTGCCTGTAGTCCCAGCTACTCGGGAGGCTGAGGTGGGAGGATCACCTGAGTGGGGAGGTTGAGGCTGCAGTGAGTTGAGATGACTGCACTGCCCTCCAGCCTGGGTGACAGAACTGAGACCCTGTCTCAAAAAAATGGAAAGAAAAGAAAGTATATGCAAGAAGTGATAAGAGTGATGCCTCATGGAATCTGAGCTGAGTAAGGGAGAGAATGAGGGATAGTGAAACAGTTGGAGGGTTACAAATTATAGGTTTCATTTGGAATTGGGCTACAAAGGGTGATCAGAAAAAATCAGTAGTGGTTGGAGACTGGATGGAATTGAAATTATAGGAGAGGTAAACATAAGCTCTTAACCACTCTGCTATGCTGCCTCTGCTGCCCTCAGGGCCTGTGAAAGGAGAGGCTGAGGATGTGCTACAGAGGACCCACAAGAAACAACTGTAGTCAGATGGGAGGAAGCCAGAGTCTTGGACTAGGCTGGAACAGTGGGAACACAGTAGAGGAAATAAATCTTAAAAGGAAGAATGGGGGCTTGGAGACAAAGTGACTCCTTTTTCCTATTGGGCCGACGTCCTAGGGTGACATAAGGCTTGGTCTCTGGGTATAGCAGAGTCTCTTGGGGTACCCTAGCCAAAGGGTTTTACTGGGTCCCAGGGTGATCCCTGTCATTGCAGAGCTGCTTTCCACCTACGTTTTGTCACAGGATTCGTCTGTTCTGAGAGACTGGACTTCTTTCTGCAGAGGAGGGGAGGAGAGATTGGGGCAGGCCTGTGGCCTGGAAGGAGCCTGGAGGTTAAGACCTCCCTTCATGACTGTGTGACCTAAGAGCAGTTTTGCCTCTATTTCTTAACTGGGGAAGCAGAGAGCCAATTAAACAGAATAAAATGAGCTGTGAGTGACAGCACTACAAAGTTAGCAATCACCTGAAAACTTCCATTTTCAAAACCAAACCAGTAGAACTCCATCCTGAAGTCTTAAATTGTAGCATAGGCCACCTCTCTGCCACATGCACATTGTAATGGAGATCTTATTGCTCTCCTTGTGTGACAGGATAGGACGGTGGAAGGAGGCAGATGGCAGAGAGAGCCCAGCTTCACAGCTCCCTGCGCCACCTGAAGCCTTCATTTCCTCATCTATATACTGGGACTGTTACTACTCACCCAAGAGGTAGATGTGGAATATTCCAGAAATGTTAGTGGATACTCTGTTCTCTACCCCTGAAAGGGTCTGCCTTAGCATTTACGCCTGAAGAGACGGTTTCAGGTCCCTAGAGGGCAACCTGAGGTTAGGGAAAGCTGTCATGGCCACAACCAAAACCCTGAAGTGAGGAAGCAGCCAAGAGTCCGGCTAACCCACAGGAAGCCTGTGGTGACAGCCAGATGAATGTCACCTAAGTGTCCTGAAGGCACAGAGAGATGTAGGTGCAGAGTCAGAAGAACTGGGTCTTGGCTGCCCTGACTTGCTGAGGTACCATGTACAGAATGACTTAACTCTGAGACAAGGCCCTTAGAAGAAAGGCAGCACCATTCATTACATAGCCATGTGTATGTATGTAATAGGCACTTTATATTCATGCCTCTAATTCTAACACCATTGTTTCTCAAATGGCAGGCCCAGGTCTACACACAGTCACACACTTACCTGCTTATAATGCGGCCTTCCCAGCCACCAGCTGGACCTGCTGAGTCTTCGCTGGGACTCGGGTGGGCAGGGTAGGAGTCTGCATTTTAATATGCTTCTCCAGTGGTTCTTTGCAGAGGGTGCTTTTATCCATATTTTATAAATAGACTGAAGCCCACAATCATTTGCCCAAGACTACACAGTAAAGGAGTAGGTATTCAACCCAGGTCTGCCTGGCCCCAGAGACCATGCTCTGGCTAGAAGAGAGGACGATGCAGGATACCATATAAGGAATGTGGGAGTGAGGCTGAGGGGTAGGTCTCAGCGCGGAGGCATCTGGTGAGGAGTAGGTCGGAGAAGAAGAAACGGAGATGTTTACTGGTCATGCCACTGGAGGATCAGGGACCCACTCTTTTTAAAGATACTTAAAAGACTACAGGCCGGGTGCGGTGGCTCACGCCTGTAATCTCAGCACTTTGGGAAGCTGAGGCGGGCAGATCACGAGGTCAGGAGATCGAGACCATCCTGGCTAACACGGTGAAACCCCATCTCTACTAAAAATACAAAAAATTAGCCGGGCATGGTGGCGGGCGCCTGTAGTCCCAGCTACTTGGGAGGCTGAGGCAGGAGAATGGCGTGAACCCGGGAGGCAGAGGTTGCAGTGAGCCGAGATTGTGTCACTGCACTCCAGCCTGGGCGAGAGTGAGACTCCATCTCAAATTAAAAAAAAAAAAAAAAGATTACAAAATAATATGTGTTCATTTTAGGAAAAAAATTAAGGAAAATCACCCCATGAACTCATCACCTAGAGATAACTTTGCTAGTGTATTTGGATATCTTGCTCATCTCTTCTGCATGTGTGCATGCATCTATGGGCACATTTTAAAGCTGGAATCATAGTGTACATGCTTTATTGAAAGGAACTATTTGTGTAGTTTACTTCTTAGTAATAACTTTTATATATGTATTTTTAATATTACCTGTAAGAAGTCATAGCCAAATATGAATGTTTAGAGCAATGATCGTCAAATAGTACAGACAAGCATCAGAATCATCCAGAGCAGGGGGTGGTAAGCTTTTTCTGTATAGGACCAGACCATAAATATTTTAGGCTTTTTGGGCCATGCAGTCGAAATTACTCATCTCCGCTCTTGTAGCATGAAAGCAGCCATAGATAGTATATAAACAAATGATGTGACATGGCTAGATTTTTTTTTTTTTTTTTTTTTTTTTTTTTTGAGACGGAGTCTCACTGTGTCACCCAGGCTGGAGTGCAATGGAGGGATCTTGGCTCACTGCAAGCTCCGCCTCCCGGGTTCAAGTGATTCTCCTGCCTCAGCCTCTCAAGTAGCTGGGACTAACAGGCGCCCGCCACCACCCCCAGCTAATTTTTTGTATTTTTAGTAGAGACGGGGTTTCACCACGTTAGCCAGGATGGTCTCAATCTTCTGACCTCGTGATCCGCCCGCCTCGGCCTCCCAAAGTGCTGGGATTACAAGCGTGAGCCACCACGCCCAGCAACATGGCTAGATTTGATCCATGGGCCATAGTTTGCCAACCCCTGGTTTACAGAAAGGTTCTGTGACTGTTGAGTGCCAACTATGTGTTCTAAAAACTTGAAATACATAAGAGAACAAAACAAAAGATTCCTCACAGGGCTCATATTCTAACTCCTCTATTAATATACAATAAACATATTAAGTCTGATTATGTAATATGTTAGAAAGTGATCACTAGAATGGGAAAAAGAACAATCCAGAGCCAGGCGCAGTGGCTCACACCTAGAATCCCAGTACTTCGGGAGGTCGAAGCGGGCGGATCAACTAAGGTCAGGAGTTTGAGACCAGCCTGGCCAACATGGTGAAACCCCGTTTCTACTAAAAATACAAAAATTAGCCAGGCATGGCGTGCACCAGTAATCTCAGCTACTCAGGAGGCTGAGGCAGGAGAATCACCTGAACCTGAGAGGGGGAGGCTGCAGTGAGCCAGGATTGCGCCACTGCACTCCAGCCTGGGCGACAGAGCGAGACTCCGTCTCAAAAAATAAATAAATAAGTAAAAATACAAAAATTAGCTGGATGTGGTGGCAGGTGCCTGTAATCCCAGCTACTCAGGAGGCTGAGGCAAGAGAATCTCTTGAACCCAGGAGGCGGAGGTTGCAGGGAGCCGAGATTGCGCCACTGCACTCCAGCCTGGGTGACAGAGCTGGGTGACAGAGACTCTGTCTCAGAAGAAAAAGAACTACTAGAGCAGAGTGAGGGTGGTGATGGGTTGCTCTTTAAACTAGGATGGTCAGTGTAGGCCACATCTAGAAGGTACGATTTGAGCAATGGCATGAAGGAGGTGAAAAGTTGGTCTTGTAGATATCTGAGGAGACAAGTTCCAGGTGCAGGGAACAGCCCATGCAAAAGCCCTAAGTTGGGAATGCGTCTGGTATGTTTCTGGAGGAACAAGATTAGTGTGGGCAGAATGGAGTGAGGAAGAAGAGGTCCACTGTTTGGGAGTTCGAGGGGAGGTTTTTTGTTTTGTTTTCTTTAGAGACAGGGTTTTGCACTGTCAACAGGCTGGACTGCAGTGGCATGATCATAGCTCACTGCAGCCTTGAACTCCTGGGCTCAAGTGATCATCACACCTCAGCCTCCTGAGTAGCTGGTACTCCTTAGGTGTGTACTACCATGCCTGGCTAATTTTTAAATTTTTTTCTAGAGACAAGGTCTCAGTTCACTGTTGATTTCCTCTGGAAGATTTCTGTGACTCTCTTGGAGCCTCTGGGCCAAAGTGCTTCTCCACTCTTTAGTAACCTGCCTTTTCTGAGGTAATAGTTTAAGGCTGTTTGGCATGGATGTGAAGTTCTTCTCCAGCCTAACCTCTAACAGCCTACAGTGTTCCACCATGTAACTCACTGTTTACTTGTCTAATTCCCTGTCAGTGGACTTTCAGATTGTTTCTAGGTTTCCATCACTATGACAGCACTGCAGTGAACACTCTTTGCTAAATTTCTGACTGAATCCAAGATTTTTCCTTAGAATAGATTCTTAAAAGTGGGGGCCAGGTGCGGTGGCTCACACCTATAATCCCAGCACCCTGGGAGGCCGAGGTGGCCGGATCATTGAGGTCAGGAGT
Organism: Pongo abelii; assembly: GCF_028885655.2. NCBI lineage: Eukaryota > Metazoa > Chordata > Mammalia > Primates > Hominidae > Pongo > Pongo abelii. The sequence continues at coordinate 201,204,441 of NC_071985.2, forward strand.
TTGAAACCAGCCTGGCCAATGTGGTGAAACCCCGTCTCTACTAAAAATACAAAAATTATCAGGTGTGGGGGGCATGTGCCTGTAGTTCCAGCTACTTGGGAGGCTGACGCAGGAGAATCGCTTGAACCTGGGAAGCAGAGGTTGCAGTGGGCCAGGATCACACCACTGCACTCCAGCCTGGGTGACAGAGCGAGGCTCCATCTAAGAAAACAAAAAAAAAAACAAAGTAGGATTGCTGCGCCAGAGTGAAAACAGAATGTAAAGACTTGTGTATTTGTGAGACCCTTTTGAAGCATGCTATCTCCCCAGCTACACCCTATTCAGGTGCCCCTTCCCTGCCTCTTCCTGCTTTTCACACTGTGTGGCTCATGGTTCCAGGCTCAAGCACGGACATCAGTGAGGACTGGGAGAAAGACTTTGACTTGGACATGACTGAAGAGGAGGTGCAGATGGCACTTTCCAAAGTGGATGCCTCCGGGGAGGTGAGTGGGCCTGGTGGGTCAGAAGGAAGCGAGCCTAATGGTCCTGGGTGTGAGAGCTCTCCCCAGCCAGCCCAGCTGTCCCCTCAGGAGGGTCCCTGCTCCTGTCTGAGGTGACAGGTTGTGGGAAAGGAGCTGGAGCTTCCTGCTCAGACCCACAACAGTGGTCATCAGCAGGCTGCACTTTCCCTCAGTTCCAGGGTGGGTAGAGGGGAGAGTTCTTGACCTTAGCTCTGTATCAAAATTGCCTGAGAAACTGCTTCAGAAAACAGATACGCTGAGCGCGGTGGCTCACACCTGTAATCCCAACACTTTGGGAGGCCGAGGTGGGAGGATTGCTTGAGGCGAGGAGTTCAAGACCAGCCTGGCCAATATAGTGAGACCCCATTTCTATTTTTGAAAAAAAAAAAAAAAAAAAAGAAAACAGACATCAAACCCTGCCTGACCTGTGCTGTGGTCCCCAGGTATGAGGCCTGAGTATATACTTGGCCTTGGAGACAAAAGACCAGTGTGATCAAGGGCAAGTTACTTAACCTGAGCCCCTGGTTCCTCATCTAAAACATGGAATGGATCATTATAAGACCTGGCTTATAAGCTGTAATGAGGTGATCCATGTAGACACCTTAGGGCTATTGCCTGAGACATGGTGGCACTCAGGAGACATTAGTGATAAACCCCACAAAACCCATTCCAGTTATTAAGCTCAACGAGGCCTTAGTACTGTTATTCTTCACTACCTGTCAGAATCAAAAGTGGCTCATTTAGATTGAGAGGCTGGAACAGTCCAAAGCTCTCCCAGCTAATAAGTGACAGGACTGAGGCTGCAGCCCAGACATCTGATTCATGTCAGCGTTAGTTCCACTGTCACATAAGAACCACATGAGTCTTTCCATCATGTAACTCGGGAGCCTGTTAGAAAGAGGTGGACAGATTAGAGAGACATGTGAAGGGCCTCCTTTTTCATGATGGGAAACTGAAGCCTTGGGGGAGTATTTTACTTACTCAGGAGTATTTTGCACTTGTGACTACCTCACTATACCCAGGACAGAGAAGGCCCATAGTGCCCTGTCAGGTCACAGGGGCTTGCTGGCTTTTTGTGTCTTTGCAGCCACCTTTAAAAACTGACGTGCAGTACACCTGAGCATTCTAGAACCTGCTATACCAGGGCTTAGCCAACAGCAGGCCAAGAGTAGGAACAAGGCAAGAAAAGGTTCTGTGGGGAGACTTGAGCTGGGAATCGGTGTTGGTGCCCCTAGTGAAGACCTAGTGGGCATCTGTAGGGCACTGCCACCTCTGCTTTTGACCACAGTGCCACTGAGGCAGTGGCCCCCATTCACCCAAAGACTAAGTAACTTGCCCTTGATTACACTGGTCTTTTGTGTCCAGGGCCAAGTATCTGCTTAGGCCTCCTAAGTTCTCTGCATCTCAGAGCCATGGCATTATCTGCTCAGCAGGAGGCAAGTTCTCCTTAAAGGACTGAGGCTGACTTGGTTCCTGTAGGCAGCCATCACCTTGTGGTGTCTGGTGTTGGTTGGGGGAAGTGTTTCCTTTAGGTCTGAAGTAATCAGAGCAGCAGGCCCACCCCTCAGGCAGAGGGCAGCTCTGCCCCTCAGACACATTCCTTAAGACTAGGGGTTCACTCTCAGTGGGACCTCAGAGTATGGCCTAGGGTAGGGGATGGGAGGTGGCTCTGCTCAGCGAGGGGAGGTTAGGTCTGGGCCTGACTCAGGAGTAACTATGTGATCTCCATTACCCCCTCCCATTTGCAGCTGGAAGATGTAGAGTGGGAGGACTGGGAGTAAGGGAGCCAGAGGGAGCAGCTCCCCCACCCATGGCATCACTCGCCTCCCTCACTCGTCTCAGCCCAGCCCTGGAAGACTGAGAATGTTCCCCCAAATCTCCTCTGCCAACCAGAGCTCTGGGCACAGATTCTGGTGGCTCCCTGCTGGCCCTCTGGGCCTCTGCTCACGCCTGGGAAGGGGCTCTCTAAATCCCGGCCAGAAACTCTGACTTGTGCCAACAATAGGATGACCCAAGGGAGACGAAACCTATCCCCCTCACCAGAAGAGCCTGTGTTTTTCTGCTGAACACCCACTGTTCCTGAGGACTCCTGCTAGGAAGTCCCAAGGGATAGTTCTAGCCCTTCTGCCTGTGTAGACAGAAGCTAAACCACCAGTCTCTCGGAGGAAGCTGAGACAACATATTCTGTCCATACATAAGCAGGCAGGGAGGGCCATGTCACCTACCCTTGGTTAAACAGGGACAGCGAACACATTTTGGTTCCTATCCCAGTGGGTAAGAAGCACTTATCTCTGGGAAATTTGCCTCTCTTGGGAACCTCCCCCTCCCAGGCATTTTCCATTCCTGGAAAGGCTCCTTTGGGGTTCAGAATCCAGAGACCAAACCCTGACCCACCTCCTTCCTTTCCTCCAGCCCACGCTGGTCTGTCCCCATGCCTTCCCAGGGCTTCTTCATGTCAGATGCACCCAAGTCCTTAGCCCAGCTGTGCCACCTGCAGGAGTTCGCTCTTGCGTTTCTTCCCCTCCCCAAGAAGGGAGGGGGCCACTTCAGGCCCTTCTGTGTGTTGCCTGGCAGGATACCTTGTCCAACCAGCTACCCACCTCAACTCCCCTGTAGCTTAGGACACAAAACAGCTACCAGCGGTACAGAGCGGTGATCAAAGCCGAGTACTTACAACTCTGGTAAGCCTAGCTTCTCCACCTCAGCCCTTCTGCTTCTGGAAGGGCTATCCTGAGGGTGAACTTGAAACTCTCATCAGGCTTCTGCAAAAGCTCTTCTTCCTGAAGACAGACCCAGCCTTTGTGCTGTCACCCTCCACTCTGGTAAAGCTGCACCTCTGGGGGAATGAGGGGCTGCAGGAATCTCTGGAGAGCCTGGTGCTTCACGATGCTGCTCTGGTGATTCTTGTACCTAATCTGGTGTGCTCACCAATGAGTGAAAGGGATCGTGGGTCAGGGACACCGAGAGAGTGAGGTCACTTCTATTTCAAACCTTCAGTGAGGGGGTGGGATGGAGAGAATGCTGAATCTTTTTTTTTTTGACGGGATGGGGTTTTTCTCTTTGTAATTATTTCTTTAGTTTAATTAACCTTTTGGTTGTTTGTGCAATATATATATTTTAAATTATAATGCATCTCCCCAGAGTATTTTGTAGCTGGGAAAAGAAAAAAGGAAAAAAAGAAAAAAAGATTCTAACAGCTGTTAGTTTTATAATTAAAAAAGAAAGAAAAAAGAACTTTGTCCTGAACCTTTTACAGACTTGCCGTTAACAGCATTAAAGTGATTCAACCGAAGCTGGAAGGTGTCTGGGGGTCTGTTTTCGTCCCCTTGGCAGCCGCACTGGGCCAGGGCAGGACTGGCTTCCCACTTGGAGCCAGAGACAGGGTAGGGGGATAGCCTGGGTCCAGAGGACGTCCCTTGTCCTCATCCTAGATTCAGCTTTGCCTTTGGGATGAGAAAGGGTCAGGGCTCCCAACAGGCCTCTCACTGGGACAAGGAGTTGGGAGGCCATCTCTGCACTCCCAACGCCTCTGCTTTCCTTTGGAAAGGAAGTTGCAACAACAATGGCTTCAGTTGCTCTTGGTCATTTTTCTCCTCTCTTCCCCTTGTTTGTATATGATTCTTGGGTCTATTTTAATTAACTTTAGTGTGAAAATCACTTGTCAGGCCAGGCACAGTGGCTCACGCCTGTAATCCCAACATTTTGGGAGGCCAAGGTGGGTGGATCACTTAAGGTCAGGAGTTCCAACATGGTGAAACCCCATCTCTACTAAAAATACAGAAATAGCCAGGCGTGGTGGTAGGTGCCTGTAATCCCAGCTACTGGGGAGGCTGAGGCAGGAGAATCGCTTGAACCTGGGAAGCAGAGTTGTAGTGAGCTGGAATCGTGCCACTGCACTCCAGCCTGGGCGACAGAGCAAGACTCTTAAAAAAAAAAAAGGAAGTCTGAATGAGGCCCTTTGATCATGAAGATCTCTCAAAAGAGTAGTAGTAAGGCTGGGGTAGATGTAGGTAAGTTTTAGGATAAGTAAACTTAAAGCGTAAAATATATATCACCATTTTAGAAACAGGTTTTTGGGTTTGCTTTCTCCCCCTACTTTATTGGAGAGCACTTGCCATTGCTTTTATCAAGTGCTTGCTAGCCATGGATGCCAACTAACTTCTTCAATTGAAGGCCGGAGGATCATGTCGGGTTCCAGGAGCCTCTTGAGCAGGTCCTGGCAATCGGCCGAGATGCTCAGATGAGTGGGGAAGGACACCCCCTTCTGCTGCTGCCACAGCATCTTGGGGATGTCTGTGTCGTCAAAAGGTAGGCTGGCACAGAGCATGACATACAGGACCACACCCATGCTCCAGACATCACCTTTCTTGCTATCGTGGGGAATGCCCTGCAGCACCTCAGGGGCAGCATAGGCTGTACTGCCGCAGAAGGTCTGGCTCAGCTCCCGGCGTGACTTGGGCAACACCTTGGCAAAGCCAAAGTCAGTCAGCTTCAGGTTGAAGCCCTGCAACAAGGCGTTCTCGCATTTGAGGTCCCGGTGGGCCACACCACAGCCATGGCAGTAGCGGATGGCCTCAACCATCTGACAGAAGAGGGCCTTGGCCCGGCTTTCAGGCAGTGGCCCCCCATTCAGCACACAGTCAAAGACATCCCCTCCCTCAGCCAGCTCCATCACCAGGCAGATTTTCCCGTCGGCAGACTCCAGCATCTCATACACCTGGATGATGTTCTTGTGGTCCAGGATACGGACGATTTGGAGCTCCCGAGGCAGGAATCTCTGGATAAACTCTGAGGAAGTAAGGGGAGGAGAGATGGGCTGGCAGATCAGAAAGGCCCACCTCCTCACACCTGTCTCCTGCCTTCCAACTTCTGCCCACCTTGTCTGGGTCTTATTTCGTGTCTTCCTTAATGGTCTTAAATGTGTCTGGCTGCTTGGACATTGCAAAGAATGTTCACTTCTATTATTTTTGTCGTTAGTATATCATTCAAAAAAAGCACTCCCCACCAGCCTTGTGGACTGTTGCGAGCAGTCTGTGAGACTGGATATCAAGGTGCTTTAGGGACTTTTAGACAAAGCCACAGAATCACAAATTATAAGGCCTGATTTGTCCACAGGGTGGTGAACCAGCTCCCCCCGCCACTGTCCCCTGACCCCACAATTATTTCCATGAGCCCTGTCTTTTTCCCATCTCCACGGGCCTTGGCACCAGCCCCTGTTCTCTACTAGCCCTGGTTGTGGCCTCTTCCAGTCTCTGTTCCCCTGCCGGAAAGGAAAGCCTGGCTCAGGTTTTGCCCCTGAGGATCCTTCATGCCACTTTCATCTTGCATTCTGGGGGGTGTAATGTTCCTGGACTTCCAGAACCCCTCTGTTCCCCACTGACCCACTCCAGAGCTGCCATCGGGCTTGCTTGGTTCCAGGCCAGCGGGAGCAGGGAATGATCGAATGATCTTTCTAACAGAAGGAAGCACCCACCCACCTCAGCCAGCCCTCCCTCCTTCCCTCCAAAGGGGCCCCGGCTCACCTTCTGGCCCTCCCTTCTTGTCTATAACTTTAATTGCCACTTTTCTTTGGTGTTTTTTGGAAAATGCTTCTTTGACTTTTGAGTAGGTCCCTTCCCCAATGGTCTTGCCCAGCTGGTACCCATTGGAGAGCAGAAAGTCCTCCATGCTGTCTAGCGCCGCCTTCCTATCACCCTCTCAGCTCATGCTGCCTCTGCGAGGCATCTCTACTCCACCATCGCCCTTGGCCTGCTCCTTTTCTCCCCAAGGACTTCATCCGCAGCCGCCCCCAGCGTTAGAACATTCTCTGGACACAGCGGCGGGTGGTGGGGAGGGACAGGGCCAGACATTTTTAAGCTCCGGTGCAATTGTGATGTAGATGCTGTGTGACCCTTGGCCAAAATGGGCAGTGCCCCTACCTGCCCTCACTACCACCACCAAACTCAGCCGGGATTAAGTCACTGCCGAGCCCGCCCCCGCGCCAGGCACTGAGTCGTAGCCCCGCCTGGGAGGGCGCGCTGCGGCGACTGTGTGGGCCAGGAATGCGCGGCTCCTCGGCGTGGACGCCGCCTCGCGGCGGGTTGCCCTGGCCTGCTGCGCCCCCCTCGGGTGGCCGGGGTCTGCGCGACCTCGTCTCCAGGCGCCATGGCCAGAGCCCTCCAGTCCCCGGTTCTGGCCCGCGCTGAGTGCCAGGGGCGGCAGGGGGCACCGTTGGGGGTTCTCCAGTGGGAGGAACGTGCTCTGTGAGGTCAGCGCGCCGCGGCCCGGGTCACAATGCTGCCCTCCTCGACGCCCGGGCCCGGGCACGCCACAGAGACCTGCCCGGCTCCCCCTGGACCGGAGCGTTCTCCCGCGGCCAGGGCTCGGGCAGCTGCTTCTAGCCTGGGACCGGTCTCAGCCTCCGGGAGGTAAGCGACGGCCCAGGGGGCGGGCGCGAGGCGGCGGCGCCCGGCGGCCCGGGAGAGGCCTGACCGCCACTCCCCGCGCAGAGCGCCCTGGGGCCTGGACATGAGCGCCCAGGAGCCCCCGCAGGGTCGGAGATTCCCCATTGAGGCCGGAGACTCCCGTGGCCTTGCCGCCGCCCCCGAGTCCCAGGACAGCCCGGAGGCGGTAGCGACGGAGCACAACCCGGTCAGGTAAAGCCCGCGCCCCACCCCCACCTCCACCCGTCCCGCGGCCCCGCCCTCCGTCCCACTTGGCGCCCCCAGCAGTCAGGACCCCGCATCCACGTCCGGACCCCCGGGGACCCCAGGTGCACTCCCTGGGTGCGCCCCACAGGATGGGCCAAGCCCCTGCCTCAGCGCCCCCTGTCGCGCCCCGCTTTCCCCAGGCCGCTTCGTCGCTGCCCTGGATGCCACTGCCTGACGCTGCTGCACGTGCCCATCGACGTCTACCTGGCCATGGGCGGGAGCCCCCGGGCCCGCGCCACGTGAGTGCGCCTGCTCCCTGCGGCTCCGCGGGAGCTGGGCGGGAACGAGGCCCCCCGCGGGCCACCACGCTGAGGTCGCATGCGCCGAGCACGAGACAATGATGCACATTTTAAAATAAAAGAATGATGCACATTTTAATAAAGCACAGCATAAACTGTTCTTTCCACTACGGGCTGGCAGTGTATGTCTATCCGTCGGGCCCACCAGCTGCTCTGCCCAGTCCAATAACACTTTCCCTTCCGCGGCCTCCCCGTTTGGACCCAGCTTTAGGGGCCCGTCCTTCCGCCTTTCAACCTACGCCACTTCACTCCTGCCATATCTTGCTGGTCCTGACCCCTCCTGGGGAGCCTTTCCCTGGGGCCCTGCCCTGATCCATCTCTCTAACCCTCTCGTGATTCTCCGGTGAAATTCACATCACTGTGCTGGACCCCGGCAACCCACAGAAGCGGGGCACAGGAGGGAGAGGTGGACCGACAAGTAACATAGAATACAGCCATTGGCCACCCACACCAGGCTATTTATTTATTTATTTATTTACGAGATGGAGTCTCGCTCTGTTTCCCAGGCTGGACTGCAGTGGCACGATCTCTGTTCACTGCAACCTCCGCCTCCCAGGTTCAAACAATTCTCCTGCCTCAGCCTCCCAAGTAGCTGGGACTACAGGCGCCCTACCAGGCCCATTTTAATCCTCTCGAGCGAGAAGTTCTGCGACAAAGTTCTGTGACTTGCTCTTTGCGGCCCTAGGCGCCTGGGACCTTCCTTATTGGAAGGGTTTGGAGCTGCCCCAGTCCATCCTGAGCCTTGGTTTCTCCCAGGACTGAAGGGATCATAAAAAGATTGGGGAAGAGGCCATTTGAAAAATGGTGGCTTGCCAGGCACAGTAGCTCACGCCTCTAATCCCAGCACTTTGGGAGGCCAAGGCAGGTGGATCACAAGGTCAGGAGTTCGAGACCAGCCTGGCCAACATGGTGAAACCCCATCTCTACTAAAAATACAAAAATTAGCTGGGTGTGGTGGTACGCACCTGTAATCCCAGCCACTCGGGAGGCTGAGGCAGGAGAATCGCTTGAACCCAGGAGGCAGAGGTTGCAGTGAGCTGAGATCATGCCACTGCACTCCAACCTGGGCAACAGAGCAAGATTCTATCCAAAAAAAAAAAAGAGAAAGACGTTGGTTTAACTTCCTGTTTTACAGATGAGTGAACTGAGCCTTTGAGACTTACCCAAGGTCCCCCAATGAGAGTCTAGCACACTCCTCCGCATCCTGAGACCACATGCCCTAAGATCTACCCTCGGAGGGGCCCATGACAGGAAGCCTGCCCGGAAGTGCTAGTATTTAAGCTAAACAACTATTTTCTACTTTCCAATTTTGCTTTAATGAGCCTGTATATTCTACTTTCCAATTTTGTATGCGGGGAGTGTAACCTAAAGGTCAGGTTCAGTCTCCTGTCCCCTGAGATCTAAGGACAATTGATTGAACACCCTCCTCTAATCCTCATAGGGTAGAGAAGTCCAAGCTTTCCTTAGAGCACCTTAGAATTCCACGTCACCCAAAAGGGATACCCCCTTCCCAGTTGCCACAAAAAATGCTCTCCCAGGCAGTCCCCATGTAGGAGGCTTACTAAAAGGGCCTATTTCCTCACTGGTTTAAAAAAAAAAAAAAGGCATCAGCTGGTCTCTTTGGACTCTGCCAGCCCCCAAATAGTGAATCCTTCTCATTCTTCCTTTTTTTTTTTTTTGCATCTCTCCCACTTCCTTTCTCCTCTCTTCTCAACCCTCCTTTCCTTAAAAAAAAAAAAAAAAAAAATAGGCCAAGCATGGTGGCTCAGGCCTGTAATCCCAGCACTTTGGGAGGCTGAGGCAGGAGGATCACTTGAGCCCAGGAGTTCAAGACCAGCATGGAGTTCAAGACCAGCATGGAAAACAGTAAGATCCCATCTCTAAAAACAAAACAAAACAAAAAAACCAGGTATGGTGGCATGTGCCTGTAGTCCTAGCTACTGGGAAGCCTGAGGCAGGAGGATTGCTTGAGCCCAGGAGTTTGAGGCTGCAATGAGCCAAGGTCACACCACTGCACTCCAGCCTGAGCAACAGAGTGAGATCCTGTCTCTAAAAAAAATTAGGCCGGGCACAGTGGATCACACCTATAATCCCAGCACTTTGGGAGGCCGAGGCAGGTGGATCATGAGGTCAGGAGATCAAGACCATCCTGGCTAACATGGTGAAACCCCGTCTCTATTAAAAATACAAAAAAATTAGCCAGGCGTGGCGGCGGGCACCTGTAGTCCCGGCTACTCGGGAGGCTGAGGCAGGAGAATGGTGTGAACCCGGGAAGTGGAGCTTGCAGTGAGCCGAGATCGCACCACTGCACTCCAGCCTGGGTGACAGAGTGAGACTCCATCTCAAAAAAAAAAAAAAAATTTAGAAACCAGTTACTGCCACGTCCCACGTACCTGATTTGTGAGGGATACAAAGATTCGAGACGCAGTCCTTGCCAATGGGGCTAGTTAGCTCTAGAATGTCCATGGGCAAGGAAAAGGGCATTCCCTTTGGGGAGGAAGCATTGTGGGTAAAGGCCTGGAGGCAGGAAAGTGAAGGACAATTTCAAGAAACTCAGTTCATCAATTTTCATCAACACCTTCCTGGGCCATGCCTGGTACTGAGAACCCAGGCCTGAATCTGACATCATTTTCCCTTTCAGAGCATAGAATGCAGGGGATCCAGGAATGGGTTAACAGAAGAGAAGCTGGATCAAGGAGACCTTTGCGTACCAGGTGAAGGAGTTTGAACTTTGTTCTGCAGGCAGGCAGAGTACGACAGGCTCCTACCTGGGTCACTTCACTCTCCTATTTCTCTTCTCTTCCATCCTGTTCTCTGTTTCTTCTTACTCCTTTCCACTGGAAAAGCCACTGGCCGAAACTAGTGCTGAGTTCAAGTCCTGACTCTGCTGTTTTTCTAACAGTGCAGTCTTGAGCTAGTTACTTAAGCCCCTCTGAGCCTCCATCTTCAAATCTGTAAAATGGGGCTAATTGACACCTGGTAGAAAGTTTCAGTAAGGACCTGTATGTATAGCACCACGCAGGAACCACTGCCACAGCTACCACTTGATAAGCAAGAGAGACTGCTATGGCTGCTGTTCCTACCTTTGGCTTCAAGGGACAGCAGAGAGCCAGACAGCCAAAGACACTGTCCCCAGGGGTTGGATGATGTCCAGCCCTGAAGAGGGCTGAGGAAATCCTCTTGCCTCTCTCTGCCAACTTCCTAGCAGTTCTGTTCAGGAGCCTAAGAACTTGGTGGGGGGATTGGGGGCAGGGGAATTTCCAGGGGAATCCCCAGGTGGAAAAGACAGAGCTGCCTCCCTCACCCTAAAGGGTACATCTGTCCCCGGACCCCAATGCAGGACCCAATGCAGATCCCAGCCTTCCTCTCTGGGCCTGAGGAATGGGGAGGGGCCAGGCAAAGGGGGATGCTCAAATCACTGCCTTCCCTGACTTATTTCCCAGACACCTTATTAGCCAGCCCCTCCCTAAGGGACCCCCTTTTAGAAGGAGGGGGCGAAGTACAGATGGACCCCCCAGGTTACCATGGAGACAGCAGGGAAAGGGTTGCTGTATCACCATGGCAATAATTGACGTCAGCGCTACCCTTTCCCATCGCTTGATATGAGAGGGGGACAGCCACCCCAACCACAAGCAAATCCCCCACAAATCCTCCTCCTCTTACTGAGCCAATCAACCGGGGGGGTCGCCAGACTTAATATAGCACATGAGTTAAAAGCACAGACTCTGATGTCAGTCAAACCTTGGTTCAAATCCTCACTCTGCCTCATCCTAGCCGTGCGAATTTGAGCAAGTTCCTTAATCCTTTGAAGTCTCATAGGTGCCATGGGAATAAATAAGCTATGTGCCTCCAGGGATTACATGAGGATGACATGGGATCGTGCAGGTACCAGGTGTGGGGTGTGCCTCACCCGAAGTGCACACTGGCATTAGGGACGGTCAAGAATCCTACTCACCACCTTGGAACTTGTCAGGGATTGTGGACCTCCAGATACAGACTCACACCGCCTAGAGGGCCCCCAGGACTTACAAGGACTGGGCCTCAGGGTTTGAGCATCTCAGGATTTGGGGGTCTCAGAGTGGTCCCAGAAACAGTGGAATTTCCAGGCTCTGAGGAAACCCCAGATGCCACTTTCCCTGAAACCTCATCACATCCGGACTCGGACCCAACTTCCCCTTCTCCTCCCCTCTGCCTTGTCCTAGGCCTTATTAGCAGCCTTCTACCTCTTAGGGGCCTCTATCTGCTCCTCTAAGAAAAAGGATGGGGTGTCCAGGCATGGTGGCTTATGCCTGTAATCCCAGCACTTTGGGAGGCTGAGGTGGGCAGACCTCTTGAGGCCAGGAGTTTGAGACCAGCCTGGGCAACGTGGCAAAACCCTGTCTCTACAAAAAAAAAAAAAAAAATAGCCAGGCGTGGTGGCACATGCCTGTAGTCCCAACTATCTGGGAGGCTGAGGCGGGCGGATCACCTGAGTTCAGGAGGTTGAGGTTGCCATGAGGCAAGATCATGCCACTGCACTCCAGGCTGGGCAACAGAGTGAGACTCTGTCTCAAAAATAAAAAAGAAAAAGAGAGAAAGAAAGAAAGGGAAAGAGAGAGAGAGAGAAAGAAAGAAAAGAGAGATAGAGAAAGGAAGAAAGGAAGAAAGGAACAAAGAAAGAAAGAAGGAAGGAAGGAAAGAGAGAGAAAGAAAAAGGAAAGTAAGGAAGGGAGGAAGGGAGGAAAGGAGGGAAGCTAAAAAGAAAGGGAAAGGAAGGAAAGAAAGAAAAGAAAAAGGATGAGGCCAGTGCGGTGGCTCACACCTGTAATCCCAGCACTCTGGGAGGCTGAGGCAGGTGTATCTTTTGAACACAGGAGTTCAAGACCAGCCTGGACAACATGGCGTCTCTACAAATTAAAAAATATTAGCAGGGTGTGGTAGCGTGTGCTTGTAGTCCCAGCTACTCAGGAGGCTGAGCTAGGAGGCTCGCCTGAGCCTGGAAGGTCAAGGCTACAGTGAGCTGAGATCAAGTCACTGCATGAATGAAAGAAAAAAAGACGGCCAGACACAGTGTTTCACACCTGTAATCCCAGCACTTTGGGAGGCCGAGGCAGGCAGATCACAAGGTCAGGAGTTCAAGACCAGCCTGACCAAAATGGTGAAACCCTGTCTCTACTAAAAATACAAAAATCAGCCAGGCATGGTGGCGTGTGCTTGTAATCCCAGCTACTCAGGAGGCTGAGGCAGCAGAATCGCTTGTATCCGGGAGGTGGACATTGCAGTGAGCTGAGATCATGCCACTGCACTCCAGCCTGGGTGACAAAGCGAGACTCTGTCTCAAAAAAAAAAAAAAGAAAAAAGACAAAGGATGGATGAGGGACTGCGGGTACGGTCACCACGGGGATATGGGTGGTCCAGCTCCCACTGCCCTCTCCCACCCACCATTAGGGTAGGAAGACCAGAATCATTCTCATTCCCTCCCTCTTCCCTGACTCCAGTACGGGCAACCACTGTTCAGTCTGCCCCAAATCCACTGCCACTGCCCTGAGTCAGGCCCCCCTTACTATTCACCCAATTATTCCAGCAGCTCCCTGCCAGGTTTCCCTCCTTCCTTCCTCGCTTGATTCCTCCAATCCAGAATTATTTTATAAAGACCACAAACGCAGCTGGGTCAGTTTCCTATTTAAACCTCATCAATGGCTTCTTCACATCACTTGTGCAGCCACACTGGACATCTTTCAAATCATCAAAAAACATTCCTCCCACCTTAAGTACACCATCCCTTCTGCCTGGAATAGCTTCCCCTGACCCCACAGATCGCCGTCAAAGACAGTTCCCCTGACCACCATCCTTAGGGCCTGCATGGCCACTGTGTTGCCTTCAGTGTCCGTATCTATTCCTGATCTCAGCTTAATGCCTGTCTTCCCCATTACACGACAGGGGCCAGGGGCTGGACTGTCCTCCTCCTGACATCCCCAGGATCTAGAACAGGAAGGCTCAGGAATCTGCAGATTAGACTAGTTTGTGAATGACTGCTTGCGATGTCCACAGAGAGGCCTTGGTGCTGTGAGGAGGAGAAATAGCAGAGCCACCTGCCTGGCTGGGAGTTTGGAAATGGCTCTCATGAGGAACGGATGCTTGAACTGAAGGATGAGAAGCTGTTACCCAGGCAAAGACTGAGGAACGCCCCAAACACTGGGGTTGGCACGGGCATAGGTTGGGTGAACTCGATGCTAAAGACATGGTGCAGGGAGACATATTCCTATTTTGGAAAGACACACCCAGCTGCCCTATAGGAACAGACCACATAGGGGATTGAGAGTGGCAGCAGAGACAGATCAGGAGGCTGCTGCAGGAGGTGAAAGGTGATGGGCCCTTGGCTCAAGTGTTGGTGGCAGAAATGGAGAGAAGCTATGGGATTTTAGGTACGTCCTGAAAGGACAGGTTTTCATAGCTGCTTGAGGATGAAAAGGGTGAGAGAAGCTCAGCGCGGTGGCTCACACCTATAATCCCAGCACTGGGAGGCCGAGGAGGGTGGATCATGAGGTCAGGAGTTCAAGACCAGCCTGGCCAACATGGTGAAACCCCATCTCTACTAAAAATATAAAAATTAGCCAGGCATGGTGGTGCATGCCTATAGTCCCAGCTACTCGGGAAGCTGAGGCAGGAGAATTGCTTGAACCCAGGAGGCAGAGGTTGCAGAGAGCCGAGATTGCACCAATGCACTCCAGCCTGGGCGACAGAGCAAGACTCTGTCTCAAAAAAAAAAAAAAAAAAAAAAAGGGCGAGAGAGGGCAGAATCTAGAACCAAGTCCAGATTTCAGGTTCAGACAACTGGGAGATGGCTAAGCTGGGGAACATGGAGGGAGGGCAGGTATGCAGCCTGTTTCCTGAGAGGTGGGACATCCAGCAGGAGGGGTCCAGGAGGCAGGTGTGGGGTTGGGGAGAGGGCTGGACTGAGAAAGAGACATGAGTTTCTGACATGGGCTGGACGCTGAAGGCATGGGAGCTGATGAGACTCCCTGGGGACAGACTCTAGCAGGCCTGGGAACAACCATGATTAGGCAGTGAGCAAAGGATAAGAAATTTGCCATGTGGCAGCAACCCATAAGATAGCAAGAAAATCAAAAGTGCACAGTGTCCAGAAATACAAGGGCCTAAAAGTATATGAAAGAGGAAGGAGTATTTGTGTCAAAGCTGGCCACTGCTAAGGGGTCAAGGCAGATAAAGATTTTAAGCATCCCTTGGATTTAGCAACAAGGAGGTCAGCAGTGACCTTGGCAGGCTGTTCCTGTGGAATGGTGGGGGAGGAAGCCAGATTGCAGGGGCTGAGTGAGGAAGTAGAAACAACGTGTGTATACAACTCCTTCAAGAATGTTGGCTGCAGAGGGGAGCTGGCGAAGGATGTGGAGTTGAGGGAGGGCTTTCTTTTTTTCAAAGATATGAAAGACTAGAGCCTGTTTGTCTGCCTATGGGAAGAAGCCATCAGGGAGGGTGAGGCTGAAGATAAGGAAAAATGGTTGAAGACATTTCGGGAAAAAAGGAAGGGATTAAGGGAAGGAAAGTCCCCAAGGAGGAAAAACAGATTAAATTCCCAAATATGGCTGCAGAACTTGGGGGGCAAGTCAGGGCCTGTACTGGGCTCTGGGGGCTCAGAACAGCTGCCCACTCTCCCCGGCAGCCAGTGTGAGTCACTGGGGGGGAAATAGCCCAAACTGGCAGTGTGGGAAGGGGAGCTGGGCCAGCATGTTCCTTAGGATCCCCAGGGGTCAGGGAGGAGCAGGGCCCAGCCTGGGCTTTGAGCCCTGAACCCCATGCCGAGCTGGACAAGGACACACAGAAGGGTTGTCTCACCTTTTGTAAGAGCAGGCAGAGTTGCAGAAAGCCTAGGTTTTACTTTCGGCTTTTCACTGCCCGATTGTGAACCTCAGTTTCCTCTTCTGCAAAAAGAGGGGGTTAAACAGATCAAGGGCTTTTCAGTTTTGGGGAAGGAAAGTGTCAGGACTTTGCTGACAGTTTAGGGAGTCCTGGAGCCCCAGCAGCCTCCTGAACTAGAATTTGCTGAGGAGCTGCCATTTAAGCATGCATAGAATTAGGGAAAAGGCTCCCATGAAAGCCATGGGGAGCAGGTCAGGGTGCGCCTAAGCCTGGGAGAAGAGGAGGCCCTTTGAGGCGTGATTTGTGCCTGAGCACACCATCAGGAGTGTGTGAGGCCAGCCAGGAGTGGTGGCTCATGCCTGTAATCCCAGCACTTTTGGGAAGCTGATTGGGAGGGGGGCAGATTGCTTGATCCCAGGAGTTTGAGACCAGCCTAGACAACATGGCAAAACTGTCTCTACAAAACAAAACAAACACACACACACACACACACACACACACACACACACACACACACAAATTAGCTGTACTTGGTGGTGCAGGCCTGTGGTTCCAGCTGCTGCAATCCCAGCAATCCTCCAGCTAATGCAGGAGGACTGCTAGGGCCCTAGGAGGTCAAGGATGCAGTGGGCCGTGATTGTGCCACTGCACTCCAGCCTGGGTGCCAGAGTTGAGACCCTGTCTCAAAAAAAAAAGAAAAAAGAAAATAAAAAAAGGCTGGGCGTGGTGGCTCACCTGTAATCCTAGACTTGAGAGGCCAAGGACAGTGATTCACTTGAGCTCAGGAATTCAAGACTAGCCTTGGCAACATAGTGAGACCCTGTATCTACAAAAAAATATAAAAAATTAGCCAGGTGTGGTGGTGAGTGCCTGTAGTCCCAGTTACTTGGGGGGCTGAGGCAGGAGGATCGTTAGAGCCTAGGAGGTCGAGGCTGCAGTGAGCTATGATCGCCCCACTGCACTCCAGCCTGGATGACAAAGTGAGATCCTGTCTCAAAAAAAAAGTGTGTGAGCAGGGGCTGGAAGCCCTGGGTGGGATGAGGAAGGGTTTCTCCAATGGGCAGCTGACCTTCCTGTCCCTGGCCCCCTCCTGCTGCCTCTGTCTGTCCTTGCACTTCTGTCCTTGACCCTGGGGAGGAGTGTCTCTGGGGAACTTGGAGATCTGGTGACCAGCCCCCTCCCACTGAAGCGGCTAGTGGGGGCAGACTAGACTAGACCTCACGAGAGAGACCAGCTCTGCCCCCAACCCCTCTGCCAGCTGACGCCTCCTGGCCTTCTGCTAAAAACAGCCGGGCCCGGGGGGAATATGGGTTTTCAGGCCTCCCCCTCCTCGCCCAGGCAGGTATTAAAGAGGCCGAAGTCGGACCAGACCGGCTGGACACCATGCTATTCACCGAGACTGCTCACTTCGTGGTGAATTTTCTTCTGTCCCGGTGAGGGGGCCCGAGGGAGGGCGCCAGCTGGATAAAGCGCCCTGGTCTGGCAGCTAGGGGAGGAGGCACTCAGGTCCTTGGAAAGGCGCCAGTGGGGGCCTCCAGTCCCTTTCCACGTCCCTCTAAATCGACCAGGAGTGACCCCGGCCCGTGCCCTGCCTCGTCCGATCGGAGGCAGCTTCCTCCTCCCCGCCTGTCGTGTTCTCCTGGGGTGACCGCTGTCCCATCTCCCCCGCAGGCGGCCCCGGGCCACGGCCCCGCACCGCCTGGACCAGGAGTTGTGTTTCTGGGGCAGCCGGGGCCCGGTCTTGCCGGCGCCCGCCGCCCGCCGCAGCCTGGGCGACTACTGGCTGAGCCCGCAGCGCCGCCACCCTCCGGGTGCCGCCTGGCACTGGCCCGCACGCAACCTGTTACTGCTGCCCCCGGCCACTAGCCTGGCCGACGTGCCCTCGGCGCGCTGGCCCAGCTGCTACGGCGCGCGCCCGAGACTCACGTGAGTGCGCCGGGAGGGGCGGGGCGAGGGCCCGGGGAGTAGACGGGGTGACGGGGGCCTATGCGAAGGGGCGAGGTCTAAGGAAGGGGCGGATCCCCAGAACCGAGGATCCAAGCCTGGGAGCGAGGGGAGGGGGTGGAACTGGGTGGGAAGGGCGGGATCTGAGGGCGACCGGGAGCGGAAGGAAGGGGCGGGGCTAGGTGGAGTGGGCGCAGACCCGGAGGGAGGGGACACTTGCCCCAACCCCGTCTTCCCGATTTTCCCTCCCTCCAGGTGGAAGCACCGGTGGCAGAATATTAACTACTATTTTCTGGGCAAAAGGAAGCGACATCTAGTTCCCTTGCGCCCGTGAGAGCCGGTGAGGGGCGGGGCCACAGGGGGCAATGTCGGTGGGCGGGGGCTCGCGGAGGGGCGGATCTTGGGCGGGGCCTAGCTAGAGGCGTGGGGGAGGGGCGAGGCCCGAGCACGAGGTTGGCCCGCTGCAGTCGCGGCCTGCGAGGCTCCAGGACCCAATGCAGATGAGCCTTAGTCAGAGGGGCCCCGAGTGCAGGGCGTGGTCTTTGCAGGGTTATTTTTCCCCGCTCTTCTTGGGCTGACACAAACATACTTTTAAAAAGATTGACAAATTTGACTATGTTGAAATTTCTGTTTGTCAGAAGACACCCCCAAAAAAGTAGAGGAGCCCCAAATAGGACTCCTCAAACATAATACCAGCTCTGTGCCCGGTGCAGGGAGTCGGGGACCAGGAAAGTGGTGCACTTGGGTGGGCACCAACTGGGTCAGCCCCAGAGCAAAGGTGACTCCAGCCCTGGGCCTAGAGGCAAAGCTGAATGACCAAGGGAAGGGAAGCTCAGGGTCAGTTTGAAGGGCCCTGTCGTGGTGATCATCCTGTGTGTCTGTGTTCACATTTCGGTGCATCTCTGAAAGTCTGTACCACCTCTGAGTGTGGTTCTGTTTCTGTGTGTTCTATCTCTGATCTATGTGTCTATTTAGTCAACGAATATTTATCAAGAGCTTGGCCAGGCGTGGTGGCTCACGCCTGTAATCCCAGCACTTTGGGAGGCTTAGGGGGGCAGATTGCTTGAGGCCAGGAGTTCTAGACCAGCCTGGGCAACATGGCAAAACCCCGTCTCTACTTAAAATACGAAAAATTAGCCAGGCGTGGTGGCGTGCACCTGTAGTCCCAGCTACTCAGGAGGCTTAGGTGGGAGGATCACTTGAGCTCAGGAGGCAGAGGTTGCAGTGAGCCAAGATCGCACCACTGCACTCCAGCCTGGGCAACAGAGCAGACCTTGTCTCAAAAAAAACAAAAATAAAACAAATATTTATCAAGGACATATTTTAGTGATTTGTGACAGGTTTATACACTGAGTTAATCACTGGGTTTACACTGGCGAAGCAAAGAGTTGAGGTCCCTGCCCTCATGGAACGTACATTCTGGTGGGGAGACAGGCCATACACTGGAGAGAGAAACAGTGTGTTATGTTTGAGAAGAACAGGGCTGGGTCAGGTGCTACTTGATATGGGATGGGCAGGGATTTGGTCTTTTTTTGGAGGGGCAGCGGGACGGAGTCTCGCTCTGTCGCCCAGGCTGGAGTGCAGTGGCGCAATCTCTGCTCACTGCAAGCTCCGCCTCCCGGGTTCACACCATTCTCCTGCCTCAGTCTCCCGAGTAGCTGGGACTACACGTGCCTGCCACCACGCCTGGCTAATTTTTTGTGTGTTTAGTAGAGATGGGGTTTCACCATGTTAGCCAGGATGGTCTCGATCTCCTGACCTCGTGATCCGCCCGCCTTGGCCTCCCAAAGTGCTGGAATTACAGGCGTGAGCCACCGTGCCAGGCCGGGACTTGGTCTTGTTCACAGGTCTAGAACAGTGCCTAACACATAGCTGGGGCACAGTAAATGCTGAGAGAATGCATGCGTTGTCAGGAGGTCACTTCTGAGGAGGCAAGTCTTAAACAAGGCTAGCAAGGATGGTCAGCCACTTCCAGAGCTTGAGAAGAGTGTCCTTGGTGGACGGAACAGTGTAGTCTTGTTGGTAACCACTTGCCTCTGGCTCTCTGTGCCTGGAGAATAGTGTTTCTGTGTCTTTTTTGTCTGTAGTCTCTGTGATCCTGGGAGCCCTGGGGCCAGTTTAAACAGGGCCCCATCAGGGTCTCTGGAAGTGAGGTCACTGCCCAGCAGATTCACCCCACTGGCTAACTCTGGCTTAACTGGCTGGGCCTGGCCGTTCCTCTGGAAGCAACTCCTCCCCCCAACGGCATCAGTCCCACGACCTCTGGCTCCTTCCCAGGGCAGCATCCTGCAGTCCGGAAGGAAGTTCTTCGTCCTGTCTAACCACAGTCCCCACTGAGGCAACCCCAGCCTTTTCCTCTCATTCTGCCTTGTGGGCAGAAGGGAGGAGATGGGCTGGCCCTTCAGCAATGGGTCCTGCCTAGACAGAAAGCCCAGTAAAGACCTGACAGAGTGGGGGTGACAACACCCTGCAGCCTCGGGGAAGTGAACTTCAAAGGGCAGAAATAATCACTCATCTCAGAAGCTTCTTTGGCATCCATTATCTCATTTAATCAATTAACACCTACTTTATAGAAGGAAACTCAAGCAGGCCCAGGGAGGGAAAACAGTGGCAGAACTGGGACCAGAATCCAGGCCTCTTGATAAAATAGTAATAATTAATATTATTGCACATTTATTCACTGCCAGGTACTGTGCTAAAACTTTGCATGCATTTTCTTCTTTAAGCCTTATCACATCCCCATGAGGTGGGTACCCTCATTATTCCCCTTGTCCTCAGATGAGAAGGTGGAGGCTCAGAGCTGTCAAATGACTTGTCCAAAGACACCCAGGCAGTTCATGGCAGGACAGAATTTGAGCCCAGGCAGTCTGGCGTGCTCAGCCATGCTCCCTGTGCCCTGGGATTCGGGAGGAGTGTCACAGATGTCTATTTTCCAGGGACTTGGGGAGACGGGCTTCAGGCTGTATCACATGATGATCCTGGGGCCGACTTGTGCCAAGGCTGGGCTGAGAGGGAAGATGGCCTGGATGTGCAGTGTGATCCTGAGTCCCCTCTCTGTGGATGACGATGAGTTACCTTTGCCCTCCCTCCTGAGATCTCTGTGGTTCTGCCCTTCATTCTCCAAATAAAATCGCTGTGGCCTCACTCTGGCTATCTCTGCTTTGAGGGGATGAGCTCGGTTTTTCCCATTGACACACACTGAGTTGACCAAACCTACAGGGCTGGAAGAGCTTCTGCCATCACCCCTTGACCTTCCCACCAGGCCCACCCCACCCATGAGCTCCTTGGGGGGATACTGGATGAAAAAGGCCTGGTTCTACTCTCCTGACTCTCAAAGTGCCACAGAAGGAGGAGACATGCACCAGCTGAGTACAGTGTCACAGGAGGGTGACATTAGTTTGGAGCACAGTGGGTCATCTGTTGGGTCAGGAAAGTCTTCTGGAGGGGTCCCTGGAGCTGAATCTTGACAGGTGGGCGGGTACTGGGGTGGGCATGCCCAGGAAGCTGTATTCCAGGCAGAGGGCACAGCGTGGAGAAAGGTTTGGGGATTTGTGAGACTGGCAGCCAAGCAGGCTCTCCCTAAAATGAGGCCAGCCAGGGCATAGCTTCAGAGACCTTGAAAGCCAGTACAAGGGGTTATCCAGGCAGAAACAGGGAGCCATGAACGGGTTTAAAGCAGGGGAGGGGCTGGGTGCGGTGGCTCACGCCTGTAATCCCAGTACTTTGAGAGGCCAAGGTGGGTGGATCTCTTGAGGTCAGGAGTTCAAGACCAGCCTGGCCAACACGGTGAAACCCCGTCTCTACTAAAAATACAAAATAGCTGGGCGTGGTGGCGTGCACCTGTAATTCCAGCTACTCGGGAGGCCGAGGCAGGAGAATCACTTGAACCCAGGAAGTGGAGGCTGTAGTGAGCCAAGATCACGCCACTGCATTCCAGGCTGGGCGACAGAGCGAGACTCTGTCTCAAAAAATAATAAATAAATAAATAAATAAAGCAGGGGAGGGGTGCGGTCTGGCGATTGGTCCCTGGCCCCCAGCTAGGTCCGAGGCCTCAGGCACCTGTCCTTGCACCCTCTCTTACCCACTCTCCCAGGTCCTGTCCAGGACTGTGGCCTGGAGGGGCTTCCCCCAAGCCTCCATGCAAAGGTCTGGCAGAGGTTGCTGATGGCTAGAGGAAAGAGCTGCCCTGACTCATCCACTCACTGCTAAACAGGAGCTCCCCTCCGTCACCCACAGAAGACCTCTCTATGGGCCGGGCACGGTGGCTGATGCCTATAATCCCAGCACTTTGCGAGGCCGAGGCAGGCAGATCGCCTGAGGTCAGGAGTTTGAGACCAGTCTGGCCAACATGGCAAAACCCTGTCTTTACTAAAAATACAAAAACTAGTGGTGTCGGGCACCTGTAATCCCAGCTACTTGGGAGGCTGAGGCAGAATCACTTGAACCCGGGAGGCGGAGGTTGCAGTGAGCCGAGATCACACCACTGCACTCCAGCCTGGGCAACAAGAGCAAAACTCTGTCAAAACAAAACAAAAGAAACAAGAAAACCCTATGACCAAACCCCTGCCCTTTGCGGGGCTCTCAGTCAAAGAAACAGGTGAGACTGGCAGCCAGGTGGGCTCCGCCTCAAATGAGGCCAGCTCAGGGCAGCCCCATACCCAGCTCTCCAGAGCAGCAGCCATGTCCCTCCCTCCTCCAGCCCCTCTCCCTTCACGCAGAACCTAGTCCCCATCTCTGGGGCTCTCTGCTCCTGGAATGTCTCTAGACTTCATCCTCTCCTCCTCTACCCTCTTCCCTCGCCTAGTTCAGGCCACCATTGCCTTTGTCTAGACGAGTCCAGTGGCCTTTTCCCTGGGTTTCCTGCCTCTAACTCTGTCCTCTCTGATCTGTGTCCACTGGGGCCTGTTTGTCTGTTTTACAGGTCCCTATGGGACATCCAGGGTGACCTCCAAGGTCACCGGGAGTTCTGGACAGAGATCTAGGCTGGAGATAGAGACTTCAGAGTAGCATATAGATGAGCTCATAGATATAGGAGAGAGAAAAGAGAGAGAGAGGGTGGTTGGTGGTCTCATTTTTTCTCTCTCTCCAACACAGATTTCTCTCCAGGCCATAGGTCTAATGACATCTCAAAGCCACCTCGGTTTAGCCTGGCCCAAACCGACCCCTCTTTTTCCATGCACACACCGCTGCTCTTCCCCAGGCTTCCTCCGTGGCGCTTGGCACGCCCTTCTGCCCATTTTCCCAAGCCAGACCTTCGGTCCCTCTCAGCCCTCCGACCTCCCCACTCCCACGTTGAGTCCTTCCCTGAGTCCTGCGGCTGCTGCTCCTGAACGTCCCCCGTGCTCCTTTCCCTCTCCTTTTCTCTGCCTTTCAGTGGCATTTAACATGGTGGATCACTCACTCCTTCCGGAAGCTGTTTCTTCCCCCAGCCTTGAGGACACCCCTGCTCCTGGCTCACTGGCCATCAGCTGATCCCCTGATGGAAGTCTAAATGTCTTCTGCCTTCTTTTTTTTTTTTCTTTTAGAGATGGGGGGGTCTCACTACGTTGCCCAGGCTGGTCTCGAACTCCTGGGCTCAAGCAATCCTCCCACCTCAGCCTCCCAAAGGGCTGGGATTACAGGCGTGAGCCACCTCACCCAACCTGGCTCTGCCTTCCCTTCTTGAGCCACTCTTTCTCTCTAGTGGATCCCGTTGAGCCCTTTGGCTTCAAATTTGGGATCACCCCTGAACTATTACCTGAGATGGGGCTTCTCCTCTGTTGTCCAGATTCATATATCCATTAACTGCCAGCCTGATGTCTCCATGGGGACTCTAACAGGCATCTGGAACTTCAACTCCAAGGCTACCCTCTTAAGCCCCAGCACTGAGAGCAGGGAGAACCCTGAGCTCAAGACACGTGGGTGCTGGCCAACTCTCCCTTCCGCCTTGAGTTCAGGCCCCATCATCTCTGGCCTCGATTACTGCAATAGCAGGGAAAGACAGCCAGGCAGAGGGGACTAACTGCAAAGGCAGGAAGGAGAGCAAGGTTATGGCTTGGCCAGAAGCCCAGAGTGTGTTGTGGGGCTCAGATAGCAAATACCTTCAATGTAAGGCTCGGGCTTGGTCCCGAGAGCAATAGGGAACCACTGAAAGGTTAAAATCCAAGGGGAGCACATTTGTTTTTACACTTGTCACGCCTTCGTTCATTCCTCCCCTCGCTTACTTTGTCTGTCAACAAATAGCTGCTGAGCACCCTCTATTAGAAAGTGACCCTGAGACAGTGGAGAATGTCTGGAGGGGCAGGACTGGTTGGCAGAGAGGTCAGGGAGAAGCTGATGACATAGCCCAGCCCAGGTGAATGAAGGGTCTTCCGCAGGGCGATGGGCATGGAGAGGAGCAATGAGCTGAGATCAGTCCAGGTTCCTGGCTTGGGCAGTGGAGGACGTAAGTAAGCTGTGAGAGGTGCCGAGCCCAAAGCCCAGAGCGATGGAGTCTATGGTGGGAAGAGCCAGTCCTTCCTCCTGGGGACTCTGGAAAGCTCCTCGGGAGTGGCTTGATCTGGGTTTTAAAAGAAGAGTAGGCCGGGCGCAGTGGCTCACACCTGTAATCCCAGCACTTTGGGAGGCCGAGGCAGGCAGATCATTTGAGGTCAGAAGTTCGAGACCAGCCTGGCCAACATGGTGAAACCCTGTCTCTACTAAAAATACAAAAATTAGCTGGGCATAGTGGCGGGCACCTGTAATCCCAGCTATTCAGGAGGTTGAGGCAGGAGAATTGCTTGAACTCGGGAGGCAGAGGTTGCAGTGAGCCGAGATTGTGCCACTGCACTCTAGCCTGGGTGACAGAGTGAGACGCCTTCTCAAAAAAAAAAAAAAAAAAGAGAACAGTAGAAATTCAGCAAGTAGAGAGGAATGCTGGGCAGAGGAAACAGCATGTTCAAAGGCCCTGAGGCAGGACAGAGCTCAGCACTCAGAGGAACTGAGAAGCCAGTCGAGTTGAAGCTCAGCAGGCCAACTGGAGTGCTATGGCTTGAATGTGTCCCCCCAAAAGTATGTGTATTCCCCGATGCAACAGTGGTGAGAGGTGAGGCACTGGGGAAGGGTCGCTAGGGATATGAGACCTCCCTGAACAAGCAGAAGAGAAGGGGAGTTTAGGCCTGGTGCAGTGGCTTATGCCTGTAATCCCAGCACTTTGGAAGGCTGAGGCAGGCAGATAGCCTGAGGTCAGGAGTTCGAGACCAGCCAGGCCAGCATGGTGAAACCCCGTCTCTACTAAAAATACAAAAACTGGCTGAGCGTGGTGGCAGGCACCTGTAATCCCAGCTACTTGGGAAGCTGAGGCTGGAGAATCACTTGAACCTGGGAGGCGGAGGTTGCAGTGAGCTGAGATCACGCCATTGCACTCCAGCCTGGGTGACAGAGCGAGACTCTGTCTCAAAAAAAAAGAGAGAAGGGGACTGAAGGGGCTGGGAGGGGACAGAAAGATGAAGTATGTGTTTGGGTGCGGGTGGGGGGCCACTCCAGAATATATTTTTCTGGAAAAAGGCACTAGAAGGAGGTCCCAGGAGGACCTTATAGGTTGCAAGAGGAAAGGGAGAGAATCTTCAGGATTCTGAGGAAGAGGCACATCCCTTTCTCATATAAGAAATTAATTGAGGCCAGTGGCTCACGCCTGTAATCCCAACACTTTGGGAGGCTGAAGTGGGAGGATCACTTAAGTCCAGGAGTTCTAAGGCCAGCTTGGGCAACATGGCGAGACCTTGTCTCTATGGGGAAAAAAAAAAAAAAAAAAAGCTGGGCATGATGGTGTGCACCTGCAGTCCCTGCTACTTGGGAGGCTGAGGTGAGAGGATCACCTGAGCCCAGGGAGGTCGAGGCTGCAATGAGCTATGATTACACCATTGCACTCCAGCCTGGGTGACAGAGCAAGACCCTGTTAAAAAAAAAAAAAAAGAAAAGAAAGAAAGAAAAGAAAAAGAGAAGAAGAGAAGGAAGGAAATAAGGAAATTTATTGAAGCCAAATAAATTCCCCCCTGAACAATTCCCATCCTTGGAACAGCCCAGTCAGTGCCTTTACTACCTGCCCCAGAGGAAAGATGATGAAGGGGCCACAGGGCTGACTCAGGGCAATCCTAGGCTTCCACCTCCCCTCCCCAGGGCAGAAAGAGAGGATAGAGAGAGAGGACAAGAATGGGAAACTGTTGAGCACCAAGTTTGTGTCTGGTACCTGCCCCGGAATTTTACGTAACAGCCCTGAGGAACATTATTGAAATCCTCCAGTGTGGTCTGCACCTCCAATGCACGGGTTTTTTGGTGTGTGTGTGTGTGTGTGTGTCCGTGTGTGTGTGTGTGTGTGTGTGTTTTGTTTTGTTTTTTGATACAGAATCTCCCTCTGTCACCAGGCTGGAGTACAGTGGCGGGATCTCAGCTGACTGCAACCTCTGCCTTCCGGGTTCAAGCGATTCTCTTGCCTCAGCCTCCAAAGCAGCTGGGATTACAGGTACACGCCACCACGCCCAGCTAATTTTTGTGTTTTCAGTAGAGATGGGGTTTCACCATGTTGGACAGGATGGTCTCCATCTCTTGACTTCAGGTGATCCGTCTGCCTCGGCCTCCCAAAGTGCTGGGATTACAGGCGTGAGCGACTGCGCCCAGCCAGGATGCTCTGTTTTAAGGGCTTTCCTTGATGCTTCCAACTCATTTGGGGTTATTTCACAATAACCCCAAAGAATGAGTACTATTATCATTCCCATTTTATAGATGAGGATACTGAGGCTCAGAGAGGGCCTAAATTCACACAGTGGTGATGGAGCCCGCTTTTCACCACGAATACCACCTCAACACAACAATACTTCACCCAACCCTCACAACCACCTGAAGGGGTTCCCAGTGTCTTCATTTTAGAGTGGGTGAGTGGGGCTAGCAAGGAGAAGGGACCTGTCTGCGGCTGCAAAGCTGGAAGGCAGCAGTAGTGTGGGCTCGGATCATCTGGGGGAAGAGGTGGAATAAGAGAGGTGGTGGGGTGGGGTTGGAGTGATGTAGAAAGGGGTGGGATTGGGGACTAGGCTAGGAGGGAGTTTCAGTTTCTCTTTTTGTTGTTGTTTTGAGACAGAGTTTTGCTCTTGTCGCCCAGGCTGGAGTGCAATGGAGCGATCTTGGCTCACTGCAACCTCCGCCTCCCGGGTTCAAGCGATTCTCCTGCCTTAGCCTCCCGAGTAGCTGGGATTACAGGAACACGCCACCATGCCCGGCTAATTTTGTATTTTTAGCAGAGACGAGGTTTCACCATGTTGGCCAGGCTGGTCTCAAACTCCTGACCTCAGGTGATCCGCCTGCCTCAGCCTCCCAAAATGCTGGGATTACAAGCATGAGCCACCATGCCCAGCCCAGTTTCTCTTTTGAAGGGACTTCCCCTAAGTGGGGGATTTTGGTTGGAAAGTTGTAAGCAACCCGCATTCCACTGGTTTGGTCACTCCTTTCCCAAAGGTACCCAGGATCTGTAAAGAAACTGAAAGTCAGGAAGAGGTGAGGAGAAGTGGGAGAGGGTAGGCTCCGGGCAGCCCAGATAAACTGGGTTGAATTTCTGGTGACCTCATCAAGCCTGGGGGAGGTCAGCAGGCGAGCTGGAATTACAGGCTTCTTTGCTATTGGGGAAACTGAGCCCCAGAGAGACAGCTCTATCAGATAGTGGCTGGACCTCATCCAGTCTATGCAACCACCACACATACACATGTGTGTGCACGTGTGCACAAGCACATACACACAACCAGGGGAAGGGGGAGGGGAAGGGAGAAATGAAAGGTCTGGGTGCCCTAGAATTCTGAAAGGGAACTTTCGAAACCCCTGTCCTTATGATTTGGTCACTGTCTGGATGGCAGGTCCCAGTGAAGGGCCCCTGAGGTGCCCCCGTATCCAGAGCAGGGTTCAAGGCCTGTCACTGGCAGGGACGCAGCACACCTGGGTCTTGCTGACAACCAAGCCGGGAGCCAGGGAGCCCAGGCGCACGAGAAGCAGCACTGGTTCTGCAGCGTCCAGCCCCTGGGGCAGGCCCTGCAGCTACCTCGGCTCTCCTTGCCAGCACCTCTGGCAGCTCCTCTCAGCCTGGAGCTCAGAACCCTCTCTGGATGCCTCCAGCTGACCCTAGCACCACACACGCCTCAGAGCTCTTGAAAACCACCTTCCCCTAGTCCTGGCCTTGTTTCCTTCTCTGGAAATGGGGACAATGGTGGTACACATCTCACAGGGCCAGAGGGAACATATGGAAAGCAGGCGGCACAAGGCTTGCCATACAACAGGCACACAACCAACGCCGGCAGCAATGACGGTGATTACTCTCTGTTCTTCCTGCCTTTAAAAACATTTATTTATTTATTTACTTACTTATTTTTGAGACAGTCTCACTCTGTTGCCCACACTGGAGCGCAGTGGCGCAATCTCGGCTCACTGCAACCCCTACCACCCCGCCATCCCCCAGCCTCCCAAGTGGCTGGGATTACAGGCACACATCACCACACCCGCCTAATTTTTGTATTTTTAGTAGAGATGGGGATTTACCGTGTTGGCCATGGCTGGTCTTGAACTCCTGGCCTCAAGTGATCTGCCTGCCTCGGCCTCCCAAAGTGCTGGGATTACAGACATGAGCCACTGTACCCGGCCTATCTTATTTTTTGTAGATATGGGGCCTTGCTATGTTACAACCCAGGCTGGTCTTAGACTTCTGGGCTCAAGCAATCCTTCTGCCTCGGCCTCCCAAAGTGCTGGAATTACAGGTGTGAGCCACCGCACCCTGCCCCTATTCCTGCCTTTTGCCTATTTTTATTTTAAGACAGATTCTCATTCTGTCACCCAGGCTACAGTGTAATGGCACAATCTATGCTCACTGCAACCTCTGCCTCCCGGGTTCAAGTGATTCTCCAGCCTCAGCCTCCCGAGTAGCTAGGACTACAGGCATGCGCCACCACACTCAGCTAATTTTTGTATTTTTTGATAGAGGTGGGGTTTCACCATGTTGGGCAGGCTGGTCTCAAACTCCTGGCCTCAAGTGACCTGCCCACCTCGGCCTCCCAAAGTGCTGGGATGCGCCCTGCCCCCTTCCTGCCTTTTAAATATTCTTCCCATTGGTCTGCACTCTGCGCTTTCTCCTGCTCCTAGTCAGCTGCTGGCTTCTTCCCGGAGCCCTCTCCTGCTGCTGCCCACCAATGCAGTGCTCCTGCCACCCAGGCACCTCCTGGGCATCCAATGCACGACTTGGCTGCCGTTACCCTCTTATTGGCAGCAGTCAGAGGCCTAGATTTCCAGGGGTCAGTCCTGACTTAAAACCTTCTGTCCGTTGTCCCTGTAAAGTCACTAGCCAGCCTTTAGGAACTAGCCTTTGGCTCAGGAAATGTGATCGCATGTCTATGTGAAGTATACAGATTTCAGGCTGCCTTCTGCACATCCCCCTGAATCTTCCTTGGACATCGCAAACGCAACAGGGCTAGATTCAGCAACTCCCTCCCATGTTCTTTTTCCTTTTAACGGCCTATCTCAGTTGACAGGTCCACTTCACCTGCTGTCACCCCAAACAGAAAGGTGGCTGGCATCAGTATCTGGTCCCTGCACGCAGCCAGTTACCAAATCCTAGAGATCCCACCTCCCAAACCTTGCTCCAGAAAAGGCCTCTGCCTCCCTCTGCACCCTCACACCTACCATTCCTGTTCCCACTTTGTCCTGCTCTGAGCTCTTCTCCATGTTCTTCTTCCTCCAGGCAGCCCACAGGTCCTTCATCTAATGCTAGGTCTGGCTTTCTTTTCCCTAAGATATGGCCTGTCTCTTTTTTCCCTCTCCTCATGGGAAACCCCTGAGGGCTGGGATCCTGCCTGACTCACTACTTACTCTTAGATGTCTAAGTGTGAGCAGAAAGAAGAACTCCAGTCAGTATCTGCAACTATGAATCACAGAGCCCAACCTCTCACTGTACAGATGAGCCAACTGAGGCCAAAAAGGAGAGAGGACTGACTGATGGTGACAGCAAGAAGTGCCCAGCCTGGGGCAAGAACCGAGGTCTCCAGGTCCAGCTGATGCTTCCCAGAAGGAGATGGGGACTGGGGCTGTGCCAAGTCGCCGTTCCCTAGGGCCTCCGTTGGGACCTCTGATGATGTCTCTTCCCATCTCAAGGCCTTTACATATGCCGTTCCCTCCGCTAGGAAGGCCCACGCCTCTATCTCTGACTACAGATTGCCCATTCACACCTCCCCTGGCATCTAATCCAGTCCTCAACACAAGGCTCCGGGGCCTGACAGGCCTTAAAGTTTCCCCCAACCTCCTTCATGGGGCATTGGTTTCTGCTGCCCCCTCCCATCTTCACCCCTGCCCCGCGTCTCTCCAGAGGCCCCAGGTTGCCTGCCAGGGAAATTCATCCCCTGCTGTCCGTGCCCGATTCATGGTGGGGCCAGGAGCATCTCAGGCCAGGGCCAGGGCCAGAGCCCTTACTAGGAGAACTGGGACAGATGAGGAGTTGTATGAACGTGGGGTCTCTGGTCTCTGCAGCTTCCCTTCCCCCATCCATCCCAGTGTCACCCTGTCCTTCTCATTCCTCCTTTCCCTGTCACTCCATCCTGGCAAACGCCCACATCTCAAAGGTTCTAACCACCACAGCCACAGCCTCAGTGACACACTGAGGCACACACAGCCCCCTCCCCACCCCGCCACAGGAACACTCACCCAGACATAAAGGAGCTGCTCTTTGCTCCACACACTCAGATATTCCCGAACTCTGGGCTTAAGCAATCTTCCCGCCCCAGCCTCCCAAAGCACTGGGATGACAGGCGAGAGCCACCACGCCCGGCCCATCGATGTTCTGTCATACAGCCACACACTTACGGTTTCACACCCAGTCAGACACAGTCACCAACAGTCTCAAGGAAGGGCAGGCACATACCCAGCAAGTCTCAGTTACCAGGATCACCAGGCTCTCTCCTTCACCCTTGAATATACAGGGCCAAACAAAGATCCAGACGCACGCAACCACAAACGTGCACACTTGGGCACACGCGCACACACACACACAGCCAGAAAGTCTCACACACACAGACACAGAGCAATACACACAGTCACACACAGAGAGAAACAGATACACGCAGTTGCACACAGGCTCCCGGAGACGCAGAACAATGGGCGCATTGTCTGGGTTGGCAGCAGCTGGGGAGGAAGGAGCCGCAGTGTGGACCGAGGAGGCCGTGGGGCTGCTGTAACCTCCCACCCCCACCCTGAACCATCCTAAACCTCTTGCCTCTGCCAGAAGTCAGATTCTGCTGGGACCTGGATTTGCTGAGGGATCAGGCTCCCAGGCGCCCCCTCCTCAGCCTCCTGGGATGTCTGGTGGGGATGCAGGGCATCCCCTGAGGACCAGTCTCCCTCTGGAGCTCTGGGGACTCGGGGTCTTTCACCCTGATGCTCTTCGATGCTCCTCCTGGGATCCTTGGGAAGATTTGCCTCTCATCCCCGCGAGGCAGTGCCTGGGGATCAGAAGCCTTAGGTTCTGCTCTTAACCTCTGACCCCAACCCCTCCAAGACACACACCCTCCCTCCATCTGAGCCCAGCCAGCTGGTGCGGGCAGCGCCTGGCAGCATTGTGGGTTCCCTATTGTGGCTGAGACAGAGAGCAGGTCATGACATCCTTCCCTTAGTGGCAAGCTGTGGAGAAGTCACGGTACTTTCAGTGAGCTGCAGTGGGGGCACAGTGCCTCTTCCCGTCCCAAAGCTAGCCCTTGCCTCCCACTCTGACCAGGCAGCCCCAGATCTCAACAGAAAATTCTGCCAGGGGATTCCTTACAGCCCTTGGCCCATGTTATCAAATCTCTCCAAGCCTTTTCTCACCCTCAGCTACTGGTAGCTGCTGTGTGCCCTTGGGCATGTCACTTTCTCTTCCTGAACCTCAGGGTCCCAGTCTGTGAAATGGGGCGGGGGTGGGGGGTGAGTGAAGCTGAGATAGCTGAGGGTATTCTGTAGTCTCAGGGTGGGGGTGGGGATGGAGGATACAGGAGTGAGTGCAGAATGTAGAAGCCACCTCAGCCCTCCCTGCCCCTCTGTGGTCAGATCTCTGGGGAGTTCCCAATTTCTCAGGCCCTGGGGTGTCTCCACACTTCACAGCCTCAGGCCTCCCAGGAGGCTTCACCGTAGGAGGGAGGGGAGGGACTTGCTGAGCTGGCTGGGACACAGCCTTGTATTTGCAACACTTTGCTTCCTTCCAGTCCCCATCCCTTTCTTCCTGGGGGCTGAGGGCTGGCAGCCGGACACAAACATCCGGGGCCGGCCAGGACTCTGGGGTTCCCACCAGCCTATCCAGGCCAGCAGAAGGAGAGGTGGCAGAGGACCAGAGCTAGGGAGTCTCCAGCCCAGAGCACCTCCAGGCTCCCTTGCTCTCAGGCAGGGTGGGAAGCTGGGCTGGGCAGCTTTGAGGGCTGTCCTGAAGGAGCTGTCCCTTGGAGGGATCCTTGGTGGCATCCTATCCCTCCCCTTCAGAAACTGGGGTGTTTTGAGGTTTGTTGAGTCCCCAGCTGGGGTTCCTCTGCTGGCCTGGGGCACCCTGATGTAGGGGAGCAGAGTTGTGTGTGGAGGTAAAGAGGAAGGACCAGAGCCAAGTCAGACAGGTTGTCAATGCCTCTGAGCCTTGGCCTTTCAACGGGGATGGAGATGCCCTTCAAGGTCACAAAGTCCCCCACGTGGGACTTTGCAGTGGGTCCAGGCTGAGGGCAGGAGGGGCTGAAGGCGAATCTGTCTGTCCCCACTCAGAATGACTGGCCACCAAGGGACTGAAAGGAGGAATGAGGGAAAGGCCTCACTAGTCTGACCAGAGTGACCCCGAGGCAAGTCAGAGCCCTTCGCTCCCCGGCTGACCACGGCAGGCAGGCAGGGACGTGGGAGGGACCTCTGACCGCTGTCCAGGCGGGAGCGGGTGCCGAGCCCAGCGCAGGGGCCCTGCGGCTTCTATGACCACATTTCTAGAGTATAATTCAGGACCAGTCATCTGACGAGTCTGGTCGTGTGAGCCCTTCGAAGGGTTCAAGCAGGAGACTCACAGCGGCTGCAGGATCAAGGCGTTGGGGGCCGCTCCAGGCTGCGGGGGCACCCAACGGAGAGGTGGAGCGGAGAGGATGGAATGACTGCCCGTCTCCTTCCTCTAGGCCCCCAGCCCCGCCCCGCCCCGCCCAGCTCGCGGGAGGACCGGCCTCGCTCCTGCCCACACCGGACTCTACCTGCCCCTGGGATTCGGGTGGGGTGGAGGGTACCCGACCGCCAGCGTCGCCTGCTGCGCAAGTGAGGCCTGCGAGCCAACCCCGCCTCCGCCCCTCGATTGGGCGCGCATTTAAATGTCCGGCCCCGCCCCGAGCTCCGGGCGCTTATATATAGGCAGCTCGGCGGTCGGCGGGCGGCATTCTGGCGCGGAGCGGAGCGGCGGCGGGCGCAGTTAGCGGGTCGGCCGCGGAGCGGAGGTGCAGCTCGGCTTCCCCCGGCACCCCTCCCCCTCGGGCGCCAGCCCCACCCCTCCGCCGGCCGGGCCGACCCCGCCGTACTATCCCCTGCGGCGCGAGCCCGGGGCGGCTCCGAGCGCCCCCCAGCAGACCCCCATCATGGGCAGCCAGAGCTCCAAGGCTCCCCGGGGCGACGTGACCGCCGAGGAGGCAGCAGGCGCTTCCCCCGCGAAGGCCAACGGCCAGGTGGGTACGCTTGGCCCGGCCGGCCCCAGCCCCTCCTCTCGCACCTCGCCCCTTCTAGGGCCCGGGGCCGGGGCCGCGCGCTTTGTCCGGCCCGGGACACGCGGCGCCCCCTCCCCCGCCCGGTCCCTTTGTTCTCGGCGCCGCAGCCCCCGCGGGCAAAGCGAGGGGAGGGGCGGGGAGGGGGCGCCGGCCGGGCCCCGCCGCCTTCTTTGTTCGCGGCCCCGGCCCCCGGCGCTGCCCCCCGGCCGCCCCGAGTGCCGCGCAGGGAACAAAGGCACTGCTGGGCCACGCCAAGGGGGCGCCCGGGGGCCGCGGAGCTGGGGCCCGGCGGGGAGCGCACTCCACCCTCAGACCCGACCTCGGTGGCCCACGGTCTTTTTTTTTTTTTTAAGGGGGAGCCGAGATGTGGGACAGCCTGGGGTGGGTGGGGGCCACTTACACAAAGCGGGAGGCTGGGAAAATAGGCCGTCCAGGTGCAGAGAGACAGCGCCCCGGGGCGGCTTCCCGCCCAGTGTCGCCTAGAGCAGCTCGCCCGCCTGCCCGGGATCCGCACAGCAGATCCGGAGCGGTTCCGCGCGGAATAGAGAGCGCGCCCCGGGGGACGGGGGACGGGGGTGGGGGCCACGGGACCCCAGCGCCTCCTGCCGGTCGCGCCCTCTGCGCGCTCGGTCCCCGCGCGCCCGTGAGGGGCGAGAGAGACATGTTTGACGGGATCCTGGGTGTGGGTGAGGCTTAAGCCAGACTTTAGGGTTGCGGTAGAATCGAATCGGGGACCCCCTCCTCTAGAAGGGATCAGAAGCGGGCTGGGGGAGGGGGAGCTCCTGCCCTCATTGCTATCCCCTCTGCCCTGCAGGAGAATGGCCACGTGAAAAGCAATGGAGACTTATCCCCCAAGGGTGAAGGGGAGTCGCCCCCCGTGAACGGAACAGATGAGGCAGCCGGGGCCACTGGCGATGCCATCGAGCCAGCACCCCCTAGCCAGGGTGCTGAGGCCAAGGGGGAGGTCCCCCCCAAGGAGACCCCCAAGAAGAAGAAGAAATTCTCTTTCAAGAAGCCTTTCAAATTGAGCGGCCTGTCCTTCAAGAGAAATCGGAAGGAGGGTGGGGGTGATTCTTCTGCCTCCTCACCCACAGAGGAAGAGCAGGAGCAGGGGGAGATCGGTGCCTGCAGCGACGAGGGCACTGCTCAGGAAGGGAAGGCCGCAGCCACCCCTGAGAGCCAGGAACCCCAGGCCAAGGGGGCAGAGGCTAGTGCAGCCTCAGAAGAAGAGGCAGGGCCCCAGGCTACAGAGCCATCCACTCCCTCGGGGCCGGAGAGTGGCCCTCCACCAGCCAGCGCTGAGCAGAATGAGTAGCTAGGTGGGGGCAGGTGGGTGATCTCTAAGCTGCAAAAACTGTGCTGTCCTTGTGAGGTCACTGCCTGGACCTGGTGCCCTGGCTGCCTTCCTGTGCCCAGAAAGGAAGGGGCTATTGCCTCCTCCCAGCCACGTTCCCTTTCCTCCTCTCCCTCCTGTGGATTCTCCCATCAGCCATCTGGTTCTCCTCTTAAGGCCAGTTGAAGATGGTCCCTTACAGCTTCCCAAGTTAGGTTAGTGATGTGAAATGCTCCTGTCCCTGGCCCTACCTCCTTCCCTGTCCCCACCCCTGCATAAGGCAGTTGTTGGTTTTCTTCCCCAATTCTTTTCCAAGTAGGTTTTGTTTACCCTACTCCCCAAATCCCTGAGCCAGAAGTGGGGTGCTTATACTCCCAAACCTTGAGTGTCCAGCCTTCCCCTGTTGTTTTTAGTCTCTTGTGCTGTGCCTAGTGGCACCTGGGCTGGGGAGGACACTGCCCCGTCTAGGTTTTTATAAATGTCTTACTCAAGTTCAAACCTCCAGCTTGTGAATCAACTGTGTCTCTTTTTTGACTTGGTAAGCAAGTATTAGGCTTTGGGGTGGGGGGAGGTCTGTAATGTGAAACAACTTCTTGTTGTCTTTTTTTCTCCCACTGTTGTAAATAACTTTTAATGGCCAAACCCCAGATTTGTACTTTTTTTTTTTTTTTTCTAACTGCTAAAACCATTCTCTTCCACCTGGTTTTACTGTAACATTTGGAAAAGGAATAAATGTTGTCCCTTTAGTGGTGCTTTAATGAGTGGTCTTCTGGGGGTAGGGTGAGAAGATTGGTGAAAAGTAGTTCACCTCAAACCTCAAGGGAGGAGTTAAGGCAGGCAGGTAAGTTTATGGGGTTTTCTTGTTCAGGGGGTTGCCCCAATACTCATGGACACCAGAAGTGCAGGAAAGTAGAGTTGAAACCAACCCAGGGACACAGGAAACAAGCTCAGGAGGATATAGAAATGTACCATTTTATTACAAAGAGGCTCACAAAAATGAAAATAGTATCTCAAAAAGGAAACTAGACTAGCAACCTCCACCTGCAGAATTAGAAGACAGAGGGCAGGCAGTGTTTCTTGGCTCACTTGAGGCCAGTGGGAAGGTACGAAAACAGAACCAATCTAAAAATGGCTGATGTTACCTCAGGAGCCTGAAAAGAACAGGAGATCCTTGAAGACCCAGCCACCCCTTCTAGAATGTTCAATAAGGGCACCTTTCCAAAGCTACTAAGCAGGCACTTGGCATTTCAGGATTTTGTCTTATGGCTGCATAAAAGTATCCCTTTCACCCAGACCTGGCACCCTTTATGGTTCAAAGTTAAGAACTGGGGAAGAATGGGTGGCAAGGCAGCTCCTGGAAGAGCTCACCCAGCACAGCTGCCCTGGGCTCAGGGCCTTGATTTCTGTCCCTGGGGATATTTATATTTAATAAATTTTTATATAAATACACAGAGAAATAGAAAATATAAAATCTGAGGGGTTGGGGAAGAAACGTGAGGGACTCGGCAGGAAGCCAGAGCTGGAGAGGTCCATTCAGGCCAACTTGACCTCCTCCTTGACCCTGTGGAGAGAGCAGAGACTGGCATGAGATGACCCAGCCCAGAGCCTCGGGGCAAAAGTGCAGACAGTGACTTCCACAGGATCCCAGGTGACTACTGGGGGCTGGGGCTCCTAGCTCTGCCTAGAACTGCAGAGCCAGACAGACTGGTCCCTGAAAGAGGCCTTTGTAAGCTGGACCAGCTGTCCCTGTGCCTTTCCTCAGAGTGGTGGGACAAAGGGGCTGGTGCTCCAATGCCAGGGAGATGGCCGCAGGCAGCTCCTTCCTCACCCTTTGGCTTCTGGCTTCTCGTCCTTGGTTTTCTCCTCTTCTGTGAGTTCTAGAACACAAGAGTACAGGGATGGCCAAGGGCAGCACCTCTGCGAAGACCCATGAGGTCTTCATTTACCCTGAGACCCCTTCCCCAACACTACAGCTCACTGGACATACAACAGAGAAAAGCCCATCCTTGGTCCTCCCAGTGAGCCCTGTTGAGAACAGGTTGGACCGGTTTCCCAGCCTGCTACAGCCAGAACCTGGTGGGTGGAGGCAGCCCCCTGGGAAACTGGGGTGCAGTGCTGGGAAAAGGGCTTGGGTGGTATGTGAGGGCTGTGCTTGGGCAGTAGAGGTTCATTGTTTTGTGGGCCCTGCCACTTCTGGGAGCCATTGAAAGGCTCAAGGAACTGAGGAAGAGCCCCACAGGAGCTGGCAGGGCCTGAGTCACTCCCTCCTCCCACTGCCCTACATAGATTCATCCTCTCAGGCTCAAGACCCAAGTCCCGGCTGAACCCAAACCCACCTTTCTTCTCCTCTGGGTCTTTCTCTTTTTCATCCTCTGTTTTGACTCTCTTGGCTTTTTTGAAGTTGGAAGAGTTCTTGCGGCCCCCTTCTCCCTCCTCTTCAGAATCGGAGAACTCTTCCTCACAGGCAATTCGTTTGTCAGAGGAGCAGACTGGGAGGGAGTGGGAAGCATGGGTGAGAGGGCAGGCGGGTGCTGATCTAGCTCAGCATCTATGCCCAGTGCTTCCCTGTGTGTCCTCCAAGAGACACCAAGGGAAAGGGAACCAGAGAAGAGGGAGGAACTCGGGCTCCCTAACCTGTTCCTACAGGCACTGGAACTCGAAAACAGATTTCTCTATAGGTGGGGAGCTTGGAGGGACTGTGCAGCCAGAAATGGTGGTGGAAGTGGGAGCTACCTATTGAATGGAAGGCATAGGGTTCTAGGTCTAGTCTTACTCGAGATGCGCTTGTCAGGGTCTTCTTCGTCCTCATCGCCACTCTCCTCAGGGATGGCGTCCTCAGGAATCGCCTGCATTTGGACCCCGGGTGCGTGCGGCAGCATTCTAAGGTTCTCAAACAGTCGCTGTCTGTGGCCAATGGGAGAGAGTAGCAGGGCTCTGGTCAGGGACAAAGTCAGGAATGTTCAACCAAGGGGTGGCCGGAGGATATACTCACTTGATCTTCTCCAGGTACTCATTCGTGTTCTGGTTGGTCATGTTGGAAGGACTGATGTGGAGCTTGAAATCTGGTCCAAAATATTCAAAGTAGTCGTTGTATGGAAGCTCTGATTGGGGCAGGAGAGAAGACCGTCAAGAGACCTGGCCACCACACCCTAACCATTTGCACGTAAGCACCCTAAAGCATTTGTAGGTTTCTCTGGGCCCATTTATCCAAACAGAGGAGAATGCCTCCAAGACACTGTGAGACACGGGTACCTATGGGATTTCCATCTTTTTAACATCACTCTCCTATGTCTATACCAGTGATGTATATGTCGCTAAGAGAAGGCCCATGTCCCTGGTTTAGGACACTTGAGGCCATGCTCATCATGAGCGCTCCCTTCACTCGCTACTCCAGTTACTCTACAGAGTAGAAATTCCAAAGCTGTAAATTACCACTGAGAACTTTGTCCAGACCAAAAGCAGGAGGGAGAGGGGAGAGAGCTAAAAAGGACTAGGGAAAAAGTGATGGTTATGGTCTGCTGATCACAAGAGGACAGGCAGGAGCCTCAGTGACTAGTATCAGAAGAGGAGCGGTCATATGACCAACGGGGAAGGGGTTATAAACTTAAGGACAGATGAGCTCCAGCTCCCACCCAGCCCAGCCAAACCTGGCCCTGCAGCTATTACCATTAGGGATCTCCGTATCCAGGGCCACAGCTGTCTCGTACGTCCAGCACCGGGCAACATTACGAATGGTGTAACCACCGCCTCCCAGCATCAGCATAGGCAGGTTAAAGCTCTTGACAAATTCCACACACTTGGCGTGCCCTTTGGTGAGAGAAGGGGTGCTGAGTTACAGGAGCACCAAGCAGGACCCCGCCCACCCATCCTTATGCTACCTGGTCTCACCTTTGATAGTTAGATTGAAGCAACCTAACCGATCCCCAGATAGGGAGTCGGAGCCACACTGTAAGACCACCGCACTAGGCTGGAACATCTCCATTACTTTCGACATGACCTAAAATGATACATCCTGGTCACCACCAACCTCAGGAAAGCAGTACGAGGTTTGGGGTGGAAAGGCTGGGTGCAACACTTTCCCACCCACTCCTACCTTTCCACTCTCCCTCATGCTACGTGAGAGAGAAAAGGGAGTGCTAGGCTGGAGCTCTTGCTTGCCCACTTGGGATTTCAATTTTCCAATTTAAAAAGTTCTCTAAGACCCTTCTAACACTCTAGTAACACTGAACCTAGAATGGCCTCCCTGTCAACTCCCTAAGTCTCTTCTTCTGTTGCCCAAGCTCTAGTGCCACTTCCTCCAGGAAGCCTTCCTGACCTTTAGCTGCATCTACTCTACTCATTCGGTCTTATAGACTTGAAGCCTTACATTATGAGCAAGCACTTTTAGTTTATCTTATTCTCACAAGCAGAGTCTTACATTACTGAGACCGAGACCGCAACTCCCACTTCTGTAGCCCTTATTAAATACTAGGCACATAGTGAGCAGTCAGTGTTTGCTGAATGACTACCTGACCTTATTAGGTTAAGCAGTTTCTTACTGTTTGTAAGTGAAGATTTAACTCCTTGGCATGGCATTCAAGGCTCCCTTTGAAATACTGAGCCCAGCATACACTTCCCACCGCCTCCTTCAGCACTCCTCCCATACACCACACTGGCCTACATGCTGCCACACTGGCACCTCTGCACTTCTGCTGGTGCTGTTCCTTCTACTAAATGCCACCCTTACTGCCGTCACCTCCTTCTTCACACGGGCACCTCCTCGTTTTTCAAAGTCCAGCTTAAACATCAGCACCTCTGTGAAATCATCCCTGGCTACCCTCCTGCCAGCCCAGGCAGTAGTTTGTCTCTCATTCCTCTGATCATCCCTTAAAAACACAGGCACTAGGCCAGCCTGCCCATGGAACATGCCAGACCGCCTTTCCAGAATCTCTGGATGGGCTGACTGGTGAAGGGCTTTCCCAGACAAAGCCAGTCTGCAAAGACTGGAGTGTAAGTCCCTACTTCTTCAAATGTGCAGACATCAATGTAAGGCAATGAGGAACACAAAAAACCAACGAGACCTACCACTACCGAAAGAACACAATAATCTCCCAGCAGCCCAAAGAAACGGAGATACAAAAACAGTACTAATCATAGACTACTGGGTATGTGCCTACCTTCCCCACCATAGTCCATGAGGGCAAAGATCATGTCTTAGATATTTTTGTATCCAGCAGAACACCTGACCCATAGAAGGAACCAACAAATATGGGTGTTTGTTCCCCTAACTGACCACACAGCAATCCAGGGTTCAAACACTTCTATCTCCCCACCAGCTTTAGTAAGGAGAGATTCCTGAGGTATGGTAGGGGTGCTTTGCTCCCTTCCACCGCCGACCAATCCCCTGTTTGTAGCCCAAGGGGTGGATAAAGCCACTTACCGGCTTGAAAATGGCCTCATAGGACTCGTCATCAATCCCGTCTCGGAGTGGGTAGTTAACAGCATAATACTTGCCTTTGCCAGCCCCGATATCCTAATTAAAAAGGCCATTAAAGTAAAACTGAAGGATGAAGCTTGAAGGAAGGTCAAGGATAGGGGCTGGAGGGATAAAGGAAGAGGTTCAAGAGAGACAAGCTAGGCCCATGATGTGGGCCAGGACAGAACATGGGTACCTTGTTAGTACCATTCTCTTCACTGGCAAATCTAGCTTCACTGGCAAATCATCTCTGGACATAGCATTAAGCCTACACCCAGGCTGAGAGCTGTTGATGGGACCAGAGATTGAATATCCTACCCTATAGCACAAGATTTCTACCTTGGGATTGGGTTAGAGCTGGCTGGCAGGTGGGTCACGGAAGTGACAGCCACCCTTGACAACCCTTTCCACTCCAGAGAGCTCTAATGCTCACTCCTCTTCCCCCATGCTCCCTCTCTAGGGTGTTGTGGAGGGAAGGAGAGAGGTAAGAAAGTCCTTCCCAGTAACCTCAATAGTGAGTGCACCTATTTAAGTCCAGCACTTTGGGAGGCTGAGGAGGGTGAATAACTTGAGGTCAGGAGTTCGAGACTAGCCTGGCCAACATGGCAAAACCCCATCTCTTTTAAAAATACAAAAATTAGCCGGGCATAGTTGCACGCACTTATAATCCCAGCTAAATCCCAGCTATTCGGAGGCTGAGGCACAAGATCGCCTGGAGGCGGGAGGCGGAGGCTGCAGTGAGCCGAGATCACGCCACTGCACTCCAGGCTGGGCGACAGAGAAAGACTGTCTCAAAAAAAAAAAAAAAAGTGAATGCTCATTTATTCTAATGCTTGCCGTGGCAAACAACTGAATTAGTGCCACTTTTTTACCCAAGGGCCACTGGGCATGGCAAAGCAGCTGATTTCACCGCATTCATGCTAATAGAAGCAGATGGAACAGTTCAAGGAAGTAGCTTCCAAGGATTCTTATCCTAAGATTCACGGATGGGCTTCAGTAAGGGGACTTGTCTATTAACTATTCTATATCAGATGTAAAACCTCATGTACTTTTCTGGAGAGAGAGTCCATAGTTTTCAGTCAAAAGGCTAAAGGGGAAAGTGACCCAAAAACATGAAGAACACTTGAGATGTCCTTCAGAGTCCCAATTCCTACCCCCAAACTCAAGGCTTATGAGACATAAGAATAGTGTGATGCAACCCAGCTGTGGCCAGGAGGAAAGTACAGTGAGTCAGGAGACCCCTCTTCTTTCTCTGGCCCTTTATGTCCTATCATTCCCTTCCTCCAGAATAAGGAAGGGAAAGAGATCAGGGCAAGTGCTTCAGATTGGGATGTGGTATTCTGATTGGCAGGAGGCAGGAAGCAGTTTTTAGTGGCATGAGATAGGAAAGAGAAGTAGAGCTGCCAGCTGAGGGTGAGCTGGTTGGCTCCTAAAGGGCGTTCTCACCCGTAGGTCCCCAGTTCCTGGGAAGTACTCTCCATACTTATGAAAGGACACAGTCATGACCCGGTCCGTGGTATAGAAGGCCTCTTCCACGCCGTCACCATGGTGAATATCAATGTCAATATACAGCACCCTCTGGTGATACCTAGGATCAGAAGGGGGTCAGGGGTCTGGGAGCTCTTTGGGGATGGGACGCGCCAAGGGCGCCAGCTCCCAGCTTACCGGGCTGGCTGCCTCCCTCAGGTATCTCTAAGCACCAGAGACGTGGAAACTGGCTGAAGGAAGGTGGAAGAGCGGCCGGGTGTCTCCAGAGGCCTGACCAAGCCGACCAAGTCCGATCTTCCTACTCTACAGCCAGGGTCAACTCCAGCCACACAGGGACACTCTGGAGGCAGGATCTGAGCAGCACCTGCCCCTGATCATGCCGTGGCTCAGATCAAACCAAGACCCCGTCAAGGAGATGATGGCCAGAGACACTCACCGAGCACATCCTAGCCAGCACATCGGTAGGAAAAGCAAACTAGGGAGGCAAGCCCAGCGGGGGAGGGAAATGGGAACCTGGCCTAAGGTGCTCTTCCAAGAGACAAGGCCAGGCAGGCATACTTTAGCAGTTCCAGGATGGCCAAGACGATATCATTGACGTAACAGAAGCCAGATGCCTCGGACTTCTTTGCATGGTGCAGGCCCCCAGCCCAATTCACAGCGATGTCCGTCTGCTGCTTATTAAGTTTCACAGCACTTGCTGGGCATGAGAAGAGAGGACATAAGCCCATTACTAAGCCACTCTCCCCTTCCTCCAAGAAGCCCAGGGAACCTAGTGAGAGGTTAAGACCTGCCTATTCAACAGCTGTATTGTACAATTCATAGACCAGTCCCCTCTCTCCCACCCTACTCCAGCAGGGAATAAACATGATACTGGCTACTCTTAAAAAACGATTTTCCAAACTGAGGGTAGTAACCCATTAGCAGGCCTTAAAATTGATTTAGTGCATCATGATTAGTGTGTGTGTGTGTGTGTATATATATATATATATATTTTTTTTTTTAATGAAATAGCATAGAAAAAAATATCAGAGTAACAGTAAGGGTAACCGCTCTTTTGTAAAACTCTGGCTTCAGAGTGAGTGAGTGTGTGCATGCATGCATATGTGTTATATGTATCCTGGATTGCATGTGTAAATTTATTTCTTACTATGGCTCATGGTCAAGGAACTTTGAAAAAATACCAAAGATAGGCCGTGTGTGGTGGCTCACACCTGTAATCCCAGAACTTTGGGAGGCCGAGGCGGGCAGATCACCTGAGGTCAAGAGTTCGATACCAGCCTGGCCAACATGGTGAAACCTCGTCTCTACAAAAAATACGAAAAAATTTAGCTGGGCGTGGTGACATACACTTGTAGTCCCAGCTATCTGGATAGGCTGAGGCAGGAGAATCGCTTGAACCCAGGAGGCGGAGGTTGCAGTGAGCCAAGATCACGCCACTGCACTCCAGCCTGGGTGATGGAGGGAGACTCTATTTCAAAAAAAAAGAAAAAGAAAAATTACCAAAGATAGTGCTGATACACTAGGTCAAAAAGCACTAGCACAAATAGGTCCCAGAAGAAGTAAAAGAGAAATACACACCCATGTGTGCAAGTGCATTTGTGGCAGTGTTAATTTGTTGTTGTTGTTGTTTTTTGAGATGAAGTCTCACTCTGTCACCCAGGCTGAAGTGCAGTGGCGCGATCTCGGCTCACTGCAACCTCCGCCTCCCAGGTTCAAGCAATTCTCCTGCCTCAGCCTCCCAAGTAGCTGGGATTATAGGCACACACCACCACGCCCGGCTAATTTTTGTATTTTTTAGTAGAGAGGGGGTTTCACCATGTTGGTCAGGCTGGTCTCGAACTCCTGACCTCAGGTGATCCACCCTCTTCAGCCTCCCAAAGTGCTGAGATTACAGGCATGCGCCACCGTGTCCGGCTGCAGTGTTGATTTTAACAGCAATAAAAGCACAGATTGATCCAAATTATCAAGAAGAGGGACAGATTATATCAACTCAAGTAAATCCACAACATGGAAT
This sequence comes from Pongo abelii, assembly GCF_028885655.2. Taxonomy (NCBI): domain Eukaryota; kingdom Metazoa; phylum Chordata; class Mammalia; order Primates; family Hominidae; genus Pongo; species Pongo abelii. The sequence goes on from NC_071985.2 coordinate 201,247,736, forward strand.
AATCACAGAGCCACAAGAAAGCAAGCTGCGGAAAACTACAGACAATTTCGTTAAGTAGGAAATGCAGGCATAAAACCATATATATGTGATATGTATATAACCCACTTTTGTAAAATATAGATATTGTATATGTATGATACAGATATAAAAACACACACAAAAGAATGACCATACAAACACCAACATGGTAACAGAGGTTACCCACCAACCCTGTGACTGTGGGTGATTGTTTTTTTCTGTGCACTTCTTTGTTTTCTGTGATTATATTGGTGGGGCAGCGGGGGTGGACACAATGATTATATTGGTGGGGGATCACAGGAAAATAAATATTTGTTAAGAAAGTGTTTAGAGTAATCCTGGAGATAACCCAAAAGTTGCAAATGGAAGTGGGAGATACGTGGGGAGTATTTCTGACCTCTAAAGGTAATTACCATACTTTTTCATAGGACAGATTCACAGATGATGACACTTCCATTTTTATAGCACTTTGCAGTTCACAAATTGCTTTTATGTACAGCATCTTAACAACCCCAGGAGGTCTGCGGGGAACTCCTGTACATAAGATCTCTTAGCAGAAGAGGACAGTCAAGGACACCTGTCAGTACCATGTCAGAGATTGAACCTGGGCTGGGACTGAACCAGAAGGACATTTTAGAGGCTTTTTAAACTTTTTTTTTTTTTTTGGAAGTAGGGTCTTGCTTTGTTGCCCAGGCTAGAGTGTAGTGGTGTGACCACGACTCACTGCAGCCTCAACCTACTGGGTTTAAGCCTCAGACTCCTGAGTAGCTGGGACTACAGGCACGAGCCACCATGCCCGGCTAATTGTTTTTACTTATTTTATTTTTTTATAGAGAGGAGGGTCTCACTATGTTGCCTGGGCTGGTCTTGAACTCCTGAGCTCAAGCAATCCTCCTCCTCAGCCTCTCAAAGTGCTGGGATTACAGGTGTGAGACACTACACCAGCCATTTGAAAGACTTAAGTAAAAACCACAGGACCTTTCTACATGGTTTCAGATCAGCCAACTAGGATAGCAGCCTAAAAGGCAGACCTCACTAGAACAACCCAGTCTACCCCTGGGGAGAAGATGAATATTCCTTACCCACAGAACCACCAGTAGACAACTGACAGAACTCAAACAGGCCATCGAATACTGGACAGTCCTCACCAACGTTGACTTGAAAGAAATAAGCAAAAGGTTAGTTTCCACAATTTCCTTTAGTTTACATATTTATGAGTTGATGGAAAAAAACACAGAATTTAAATTCAGGAGGTGTGGGTTCTAGTCCAGGCTCTACTACTTCCTGGCTGTATGACTGCATCAAGTTGTTTAACATCTTTGAGCTTTAGCCCATTAGGTTTTTTTCTTTTTTAGAGCCAGGGGCTTGCTCTGTTGCCCAGGCTGGAGTGCAGTGGTGCAAACATGGCTCACGTGTAGCAGCTTTGACCCTCACCTCCTGGGCTCAAGCAATCCTTCCACCTCAGTCTCCCAAGTACTTTGGACTACAGGTGCATGCCACTATACCCAGCTAATATATATATATATATATATATATATATATATATATATATTTTTTTTTTTTTTTTTTTTTTTTTAGAGACAGAGTCTCACTATGTTCCCTAGGCCTCATGCAGTCTTCTTGCCTTGGCCTCCCAATAGGCATGTGCCATCATACCTGGTCTTAGCCCATTATCTATAACAAGCAAAACTGATATCCCACCTCATCCACTGGTCAGAAAATTAACAAAAATCTAATATGGAGAAGCAGTTAGCAACTTGGAAAATGTTGGTTCGTTTCTTGAGGGAGAAAAACTTATCCTCTGGACCTCACGCCAGCTGACAAACAAGGGGCAAGAACAGAGACTCAGAGAACTGTCGTTCGCTGCGCACTTACAACGCGCCAGACACTGCGCTACATGCGTTAAATACCCGAGATCATTCATCTTCACACAAGCTTCTGAGGTAAGGTTTGGTCCCATCTTATAAGTAGGGAAACAGGGCCTGGCACAGTGGCTCACACCTGTAATCCCAGCACTTTGGGAGGCTAAGGCAGGAGGATCACTTGAGGCCAGGAGTTCAAGACCAGCCTGGGGAACATGGAGAAACCCCATCTCTACCAAAAACATAAAAATTAGCCAGGTGTGGTGGCAGGTGCCTGTAATCCCGGCTACGTGGGAGGCTGAGGCACAAGAACCACCTGGACCCGGGAGGCGGAGATTGCAGTGAGCTGAGATCGCGCAACTGCACTCCAGCCTGGGCGAGACAAGAGTGAGACCCTGTCTCAAAAAAAAAAAAAAAAAAAAAAAGTAGGGAAACAGGTTCAGAGAGGTGAGCTGTTAGTAAATGGCAGAAGCAGTATGCAAGCCTCAAGCTTTGGTTTGTCTGGTTTTTTTTTGAGACGGAGTTTTGCTCTTGTTGCCCAGGCTGGAGTATAGTGAAGCGATCTTGGCCCACTGCAATCTCCACCCTCCAGTTTCAAGCCATTCTCCTGCCTCGGCCTCCCGAGTAGCTGGGATTACACCCGCCACCACACCTGGCTGATTTCCGCATTCTTAGTAGAGACGGGGTTTCACCATGTTGGCCAGGCTGGTCTTGAACTCCTGACCCTGTGATCAGCCCACCTCGGCCTCCCAAAGTGCTGGGATTACAGGCATAAGCCACCATGCCCAGCCAGTCTGTCTGTCTTAAAAGCCTGTGAAAATATATCCTGGCCCTTTTCCAAGTCCTTTCACATATACAACCTCATTTGATCCTCACAACAACTCTATAAGCTGGACAAGACAGATATCAACCCCACTGTGCGGAGGAACAAACAGATACCGAGAAGTTAAGTGATTTGCCCAAGGTTATAAAACCAGGCAGTAGCAGAACCAGAATCAGGGTCCCAGTGTCTTGACTCCCGTAGTCCAGTGTCTTACTGCTACATTCACAGTGACAAGTGGAGTAAAGTTATTTCGGGCCTAATGGGGTAAAAGTACCAAGTAGTACATAATGTGGAAACATATGCAAACAATAAGGCAAATGAAATGAAAACAGGAAGGAAAGCACACCTGGAGGCTGTAGACTCACAGACCTAGAGGAACCTTATAGCTCCAAATCTCCTCTTACAGAAAAGGTAACTGCTGGCCGGGCACGGTGGCTCACACCTGTAATCCCAGCACTTTGGGAGGCCAAGGCAGGTGGATCACTTGAGGTCAGGAGTTTGAGACTATCCTGGCCAACATGGAGAAACCCCGTCTCTTCTAAAAATACAAAAATTAGCCAGGCACGTGCCTGTAATCCCAGCTACTCGGGAGGCTGAGGCAGGAGAATCGCTTGAACCGAAAACGCGGAGGTTGCAGTGAGCCGAGATTGCACCCCTGCATTCCAGCCTGGGTGACAGGGCGAGACTCCATCTCAGAAAAAAAAAAAAAAAAAGTAACTGCTGAGACATCAATGAGCTAGCTACAGGAAGTCAGAGGCAGGAGGTGTGGGGCTGCATACTTATTCTCTTGCCCAGCCTTCTACTGTACCACTGTTATCAACAAGATTTCCAAAAGTAGAGGAAGGAGCAGCCCTGGGGTGAGAGCAGAAGAGCTCAGTTTGGATTGTGCTGGTAAAATCTCAAGACACAGCTGAAGCTCAAGATCTACAATAACCACAAGAGTTACCAGCTCTGGTTCTGCACTAAACTTGGAGGATGCCAAGAGCCAGTGCTCTGAGGAAGCATGGCTGCATGAGGGAGTGTGCAGCGGGTGGGTCTCTTCCTCACTTCCTGGGTAAACACTGGGAGGCTGTGTAAATAAGAACTTTGGTCCCTGGGCCCCAGCTGTTTATCCATTGGCAACTGATTTCCCTCTCTGGCCACTTCCTCCTGCACAGGGTTTGGCCTGCCTGCGTTTCCAAAGCTTTGTTTATACTCTTATTTGGGATATGGAGCCTCCATGAGAAGGAATGGGTGTTTTGGAAGTGAGAAAAAAAAAAAAAATTTTTCTTCAGGCCCCAAACCAACATGTGGCTCAAATGACCAGCCCTTTTATTCCTAGTCAATAAGCTATGTGATTAGAGATGGAAAGGGGGCAAACGGAAGAGCAGATACTCATGTGAGCTAATCTGTGAGGCTAGGGAAGACTTTTCTATGGGTTTTCTCTCTTTCTGCTATAAACGCTTTTCTCATTCTCACGCTAGCTTTAGACTAAAGGGAAGCAATACTGGGTGAGAGGTGGAAGCAGACGTAGGCAGAGAAGGCAGTCAAATGCTCATTGCAAAGAGATGGAGAGATTAAACACTAACCTCAGGATAGTGCTTATACCTTGGCAGTGCTGGTAATGGGGTTGGGGGCTGGGGGAGTGGGAGAGAAAGGGTATGTGATCAAGGAAAGATGCCCAAGGTGGTGTCAACTGTATTGGTAATGTTTTCTTTCTTAGGCTGGGTATTGGGCACACATGGATGTTCGTTATATTATTATTATTATTATTTTTTTTTTTTGAGACGGAGTCTCGCTCTGTTGCCCAGGCTGGAGCGCAGTGGCGCGATCTCAGCTCACTGCAAGCTCCGCCTCCTGGGTTCACACCATTCTCCTGCCTCAGCCTCCCAAGTAGCTGGGACTACAGGCACCTGCCACCACACCCAGCTAATTTTTTGTATTTTTAGTAGAGACGGGGTTTCACTGTGTTAGCCAGGATGGTCTCGATCTCCTGACCTCGTGATCTGCCCGCCTTGGCCTCCCAAAGTGCATTATATTATTTTTTGATGCTTTTTGTGTGTGTCTAAAATATGTGTTTTTCTTTTTCTGTTGTTTTTTTTTTTTTTTTTTTGAGATGGAGTCTTGCTCTGTCACCCAGGCTGGAATGCAGTGGCGCGATCTTGGCTCACTGCAACCTCTGCCCTCCAGGTTCAAACAATTCTCATGCTTCAGCCTCCCGAGTAGCTGGGATTACAGGCATATGCCACCACACATGGCTAATTTTTGTACTTTTGGTGGAGACAGGGTTTCACCATGCTGGCCAGGCTGGTCTCAAACTCCTGGCCTCAAGTGATCCACCTGCCTCAGCCTCCCAAAGTGCTGGGATTACAGGCATGAGCTACCCTGCCTGGACTGTGTGTCTAAAATATTTTATATATGCTATATTTTTTAAACTACAGAATTGGGGGACTAGAGTTCCATTCTGCATTCTACCATCACCTTGCTGTGTGACTGGGAAAGTTTACATGTCTGTAAAACGGATGAGAATGTCTCCCAATTTTTTACCAATCGCTTTTATCATGTTTTCACCAAAAGCCCCCTAAGTGCATTTATTTGTGTTCCCATTTTCACTTGCCAAATATTAGGTCAGAACTTCCGGTCAAGGCTCTCAAAGTGACCAGAAAGGGTTTATTACATTTCAGCCACAAGCAAGGAAACCTGATTTACTCGATCTTATCACAAGCATAACTTCCTAGGTTAGGTGTGTGGGATGTTTTTGTGTGTGTGGTGTGGTTTTTTTTTTTTTTTTCTTTTTGAGAAGGAGTCTCACTCTGTCGCCCAGGCTGGAGTACAGTGGCGTGATCTCAGCTCACTGCAAGCTCTGCCTGTCGGGTTCACACCATTCTGGTGCCTCAGCCTCCCCAGTAGCTGGGACCACAAGCGCCTGCCACCACACCTGGCTAATTTTTTGTAAATTTTTAGTGGAGATGGGGTTTCACCGTGTTAGCCAGGATGGTGTCTTGATCTCCTGACCTCGTGATCCGCCCACCTCGGCCTCGCAAAGTGCTGGGATTACAGGCATGAGCCACCGCGCCTGGCCATGTGTGTTGTTTTTTTATTGAGACGAGTTCTTGCTATGTTGCCCAGGCTGGAGTGTGGTGGCGAAATGAGACCATACCTCAATGCAGCCCTGAACTGGGCTCAAGGGATCCTCCTGCCTCAGGCTCCTGAGTAGCCAGAATCACAGGCATATGCCACAATACACAACTAATTTTTTATTTTTTTAAGAGTTGGGGTCTCACTATGCTGCCCAGGCTGGTCTTGAACTCCTGGCCTCAAGCTATCCCTCCTGCCTTGCCCTTCAAAGCACTGGCATTACAGGTGCATGCTACTATGTCCAGCGCCTAGGTTAGATATTGGTACATATTCTAAAAGGGCAAGTTAAGGAATAAGGAATTTGAGGCTGCAGTGAGCTATGATCTTGCCACTGTACTGTACCCTGGATGACAAAGCAAGACCCCATCTCTAAAAACAAGAATAAAAATAAAAATAATTCTTTTTTTAAAAAGGGCTCATTACTGTCTTGGTAGATACCCCAGGTTATAAAGCACTGTGTTAAGTGACATCTAAAGTCTCTGTCTACTGTGGCCCTCCATAACCCTACGAATCAACTCAGTGAGGTACTCTGAAGTCCTTAGAGAGGCTCATTCTTCCTGCCCCCATTTCTGATGACAGAAAAATCCGAGGCCTAATTATTTTCATTAGAAAAATTTTTTTTAGAGACCAGGTCTCACTATATTGCCCAGACTGGCCTTGAACTCCTGGGCTCAAGAAATCTTCCTGCTTCAGCCTCCTAAGTAGCTGGGACTACAGGCGCCCAGACTGAATTTTTTTTTTTTTGAGATGGAGTCTCGCTCTGTCGCCCAGGCTGGAGTGAAGTGGCGCAATCTTAGCTCACTGCAACCTCTGCTTCCTGGGTTCAAGCAATTCTCCTGCCTCAGCCTCCTGAGTAGCTGGGATTACAGGCATGTACCACCAAACCAAGCTAATTTTTGTATTTTTTAGTAGAGACGGGGTTTCACTATGTTGGCCAGGCTGGTCTCAAACTCCCGACCCCAGGTGATCTGCTTGCCTTGGCCTCCCAAAGTGCTGAGATTACAGGCGTAAGCCACCACACCCAGCCAGACTGAATTTTTTAATGTACAACTTTAGAATGCTGGATTCGGAAAAATTGGCACACCAGAGCAGAACCTGCGCACTCCTCAGGGCACAGTATTTTGTCTGCCTTGATAAGTTTGTAAATAATAAAAATAGTAAGTTATAATAGCAAAAGCGATTATGCAATAGCAAAAATAGCAAAAGCAATTCACTGAGGGTAGATATATTTAAATATATTTAAATATATATTATATTTAAATATATTTAAATATATATTATATTTAAATATATTTAAATATATATTATATTTAAATCTATATTATATTTAAATCTATTATCTTCACTTATTCCCCCATCCTTCACTATGAAATAGGCACTAATGTCTTTTTTTTTTTTTTTTTTTGGTCTCACTCTGTTGCCCAGGCTGGAGTGCAGTAGTACAATCATGGTTCACTGCAGCCTCGACCTTCCAGGCTCAAAAGATCCTCCCTCCTCAGCCTACTGAGTAGCTGGGACCACAGGTGTGCACCACCATGCCCAGCTATTTTTTTTATTTTTTTGTAGAGATGAGGGTCTCACTATGTTGCCCAGGCTGGTCTCAAACTCCTGGCTGGGCTCAAGCAATCCTCCCACCTTAGGCTCCCAAAGTGCTAGGATTACAGGCATGAACTGCTGTGCCTGTCCTGTCTTCCTCTTAAAGAGGGAAAACAGGTCAGGCACGGTGGCTCAGGCCTATAATCCCAGCACTTTGGGAAGCCAAGGCTGGCGGATCACCTGAGGTCGGGAGTTCGAGACCAGCCTGACTAACATGGAGAAACCTAAAAATACAAAATTAGCTGGGCATGGTGGCACATCCCTGTAATCCCAGCTACTCAGGAGGCTGAGGCAGGATAATCGCTTGAAGCCGGGAGACGGAGGTTGTGGTGAGCAGAGATCGCCCCATTGCACTCCAGCCTGGGCAACAAGAGCGAAACTCTGTCTCAAAAAAAAGTGGCGGGGGTGGGAAATAACACCAGAGGGGTTAGGAGACCAAGGATTCAAACTAAGACATGAAAGCTTATTTTCTTACTTTAATAGCAAGCTGCTCCTCTAGTGAGAGCCCCCTCTGCTGAGTGTAGAGCCTGATCCTTGGCCTAAATGGGTTATGGAAACCTCCAAAACCATCTACAGGAAAGGCATGAATTTGCCTCATCTTGGAGGGAAATAAGACCCTGCAATTCAGAGAGCAAACATCTCACTCACAGCGGCTGGCAGCTCCTGGAGTTGTCGGTAGCAAAGAAGCTTAATGCTTCAAGGAAGGTCTCTGTGGTTCTGCCATCAATACCACTGTACAGTTATTATTAGTTGTAATAATAGTTATAAATAACTTTCTTCCTTGGGAGTAAGACTACCTTGTGGTCAGCAGCAATAAACAAGTGCCGCATATTTTCTGACACTTCCATATAAGCTGTCATAAGTTAATCAAAACTTCTTCTGGACAATGCTGTTACACTATATGAAGTCTTAGGTGCTAAGAGATAATTTCTAAAATAACACAAGGGGGAAGTCAGGTATGATAGTTTTGTCCCAAATTTGAATACTTTTTTTTTCCCCTCACAGCTAAAATAATTCCCACGATTCCTACAAACTAAGCGTGGCTTCCAAGATGGGACCTGCTCTGAAGTCTCAGGGGCAGAATCACCTCATCTCAAAGATTACACCATCTAGAATCTGTCCTGAGTGGCCTCTAAATTCTCAATTAATACCCACTAAGTCAAAACAGTTACAGTTGGACAGAAATCAGAGATCATGTGGCCCAGCCCACTTTACAAAAGAAGAATCTGAGGGGAAGTGACTTGCCCACTCAGCTGAGAGTTAGAGTTAAATTTTACTGTATGTATTGTCTCCCTGTCCCAGGTCAGTGCTTTTTCCACTACAATAATTACAGTACTCTTGGGACACTGTTGTGAACATAACCAGAAAAAGTACTACCTCTATCGTTTACAAATCAGGAAACATGAAAAATCCGACTTGAGGGGAAAAAGCACTCTGGCACCTTTAGGAGGTAGGGGAAATCAGGTGTCCACTGAATGGGACGTGCGAGGATGGCAGAACGAGCCTCTACAGTGGAAAGGGAGATGCAGCTGGGGGCTTGAGAGTGTGAGGGAACAGAATGGACTTACATCTCTGCATCTGCTTGCTGTACTCCGACATGTTATCTGGACGGATGGAGCGCAAGAATTTAATGTAGTCATCACTGTGGTACTTGGTCATCTCCTCAGCATTGGCTTTGTGAGGGCGCTAGAGGGCAGAAGGGAGAAAGGGCAAGTTATTTTTGACCACGGCCAGTCCACTCAATCTAGTTTGAATATTTATATTTCCTGCACAGCATGGAGCTAGGTGCTATAAAGAATAAAAAGAAATAACTGGTTAGATTCAGGCTTCAAGAAATTTACAATCTAACTAGACAAACAAGATTATCAAAGGAGACAGACTATCAGAAGACCTAGAGCAGCTCAAGCTCTCTCTGTTGCTTAGGCAAGTTACTATCTCTTAAACCTCCATTTCCTCATTTACGAAACAGGGACAACATGGACCACACAGGGAAGTTGAGAGAACTGGAAGAGGTTGTTAAATCTCTTTGTAAACTGTAAGGTGCTTTACAAAATTATTACTTTTTTTTTTTCTTTCTGTCGCCCAGGCTGGAGTACAGTGGCGCGATCTCGGCTCACTGCAAGCTCTGCCTCCCGGGTTCACGCCATTCTCCTGCCTCAGCCTCCCAAGTAGCTGGGACTACAGGCGCCCGCCACCACGCCCGGCTAATTTTTTTAATATTTTTAGTAGAGACAAGGTTTCACCGTGTTAGCCAGGATGGTCTTGATCTCCTGACCTTGTGATCCGCCTGCCTCAGCCTCCCAAAGTGCTGAGATTACAGGCGTGAGCCACTGCGCCCGACCTTTGTTTTTTGTTTTTGTTTGTTTGTTTGTTTTGAGGCGGAGTCTCACTCTGTCACCCAGGCTGGAGTGCAATGGCACAATCTCGGCTCACTGCAACCTTCGCCTCCCGGGTTCAAGCGATTCTCCTGCCTCAGCCTCCCGAATAGTTGGGATTACAGGCGCCCATCACGACGCTGGCTAATTTTTGTATTTTTAGTACAGATGGGGTTTTACCATGGTAGTCAGGAAGGTCTCGAACTCCTGACCTCAGGTGATCCGCCCTCCTCAGCCTCCCAAAGTGCTGGATTACAGGCATGAGCCACCACGCCTGGCCTACAAAATTATTACTTTTTATTATTAAATATTATATAAAACTGGTCAAGTGCAGTGGCTCACGCCTGTAATCCCAGCACTTTGGGAGGCCGAGACGGGTGGATCACCTGAGGTTAGAAGTTCAAGACCAGCCTGACCAATATGATGAAACCCGGTCTCCACTAAAAATATAAAAATTAGCTGGACATGGTGGCATGCACCTGTAATCCCAACTACTCGGGAGGCTGAGACAGGAGAATCGCTTGAACCTGGGAGGTGGAGGTTGCAGCGAGCTGAGATTGTGCCACTGCACTCCATCCTGGGCAACAAGGGCGAAACTCCCTCTCAAAAAAATAAATTTAAAAAAATATATATGTATATATATGTATTATAAAATTATGGACAAAATGGCTCCAAGAGTTCATGAAAAAAGGGTCTCTAATGACAATTGAAACAGATGGGAAATCCTTTATAAGTCATCACATCAACAATTTTGATCACATCCTCCCCACTAACACTTCCTTGACAAGCTAATTTCCTGGTTATCTCAACATTCTGACTCCTCCTTCCCTCTTTTTAAAATTCTTTTCTTTTCCTCCCATCCCTTAAAGGTAGGTCTTCTTCAAACATGACCCTTGCCTCTCTAATTACCAATACAACAAAGTCCTCACTTAATGTCATCCACAGGTTCTTGGAAATTGTGACTGTAGGCAAAACAATGTATAAAGAAACCAATTTTACCATAGGCTAATTGATATAAACAAGAACTTAAGCTCCTACAGCATATTTCTGTCACAAAAACATCACTAAAATTCTAAATAAAAACCCAAAACACTTCAAACATTAAATACTGAAATAAATGTGAAATATCCCTTTTTTTTTTTTTTTGAGACGGAGTCTTGCTCTATCGCCCAGGCTGGAGTACAGTGGCGCGATCTCGGCTCACTGCAAGCTCAGTCTCCCGAGTTCACACCATTCTCCTGCCTCAGCCTCCCAAGTAGCTGGGACTACAGGCGCCCACCATCACGCCCGGCTAATTTTTTGTACATTTAGTAGAGACGGGGTTTCACCATGTTAGCCAGGATAGTCTCGATCTCCTGACCTCGTGATCCACCCGCCTTGGCCTCCCAAAGTGCTGAGATTACAGGCATAAGCCACCGCGCCCGGCGAAATATCCCTATATTTAAGAAATATTTATAAAAATAAGTAAGATCATTATTGGGCTGGGTGCAGTGGCTCATGCCTAAAATCCCAGTACTTCAGGAGGCTGAGGCAGGTGGATCACTTGAACCCAGGAGTTTGAGACCAGCCTGGGCAACATGGTGAAACCCTGTCTCTACAAAAATATAAAAAATTAGCCGGCTGTGGTGGCACTTGCCTATAGTCCCAACTACTCAAGAGGCTAAGGTGGGAGGATCACCTGAGCCCAGGGAAGTCCAGGCTGCAGTGAGCTGTGATCTTGCCACTGCACTACAGTCTGGGCAACAGACCAAGACCCCGTCTCAAAAAAATATATACATTATTATTTACCCAATTTTTGGTGAATCAGTGTGTGATGGTGGTGGTTGTGGTGGTGGGTTAAATCAAGTAATAAATGTATGCAAAGTTAAAATTGCAAGGAGAACCTTCTACCATCATGCACTTCAAAAACAAACCATAACAAATACGGCAGGCTCGCTGAGTGTTTCTGTATCACATCTTTTATTGTTGTGCATCTGTATGATTATTGTCTACTTTATGAATTTTTATTTGACAATAATTTGAATTCAATCATTCATTTCCAAGGGTGGCCAGAGCCTGTCCTGCAGCTCAGCACAAGGAACCAACCTTGGACAGGATGCCATTCCATCACAGGGTGCACTCACACCCATATCCACACTTGCTCAGACTAGGACCATGGAAACATGCCAACTCACCTCACATGCACATCTTTGGGATGTGGGAGAAAAATGGAGTACCCGGAGAAAACCTACACAGACATGGGGAGACTGTGCAAACACCATACAGATAGTGGCCACACCAGGAATCAGTTATTTTTCTCCTCAACGTTATAACTAAATGATGCTGAGGGAAGTGATGTTATTTGAGAACCTGCTGTATTTTCTGTAGTTTATAAAGCATTTTCAATGCACAGCCAACATTTATTGTTTCCTCTGTGACAGTCACTCTTTCAGGCACTTTAAACACTATCTCATATGATTCTTACAACAACTTTTAAAGATCTAAGCTCTGGAGGATCGCTTGAACCTAGGACTTCAAGGCTAGCCTGGACAACATAGTGAGACCCTGTCTTTTTCTCTTTTTTAAAATAATTATCGGGGCCTGGCGCAGTGGCTCACACCTGTAATCCCAGCACTTTGGGAGGCCAAGGTGGGTGGCTCACCTGAGGTCAGGAGTTCGAGACCACCCTGGCCAATATAGCAAAACCCCATCTCCAATAAAAATACAAAAATTAGCCAGGCGTCATGGCAGGTGCCTGGAATCCCAGCTACTCAGGAGGCTGAGGCAGGAGAATTGCTTGAACTCGGAGGCAGAGGCTGCAGTGAGCTGAGATCATGCCACTGCGTTCCAGCCTGGGCAACAAAGCGAGACTCCATCTCAAATAAATAAATAAATAAATAAAATAAAATAAATTATCGGGCAACCTCTCTGGGCCAGAATACGTTCAGACTCCCAAGACCCCATCTCTGAAAAACAAAACAAAACAAAAAAACACCTTTTAAAAGTTCATGGCCAGGTGCAGTGGCTCACGCCTATAATCCCAGCATTTTGGGAGGCCGAGGCGGGAGGATCACTTGAGGCCAGGAGTTTGAAACCAGCCTGGCCAACATGGCGAAATCCCATCTCTGCAAAAAATACAAAACTTAGCTGGGTGTGGTGGCAGGCTCCTGTAATCCCAGCTACTCAGGAGGCTGCAGCATGAGAATCACTTGAACTCAGGAGGCAGAGGTTGCAGTGAGCCCAGATCATGCCACTGCACTCCAGCCTGGGCGACAGAGCGAGAGTCCATCTCAAAAAACAAAACAAAACAAAAGTTCATAGCCAGGCACAGTGGCTCATGCCTGTAATCCCAGCACTTTGAGAGGCTGAGCGGGGCAGATCACTTGAGGTCAGGAGTTCAAGACCAGTCTGGCCAACATGGTAAAACCCCATCTCTACTAAAAATATAAAAAATTAGCTGAGCGTGGTGGCGGGCGCCTGTAAACCCAGCTACTCGGGAGGCTGAGGCAGAGAATCGCTTGAATCCAGGAGGCAGAAGTTGCAGTGAGCTTAGATCACGCCACTGCACTCCAGCCTGGGCAACAGAGTGAAACTCTGTCACAAAGAAAAAATTTTTAAAAAATCATACTATTATTATCCTTATTTCACAGGGAGGAAACTACAGAAGAGAGAGGTTAAGTAATTTGCCTGGGGTTACACAGCTGGTAAACTGGAAGGAATCCAGAGATCTGGCTCCGGGTACTTTGACTCTCATTTAATTCTCACTTAATTTAATAAGGCATAAGAAGACTGAACGACAGATACTGTTTTATCAAAAACAACCAGAGTGAAGCCAGGTACAGTGGCATGCACTGTAGTCGCAGCTGCTCAGGAATCTAAGATGTAAGGATCACTTGAGCCCAGGAGTTCAAGGCCAGCCTGGGCAAACATAGTGAGACCCTGTCTCTAAAAAGGCAAACCAAAACACCCACAGTGAAAGAAAAGACTTGGCTCCAAATACCAAGTTGTTTTTTTTACTATACTAAGCCCTTTACTCTCTTCCTAATGTCATCAAAACTCTGGTCTGGCTATCCCTTCTACACAGATGACTGCACAAACTCCATTTTGATCTTAGTTCTGAGCTCCAGATTCACAGTTCAAATAGCTTCTCAGTCTGCTCCACCCACAAATCCTAAAGGCACTTCAAATTCAACTGGACTCAACAATTTGTTGTTGAGAGCCTAGAAGCACTCAAATTCCACTTAACTTCCAGAAGTTCTCTTTCACTATTTTTGTTAATGATACCAACGTCCACTCAGGCTGAAAACCTAAGTGTCATTTTAAACTCTGTCCTTTTTTGCCTTCCTGTTTCAATCCATTGCCAATCTCTCTCATTATGCCTCCATAATCTTGATTGCACCTACTACCCTATTTTTCCTATGTCCTTCTTTCCCAGGTTTCCTATTCTCAGCACCAACCACCTAGTTGTTCAAGATCGAAGCCAGGGTATCATCTTTGTTTTTTTTTCAAGACAGAGTCTCACTCTGTCACCCAGGCTGGAGTGTAATGGCACAATCTCGGCTCATTGCAACTTCTGCTGCCCAAGTTCAGCAATTCCCCTGTCTCAGACTCCTGAGTAGCTGGGATTACAGGCAACCGCCACCACACCCGGCTAATTTTTGTATTTTTAGTAGAGATAGGGTTTCACCATGTTGGCCAGGCTAGTCTCAAACTCCTGACCTCAGGTGATCTGCTGGCCTTGGCTTCCCAAAGCACCAGGATTACAGGCATGAGCCACCACACCACACCAGGCAAGAATCATCTTTGATTCTTCTTTTTTCATCCGCTACATTCAACTTCTCTTGAAACTACCACCAATGTATTATCTGTCAAATCTGTCCACTTCCATCCTGGGCTACCACTTTTTTTGACTTGGATTCTGGCAACAATCTCCTAACTGGTATCCTAGCCTCCCTCTTAACCATTGTTAATTTATGCTCAATACTACAGGCAGAGTTTTCTGTCTCTCTTTCTTTTTTTTTCTTTTCTCTCTTCTTTCCTTCCTTCCTTCTTTGTCTTTCTCTCTCTCCCTCCCTCTCCCTCTTTCTCTCTCTCTCTCTCCCTCTCCCTCTTTCTCTCTCTCTCTCTCTTTTTTTTTTTCTTTTTTTCACCGAGTTTCACTCTTGTCACCCAGCTGCAGTGCAATGGCACAATCTTGGCTCACTGCAACCTCCGCCTCCCAGGTTCAAGCAATTCTCTTGCCCCAGCCTCCCGAGTAGCTGGGATTACAGGCGCCCGCCACCACCCCCAGCTAATTTTTGTATTTTTAGTAGAGACGGGGTTTCACCATGTTGGCCAGGCTGGTCTCAAACTGCTGACCTCAGGTGATCCATCCGCCTCAGCCTCCCAAAGTGCTGGGATTACAAGCGTGAGCCACTGCGCCTGGCCTGTCTTTTTCTTTTTTATTTAGAGACAGAATCTCCCTGTGTTGCCCAGGCTGGTCTCAAACTCCTGGGCTCAAGTGATCTTCTTGCCTCAGCCTTGCTAGTAGCTGGGATTACAAGCATGTGTCACTGTGCCTGTTATAGAGTTATCAGTCTTAAAATGCAAACTGAATCATGTCACTCCCCTCTAAAAACACTTCAAAGGCTTCATTACTCAAAATATCAAGTTCAAACTCTTTAAACTGGCTTGGAAAACCAGAATAATCTGATCCCTGCTCACCCCTCTTACACTCACCTAAATATTTTGTGCTGTATCCCAGGGAACACCAAACTCAAAGCACTCATAAGGGCCAGTCAGTTTAGCTAGCTTGGTGCTTAAAACAAACATAAACAAAACACTGGTGAGCAGAGGACAATCTTTATTTACACAGCTCTAGCTGATGGCTGCCATGAGGGAATTTGGGCCCAACTGCCAGATCCTTTCTGGACAATTTCATTTTTTAAAGGTTGGCCACTAACCTAAAGCCCTTAAAATACTTTGAGTTAAATAAAACACGTTTGAGAGACTGAATTGATCTCATTCACTGTGCCAATCTGCCAAGCACCATTTTGCTTACACTTCCCCAAGGGCCATCTCTCTCACATTTAGGCCTTTATACGTGCTATGACCTACAACACTGTTCTCTCACCCTCTACTCAACCTTTAGGTTGCAAATGAAAAGTCAACCCAGGCACACACTTGTAGTCTCAACTACTTGGGAGGCTAAGGCAGGAGAATCACTTGAGCACAGACAGGAGTTTGAGGCTACAGTGCATTATAATCTCACCTAGGAACAGCCACTGCATTCCATCCTGGGCAACAGAGCGAGGGTTTTTTTTTTTTTTTTTTTTTTTTTTTTTGAGACTCGCTCTGCTGCCCAGGCTGGAGTACAGTGGCACAACCTCAGCTCACTGCAATCTCCGCCACCCAGGTTCAAGCAATTTTCCTGCCTCAGCCTCCCGAGTAGTTGGGATTACAGGCATCCACCACCATGCCCGACTAATTTTTGTATTTTTAGTAGAGACAGGGTTTCATCATGTGGGCCAGGTTTGTCTTGAACTCCTGACTTCAGGTGATCCGCCCGCCTCGGCCTCCCAAAGTGCTGGGATTGCAGGCGTGAGCCACCGCACCTGGCCAAGGCTGTCTCTTAAAAAAGAGAGAGAGAAAGAGAAGAAAAGCCAATTCCCCCAAAAAGCTGTCCTTGACCTCTCAGAATCTCAGTTAAGTAAACTCTCTGAAATGCTACCCTGAGAAGCCTGTACTTCCCTTATCATTACACTCACCAAACTGCATAGAAATTGTATGTTTGCTTGGTCTACTCTGGGAGGCCAGGAGCAGGTTCTATCTTTATTTGAAGCAACAAGCATGGTGCCTGACATATAGCAGCTGCTCAATGAATAACTGTTGACCTAACAAATTAACTCTTGGCTGGGCGTGGTGGCTCATGCCTATAATCCTAACACTTTGGGAGGCCAAGGGGGGTAGACTGCTTGGGCCCAGCACTTTGAGACCAGCTTGGGCAACAAGGTGAAACCTCATCTCCACAAAAAATACAAAAATTAGCCAGGTATAGTAGCACACAGTGTAGTCCCAGCTACTCGGGAGGCTGAGCTGGGAGGATGACTTGAGCCCAAGAGGGTGAGGCTGCAGTGAGCTGTGATCACATCACTGCACTCCAGCCTGGATGACAGAGCAACACCCTATCTAAAAAAATAAAACAGGCCGGGCACGGTGGCTCACGCCTGTAATCCCAGCACTTTGGGAGGCTGAGGCAGGTGGATCACAAGGTCAGGAGATCAAGACCATCCTGGCTAACATGGTGAAACCCCATCTCTACTAAAAATACAAAAAATTAGCTGGGCGTGGTGGTGGGTGCCTGTAGTCCCAGCTACTCATGAGGCTGAGGCAGGAGAATGGCATGAACCCAAGAGGCGGAGCTTGCAGTGAGCCGAGATTGCGCCACTGCACTCCAGCCTGGGTGACAGAGCAAGACTCAGTCTCAAAAAAATAAATAAATAAAAATTAAAAAACAAAACAAAACAAAACCCATACACAAATTAAATCTCACTTGGAGTATTTTTGGCCTCCTAATTGGTCCCATTTCTATCCAGCCTTATCATCTTCCATCTTCCATATTGGTATCACAAAAATCTTAAAACATTAATATACTGCTCTCATTCAATAACACCCTATTGATGAAGTAAAGATTCTTTTTTTTTTTTTTTGAGACGGAGTTTCACTCTTGTTGCCCAGGCTGGAGTGCAATGGCACGATCTCGGCTCACTGCAACCTCTGCCTCCCAGGTTCAAGCTATTCTTCTGCCTCAGCCTCCCTAGTAGCTGGGATTATAGGCATGTGACACCACGCCCAGCTAATTTTGTATTTTTAGTAGAGATGGGGTTTCTCCATGTTGGTCAGGCTGGTCTCGAACTCCTGACCTCAGGTGATCCTCCCGCCTTGGCCTCCCAAAGTGCTGGATTACAGGCGTGAGCCACTGCGCCCGGCCTGAAGTAAAGATTCTAAGCTCTTTGATATAGCAATCAAGAAACTTCACAAGGTTCCTTTCCCAATTTAATTGCCCCTGCTCTCTTTCACAAATATTATACTCCAAACAACTCTTCCTTAAGATCTAGAGAGCTATAGAGCTTTTCAACAGTGTCTGTGCTCATGTTCTTCCTATTATTTGAAATTCATCCCTTATCCCAAATCTCTGAAGGAAAGAGCTCACCTCAAATGCCACCTCTTTTACAAAGTAAAAGCAAGTCACCTTCTAACAACCCATCTTCATCCCAGGACTCAAAGTTCCAAAGAATACAGCAGTGCCCTCTTATCCTCAGTTTTGGTTTCTACAGTTCCAGTTACACACAATCACTGTCCAAAAATATTACATGAAAAATGACAGAAAGAAGCAATTCATAAGTTTCAAATTGTGAGCCATTCGTGATGAAATTTTGTAACATCCAGCTCTGTCCCCTGGGTGTGAATCATCCCTTTATCTGGCATATCCACACTGTATACTACCCACCTGTGAGTCACTTAGTAGCCCTCTCAGTAATCAGATCAATTATCAAGGTATCACAGAGTTTGTGTTCAAGAAGCCCTTATTTTACTTAATAATGGCCCCAAAGTCCAAGAGTAGTGATGTTGGCAATTTTGATATGCCAAAGAGAAGCTGTGCTGTGCTTCCTTTACATGAAAAGGTTAAAGTTCTCAATATAATAAGGAAAGAAAAAAATCCTGTGCTGAAGTCGCTAAGAGCTAAGATCTACAGGAGGAATGAATCTTCTTTTTTTTTATTTTTGGGAAGGAGTTTCACTCTTGTTGCCCAGGCTAGAGTGCAATGGTGAGATCTCAGCTCACTGCAACCTCTGCCTCCCAGGTTCAAATGATTCTCCTGTCTCAGCCTCCTGAGTAGCTAGGATTACAGGTATGCACCACCACGTCCGGCTAATTTTGTATTTTTAGTAGAGACGGGGTTTCACCATGTTAATCAAGGTGGTCTCAAACTCCTGACCTCAGATGATCCACCGGCTTTGGCCTCCCAAAGTGCTGGGATTACAGACATGAGCCACCACGCCCAGCCAGGAATGAATCTTCTATGCATGAAACTGTAAACAGCTTATTGCTATAATTGTCCTAGTTTATTATTATTGTTAATTTCTTACTGTACCTAATTTATAAATTAAGCTTTATCAGAGGTATGTATGTATTAGAAAAAATATATATATAGGGTGCAGTACTATCCATGGTTTCAGGAATCTACTGGGCGTACTAGAAAGTATCACCCCTCAGATAAGAGTGGGCTACTGCATTATCCCACAGTCAAAAATCACAAAATACACAAGAAACACAGTTCAGGACCTACAGAAACAACAACAAACAACAGAATCAGATCTACATAAACCTTGGTGAATTAGCGAAATGTATATCAAAATCACAATTAAATTAAAAAGAAGTACTACTCAGGAGGCTGAGGAGGGAGGATTACTTGAGTCCAGGAGCTTGAGGCTGCAATGAGCTATGACTGTGCCACTGCACTCTAGCCCAGGCAACAGAGTAAAACCCTGTCTCTAAAAGAGAGAAAAAGAGGCCGGGCACCATGGCTCACACCTGTAATCCCAGGACTTTGCGAGGCCAAGGCAGGCGGATGACCTGAGGTTGGGAGTTCGAGACCAGCCTGACCAACATGGAGAAATCCCATCTCTACTAAAAATACAAAATTAGCTGGACGTGGTGGCGCATGCCTGTAATCCCAGCTACTCGGGAGGCGGAGATTGCGGTGAGCCAAGATCGTGCCATTGCACTCCAGCCTGGGCAACAAGAGCAAAACTCTGTCTCAAAAAAAAAAAAAAAAAAGAAAAAGAAAAAAAAAGTGAAAGGGCAAATAGCCAAATCACTTTTTCAGAAGAACAAAGTGGGAAGACTGCGCTACCAGATAACAAGACTTACTATAATATAAAGCTACTGTAATTAAGCCACTGTGGTATTGGCATATGGATCAATAAACAGACCAAGTCAACCGAACAGAGAGCCCAAAACCAGACACACACATATTGCCTGGCACAAAGTAGGTGCTTGATGAGTATATATGCAATGAATGAACAAAAATGGACATTTAATATATAAAAGAAATGGGTCAGGCACTGTGGCTCATGCCTGTAATCTCAGCACTTAGGGAGGCCGAAGTGGGCAGATCACTTGAGCCTAGGAGTTTCAGACCAGCCTGGTTAACACAGCAAAACCCCATCTCTACAAAAATATAAAAATTAGCCGAGTGTGGTGACATGCACCTGTGGTCCCAGCTACTCAGGAGGCTGAGGTGGAAAGATGGCTTGAGCCTGGGAGGCGGAGGTTGCAGTGAGCCGAGATGGCACCAGTGCACTGCAGCCTGAGTGCCAGAGTGAGACACTGTCTCAGAAAAAAAAAAAAAAAAGACAACCAAATAGGAAAACGGGCAAAAATGTTGAATAGGAATTTCAATAGGGGAATATAAATTAAAATAATAGTAAGATACCATTTCATGTCTACCTAAATTAGCAACAAAATTGAAATCTGACAAAATCAAGTGTTGGCAAGGACTCAGAGCAACTGCAATTCTCCTACATAGCTGTCAATTGGAAACCATTTTGGCTTTATCTAACCCAGGGGAATATGTGCATATGTCCTGACCCAATTCTACTCCTAGTATATCCTTTAGTGAAACTTTAGCATATATGCATCAAGAGACATGTTCAAGAAAGTTTATAGCAGCAGTATTTGCAATAGTCAAATCCCAGAAGCAAATCAAATGCTCATCAAAGAGATAACAGACTAGAATACATTTATTTCAGCGAAATACAGTAAAAATAAATACAGCTACATGTATCAACATGGATGAGTCTCAAGAACATGTTTAGCAAAAAAAGTCAGTCACATAATAAATACTGTATGGCTCCATCTATATAACAATCAAACATGTAAAACTAAAACATACTGTGCTTGGAACTGCAGGTAAAAAATAAAAATCATTTTTATAATTTTTTAAAAAGAATACAGGCATGGTGGCTGATGCTTATAATCTCAGCACTTTGGGAGACCAAAGTAGGAAGATCTCTTGAGGCCAGGGGTTTGACACCAGCCTGGACAAAACAGCAAGACCCTGTTTCTACAAAAAATTTTTCTGAATTAGCCAAGAGAGGCTGGGTATGGTGGCTCACACCTGTAATCCCAGCACTTTGGGAGGCCGAGGCAGGCGGATTGCTTTGAGCTCAGGAATTCGAGACCAGCCTGGGCAAAATGGTGAAACCCCATTTCTACCAAAAAATTAGCCAGGCATGGTGGTTTACACCTTTAATCCCAGCTACTTGGCAGGCTGAGGCTGGAGAATCACTTGAGCCCAGAAAGCAGAGGTTGCAGTGAGCCAAGATTGCACCACTGCACTCTAGTCTGGGTGACAGAGTGAGATACTGTCTCAAAAAAAAAAAAAAAGCCAGGCATGGTGGTGCCTGCCTGTAGTCCTAGCTACTTGGGAGGCTGAGGTGGGAAGATAACTTGAGCCCAGGAGTTCAAGGCTGTAGTGAGCTATGATCACGCCACTGCACTCCAGCCTACAGGGAGCAGAGCTCTAGGGAGCAGAGATAGTCTGCTCCCTAGAGTACCTAAAAATATCTTCTGCCTTTTCTGTTTTTCATTCCCAGCTGCCTTCACACCTAAAAAAGCTCTGTAGTCCCAAGGTCTGTCTACTCCTCTACTTTCCTTCCTTGCTTCCCCAGTTGCCTCTACTGGCTCCAGAGACATGACAAGGCCATCTAGGAAAGAACACTCATCTCCTTTCAGTCTCTGGAATGGTGACAAAAATACCACTGTTGGTAGGTTACTCAAGCTGTAGAAACAGACTTTAACCACAGATTCTTATGTAGTAAGGCAACATCACCTCCAGTCCCTCTTTATTTTCTCATTTGGACTCTTGTAACAGCGACTTACCTAGCCTCCCTGCTTCTAAAATGCATGCCTGTTCCTATCTCTCTTTCATTTAAAACCCTTCACTTGTTCCTCCTCACTGTCTCCAGAGAGGTTAAAACTGGGAACCATTGGACCTATTTGGTCTACAGATATACTAATGTGTTTAGTTTGTATACATGCTTAAAATAAAAACCAAAAAGCAAAAACTCTGGGTTAACTTTTTTTTGAGACAAAATCTCATTCTGTCACCTAGGCTGGAGTGCAGTGGTGCAATCACGGCTCACCGCAGCCTTGACCTCCCAGGCTCAAGTGACCCTCCCACCTCAGCCTCCCAGATAGCTGGGACTACAGGTGCAGGCCAGGATACCAGCTAATTTTTTTTCGTATTTTTTGTACAGACAAGGTTTCTTGGGATAACATGTTAAACCTAGGAGATTTCACATAATAATCTGGATTTCCAGCTTCTCTTTAAAAACTCAAAGATCAGTGAAAAATCACCTGTAGCTGAATCTACAGGTTAGACTGTCTGTACTCTCTAATAACTACAGATTTGGCATCTACTTCAACATGGTCCCAGTCACTCTTATTTAGGCATTAAATTTTTGGTTTTGTGGTTTTGTTTTGTTTTTTGAGACAGGGTCTCACTCTGTCACTCAGGCTGGAGCACAGTGGTGCAATCACGGCTCACTGTAACCTCTGCTTCCCAGACTCAGAATGATCCTCCTACCTTACTTAGGCTCCTAAGTAGCCGGGACTACAGGCATGTGCCACCATGCCTGGCTAATTTTTTGTAGAGATGAGGTCTTGCCATGTTGACCAGGATGGTCTCGAACTCCTGGGCTCAAGCAATCTGCCCATCTCAGCCTCCCAAAGTGCTAGAATGACAGGCATGAGCCACCGCACCTGGCTTTGTTTTTTTAAGACAGAGTCTTGCCCTGTCCCCCAAGCTGGAATGCAGTGGCACAATCATAGCTCACTACAGCCTCGACCTCCCAGGCTCAAGCAGTCTTCCCACCTTAGCCTCCCAAGTATCTGGGACCACAGGCACATGCCACCATGGCCAGCTAATTTTTAAATTTTGTTGTAGAGATAGGGTCTCCCTATGTTGCCCAGGCTGGCCTAGAACTCCTAGGCTCAAGTGATCCTCTTGCCTCCACCTCCTCAAGTGTTGTGATTACAGGCGTGAGCCACCATGCCCAGCCAAAAATCTTTATTATTTACAGTACCTGCCTTGTAACAGCAGTCAACATGCATTTGATGAATGAGTGAATGAGCGGTGGAGAAAATGAGATAATGAACGGCATATGGGGAACCAGAGCAGATGAGGTTAGGGAGCGGTAGCACTTCTGGTAACTCACATAGATTTCCATTTTTCGGTAGAGACCATAGTTGAGCAGCAAATTATGAGTCATGCGGATTCGGTGAGGCTTCATTGGGTGGCCTTGTCCATAATAGTAATTTCCAACATCCCCTGAAGAAGAGAGAGTGACAGTTTCACTAACACAGTTAGACATACACTCCCAGGAGAACCCAGGAATTTTTACAGCGAACTCCCAGTCAAATTCTTTCTGGCTCATTTCTAGTTTCCAAGATTCTCTCCCACATTTTGAAGGGTAACTCCAAAAGAAAAAAAAAAAAAAAAAAGCAGGGACCCTGGTGAGGTCAACATTTAAGGTTCGGTCTAGCTCACTTTCTTCTGGAACCCACAGGCACTACATAGCAAGAGGGGTTCATTTCAAAGCTACTGGGGAACAACAGCCAGTGAAATTATTCACCTCACTATACCTCCAAGGAATTCCCTCCCACAACAGAAAAATAACCATCACTACTCAGAATTATTAGAAGCCACAGTTCACCTCTTACATATTGTAACACTTATGGTGTCAAAGCACATTCACTTCGTTTTCTTACTGGATCCTCACAGTAACATGGGTAGGACAGGGGGTATTATTATTCTAACCTTACAGATAAGAAAACTAAAACTTATCACATGCTTAATCTATAACACTAGCCTTCTAATTGGTCCCTCTACCTTCAATTCACACTACCTGCCACACTGTCACCAGTGTTATTTTCCTAATCCACAATTCTGATAACACCACTCCTTCGCTCAAAAAATCCTTATGGCTCCCCATCCCCTACAGGATAAAGAGTAAAGAATAACTTTAATAGAGATAGGCATGGTGGCATGAGCCTGTAATCCCAGTTACTCTGGAGGCTGAGGCAGGAAAATCACTTGAGCCCAGGAGTTCAAGACCAGCCTGGGTCTCAAAATTTAATAATAATAACTTCAGAAGACTGGCATTCAAGGACTTTCTTTTTTTTGAGACGTCTCGATCTGTTGCCCAAGCTGGAGTGCAGTGGTGCAATCTCAGCTCACTGCAACCTTCGCCTCCTGGGTTCAAACAATTCTCCTGCCTCAGCCTCTCAAGTAGCTGGGATCACAGGCATGTGCCACCATGCCTGGCTAATTTTTGTATTTTTAGTAGAGAAGGGGTTTCACCTTGTTGGCCAGGCTGGCTGGTCTCAAAAACTCCTAACCTCAGTTGATCCACTCACCTCGGCCTCCCAAAGTGCTGGGATTACAGGTGTGAGCCACCGCGCCTGGCCAGCATTCAAGGACTTTATTTTATTTATTTATTTTTTTGAGACAGAGTCTCGCTCTGTTGCCCAGGCTGGAGCGCAGTGGCGTGATCTAGGCTCACTGCATGCTCCGCCTCCAGGGTTCACGCCATTCTCCTGCCTCAGCCTCCCGAGTAGCTGGGACTACAGGCGCCTGCCACCACGCCCGGCTAATTTTTTGTATTTTTAGTAGAGACAGGGTTTCACCGTGGTCTCGATCTCCTGACCTCGTGATCCGCCCGCCTCGGCCTCCCAAAGTGCTGGGATTACAAGCGTGAGCCACCGCGCCCGGCCAAAGACTTTCTTAATCTGCCTTTCCAGCTTCATCCAAGGACTTTCTTAACCTGCCTTTCCAGCTTCATCTCCTGCTACCACCCTTTCCCACAACACACACACATACACTCTCTCTCTCTCTCTCTCTCTCTTTGCTCTAGACTGGGGAGCAGGCAAACTATGGCCCTTGGGACAAATACAACTAGTTGCCTGTTTTGGTAAATAAAATTTTATTGGAACACAGCCATGCCCATTCGTTTACAGTTCCTCTATAGCTGTTTTCACACTACAGTGGCAGAGCTAAGCAGTTTAGTTGCCACAGACACCCACGCATATGGCAAAATAAAGCCTAAAATATTTACTATCTGGCCCTATACAGAAAAAGTTTGCCAATCCGTGCTCCAGACACACCAGATTATGATCAGTATCCTGAACATGACATTCACCTTCACACCACAGTATCCTCTGTGCAGACTATTCCTTTGACCTGAAATATCCTCCTTTCTCTGATGATGCTCATACTACAAAGCCCACCTCAAGCTCCAAACCCTTTCTTGATCAAAATAAATGGTCTTTTCCTCTACATGCAATTTGTATACAGCACTTCATTAGTTTTCTTTTCTTTTCTTTTTTTATTTCTTGAGACAGAGTCTCACTCTGTCGCCTAGGCTGGAGTGCAATGGTGCTATCTCGGCGGCTCACTGCAACCTCTGCCTCCCAGGTTCAAGCAGTTCTCCTGCCTCAGCCTCCTAAGTTGCTGGGATTACAGGTGTGTGCCACCAAACCCAGCTAATTTTCATTAGTGGAGGTGGGGTTTCACTATGTTGGCCCGGCTGGTCTGGAACTCCTCACCTCAAGTGATATGCCCACCTCAGCCTCCCAAAGTGCTAGGATTGTTTTATATCTGAATTATTTACATGACTACATCCACAAGACTGGGTACCCCTTGAAGGCAAGGATTAATATGCCTTGTATATCACAGAGGCTCAATAAAGACTCAATGAATTGAATTGAGACTCAGAGAAGTTAAGTGCCTGCTCAAGATCACACAGCTAATGAATGATCTGGAGTCCACTCTTCGGACTCCAAATCCAATATGCTAAAAGCTACATCGGATTTTCCTTTTTTCTTTTTTTTTTGAGACAGTCTCGCTCTGTCGCCCAGGCTGGAGTGCAGTGGTGCAATCTCGGCTCACTGCAAGCTCTGCCTCCAGGGTTCACGCCATTCTCCTGCCTCAGCCTCCCGAGTAGCTGGGACTACAGATGCCTGCCACCAAGCCCGGCTAATTTTTTTTGTACTTTTAGTAGAGACGGAGTTTCACCGTGTTAGCCAGGATGGTCTTGATCTCCTGACCTCGTGATCCGCCCACCTCAGCCTCCCAAAGTGCTGGGATTACAGGCGTGAGCCACCGCGCCAGGCCCTACATTGGGCTTCTCAGGTACCTACTTCAGTTTGCACTTAATCTAGAGGGCTCTATAAGTCTACCTAATAGAAAGTTCCTTGAACAATGTTGCAAAATCAAGTGAACTACACACCCAAAGATCTCTCCTTAGAGATTTATTAGGATGAGGCAGAGCTCTAGGCACCCAGTGAAAAAAAGGCATGAGGCTTGATCCCTAGCAACTCCCTTGCCTATCAAGCCTGGATCTAGCCAAGGCTCAGACCTGGGGGACTAAGATATCTTATCTAGAAGGTTAAGGGAGTATCTGAGGTGAGGGTAGTGAGGGTGGGGCTCTGAGACAGCATCCTTTTCTTTTTATGTTTTTTTTTTTGATGTTTTTGTTTGTTTGTTTGTTTGTAGAGATGGCATCTTGCTTTGTTGCCCAGGCTGGTTTCAAACTCCTGATCAGCCTTCTAAAGTGCTGGGATTACAGATGTGAGCCTCCAACAGTGCAGGCCAACTATCCTTTTCTTAACAGTTTTTAATTAGTTTGCCAACCCGTGCTGTGTGTATTCCTATACACACTGACAAATGCTATGACGGGGGAGCACACAGCATGAGGGGCACTGTCCACTTCCTTAGAATTCCACCCTGGATCCTCTTCTATGTAACTTCTTGGGTGACTGCATCCTTTATGATTAAATTTACCATAATTAAAATAAAGATATATCTCTATATCTTAATCAGGTTGCTGAGAGACTTTAAAAGAAATGGTCCTTTTTATTTAGGTACTACTTAATTTTAATTTTTGGAGACAGAGTCTTACTCTGTCACCCAGGCTGGAGTGCAGTGGTGCGATCTCAGGCTCACTGCAACCTCTGCCTCCCGGGTTCAAACAATTCTCCTGCCTCAGCCTCCTGAGTAGCTGGGATTACAGACATGTGCCACCACGTCTGGCTAAGTTTTGTATTTTTAGTAGAGTCAGGGTTTCACCATGTTGGCCAGGCTTGTCTTGAACTCCTGACCTCAAGTGATCTGCCCACCTCGGCCTCTCAAAGTGCTGGGATTACAGACGTAAGCCATGGCGCCAGCCATACTTTAAACTCTTAAAGACCTTTCCCATCATTGTTCTCATAATAGGAACTCCTATCATTTTGATTTCATAGGAGAGTAATCTGAAATGTAAGGAGACTTGCCTGATATTACAAAGCTTCTCAATGGCAGAGCCAAATCTGAATCCCAAAGTAATGACCTCACTGCAAAACTCAGTTTCTCAAGTAAGAAGTCTATTCCCGGCTGGGCCTGGTGGCTCACGCCTGTCATCCCAGCACTTTGGGAGGCCGAGACGGGTGGATCATGAGGTAAGGACCATCCTGGCTAACAAGGTGAAACCCGTCTCTACTAAAAATACAAAAAATTGCCGGGCACGGTGGCTCACGCCTGTAATCCCAACACTTTGGGAGGCCGAGGCGGGCGGATCATCTGAGGTCGAGAGTTCAAGACCAGCCTGACCAACATGGAGAAACCCCATCTCTACTAAAAATACAAAATTAGCCAGGCGTGGTGGCATATGCCTGTAATCCCACCTACTCAGGAAGGCTGAGGCAGGAGAATCGCTTGAACCCGGGAGGCGGAGGTTGCAGTGAGTTGAGATTGCGCCACTGCGCTCCAGCCTGGGCAACAAGAGCAAAACTCGGTCTCAAAAAAAAGAAAAAGGCCGGGCGCGGCGGCTCACGCCTGTAATCCCACCACTTTGGGAGGCCGAGGTGGGCGAATCACAAGGTCAGGAGATGGAGACCATCCTGGCTAACACGGTGAAACCCTGTCTCTACTAAAAATACAAAAAATTGGCCAGGCGTGGTGGTAGGCACCTGTAGTACCAGTTACTCGGGAGGCTGAGGCAGGAGAATGGCGTGAACCTGGGAGGCGGAGGTTGCAGTGAGCCCAGATCGCGCCACTGCGCTCCAGCCTGGGTGAAAGAGCAAGACTCCGTCTCAAAAAAAAAAAAAAAAAAAAAAAAAAAATTAGCCAGGCGTAGTGTCATGAGCCTCCCATCCCAGCTCCTTGGTAGGCTGAGGCAGGAGAATGGCATGAACCCTGGAGGCAGAGCTTGCAGTGAGCCGAGATCGCGCCACTGCACTCCAGCCTGGGCGACAGAGCAAGACACTGTCCCCACCCAAAAAAAGAAGTGTATTCCCTTATCTAAAGACTGAGGTCCTTCTACTTTTTCTTTTTCTTTTTCTTTTTTTGAGGCAGGGTCTTGCTTTGTCACTCAGGCTGAGTGCAGTGGTGCCATTATGGGTCACTGCAGGCTCCAGCTGGGCTCAAACCATCCACCTGCCTCAGTCTCCCACCTCAACCTCCCAAGTAGCTGTGATTACAGGCACGTGCCACCACACCCAGCTTATTTTTTTGTGTTGTTTTGTAGAGCTGGGGGGGTCTCATTTTGTTGCCCAGGCTGGTCTTGAACGCCTGGCCTCAAGTGATCCTTCCGCCTTGGCCTCCCAAACTACTGGGATTACAGGCGTGAACCACCATGCCCGGCCCATTTATTTCTTCTTTTAAACTGACAATGTTATCATAAAACTGTGCAAAATGGTATGACTACAAAAATCACAGGTTCCAGCCTCAAAATGATTCTCATCACTGCCAGCAATCCTTCCAAATTTCTTTCCCTAGCCCCCCACTTTTGCAAAAGCTATTTAAATCTCCTCTCTTCAAGATTCCTGCTCTACCAACTGCCCTACCCCACCCTCAGGAAAAGGAATATTCTCTTTCCTCATCTTGAGAACTCCCTCAACTTTCTCCTTATCTTCTCCTCTTCAAACTTACCTCCATTTGAACTTTTCCTTGCCATTTACCCTCGCATCACAAAGGAATTTGTTGAAGGTTAGTGTCTCTAGCTGGGCTCCGGTTTCCATCTCCTCAGGAAGCTCCTGGTCTCCTCAGGAAGCTCCATCACTACTAGTCCCTTTTTCTGTATCTTCACCCTCTCCCTCTCTTCTGGCTGTTTTCCATAAGAATTATTTCAATATGCTCAACTTTTAGCCACTACATCTCCCTTATCAATAATCCTCTCTCCCTACCTCACACAAGCTTCCCTTTAAAAGGGTTCAACCAGCTGGGCATGGTGGCTCACGCCTGTAAACCCAGCACTTTGGGAGGCCGAGGCGGGTAGATCACTTGAGCTCAGGAGTTTGAGACCAGCCTGGGCAACATGGCGAAATCCTGTCTCTAAACAAAAGACAACCATTTGTCTTCTAAACAAAAAATACAAAAAGGGTACACACCTATGGTTCCAGCTACTTGGAAGGCTGAGGTGGGAGGATTGCTTGAGTCTGGGAGGCAGAGGTGGTAGTGAGCCAGGATTGTGCCACTACACTCCAGCCTGAGTGACAGAGTGAGACCCTGTCTCCAAAAAAAGGGTTCAACCTGATGTCTCCTCTTCAGCTAGCCATCCACGTACTGCAATCTGCCACAATCTAGCTTCTGCCTCAATTGCTGCCAACACTTGCCCAATCCCTCCCTTCTTTAGCTTCTGCAACCCAGTACTTTCTGGTTCACTTACCTCTCCGGCCCCTCACTCTATATCATTATACATTTAATCAACAAATATTTATTGAGAACCTACCATGAGCCAGGCATTGTTTTTGGTGCTGGGGATACAGAGGTAGACAAGGCCCCTTTCCCTAAAGAGCCTCCTGTCTACAAGAAATATGACCAAGTAAATGGGCAATTCCTCTATACAGTGACAAATACTATCACGGGGGAGTACACAGCATGAGGGGCACTAAACTTTTCCTCAATCCACTTCCTTAGAATTCCACCCTGGAATTCTATATAACTTCTTGGGTGACTGCATCCTTTATGACTAAATTTACTATAATTAAAATTGCTAGCAGCCAGGAACGGTGGCTCATGTCTATAATCCCAGCACTTTGGGAGGCTGAGCCCAGGAGTTCAAGGTCAGCCTGGACAACATGGCAAGACAACATCTCTACAACAAACAAACAAACAAATAAATAAAATAACTATCCATATGTTGATTGCTATGGTCTGAATGTGTCCCCCAAAATTCATGTGTTGGAAATATAATCCCCAATGCCAACAGTGCTTGGAAGTGGAGCCTTTTGGGAGGTGTTTAGGTCTCAAGGGCTCTACCATCCTCACTAATACATTAACGGCCTTATAAAAAAACAGAGTTTATCCTTTTTTGCCTTTCCACCTTCTGTCATGTGAAGACACTGAATTCAAAGCACCACATGGGAAGTAGAAACCAGACCCTCACCAGACACCAAATGCTGGCACCCTGATCTTGGACTTTCTAGCCTTGGATTTCTCAGCCTCCAGAACTATGAGAAATACATTTATGTTCTTTTTTTTTTTTTTGACACAAGGTCTCACTCTGTCCCCCAGGCTGGAGTGCAGTGGTGCGATCATGGCTCACTGCAGAGTTGACCTCCCAGGATCAAGTGATCCTCCCACTTCAGCCTCTCTACAGGCACATGCCATCATGCCCAGCTAATTTTTTTACTTTTTGTAGAGACAGGGTCTCCCTATGTTGCCCAGGCTGGTCTCAAACTCCTGGGCTCAAGAGAACCGTCCGTCCCAGCCTCCCAAAGTACTGGGATTATAGGCGTGAGCCACCACATTCAGCAATTTCTGTTCTTTATAAACAGTGTTCTGTTATAGCAGACTAAGATACTGATGACTACCAAAAAATGTCTGTCTTCTAAACTGCCTACTGGATGCCTCTACTTGGATGTCCCCTAAACATCTTAACAGTTATCAATAGTTATTTCTAAACAAACAAACAACAACAAAAAAACAGTGGCTTAGGCCTGTAATCCCAGGACTTTGGGAGGCCAAGGTGGCAGGATTGCTTGAGGCCAGGCCCAGGAGTTCAAGACAAGCCTGGGCAACATATTGAGACCCCGTCTCTAGAAGTTTAAAAAAAAAAAAAAAGTTGGGGCCGGGTGCGGTGGCTCACGCCTGTAATCCCAGCACTTTGGGAGGCCGAGGCGGGCTGATCATGAGGTCAGGAGATCCAGACCATCCTGGCTAACATGGTGAAACCCCGTCTCTACTAAAAATACAAAAAATTAGCCAGGCATGGTGGTGGGCGCCTGTAGACCCAGCTACTCGAGAGGCTGAGGCAGGAGAATGGCGTGGACCCGGGAGGTGGAGCTTGCAGCAGTGAGCTGAGATTGCGCCACTGCACTCCAGCCTGGGCGACAGAGCAAGACTCCGTATCAAAAAAAAAAAAAAAAAAATTATCAACTGACATGGCATTCTCCAAACCTCCAAACACTCACCATCAAATTGCCCACATCAGAGGCCAGGAAGTGCGGCTCATGCCTATAATCCCAGCACTTTGGGAGGCTGAGGCAGACGGAGCACTGGAGGTCAGTTTGAGACCAGCCTGGCCAACATCGTGAAACCCCATCTCTAATAAAAATACAAAAATTAGCCAGGCATGGTGGCGCACGCCTGTAATCCCAGCTACTCAGGAGGCTGAGGCACGAGAATCCCTTGAATCTGGGAGGTGGAGGTTGCAGTTGCAGTGAGCCGAGATCAAGCCACTGCACTCCAGCCTGGGTGACAGAGCTAGACATCGTCTCAAAAAAAAAAAAAATATTGCCCACACCAGGAGCTTGCGATCCATGCCTTCTTCCTTACCCCTACAATCTGAATTTCTTTTTTTGTTTGTTTTTTTGAGACGAAGTCTCGCTCTGTTGCCCAGGACGGAGTGCAGTGGTGAGATCTCAGCCCACTATAACCTCTGCCTCCCAGGTTCAAACAATTCTCGCGCCTCAGCCTCCTGAGTAGCTGGGACTACAGGCATGTGCCACCACACCTCGCTAATTTTTTTTTTTTTTTTTTTGAGATGGAGTCTCACCCTGTTGCCCAGGCTGGAGTGCAGCGGCGCAATCTTGGCTCACTGCAACCTCTGTCTCCTGGGTTCAAGCAACTCTCCTGCCTCAGCCTCCTGAGTAGCTGGGATTACAGGTGCGTGCCACCACACCCGGGTAATTTTTGTATTTTTAGTAGAGACGGGATTTCACCATGTTGGTCAGGCTGGTCTTGAACTCCTGACCTCATGATCCGCCCGCCTCAGCCTCCCATAGTGCTGAGATTACAGGTGTGAGCCACTGCGCCCAGCCTAAATTTTGTATTTTTAGTAGAGATGGGGTTTCACGGTGTTGGCCAGGCTGGTCCTGAACTCCTGGCCTTGGGTGATCTGCCTGCCTTAGCCTCCCAAAGTACTGGGATTAGAGGCGTGAGCCACTGCACCTGGCCCCCATGACTTTAATTTCTAAGATATAAACCTGATGATGTCACTAACCTGCATAAAACTTGAATCACTCACAAGTGCCCTCAATAAAGTCCAACTTCCTTGGGACAGCATGCCCAGCCCTTCATGGTCCGGTCCCTATTTACATCTTTTTTTTTTAGACAGAGGCTTGCTCTGTTGTCCAAGCTGGAGTGCAGTGGCACGATCTCAGCTCACTGCAACCTCTGCCTCCCGGGTTCTAAGGGATTCTCCTGCCTTAGGCTCCAGAGTAGCTGGGATTACAGGCGCACACCACCATGAGCGGCTAATTTTGTATTTTTAGTAGAGATGGGGTTTCACCATGTTGGCCAGGCTGGTCTCGAACTCCTGACCTCAGGTGATCCACCAGCCTCGGCCTCCTAAAGTGCTGGGATTACAGGCGTGAGCCACCGTGCCCGGCCAAATGCCTGTTTTTCAAAGGTCCTGTCCTCTCTTTTGCCTCTGAAACTTGCTGTTATCTTTGCCTTCTCTGTGCCTGGCTAAGAACTCCTGTTCTTCAGGTCCTAACTAAGACGTCCCCTCCTTCGCTGACTCCTCAGGTGGAGTTCGGTGCCACTTCTCTGTGCTCCCCTAACACTCTGAGCTCTGACACGGAGAGAACTTCGGTCACTGGGAAGGGTGACCCGATCAACCCCACGTCCCCAGCCCCTCAACACTTCCTCGAACACAGTGACCTGCTTGAGAGATTAAGCGAGAAGTCTGTTTTAACAGGTTGCATCCTTCTCCTTGCAACCCCTGGCGCCCCACGTCGCAGTAGCAACCGCAGGCCCCGCTCAGAGGCTGGGGGAGGGGAGGCGGGCGACCAGTCGTGCAGGACTCTTCCCTCAGAAAAGATGAGGAAGGGACGGGGCAGGGAAGAGCTTTGGGTTCTCGGCAAGAAAATGTATCCTTGCAGCCGTCTCCATCAGATTCAGCCTCCCCGCTCCGACGCACACTCCCCTCTAGGAGTCCCACTCAAACTCTCCACATCAGACTTCCTCAGAATCTTCCCACCAAGATTACCTCACGCTTCCCCCACGCGATCCCCTCTTGGTCTCAGCTTTGATCTCCTTTCCTCGCAGCCTCCTCCCTCAGCCTCGACTTCCCCCTCGCAGCCTCCTCTCCGAGCCTCTCCCCAGCGCCTCAGCCTCCCGCAGCCTCCCATCGGCGCTCAGCCTCAGCCTCCAGGTTCCCTGTCCGGCCCGGCCTGGCCCCGCCCCCGCCGCGAGGACGGTGCTCACCGTCGTAGTAGTAACAGACTTTCCTCCGGGTGCCCTGCGTCTGCGCCATCTTGCTCGCCTCCCGTCCTTACCGTCAGTCGGTCCGTCCGCCCTCCCGCCCGCGGCTCCGCTCAGCGTCCGACCCAGGGGGGAGGGGGCGGGCCTGAGGCCCGCCCCGCCCGTCCCCTCCTGGGCTCACCTATAGCCGCGCAGCCCGGGCACCGCTCCAGCCAATCAGCTTGCGCAGACACGGGCCCGGAACTCGGCAGGGGGCAAGGGCAGCCCGGAGAGGCCGCCGAGGGCCCCCTGGGCCTGTACCAAGGTCTGCGACAGATGGGTGGGGAGCCGCCCGGGGACCGTACCATCAGTCCCGGGGGAGGAAAGCAGCTCTGCAAACTTAACAGTCCCACTTCGTCGTGAAAAGCGTGCTTGGAGATCGGAGGCCAACTTTCTGATTTTACGGAGAATAAACCGAGGCCTACAGGGGAAAAGTGACTTGCACAAGGTCACTCAGCCAATAAAAGGGCTGAACCTGGGTTAGAAAGCGAGTTTGTGACCGCAAAGGAGGGCTACAGAAAAATAATTTTTAAAAAAAGCAACACGCGGGTTTGGAGAGGAAGAAACTGACAAGAAAGGGAAAGAAAGCTAATGTTTGTCGGGGGGCTGCTGTGTGCCAAGTACTGTGCGACAGTTTACCAATGTTATTTCAGTTTTTCCTCAAAACAGCTCTCGGCCAAGGGCTTTTTACCTCCATTTTACAGGACAGGATAAAGAAGTTCAGACTTCTGTGAATTACTCAAAGTTACACGAAGTAATTAAATTCAGTTTTTCAATTGTACAGGGTTTTTGAATGCCTTCTTTGCACCAGAGGCACTGTAACAAAGTGACAGAACCCAGCCTTTCTGACTCCAAAACCTACCTCCCTGATGCAGTCACCCAGGATGACTAAGTAGGCATCTCTTTAGACAGGAGGAAATGGGATTATCCTATGATAGGAGGGCAGGTTTCTTTTCTTTTCTTTCCCTTTTTTTTTTTTTTTTTTTTATTTTGAGACAAGAGTTTCGCTCTAGTTGCACAGGCTGGAGTGCAATGGTGTGATCTCGGCTCACCACAATCTCTGCCTCTGG
Organism: Pongo abelii; assembly: GCF_028885655.2. NCBI lineage: Eukaryota > Metazoa > Chordata > Mammalia > Primates > Hominidae > Pongo > Pongo abelii. The sequence continues at coordinate 201,282,346 of NC_071985.2, forward strand.
GTTCAAGCGGTTCTGCTGCCTCAGCCTCCCGAGTAGCTGGGATTACAAGCATGTGCCACCATGCCCGGCTAATTTTGTATTTTTAGTAGAGACTGGGTTTCTCCATGTTGGTCAAGGTGGTCTCGAACTCCTGACCTCAGGATCCGCCTGCCTCGGCCTCCCAATATGCTGAGATTACAGGCATGAGCCACAGCGCCCGGCCTAGGAGGGCAGGTTTCTTAGCCTGGTAACTAATGACATTTTGGGCCAGGTAATTCTTTTTTGTAGGAAGCTGTTCTGTGCATTAACAGCTTCTGTGAAGCTGTTCTGTGCCTGGGCAACTAGAGTGAAACTCTTGTCTCAAAAAAAAAAAAAAAAAAAAGATTAAGCAGCATCCTTAGCCTCTACCCACTAGATGCCAGTAGCACCTTCCCCCCAGGCTGTGACAACCAAAATTGTCTCTAGACATTGCCAAATACTGTGCAATAGCTTTACCATAGGGTTGGGGGAAAGATTAGTGGGGTGTAAGGGAGTGTAAAATTGCCCCCAACTCTACCATTGAGAACCACTCCACCTGATCATCAGTTATCAACTGATCATCACTGAAAGCTGAAAGACCTAAAAGTGCAATGCTGGGCTATTAAAATAACTACAATAATGTCAATATTTAATGAGTGCTTCCTATGTGCCAAACATTGCTCTAAGTTAGCCACCTACTTGTGGTCCTACAGTCAACAAGAGGCTGGGCACAGTGGCTCACACCTGTAATCCCAACACTTTGGGAGGCCAAGGCGGGTGGATCACTTGAGCTCAGGAGTTCGAGACCAGCCTGGGCAACATGGCAAAACCCCATCTCTACAAAAAATAGAAAAATTACCCGGGTGTGGGGGCGCGCTCCTGTAGTTCCAGCTACTCAGGAGGCTGAGGTGGGATGATGGCTTGAGCCCAGGAGACACATGTTGCAGTGAGCCAAGATCATGCCACCACACTCCAGCCTGGGCAATAGAGCCAGGCCTTGTCTCAAACAAAAGAAGACAACAAGATACATCTTTATGCCTCTTTAATGAGTGTTTGGGACTCACTCAGAAACTGCATTTGAGTCATTAATTATAAGGTAACAGAAAATCTAAGACTGGGTGGCTCTATAATAGAAACAGCAAAGGGCCAGGGAACAAATTCTACTCCCAGTTCTCTGTTGCTAATTCTCAGCTAGCCCTGGGTGGGTTTACTTAACCATTCTGGGCCTCCATTTCCCTTGTTATAAAATGGGGAGGAGGCGGGGCGCAGTGACTCACGCCTGTAATCCTAACACTTTGGAAGGCTGAGGTGGGCAGATCACCTGAGGTCAGGAGTTCGAGACCAGCCTGGCTAGCACAGTGAAACCCCGTCTCTACTAAAAATGCAAAAATTAGCTGGGCGTGGTGGTGTGTGCCTGTAGGTCCCAGCTACTTAGGAGGCTGAGGCAGGAGATTCGCTTGAAACCGGGAGGTGGAGGTTGCAGTGAGCTGAGATCAGGCCACTGCATTCCAGCCTGGATGACAGAGTGAGACTCTGTCTCAAATAAATAAGAAATAAAATAAAATAACAAAAATGGGGAGGGTAGGAATACAAAGTTCACCGACGCTATGGCTGCACACAGTATCCCAAAGAGAAGGAGTGTGGGGATCAGATGAGATCATGAGGTGTGGCAGCAGGTCAGTCAGGTGATAGATTTACATTATTATGACTCAGATGCTCTTTGTTTGCATATATATATACACATATATATATATAATTTTTTTTTTTTTTTGAGACGAAGTCTCGCTCTGTCGCCCAGGCTGGAGTGTAGTGGTGTGATCTTGGCTCACTGCAAGCTCCACCTCCCGGGTTCATGCTATTCTCCTGTCTCAGCCTCCCAAGTAGCCGGGACTATAGGTGCCTGCCACCAGGCCCGGCTAATTTTTTTGTATTTTTAGTAGAGACAGGGTTTCACCGTGTTAGCCAGGATGGTCTCGATCTCCTGATCTCGTGATCCGCCTGCCTCAGCCTCCCAAAGTGCTGGGATTACAGGCATGAGCCACCACACCCGGCCCTTTTTTTGTATATTTTAAAAATTACAAAAAATAAATAAAATAAAAATTAAAAAAAAAAAATTAAAAAAATTAAAAATAAAAATTACAGGCCGGGCACTGTGGCTCACTCCTGTAATCCCAGCAGTTTGGGAGACCAAGGCGGGCAGATCACCCAAGGTCAGGAGTTTGAGACCAGCCTGGCCAACATGGCGAAACCCCACGTCTACTAAAAATATAAAAGTTAGCTAGGCGTGGTGGCAGGCGCCTGTAATCCCAGCTAATAGGGAGGCTAAGGCAGGAGAATCGCTTGAACCCAGGAGACAGAGGTTGCAATGAGCCGAGATCGCACCATTCAGCCTCCCGAGTAGCTGGGATTATAGGCACCCGCCACCACTCCCGGCTAATTTTTTGTATTTTTAGTAGAGATAGGGTTTCACGATGTTGGCCAGGCTGATCTTGAACTCCTGACCTTGTAATCCGCCTGCCCCGGCCTCCTAAACTGCTGGGATTACAGGTGTGAGCCACCGGGCCTGGCCGACATTTCCCCATCTTTCATCAAACACTCTGCCATCCTCAGGTATCTTTAATTTTCTCACTTTTTAAGGGAAATGTAGGTGCAAAAAACCATTTTCTTTGTTATACCATTTATTAAATGGTATAATACCATAATATAATTTTCTTTATTATACCATTTATTAAACCATTTATCTTTATTATAAGAACAACAAGCATGAGCTTGGTGGTAAATAGCTACTAACACTCAGTTTCATTGTCTAAGACCAACAGGGAGTGGAAGGGACTCTGGCAAAGGTAGAGTTCAGGCCCTACCTGGAGGGGTGGCCATTATTCAGCTCCATGAGGACAGGTAAGTCCAACATAGCTAAATCTTCCCTTTTTTTTGAGATGGGGTTTCACTCTCTTTTTTGCTCTGGCTGGAGTGCAATGGCAGGATCATGCTCACTGCAGCCTTGACTTCCTGGGCTCAAACTATCCTCCTAAGTAGCTGGAAATACAGGCTTGCCTCCTGAGTAGCTGGGACTACAGGTGTGCACCACCACACCCTGCTAATTTTTTTTTTTTTTTTTTTTTTTTTTTTTTTTTTTTTTTTTTTTGGTAGAGACAGGGTTTTGCCATGTTGTCCAGTCTGGTCTTAAACTCCTGGGCTCAAGCAATCTGCCCACCTTGGCCTTCCAAAATGCTGGGATCATAGGAGTGAGCCAACGCACCTAGCCCCTATTTTTCAAGAGAAGGCAGAAATCTGGAGTTTTATGCAAAATCTCCCCAGTTTTATAAACTGACTAACTCAGTCTATTTTCAAGACAGCAGTAAGAGCCATCCTTTTAAAATGTAAGTCAGGGCTGGACGCTATGGCTCACGCCTATAATCCCAGCACTTTGGGAGGCAGAGGAAGACAGATCACTTGAGCTTAGGAGTTTGAGATCAGCCTGGGCAACATGGTGAAACCCCGTCTCCACCAAAAATACAAAAAATTAGCCGGGAGTGGTGGTGTATTCCTGTGGTCCCAGCTACTTAGGAGACTGAGGTGGGAGGATTGTTTGAGCCCAGGAGGCAGAGGCTGCAGGGAGCTGAGATTTCAGCTTTGTTCTCCAGCGTGGGTGACAGAGTGAGACCCCATCTCAATTAAAAATAAAAAAATAGGCCGGGTGCGGTGGCTCACACCTGTAATCCCAGCACTTTGGGAGGCCGAGGCGGGCGGATCACAAGGTCAGGAGATCCAGACCATCCTGGCTAACACGGTGAAACCCCATCTCTACTAAAAATACAAAAAAATTACCCAGGCTTGGTAGTGGGCGCCTGTAGTCCCAGCTACTCGGGAGGCTGAGGCAGGAGAATGGCGTGAACCCGGGAGGCAGAGCTTGCAGTGAGCCGAGATCGTGCCACTGCACTCCAGCCTGGGCGACAGAGCAAGACTCCGTCTCAAAAAATAAATGAATAATAAAAATAAATAAATAAATAAAATAAAATAAAATGTAATTCAGATCATATCAGCTTTGCAGAGATTCCTGCAAAGTTTCCTCAAAATGGCTTCTGCAGAGGCCACAAGGCCCCAGGCCTGTAGGATCTATCCCCCTCTCTCAGAGCATGCCCGGTAAACACCTGCCTCACCCTATTCCCTCTGGCTGACTGCTCCTCCCCCTCCTCCATACAAGGCTCACTCCTTCACCTTGGAATCTTTGCTCAAAAGCCACCTACCTTCTCAATGAAGCCTTCCCTTTTTTTTTTTTTTTTTTTTTGAGACAGAATCTCCCTTCGTCGCCTACTCTGGAGTGCTGCAGTGGCACAATCATATCTCAAGCAATCCTCATGCCTCAGCCTCCTGATCTGCTGGGACTACAAGCATGAGCTACTATGCTCGGCTAAGTGTGTTTGGTTTTTTTAAAACTTTTTTTGGAGACCAGGATCTTACTCTGTTGCCCAGGGTAGCCTTGAACTCCTGGCCTCAAGAAAGTAGTCCCAGGTACTCGGGAGGCTGAGACAGGAGGATCATTTGAGCTGGAGAGGCTGAGGCTACAGTGAGCTGTGATCATGCCACTGCACTCCAGCCTGGATGAAAAAATGAGACCCAGTCTCAAAAAAAAAAAAATCTGAGGATAGTTACAGATTTATTTGTTCCTCCTCCATTCCCGCTGCTTCATTTGACTTAGAAAAACAAAATCTGAGGTCAAATATAGCCCTTGAATCTGTAAAAAATGCTGTTGCCCTTTTATAATGGGGTGGAAGGTCCTTTGACACACCCATTGCCTAAGGGATTCCAGGTAGGAGTCACCCTGAATCCTTTGGGGAGGGGTGAGGAGCACTGTCCCATTTGAAGGGGTCTGCAGAGCCTCCAGACATCCACTCATCGCATCTTTCACCGCAACTCAGGGTGACCTAGTTACCATTTTCTTAACCCCCACTGCCCACCCACAAAGAGTGGACAGTAAAGAGATGGACAACAGTCATCAACAGACATTTATTGAGCTCCTGATGTGTGCCAGGCCAGGCACCAAGGAGGAGCACACAGAGGTATTAGATAAGGTCCTGGCCCTTGAGGAACTTGCTGGATGATCTGAGGAAAGAAAAGTAGGCAGAAGCTTCTGTCAATCCCAGGCTTCTCCCCTCTCTCTGTGGTCTCAGGAAATGGGAGAGCCAGAAAGGGGTACCTTGTACAGTGTCCAAGACACACATGCACAGGCTACACATGTACAAGACACATGTGCAGAGTCCACGCAACTACAGGACACGTGTACAGACACAAGGTGCATATGTGTCACATGTGGGTGGGATTATATGTGCATAGGCCATGTGACTATGGCACAAGAACTCCATCTCTCCAAGTCAGGCTGGAGAGAAAGGGGGAGAGCCCCAGGGCCTCTCAAGGCCTCTCAAGGCTGAGGCTGGTACTGGCCCTCTGTGGCCGTGAAGAAGTCCTCCAGCACACTGCGCAGGTAGTCAAAGGTGGGCCGGTCCTCTGGGCGCTCCTTCCAGCACAGCCTCATGAGTTGGTACAGCTCCTCTGGACAGTTGTCAGGGCACACCATGCGGTAGCCTCGCTCCAGGTTCTGAATCACCTCCGGGTTGGTCATCCCTAGGGGTTGATGGGAGAAAGGACATCAAGGTCAGGCACTGGAAGCCCACAGGCAAGGGTAATGTTCGGAATATTTAACTGGCGCAGTGTTAGCACCAATCCAAAAGAATCTTGGTCTTCATCAATGGTAAGGTCACACTAGCGGTACTTGTTGAATGTCAGTCGCACCACTTGGAGTGCCTGGTATAGATCATTTCCTTTTTTTTTTTTTTTTTTGAGATGCAGTTTCACTCTTGTTGCCCAGGCTGGAGTGCAATGGTGCAATCTCGGCTCACCGCAACCTCCACCTCCCAGGTTCAAACAATTCTCCTGCCTCAGCCTCTCGAGTAGCTGGGATTACAGGCATGCACCACCACACCGAGCTAATTTTGTATTTTTAGTAGAGACGGGTTTCTCCATGTTGGTTAGGCTGGTCTTGAACTCCTGACCTCAGGTGATCCGCCTGCCTCGGCCTCCCAAAGTGCTGGATTACAGGTGTGAGCCACCGTGCCCAGCTGATTATTTACTTAAAAAAAGTTTTAGATAAGGGATCTCACTATGTTGCCCAGGCTGGAGTGCAGCAGCTGTTCACAGGCACAATCATAGCACACTGCAAATTCGAACCCCTCGGTTCAAGTGATCCTCTCACCTCAGCCTCCTAAATAGCTGGACAACAGGTGCACACCACCGCGACCGGCTCCCCTGGTGTAAATTAAATGCTCAATAATACACACATGTTAGTTATGGAACCTTGGGTGAGCCCAGTTTCCTTATTTGGAAAATAGAGTAAATAACTGTTCCTACCTCACAGAATTGTTATGAGGATTGAATGAGATTGTGCACAGAAAGAAAGCATCAAATATAGTGCACAGGCCAGGCGTGGTGGCTCATGCCTGTAATCCCAGCACAGTGGGAGGCCAAAGCAGGCAGATCACTTGAGGCCAGGAGTTCAAGACCAGCCTGACCAACGTGGCAAAACCCCATCTTTACTAAAAATACAAAAATTAGCCGGGCATGGTGGTATGCGCCTGTAGTCCCAGCTACTTGGGAGGCTGAGTCACAGTAATTGCTTGAACCCGGGAGATGGAGGTGCAGAGGTTGTAGTGAGCTGAGACTGCACCACTGCACTCCAGCCTGAGCAACTCAAGCCAGACTCTTGTCTCAAAAAAAAAAAAATAAATAAAAATAAATAAAAATAATATATATATTATTATATATATATATCACAGAAAGCATCAAATCTATCCAGGCACAGAAAGTCTGGATCGGAGATGCTTCATAAAGGGCACCTGAGGCCATCTGCAGTGGCTCACGCCTATAATCCCAACACTTTGGGAGGCCAAGGCGGGTGGATCACCTGAGGTCAGGAGTTTGAAACCAGCCTGGCCAACATAGTAAAACCCTGTCTGTACTAAAAAAATACAAAAATTAGCTGGGTGTGGTGGCACACACCTGTAATTCCAGCTACTCGAGAGACTGAGGCAGGAGAATCGCTTAAACCCAGGAGGTAGAGGTTGCAGTGAGCTGAGATTGTGCCACTGCACTCCAGCCTGGGCGACAGAGACTCTGCCTGAAATAAATAAATAAATAAATAAATAAATAAATAAATAATAAAGGGCGCCTGGGATTATCATTATTTGGTAGGAATGATGAGATGGTCAGGGCCCAGGGCAGGATGGGCACCCACAACCAAGACAGTGGTGAGATCTCTCCAGTTTTAAGACCATGCACATGACATCCTGCATCAGGAAGCCAAATGGACCCTGGGCCTCGAAAAGCAGACCTTGCTTGGGCTTGAGAAGATTCCCCAGGCCCCTCCATGACCCAGATGAAATAGTCTTTGAGCTGGTTCCCTCCCTTTATGCTGGTCCTGGCCCCTCTGGCAGGCTTTTGGCATGTAGACCCCAAGAAGAGCTGCTCTGGAGAACTACATGATCACAGCAGTAACATAGCTCTCTCCTTCCCTATTTCTAAATTGCTCGTGTAGTGTCTGGTTTCTCCTTCAGTCTTCTGAACAAAAATTGTGACAAGCAGTTCCCAAAGACCAAAACTTTACAGGGTATTTACAAAATCAAAGTTTTGCTCCTGGAAAGCTTGGGACTAAAGCCTGGTCAACAGAGACCCTTTCTCCCCAGGACTTGTACAAGGGAGCCTCTACCTACGGGACTCTCACATTTTTTTTTTTTTTTTGAGACAGAGTCTTGCTCTGTTGCCTAGGCTGGAGTGCAATGGCACAGTCTCAGCTCACTGCAACCTCTGCCTCCCAGGTTCAAGCGATTCCCCTGCCTCAGCTTCCCAAGTAGCTGGGACTACAGGCGCATGCCACCACACCCGGCTAATTTTTGTATTTTTAGTAGAGATGGGGTTTCACTATGTTGGTCAGGCTGGTCTCCACTTCCTGACCATGTAATCTGCCCATCTCAACCTCCCAAAGTGCTGGGATTGCAGGCGTGACCCACCACGCCTGGCCGGGAGTCTCACATTTTAAAATTGGGGCATAGGAGGACGTAGGCCACAGAACTAAACACCCATGGCCAGAGTTAAGGGTGCAAGCCCACAGGCTAAATCCAGCCTGAGTGTAGCCCACAGATCCACTTTGGATTGGCCCTAGAGTGGTTTTATTTATTCATTTAATTAATTAATTAATTGAATTTGTTTATATTTATTTTTAAGATGGACTCTCACTCTGTTGCCCAGGCTGGAGTGCAACAGCGTGATCATGGCTCACTGCAACTTCCGCCTCCCGGGTTCAAGTGATTCTCCTGCCCCAGCCTCCTGAGTGGCTGGGACTACAGGTGCCCACCACCACGCCTGGCTAATTTTTTTGTATTTTTAGTAGAGGCGGGGTTTCACCGTGTTGGCCAGGCTGGTCTCAAACTGCTGAACTTGTGATCCGCCCACCTCAGCTTCCCAAAGTGCTGGGATTACAGGCGTGAGTCACCGTGCCCGGCCCCTAGAGTGCTTTTAAACAATTTGAATCAATCGCCAATAAATGGAAATGAACAAATTTTCCTAAAACTCCAAGTTTTGGCTTCTCTTAAAAAAACAAAAGATCTGTTTTTTTGGGTCCCCCACGCCTTAATTGCAGCCATCTGCTGGAGCAGCTGCAAGTTTACCAAGGTCCCCATTTCTCCCCATTGTCTCCCTGACCCTAATGCTATATGTCAGTTGCCATTTATCATCATGCTTTCACTGCCTGTTTTCTTCTAATAGATACATTCCGTATGGGTTTGCCTCTGTGGGAACAGGGGAGGAGCAGTGAGGACCCCTGGCAGGATAACTGGAGAATATTTCCGTATTTCCAGCTCCAGCACTACCCCTGGACTCTGGGTTGGGGCAAGCCCAGGGCAAGGAAGCTCCTCAGCTTTTCACCTGTCTCCAGGGTGGTTGTTTTTGTTTTTGTTTTGAAACGGAGTCTCGCTTTGTCGCCCAGGCTGGAGTGTGGTGGCATGATCTCGGCTCACTGCAACCTCTGCCTCCCGGGTTCAAGCAATTCTCCTGCCTCAGCCTCCTGAGTATCTAGGATTACAGGTGTGCGCCACCATGCCCAGCTAATTTATATATATATATTTTTTAGTAGAGACAGGGTTTCACCATGTTGGTCAGGCTGGTCTCAAACACCTGACCTTGTGATCCACCTGCCTCGGCCTCCCAAAGTGCTGGGATTACAGGTGTGAGCCACAGCATCCGGCCTTCCAAGGTGTTTTTACCTTCCTTGGAGCAAAGGTCTGTTCACCTTGCTCTGGGGATATGGAAAGTTTCTACAAATTTAGCCACCGTGCTGCAAGACCTCCCTACTCCTGTCTTTGTGCTCCATTTCCTTTCCCCAGAGTTTCTTAGCAAGTTCTTTTCAAAAATTCCATCCCTGTCTTGGCTGAATTCAGGGGTAAAGGGCTTTGTTCAGGAGTCAGTGTATACTGACAACCTACTATGAGTCAGGATCTTTCACAAATGGTCTCTCACTTTTTCTTTTTTCTTTTTCTTTCTTTCTTTTTTTTTTTTTTTGAGACAAGTTCTCTCTCTGTTGCTCAGGCTGGAGTGCAATAGAACGATCATGGCTCACTGCACCCTCAACTTCCTGGGCTCAAACGATCCTTCCACCTCAGCCTCCCAAATAGCTGAAACTACAGGTGTGTACCACCATGCCCAGCTAATTTTTAATTTTTTTTTTTTTTTGTAGAGATGGAGTCTCTCTTTTCCTTTTTTTGAGACAGGGTCTTGGTCTGTTGCCCTAGGCTGGAGTGCTATGGCATGGTCTTGGCTCACTGCAACCTCTGCCTCCCTGGCTCAGGTGATCCTCCCACCTCAGCCTTCTGAGTAGCTGGGACTAGAGGCACATGCCACCAAACCTGGCTAATTTTTGTTTTTGTAGAGATGGGGTTTCGACCAGTTGCCCAGGCTGGTCTCGAACTCCTGGGCTCAAGCAATCCTCCCACCTTGGTCTCCCAAAGTTCTGGGATTATAGGCATGAGCCACTGTACCTGGCCTAGTCTCTTATTTTTAGTATCAGGAAACTGAGGCTCAGAGAAGTGAAGTGACTAGCTTCACTAGTCACAGGAATGATCTGAACAAAGCCAAACAGAAAGTTAGCAACAGTGGCAGATCTGCTAATAAAAGGTAGGCCTCTTGTTCCTGAGCTAGATCCTCTTCTACCATACTAGGCTGCCTGGGCCAGAACTAAAGAAAAGAGCTGGGGCTGGGTGTGGTGGCTCACGCCTGTAATCCCAGCACTTTGGGAGGCCGAGGCGGGCCGATCACGAGGTCGGGAGATTGAGACCATCCTGGCTGAGATGGTGAAACCCTGTCTCTACTAAAAATACAAAAAATTAGCCATGCATGGTGGCGGGCACCTGTAATTCTAGCTATTTGGGAGGCTGAGGCAGGAGAATCACTTGAACCCAGGAGGTAGAGATTGCAGTGATCCGAGATGGCGCCACTGCACCCCAGCCTGGGAGACAGAGCAGGACTCTGTCTCAAAAAAAAAAAAAAAAAGAGAGAAAAAGAAAAGAACTGGGGTTATTAAAGAGAGATACGGAGATGGAAGCCAGCCCTGGGAGATGTGGCATCTGCCTGGGGATGTTGGAGTCATACCCCTGAGAGGATAGAGGAGATGCAGCTACAAAGTTTCAGATTCTGAGACTGGAAAGAATTGAACGGGAAGACATGGACTTGCTGCCCTTCCCATCACCCTTTCAGTTCCTGCCCTTGGCTCTAACCTGGGTAAGGGATGCGGCCATGGGTGACAATTTCCGTCAGCAGGATCCCAAAAGACCACACATCCGACTTGATGGTGAATGTCCCATAGTTAATGGCTTCTGGTGCTGTCCACTTAATGGGAAACTTGGCCCCTAAGGAGGAGGCAGAGTGAGGTCACCTGGGTCTGCTTGGCCAGACCCTGCAGGGCCAGACCACCCTTAAATCTCACACTTACCCTCCCTAGCTGTGTACTCGTTGTCCTCAATGAGGCGTGCTAGGCCAAAGTCTGCAATCTTGCAGCTCAGGGTGTCAGACACCAGAATGTTGGCAGCCCGAAGGTCACGATGAATATAATTCCGCTCTTCAATGAATGCCATGCCTTCTGCAATCTGCAGACCAAACACAGATCAGCAGTCCTGAGCCAAATGTCTTCACGCCACTGGCCTGTGCCCTTGCCCAGCCCCTCCCCAGTCTCCTTACTTGGGCTGCCATGTCCAGGAGTTTGTTGATGGTCAACTTGATGCCTGAAGGGGTCTTGAGAAAATCCACTAGACTCCCTGTGGGCAGAAGCAAGAGTTGCTGGCCCAAGTTGCCCCAGGGGGAGGCCCCCAGACCCTTCTCCTCCAACTGGGAGTCTAGAATTGTGTCTGACACGTGAAAAGGAAGAGTGAAGAGTGAGAATGGAGGAGTGTGTGTTCAGGGTAAGGATGCCCAGGATATGTAAAGGTTTTTTTTTGCAGAGGGGCTAGGGTAGAGCATGCTGGGAGGGATCTGTAGGTTTTTCATCACCAGTAAGGTAGAACCTAGACTCCTCAACTAGTATCCAAAGCTTGGCATGGTCCACACTGGTAGCTTCTTCTCTTTCCCCTACTCTGCCTTTGACTTCAAACACTTTAGCAATTTTGAGATCCTGCACTCAGACCACTAGGCTCTCACCCCAAAGCTTCTTTGTTTCATCTCTGCCTGCTAAAATTTCTACTTTTCTTTCATGGCCCAGCTAGACTGCCCCTCTAGGAAGCCTCTCTAGATCCTACCAGGCATAATAAACTGGATCATCATCTACAATCCCATGGGCATGCTGGAACTTTCCCATTGCACAAACTCTGGTTTCCCCAGTAGCTATAACTAAAATCAGGTTTCCCTGACAACAGGAACCTTGTTTCATCCATCTGTGTTCCTGGTGCCCAGCCGAGAGTAAGAAACAATAACAATGTACTGAATATATTGGATTTAATAAGAAAGAGGGGGTCTGGGGACCTAAGGGACCACCTTTTTAATAGTGGAGGGCAGCTGGACATGGATGAGAGTTGCTAGGATGGAGTGAGTGACCAATGGCCCTTCCCAAGAGATTAAAACCCTGTAAAAGGATGACAGCAACCTGAGTGTCCCCACTTTGAGTGCTGAACTAGTTACCAGAGACAAAGACCTCACCTACACACAGCAAATACATAGACATAGATATACTGCCATTCTTCCATTGTGTCCGCGGCAGATGTTACTAATCATTCCCGGCACTCACTTCCAATGAACCTCAGAATCCTTCTCCAGCACTACAAGCAACTACCAATCAAAGTCGATACACATGATAGGCTGGGCGTGGTGGCTCACACCTGTAATCCCAGCATTTTGGGAGGCCAATGCGGGAGGATCACCTGAGGTCAGGAGATTGAGACCAGCCTGGCCAACAAGGCGAAAACCTGTCTCTACTAAAAATACAAAAATTAGCCAGGCATGGTGGCACATGCTTGTAGTCCCAGCTACTTGGGAGACTGAGGCATGAGAATCACTTGAACCCAGGAGGGGGAGGTTGAAGTGAGCTGAGATCGTGCTACTGCACTCCAGCCTGGAGGACAGACTGAGACTCAAAAAAAAAAAGATACACATGACATAATCTATTTGCCATTTCCCATTAGCCAATGAACAGCTTGTTTCTCTTCCTGAAAGAAGGATAGATCTTACACTCCCAAAGAAACAGAGCCAGATAACAGCAACAAACTTATTGATCAATTACTATATGGTAGCCATAGTTTTGTAGGTTTTTTGTTTTTTGTTTTGAGACAAGTTCTCGGTCTGTTACCCAGGTTGGAGTGCAGTGGTGCAATCACAGCTCAGTGCAGCCTCAACCTCCTGGGCTCAAGTGATCCTCCCACCTCAGCCTCCCAAATAGCTGGGACTACAGGCATACACCACAATGCCCAGCTAATTTTTAAACATTTTTTGTAGGAATGAGGTCTCGCTATGTTGCACAGACTGGTCTTGAACTTCTGGGCTCAAGTGATCCACCCACCTTGGCCTCCCAAAGTGCTGGGGTTATAGGCTTGAGCCACAGCACCTGGAAGTAGGCATAGTTCTAACTGCTCTATATGTATTAATTATTTCATCCTCACAAGACCCTGTAAGGAAGTTACTAATGCGTTATTATAGTAGGAAACCATGGCAGAAAGAGGTGATATAATTATCACGAAGCCATAAAATCATGAAGCCAGGCTTCTGACCCAGGCAGTCAGACTCTAGAGGCCTTGATGAATACTCTGTATTATTTCTGGTGAGCCCATTTAGATTTCTGCTGTTATACTTGGGGAAACTGAGCACCAGAGACAGTGTAGGCACTTGGCCTGTCACACAGCAAATCGGTGTGAACAAAGCTGAGGCTAGAAACTCATATTCCTCTTCCTGGGGCTCTCACTCTGTCCAGTAACAGACCAAGAGGGGTGCAGGGGTGGGGGGCTCACTCAGAACTGAAAAAGAGGGTTTTGGGGGCAGATCTGCCCTCCCAAGGCTCAGGGGCAGAAGGGAGAGAAACAGGGCTAGGGACCCACTTGCTTTCTGAGATCAAGCATCCTGAGATCAAGGTAGGGCTTTGAAGAAAGCAAACAGAACTGCAGGTCAGGGAAGGTTGGGGTGAATGCTCTTCCAGAACATTCTTGCCACCTTAGGCTTGCCCCCAGACAGGATCAGATCAGAGGATACATCTTTTTCTCATGCCTGGAGGTGAGTCTTTTTTTTTTTTTTTTTTTTTTTTTGATACAGAGTCTCGCTCTGTCACCCAGGCTGGAGTTCAGTGGCATGATCTCAGCTCACTGCAACTGTAACCTCCACCTCCAGGATTAAAGGGATTCTCCTGCCTCAGTCTTCTGAGTACCTGGGATTACAGGCATGCGCCACCACCCCTGGCTAATTTTTGTGTTTTTAGTAGAGACGGGGTTTCACCATATTGGTCAGGCTGGTCTCGAACTCCTGATCTCGTGATCTGCCCGCCTCGGCCTCCCAAAGTGCTGGGATTACAGGTGTGAGCCACCGCGCCCGGCTGGAGGCGAGTCTTCAGGGGCTAGGAAAGCTCAAGAAACCCTCCTTGCTTGAGCTTTGGGCCAGAAGAAAAGGTGTATTTCCACCCTCCAGCAGCGACAGCGGGGAGAGCAGTATTCCCTGGCAGCCGACTCGGGCAGCACCCACCGTTCTCCATGTATTCAGTGATGATGTAGATGGGCTCCTGGGTGACCACAGCGTAGAGCCGAACCAGCCGCTGGTGTTGCAGCTGCTTCATGAGGTTGGCCTCGGCCAGGAAGGCGTCCGGGGACATGCTGCCCTGCTTCAGGCTCTTCACCGCCACCTTCGTGTGCCCGTTGTAGAACCCTGGGTCGGGGAAGGGAAGGAGTGGGAAGGTCGCCAGGCAGCTGTCCTGGGATTCTCACCACCTCAGCGGCCCCTCCCGTTCCCCTCTTCCCAGGCAGTCCTGGAGGCCACACTCACCCATCCACACCTCCCCGAACTGTCCAGCCCCCAGCCGCTCCACCAGCTTCAGCGTCTCCCTGGGAACCTCCCACTCGTCCTCCCACCACGGCTTCTGGGGCTTCTGGGTCTGGCAGGGGCGGCTCAACCGTGTACAGAGCCCATCTGAAGCATCTGCGAGGACGAGGGAGGGGTGAAGGCTGTCAATAGGGCAGGCATCCTATTGACACCACCTCCCCCACTTCTCCAAGCCCCCATCTAGGTGAAGTGGACTAGCAGGGGGGTGTGGGGTTGTCACCCAAACACTTGGGGCTGTAGGGTCAGGTTCCACACCTCACCCACTGCGGGGAATGGAGGAGCGCATTGAAAGATGGATGGGGGACACCCGAGGGGAACTGAGGGGAGATAGGCTGATAGGGCACGGGGGAGGGGTCCCGTCGGACTCACTGGTGTAATGGCGGACCAGTTCATGCAGGCCGGAAAAAGTGATTCGGGGGGAGATGTAGAAGCCACCGTTGTCCAGATTACGGATCTTGTAATGTTTCACCACCTCTCCCTGGTTCTGGTCGAAGTCCCGGACCGACAGTGAAAACGATCCTGAATGAATGAATGGATGGACAAAGGGACGAAAGAACGCAGTGAGTCTGGCCCGCCACCGCGCCCCCACCTCGGACTCACCCCGCGTCCCCACCTCGGGCTCATCTCGCGTCCCTTTCGGACCCACCCCGTGTCCCCACCTCGGGCTCACCCTGCGCCCCGCCTCAGGCACACCCCGCGGCACCCCCGCGCCCGGTCGAGACCGCCGCCCGCTCACCCGCGGTGCTCTCGCTCTCCCGGATGAGGAAGGAGCCGTGAGTGTTCCCGGGCGCCAGGAGCTGCCGCTCCGCGTCCTTGCGGCTAAGGTTCTTGAAGAACCAGCTGTGCAGGGCGGAAGCGAACGAAGGCCGTCGGCTGTCGTCGGATCTTCCTCCGTGGCCCTCAAGCCTTCACTGCCACCCTAGGTCCACTCCCTGCTCCAGGATCCCTAGATCTGCTCCCACCCACCCCTACGACGGGTCCCCACTTACGGTTCGGGCTCCAGGCTGTTCGCTTTGGCCACAAAATTGAAGGGGATGAAGCCTTCCTGACCCGTGGTCAGGGACTGCGCCTTCCACCACTCGCCGCTCCTGCGCCACGGAGGTGGGTCAGTGTGGCTCGCTCAGCCGTCGACCTGAGACCCTCCCTCAAAGACCCCTCCACCCCTTAAGCCAGCCTCCCCGAACCCTGGCTCAGCAATCCTGAGCCTCGAATTTTGTCCCAATGGCGGCCACCCCGAGCTGGTCAAGGGCCGCAGGAGGGCTGCGGGTCTCGGAGATCGCCGCTCCCTCACGGACTCCGCCAGAGCAAAGTGGAGAGGGACTCACTGCTCCAGGATGCGGAGCTGTTCCCCCTTCTCAAAGCCCAGGTCTCCGTCGTGAGAGGGCTCATAGCTGTGCAGGGCGATAACCAGGTTGTCTGTAAAAACAAGGGGCATCAGGGAGAACAGGGCTGGGATGGACAAGAAGCCTGGGCCAGGGGACAAGGAAGGCAAGACCGGGGAGAGAGTAGGTGAGGGAGAGGTGGAAGCTAACAGCCAGGGATGCGCAGGCCTTGTCTTTCAGGCCCTGCTGCCTGGGGTCACCTTGCAGTGGGGAAGCCGGTGGATTGGAGCCTTCGTAGGTAACCAGTGGGTCCCGCACCTCAGAGCCATTTCGGATGGGCAGCTGTGGAGTGGAGGATGAGGGTGGGGTCAGAAAGCAGAAGATTGGGTCAGACCCTGGCCCCCTTCCCCCATGCCCTGCTCTCAGCCTCTCCAGCCTGGTTGGATGTTATCCCTGAGTTTACCAACTACTTGCTGTGTGATCTTAGAAGAGTCCCTTCCCCTCTCTGGGCCTCTTTTCCTTTCTGTATTCCAGGGGAGAGGGCCACTCTATTCTTTCAAGGGCCTGTAGTGCTGGTCATTTCTTTCTCCTGGGTTGCATGCTCTACCCAACTCCCTTACCAAGGCCCCTGTCTCGCCTCTTACCTTGCCCTTGCCATCCAGTGGGACTATGGGATAATGGCAGTTCTCACACACATCAATGTTTTCCATCCAGTCATCTTCCGGGTGTGAGCTGCAGCCACAGCCCATGGTCCCTGAGGGAATGGAGAGGGGGCTGAAGGGGCTCCCCCAAGATCTGCTCCCCCAACATCAGACATCATGGGGCCTTGCCCTGGAAAGTTCCAAAAGTACCTGAGATTGTGAGATCCTGGGATCCCCATTCACCAGCCACAGAAAAGCTAAAATAGGGGGTCCCAGCTCCAAACCGGTGCTCCCTCTGAGCCCTCAGGCTACAAGTAAATTCACTCAAGGCCCCTGAGCCCTAGCTCCACCCTCCCACCTGGGATGGGCAAACCGCCACAGGCACCTTTGTTAGTCTAGTTACCCACTTCCTGCCTCTGCCCCCTCCCTCTCCCTCTGCCAGTACCCTGTGTTGGGAGGACCACCTCCTAGAGATGACACACACTTTCCCAAGCCTGAGAGAGACCTGACTTAACAGACTCTCCCCTACTGGAGAGGTGTGCACACGCCACCTCCTGTTATAATTCCCCTGTCTAGCTGAGGAGGCTGAGAAAGAGGCTTCTGCTCCCGAAGTCCACCATCAGGCCCCCGCTGTTCCCCTCACACAGCCCACAGTCACCTCACAGGGTTCCTTCAAACACGGGCTTGCTTCTCCCCAGCAGAAAACCCTCCAGTGACTGTTGGCCATAACTTTTTTTTTGTTTATTTGCCTGTTTTAGCAGTGGAAATTTTTTGTCTGATGAAATCAAGCAGAACTCCATAGATAAAGCGATAAACGTGTGCCTGTTTTGCCTGAAGCAGAGTGGGGCCCTCACTTTGAAGCCCCCGGAGTCCCTGCAGCTCCTCCTTCTCTAGGGCTGCTCCTCAGAGTGCTTGGAAAGCGCTGTCCTCAAAGTCTAATGTACCATGCATTCCAGACCTTTCATATCAAGATCAAATCCACCTCTGCAGTCCATTCTGCTACACACACACTCTCTCACACACACACACTCACACACACCCTATACATACACACAGCCTACACACACACACTCTCACACACACACAGAGGCACCCCCATCCCACCTCCACAGAGGCATCCACACACACACTTTCACATACACACACACACTCACCCCTCACAGGTACCCCTCCCACACTCACACACAGACTCACCCTCCACACACAGGCAACCACACTCACACTCAATAAACACATACACTCACCCTCCACAAGTGCCCCCCTCACACACACACACACACAGACTCACCCCCCACACACAGGCACCTACTCTCACACACGTACCCACACACACACATTCACACACACCCTACACATATTCCCCCCCCACACACAGGCTCCCACACCCACGAACACACACTCGTCTACACACCCACACAGTCACACCCACAAACACACACTCACCCACATACACACAGATGCACCCACACACACACGCATTCTCCCCTCCCCCCAACACACATTCATACACACACACAGGCACCTCCACACACTCACCCACACCCATGCACACACCCACTCACCTCCACATACATTTACACACACACGCACAGGCATCCCCTCCATACATACCCCCACACACCCACACTCACACACACACAAACACCCACATACAGGCACCCCCACACACCCCCACACATACCCTGTGTTCTGAACTATTCTTGCCTTTCCCAAACACTCTATGCTATTTTCTTACTTAATGCCTTTGTACTTGTGGTTCTCCCTGCTTTGAAATGCTTATGCTCTCTCTCTCTCTTTCTCTCTCTCTTGAAACAGGGTCTCCCTTCCTCTCCCAGGCTGAAGTGCAGTGGCACAATCCCCTTAGACCTCCTGGGCTCAAGCAATCTTCCCACCTCAACCTCCCCAGTAGCTGAGGCTAAAGGTGCACACCATCATGCGCAGCTGATTATTTTTTTGTAGAGATGAGGTCTCACTATGTTACCCAGTCTGGTCTCGAACTCCTGGGCTCAAGCAATCCTCCTGCACTGGCCTCCCCAAATGCTAGGATTATAGGCATGCACCACCGAACCCAGTCGGCATGCTCTCTTTTGTCCAGCTGCTGAATTCTTCAAGGTTCAGCTCAAATATTACCTTTTTTTTTTTTTCCTGCAACCTCTACCTCCCAGGTTCAAGCAATTCTCCTGCCTCAGCCTCCTGAGTAGCTGGGGTTACAGGCATGCACCATCATGCTTGGCTAACTTTTGTATTTTTAGTAGAGACAGGGTTTCACCATGTTGGCCAGGCTGGTCTCGAGCTCCTGGCCTCAAGCAATCCTCCTGCCTCAGCCTCCCAAAATGCTGGGATTACAGGCACCTGGCCTAAATATCACCTAGTCTGTGAAGACTTCCCAATGCTCTTTGCTTCCCTCTCACCCCAGTCTCCTGCAACATTCTATTCAGACCTCAATAATCAACTTAGACACAGAGTTCCATGATTACTGATTTACATGTCAGCCTCAGGGTCCCACTGCCTCTCCCATACCTTTGATGAGAGTGGGGGTTCATCAAGAGCAGAAGCTGTAGTTTACTTGTCTGAAAGCTACCAGCACCCAAAATTAGTTAATAAATGTCAACTGGAACATGGAGTGTTAATGCACAGAGTCTCCCATCTGCAAAGGTCTTAGAAACCAGCAAGCCTAATATCCAATTTTATTATTTGTTGATTTATTTTTGAGATAGAGTGTCACTCTCTTGCCCAGACTGCAGTGCAATGACCCAATCCTAACTCACTGGAACCTCAAACTCCTGGGCTCAGGTGATCCTCTAACTTCAGCCTCCTGGGTAGCTGGCACCACTGAGCCCAGGTGATTTTTTATTTGTTCTAGAGATGGGGGTATTGCTATGTTGCCCGGACTGGTCTCAAACTCTTGGCCTCAAGTGATCCTTCCTTCTTGGCCTCCCAAAGTGCTGGGATTACAGGCATGAGCTGCCATACCTGGCTAAACCTCTGATTTTAGATGAGCAAACTGAGGCCCACAGAGGTATGCTTAAAGTCACACAACCTATTTGGAGTAGAGCAAAGCTGGAGTTGCTGGCCGGATGTGGTGGCTCACATCTGTAATCCCAGCACTTTGGGAGACTGAGGCAGTAGGATCATTCAAACTCAGAAGTTCCAGACTAGCCTGGGCAACATAGTGAGACCTCATCTCTAGAAAAAAAATAAAAAAATTAGCCAGATGTGATGGTGCACGCCTGTAGTTCCAGCTACTTGGGAGGCTGAGGCAAAAAGATCACTTGAGCCCAGGAGCTCAAGGCTGCAATGAGCTATGATTGTGCCACTGCACTCCAGCCTGGATAACAGAGCGAGAGCCTGTCTCAAAAATAAATAAATAAATAAATAAATAAGGCCGGGCACGGTGGCTCACACCTGTAATCCCAGCACTTTGGGAGGCCAAGGCGGGCGGATCACAAGATCAAGGGATCGAAACCATCCTGGCCAACATGGTGAAACCCTGTCTCTACTAAAACTCCAAAAATTAATCGGGCTTGGTGGCAGGTGCCTGTAATCTCAGCTACTCAGGAGGCTGAGGCAGGAGAATCGCTTGAACCCGGGAGGTGGAGGTTGCAGTGAGCCGGGATTGCGCCACTGCACTCCAGCCTGGCAACAAAGTGAGACTCCGTCTCAAAAACAAAAAAAAGTCCGGGCACGATGGCTCGCGCCTGTAATGTAATCCCAGCACTTTGGGAGGCTGAGGTGGGTGGATCACGAGGTCAGGTGTTCAAGACCAGCCTGATCAACATGGTGAAACCCCATCTCTACTAAAAATACAAAAATTAGCCAGGCATGGTGGCACATGCCTGTAATCCCAGCTACTCAGGAGGCTGAGGCAGGAGAATCACTTGAACCCGGGAGGCAGAGGTTTCAGTGAGCCGAGATCAAGCCACTGCACTCCAGCCTGGATGACAGAGCGAGACTCCATCTCAAAAAAGCAGGCTGGACACGGTGGTTCAAGCTTGTAATCCCAGCACTTTGGTAGGCCAAGGTGGGTGGATCACCTGGGGTCAGAAGTTCAAGACAATCAGCCTGGCCAACAATGGTGAAACCCTGTCTCTACTAAAAATACAAAAAAAAAAAAAAAAAAATTAGCTGGGCATGGTGGCACGCACCTGTAATCCCAGCTACTCGGGAGGCTGAGGCAGGAGAATTGCTTGAACTCAAGAGATGGAGGTTGCAGTGAGCCTAGATCCTGCCACTGCCACTGCACTCTTCACTCCAACTTGGGTGACAGAGACTCTGTCTAAAAAGAAAAAAACAAAAGAGAGAGAGAGAGAATTCATGCTGGGTCTAAGTGGAAGCAAGGAGCAGTGGAAGTTTCTCATTAGCAAAACTCAGAAGACTGTCCCCAAAGTTAGAGACCTAAGTTCAAATAGCAGTTTTGACACTTACTGTGTGACTTTGCTGAAATCATTCCTCCTAAGCCCCACTTTTCCTCTTCTGTCAAATGGGGCTCTTCATCCATTTCTCATAAGCTCACATAAATGTTAGCTTACTTTAGTGCTTAGAAACACTTTCACCAGTGCACATTCTGTCCTACCAACTCCTGCTTTGGAAGGTGGAAGAATGGGACTGGGTAATTAATCTCCTTTGCTTTAGACTCCTGTTTCTTTCTTTTTTCTTTTTTTAATAGAGTCTTGGCCAGTCGTGGTGGCTCATGCCTGTAATCCCAGCACTTTGGGAGGCTGAGGAGGGCAAATCATGAGGTCAGGAGTTCGAGACCAGCCTGGCCAACATGGTGAAACCTTGTCTCTACTAAAAATACAAAAATTAGCCGGGCATGGTGGCGTGTGCCTGTAATCCCAGCTTCTTGGGAGGCTGAGGCAGGAGAATTGCTTGAACCATGGAGGTGGAGGTTGCAGTGAGCTGAGATCGTGCCATTGCACTCTAGCCTAGGTGACAGAGCAGACAACATCTCGAAAGAAAAAAAACAGACAGAATCTTGCTCTATCACCCAGGTTGGAGTTCAGAGGTGTGAACTTGGCTCACTGGAACCTCCACCTCCCAGGTTCAAGTGATTCTCCTGCCTCAGCCTCCTGAGTAGCTAGGACTATAAGCATGTGCCACCACGCCCAGCTAATTTTTGTAATTTTAGTAGAGACAGGGGTTTCACCACGCTGGCCAGGCTGGTCTTGAACTCCTGACCTCAAGTGATCTGCCCACCTCAGCCTCCCAAAGTGCTGGGATTACAGGCTTGAACCACCATGCCCGGCCTAGACTCCTGTTTCTTTTCTCTCTTTCCCTTTTTTTTCTTTTTTTTAGACTTGCTCTGTTGCCCAGGCTGGAGTGCAGTGGTGTGATCTAGGCTTACTGCAAGCTCTGTCTCTCCTCCCTCGGCCTCCCCAAGCAGCTGGGACTATAGGCGTGCACCACGCCTGGCTAATTTTTGTATTTTGTGTTTTGTATTTTTAGTAGAGACAGAGTTTTGCCATGTTGGCCAGGCTGGTCTCGAACTCCTGACCTCAGCCTCCCAAAGTGCTGGGATTACAGGCAATGAGCCACCGTGTTCAGCCCTAGACTCCTGTTTCTTTTCTTTCTTTCTTTTTTATTTTTTTTTTGAGACGGAGTTTCGCTCTTGTTTCCCAAGCTGGAGTGCAATGGCGCGATCTCAGCTCACCGCAACATCCGCCTCCCAGGTTCAAGCGATTCTCCTACCTCAGCCTCCCAAGTTGCTGGGATTACAGGCATGTGCCACCACGCCCGGCTAATTTTGTATATTTATTTATTTATTTATTTACTTTTATGGGTATCTGGTAAGTATATATGTTTATGGGGTACATGATATATTTTCATGGAGGCATACAATGTGTAATAATCACAAAAGGGATAAATGAGCTATCCATCACCTCAAGCAAGCCTCTTATTATTATTATTATTTATTATTATAAAAACTAGCTGGAAATGGTGGGGCATGCCTATAATCTCAGCTGCTTGGGAGGCTGAGGCAGGAGGATCACTTGAGCCCAGGAGTTCAAGGCCGCAGTGAGCTACGATTGCGCCACTGCAGTCCAGCCTGGGTGACAGAACAAGACCCCTTGTCTAAAGTAAATAAATAAATGAATAATAATAATAAATTTTTTTAAGTTTTGAAAAGAAGCCCACCGTACTGCCAGGTATTTGCATTTCTCTTTCTGCATTTGCATTTCTCTTTCTGCATTTGCATTTCTCTCATTACCTTTTTCTTTTTTATTTTTTTTGAGACAGATTCTCACTCTGTCTCCCAGGCTGGAGTGCAGTGGCGCGATCTCGGCTCACTGCAACCTCTGCCTCCTGGGTTCAAGCGATTCTCCTGCCTCAGCCTCCCTAGTAGCTGGGACTACAGGCGCGTGCCGCCACACCTGGCTAATTTTTTGTATTTTTAGTAGAGATGGGGTTTCATCATGTTAGCCAGGATAGTCTCAATCTCCTCACCTTGTGATCCTCCTGCCTCGGCCTCCCAAAGTGCTGGGATTACAGGCGTGAGCCACTGTGCCCGGCCTTATTATTATTATTTTTTGAGACGGAGTTTCGCTCTTGTTGCCCAGGCTGGAGTGCAATGCTGCGATCTTGGCTCACTGCAACCTCCGCCTCCCGGGTTCAAGTGATTCTCCTGCCTCAGCCTCCCAAGTAACTGGGATTACAGGCATGTGCCACCACACCCGGCTAATTTTGTATTTTTTAAAAGACGGGATTTCTCCATGTCGGTCAGGCTGGTCTCAATCTCTCAACCTCAGGTGATCTGCCTGCCTCGGCCTCTCAAAGTGCTGGGATTACAGGCGTGAGCCACCACGCCCAGCCTAATTTTGTATTTTTAGTAGAGACGGGGTTTCATCATGTTGGTCTGGCTGGTCTTGAACTCCTGACTTCAGGTGATCTGCCCTCCTCGACCTCCCAAAGTGCTGGGACTACAGACGTGAGCCACCGCGCCCAGCTCGACTCCTGTTTCTTAAAATGAGATACTCAGCCTCCCATGGGCACCGGAAGTCATGTCACGGTGTGCATTTTTCCAGAGCATGAGTGTTTCCTGACCTTATTCATGTAAGTTCAACAAACATGACCTAGTATGGAGGAAAATGCAAAATGTGCATGGAATTTTAAATCAAATCAAGAAACTTTCCAGGAAAAGGGTATGTATTCACCCTTTCCCCTACTGTTAGGAGTCCTGGGGGGAGGTGGACATTTGGGAAATCCTGCTAGACCAGAGCGCACCCATCTGTGACTGCAAATGACTTTTTGACTGTTATAGCCTGAGAGTAATTAGCAACAAAAGCCCCCAGAAAAGGACTAACAGCAACCTGGAACTGGTCTCAGATGAGCTGAGCTGTTTTGTGAGGTAGTGAGCATCCTGTTGTTTGTGATAGTTGTATGAGCCCTGGGAAACCACAAGTTGGTTGTGTTGTAAAGAGAATATCAACATCAGATGGAATGTGGACTTAGACCAGTAAGATCCCTGCCAGGCTTGACATTCTTGGAGCCTTTAGAAAAAGGCAAGAGAAAGATTGTAGAAGTTTGAGGTTAAGAAGAGGGAATGTATAGGAGGAAGGGAGAGATGGGGAAGAAGAAGAAGGAGAAGGAGAAAGAAAGGGAGGGGGAGGAGGGGGAAGGGAAGGGGGAGGAGGGGGAAGGGAAGGGGGAGGAGGGGGATGAGGAAGGGGAGGAGGAAGAGGAGGAGGAGAGGAGGTGGTGGTGGCGGAGGAGGAGGAGGAAGAGGAGGAGGAAGAAAGGGCACAGTAGCTCAGGCCTATAATCTCAGCCCTTTTGGAGGCTGAGGCAGGAGGATCTCTCATTTTTTTTTTTTTTTTTTTGAGAGGGAGTCTCGCTTTCTTGCCCAGGCTGGAGTGCAGTGGCGTGATCACGACTCACTCACTGCAAGCTCCACCTCCTGGGTTCACGCCCTTCTCCTGCCTCAGCCTCCCGAGTAGCTGGAACTACAGGCACCCGCCACCATGCCCGGCTATTTTTTTTGTATTTTTAGTAGAGACGGGGTTTCACCATGTTAGCCAGGATGGTCTTGATCTCCTGACCTTGTGATTTGCCCGCCTCGGCCTCCCAAAGTGCTGGGATCACAGGCGTGAGCCACCGTGCCCAGCCAGGAGGATCTCTTGAGCCCAGGAATTAGAGACCAGCGCCTGGGTAACATAGTGAGACCTTATCTCTACAAAAAAAATTTGAAAATTAGCAGGGCATGGTGGTGCACCCCTGTAGTCCTAGCTACTCGGGAGGCTGAGTGGGGAGGATCACTTGAGCCTGGGAGGTTGAGGCGGCAGTGAGCCATGAACACGCCACTGCACTCCAGCCTGGATGACAGAGCAAGAGAGCAACACCCTGTCTCAAAACAAGGCCGGCTGCTGTAGCTCACGTCTGTAATCCCTTTGGGGCAGAAGAATTGCCAAGAGTTTCAGACCAGCCTGGGCAACATAGCAAGACTCAGTCTCTATATAAAGGAAAAAAAGAAGAGGAAGAAGAAGGAGGAGGAGAAGGAGAAGAGATAAACTAGAGTGCAACAGTGAGAAAAGGCCAGTAGAAGAAGCAGAAGGAATCTAGGTTGGAGATCATGGGGCTGGAAGCTGGTACCTGGTCCAGGCTGGGGTCACGTGGGGAGGGAAAAAGAACCACAAGGCCTTGGGCTAGGATCCAGGAAAGCATGCAAGGCAGGTCCTAGATTCTAGACTGAATCTGGGCCAGAAAATCCCCGACTTAAGACTGGGCAAAAAGTAAGAAAAAGTCAGCCTATGTTAAATTAAGATCAGAGGAACTCTAGCTTTGCAGGGTATCTGGCCTCTACTGTTTCTTCTATGGCCCCCCAGCTACAGGTGGCAGATCCTGCCCTCTATAAGCATATGAGCTTTGGAGGATAGGGCCTGGCAGCAATCGTAAGTCTATAGGATCTGGCAATGCCAGAAATGTTTGTGGTCAGAGACTCCCAACCTGAAGTTTACGTGCTCCCAGGAAGTCCCAGGCTAGTGCCGGGGAGGCCTCTAGGTTATTTTAATATTTCAAAAATCTGAAAGGAAATTCCACTATACTTTGTTTCTTGTTTTGACAAATTGTATTATTTATTTCTTCATTGCATACTTAATTAAATCTCTGATTAAATTTTTTTTTTTTTTTTTTTTTTTTGAGACAAAGTCTCACTCTGTCACCCAGGCTGGAGTGCAGTTGCGAAATCTTGGCTCACTGCAACATCTGTGCCTCAGCCTCCTGAGCAGCTGGGATTACAGGCACGTGCCGCCACGCCCAGCTAATCTCTCTATTTTTAGTAGAGATGGGGTTTCACCATGTTGCCCAAGCTGGTCTTGAACTCCTGACCTCAGGTGATCCACCTGCCTCGGCCTCCCAAACTGCTGAGATTACAAGCGAGAGCCACTGTGCCCGGCCAAATCTTTGATTAAAATGTAAACTTGAGGCCAGGTGCGGTGACTCACACCTGTAATCCCAGCACTTTGGGAGGCTGAGGAGAGAGGATCGATTGAACCCAGGAGTTTGAGACCAGCCTGGGCAACGTGGTGAGACCCTTTCTCTATTAAAAGAAAAATTTTTTTAACTGAAAAATAAGAAAATTTGCATCTAAATGAGGTAGCTTAGTAGGTAAAAACTTTAAAATCATGAGATCCATGTGGGGAAGAGGGAGTGTAGAACAGGGAATGGTAAAAGACACTTTGTCTTCACAAGAGTTTAGGAAACACAAATACAGTTCATCAGCCTCATTTTAAAACTGGGGAAAAAGAGAGGTTCAGTGATTGTCCCAATAATACACTGAGGGTTCCTGGCAGATGCAAAACTCATATCAAAACCTTACATCCTTTTTTTTTTAGACGAGGTCTCACTATGTTGCCCAGGCTGGTCTCTAACTCCTGGGCTCAAGCGCTTCTCCCACCTCAGCCTCCCAAATAGCTGGGATTGCTGGCATATGCCTGGCTTGGCTCCTACATCCTTTATCAAGATCCTCTCCTCTACTTTTCACTACCTGGGAAGTCTAAGGGTGGAGGGGAAGGGCTGAGAGGTCTAGAAGAATGTGAGGCAGGAAGGCAGGTCTGACAGGGTAGGGTCCACTTCCCATAAAAAATTTGGCCACTGTGCTGTTAACAAAGGCTTTTCTCTTCAAGACAATCCTCCCTCTACCTGGAATGCATGTTTCTGGGTATATATTTACCTGCCTGTTGAATGCAAGTCTGTGCATATGAAAACATATGCAGTGAGCACTGTGCTTATGGGTGCATATCTGTGGGTTTGCAGGAGTCTGTGTGTGCAGGGGGATATATAACAGAATGAGACTATGAATAGCAGCGACTGTCCCTATGTAATTGTGAAGTCATATAGGCATACATCTGTTTATACAAAATGTGGGTATACCCCATCCTTCCAGTCTTCTTCTTTTTTTTTTTTTTTTTTTTGAAACAGGGTCTTGCTCTGTCGCACAGGCTGGAGTGTAGTGCAGTGGCACTGTCTCAGCTCACTGCAAACTCCTGCCTCCTGGGCTCAAGGGATCCTCTTACCTCAGCCTCCTGAGTAGTGGGGACTGCAGGCCCATGCCACCAAGCCTGACTAATTTTTGTATTTTTTGTAATGATGGGGTTTCACCATGTTGGCCAGGCTGGTCTTAAACTCCTGGGCTCAAGTAACCTGCCACCTTGGCCTCCCAAAGTGGTGGGATTACAGGCATAAGCCACCATGCCCAGCCTTTTATTTTTACTTTTTTGCAATGACAAGGTTTCACCATGTTGCCCAGGCTGGTCTCAAGCTCATGGGCTCAAGCAGTCCTCCCACCTCAGACTCCGAAAGTGTTGGAATGGCAGGCATGAGCCACCATGCCCAGTCTAATTTTTATTTTATTTATTTATTGATTTATTTATTTATTTTGAGATGGAGTCTTGCTCTGTCCCCCAGGCTGGAGTGCAGTGGCCCAATTGCAGCTGACTGCAACCTCCACGTCCTGGGTTCAAGCAATTCTCCTGTTTCAGCCTCCCAAGTAGCTGAGATTACAGGCATGCACCACCATGCCCGCTAATTTTTATTATTTTTAGTAGAGACAGGGTTTCACCATGTTGGCCAGGCTGGTCTTGAACTCCCAACCTCAAGTGGCCTGCCCACCTCGGCTTCCCAAAGTGCTGGGATGACAGGCATGAGCCACCAGACCTGGCCGGTGGCCTTTTTATAATCATCACAAAATGTTCTGTGGGCCACAGGCAGCCTTAAGTTTGACTGAGAACATTCCATGCCCTAGTCAGAGACAGCCTCGAATCTACGAAATTCTTACTCGTGACCTTGGATTCCTAAATTGGGAGAAAAGAATGTCCTGTTTCATTCACCCCAGAATCTGCCCTCATTGCTGGTTCTGGGAGCCCTGGGGATTCCTTTCATCTGGTTTTTTTTTTTTTTTTTACCTTCTTCCACTTCTTTCTTTCAGACAATGAGAAATTTATATTAAGCTTTAATTTTGATTTTCTTTTTACTGACCTCATTTATTAACCTGGTTAGATCATGTTGGCTACTCAGCAGTCTTTATCAAACTAAGACCAGAAGGAGTCTGGGCATGGTGACTCACGCCTGTAATCCCAGCACTTTGGGAGGCTGAGGCAGTAGGACTCCTTGAGCACAGGAGTTCGAGACCAGCCTGACCAACATGGTGAAACCCCGTCTCTACTAAAAATACAAAAATTAGCCAGGCGTACTAGGCGCATGCTTGTAATCCCAGCTACTCAGGAGGCTGAGGCAGGAGAATCGCTTGAACCCAGGAGACAGAGGTTGCAGTGAACCGAGATCACACCATTGCACTCAAGCCTGGGCGACAGAACTAGACTCCATCAAAAAAAAAAAAAAAAAAAAGAAAGAAAGAGATTCTCCTGCCACAGCCTCCCAAGTAGCTGGGATTATAGGCACGCACCACCACACCCGGCTAATTTTTGTATTTTTAGTAGAGATGGGGTTTCACCATGTTAGCCAGGCTGGTCTCAAAATCCAGACCTCAAGTGATTCACCTGCCTCGGCTTCCAAAGTGCTGGGATTACAGGTGTGAGCCACGGCACCTGGCCATGCCCAGCTATATAATTAGTGGCCGGCGCCCAGCTACCGGGGGCCGTGGCTCACACCTGTAACCCCAGCACTTTGGGAGGCCGAGGCAGGTGAATCACTTGAGGTCTGGATTTCGAGACCAGCCTGGCCAACATGGTGAAACTCCATCTCTACTAAAAATACAAAAATTATCTGGGTGTGGTGGCATGCAACTGTAGTCCCAGCTACTTGAGCTACTTGGGAGGCTGAGGCAGGAGAATCTCTTTTTTTTTTTTCTGACGGAGTCTAGTTCTGTTGCCCAGGCTGGAGTGCAATGGCGTGATCTCGGTTCACTGCAACCTCCGCCTCCCAGGTTCAAACGATTCTCCTGCCTCAGCCTCCTGAGTAGCTGGGATTGCAGGCATGTGCCTAGTACGCCCAGCTAATTTTTGTATTTTTAGTAGAGACGGGGTTTCACCATGTTGGTCAGGCTGGTCTCAAATTCCTGACCTCGTGAGCTGCCCACCTCGGCCTCCAGAGTGCTGAGATTACAGGTGTGAGCCACCACACCCAGCCCTTTTTTTTTTTTTTTTGAGACAGAGGACAGAGTCTCGCTGTGTCGCCCAGGCTAGAGTGCAGTGGCACGATCTCGGCTCACTGCAACCTCCAACTCCCGGCTTCAAGCGATTATTCTGCCTCAGCCTCCCAAGTAGCTGCAACTACAGTCGCGTTCCACCACGCCCAGCTAATTTTTGTATTTTTAGTAGAGACGGGGTTTCACTATGTTGGCCAGGCTGGTCTTGAACTCCTGACTTCGTGATCCGCCCACCTCGGCCTCCCAAAGTGCTGGGATTACAGGCTTGAGCCACCATGCCCGGCCAGCAGGAGAATCTCTTGAACTGGGGAAGTGGAGGTTGCAATGAGTGGAGATCATGCCGCTGCACTCCAGCCTGGTCCATGGAGTGAGACTCTGTCTCAAAAAAAAAAAAAAAAAATTAGCCAAGCATGATGGCGTGATGGCGTTTGCCTGTAGTCCTAGCTACCCAGGAGGCTGAAGTGGGAGGATCGCTGAGCCCAGGAAATCAAGGCTGCCGTGAGCCGTGATTATACCTTCGCACACCAGTCTGGGCGACAGGGGACCCTGTCTCAAAAAAAGAAAATTAAATTGAATTTAAAAATTTTTTTAAGTTAATATTTTTTGTCCTCCAACTATAGACCTATTGATTTATTGAACATTTTGTCCAAAATGTGTGCCAGCTTCTTGGCTGAGTTTCTTGGGCCAATGCTTTACATCAAGAACAGGCAGGTGGTCAGATGCAATGCCTCACGCCAGTAATCTCAACATTTTGGAAGGCCAAAGTGGAAGGATCACTTGAGGCCAGGAGTTCAAGACCACCCTGGGCAACATGGTGAGAACTCATCTCTACAAAAAATACAAAAATTAACCAGATGTGGTGGTGCACGCCTGTAGTCCTAGCTACTCGGGAGGTTGAGGTAGGAGGATCGCTTGAGCCCAGGAGGTTGAGGTTGCAGTGAGCCAATATCATACCACTGTACTCTAGCCTGGGGGAAAGAGCAAGAACCTCTCTCAAACAAAACAAAACAAACAAAGCAACACAAAAAAACAGCAGACAAGACTATACTTCCTTTAGGGATCATTTCTTTAGTTCAGTTTCTCTGAACATGTAGAGCACAAAAAGTAAAAAAGAAAAAAGAACAAGCAGGCTATTCTACTGCAGACCATTTTTGTACTCTGGACCACCTTATGGCAAAATCTGTCAGAAATCATTTAGAATGGCCAGGGCTGGAGGCTCATGCCTGTAATCCTAGGGCCGAGATGGGAAAATCACTTGAGCTCAGAAGTTCAAGACCAGCCTGGGCAACATAGTGAGACCTTGTCTCTGTAAAAATAAAAATAAAAGGCCAGGCGCAGTGGCTCACACTCGTAACCCCAACACTTTGGGAGGCTGAGGCAGGTGGATCACGAGGTCAAGAGATTGAGACCATTCTGGCCAACGTGGTGAAACCTCATCTCTACTAAAAATACAAAAAATTAGCTGAACATGGTGGTGCACGCCTGTAGTCCCAGCTACTCGGGAGGCTGAAGCAGGAGAATTGCTTAAACCCGGGACTGCGCTCCAGCCTGGCGACAGAGCGAGACTCTGTCTCAAAAATAAAATAAAATAAAAATAAAAATAAAATTTAAAAAAATGAATCATTTAAAACATTTTCTTCGCCTTTGCCCCTGACCCAGACTTGATTAATGACAAAGCTGCCCATGTTCAATAACGAGCCTTAGCTATTCATGCCCACATAGAACCCTCATGACAACATCAAGCAATATCAAGAATCAGGACTAGCAGGCATGGTAAATCATTTCTTTCTTTATTTTATTTTAGTTTGAGACAGGGTCTTGCCCTCTTGCTCTCTTGCTCTCTTGTGCCACTGGAGTACAGTGGCAAAATCACAGCTCACTGAAGCCTCGACCTCCCGGGCTCAAGCAATCCTCCCACCTCAGCCTCCCGAGTAGCTGGGACTACAGGCATATGCCACCATGCCCGGCTATTATTATTATTATTATTTTTTAGATGAAGTCTCACTCTGTCGCCCAGGCTGGAGTGCAGTGGCGTGATCTCGGCTCACTGCAACCTCTGCCTCCCAGGTTCAAGCAATTCTCCTACCTCAGCCTCCCGAGGAGCTGGGACTACAGGAGTGTGCCACCACACTTGGCTAATGTCTGTATTTTTAGTAGAGATGGGGTTTCACCATGTTGGCCAGGGTAGTCTAGAACTCTTGGCCTCAAGTGATCTGCCTGCATTGGCCTCCCAAAGTGCGGGATTACGGGTGTGGCATGAGCCACCGCACCCAGCCTCCAGCTATTTTTTTTTCTTTTTCTTTTTTTTTTTTTTTTTTTTTTTTTTTTTTACCTGAGAAGCTGTGAGTGAGAGGGCCCGGGTAATTTTTGTATTTTTTGAATTTTTGTAGAGACAGGGTTTTGCCATGTTGCTCAGGCTAGTCTCAAACTCCTGAGCTTAAGCAATCCACTGCCTCAGCACCTTAAAGTGCTGGGATTACAGGCATGGGCTACCGTGCCCCATCAGTAATTAATTTCTAGTGGGTAAATCAGGAATGTGTCCTGGGCTACCTCCTTTTTTATATTTTTTTAAATACATAATACTCTTTTTTTTTTTTTGAGATGGTATCTCACTCTGTGGCCCAGACTGGAGTGCAGTGACACAATCATGGCCCACTGCAGCCTCGACCTCCCAAAGCTCAGGTGATCCTCCTACCTCAGCCTCCTGAGTAGCTGGCACTATGGGTGGGCAACACCACACCTGGATAATTTTTGTATTTTTAGTAGGGACAGGGTCTCACCATGTCACACAGGCTGGGTTTTGTTTGTTTGTTTTCTTTTTTTCTTTTTTTTTTTTTTTGAGACGGAGTCTCGCACTGTTGCCCAGGCTGGAGTACAGTGATGTGATCTCAGCTCACTGCAACCTCCACCTCTCGGGTTCAAGCGATTCTCCTGCCTTAGCCTCCCGAGTAGCTGGGATTACAGGCACCCGCCACCACGCCCGGTTAATTGTTTGTATTTTTAGTAGAGACGTGTTTTTTAGTAGAAACTAATTTTAGTTTCACCGTGTTGGTCAGGCTGGTCTCGAACTTCTGATGTTGTGATCCACCTGCCTCTGCTTCCCAAAGTGCTGGGATTACAGGTATGAGCCACTGCGCCCGGCCTGGTTTTTTGTTTTTGTGTTTGTTTTTTTTTTTAAAGAGATGGAGTCTCACATCTCACTCTGTCACCTAGGCTGGAGTAGTACAGCACGTGATTGTAGCTCACTGCAGCCTGAAAATTCTGGCCTCAAGTAATCCTCCCACCTCAGCCTCCCGAATAGCTGGGATTACAGGCAGGAGCCACTGCACCTGGCTTTAATTCCTCTCTTTCTCTTTTTTTTTTCCTTTAGAGATGGGATCTCACTCTGTTGCCCAGGCTGGAGTGCGGTGGCATGATCATGGCTCACTGCAGCCTCAACCACCTGGGCTCAAGTGATCCTCCCACCTCAGCCTCCTGAGTAGCTGGGACCACAGCTACACACCACCAAGCCCAGTTAATTTTTTTATTTTTTGTAGAGATGGGGTCTGCCTATGTTCCCCAGGCTGGTCTTGAACTCCTGGGCTCAAGCAGTCCCCTTGCTTTGGCCTCCCAAAATGCTGTGATTCTAGACGCAAGCCACCACACCTGGCTTAATACCTTTTTTGAATGAACTCTGTAGCCTCTTGACACAGAAAACAAAAAAAAAAGCATTATTTTATATGCAAGCAAAATGGATTTATTTTCACAAATTGGGAGTGTCTTGAACATAGAACTGGTTCTGCTAGTCAAGTATCACTATAAATAAGGGATATAGAGCAATTATTCTAATTGGTATTTTAGTAGAAGTCCCCCAACCAGTAACGTGAATGTACCTGATAATCTCTTTTACTGAGTCCGCTCCCTTGGGTAGCTTTGGTGTGCTTTTTGTATCATGGGAGTTTTATTAGGATGGAGCCTTACTTACAGCTTGGCAATCCACACTGCTTTATGAACGTTTCTGGCAGTTCTGGAAGCTCAGTTCACCATGTCCATGCCATGGCAACCCAAGTTCAATCCAGGTTCTCCCAATCACTTGCTGGCAGAAGGGCACCAGGCGGGGTGGTTCACGCCTATAATCCCAGCACTTTGAGAGGCTGAGGTGGGCAGACAGATACTTGAGCCCAGGAGTTTGAGACCAGCCTGGGCAACATGGCAAAACCCCATCGGTACAAAAAAAAAATACAAAAATTAGCCGGACTTGGTGTCCCATGCTTGTGGTCCCAGCTACTTGGGATGCTGAGGTGGGAGGATCACCTGAGCTTGGGGAGGTCAAGGCTACGGTTAGCCAAGATTGAGCCACTACACTCCAGCCTAGGCGACAGAGCAAGACCTTGTCTCAAAAAAAAAACAAAACAAACAAACAAACAAACAAAAAACAAGACACTGTCAGAAGGCTGTTGGGCAGCTTACTAAACCTCTGCACTGCCCTCAGTTCCTTCATCAGCAAAATGATGACAAAAATAAGACTTGCATCTAAGGCTGGCTGTGGTGAGCATTATACGTGATATATAGATGATCTCATAAAATAAAATGCTTAACATAACATAGTGCTTGCTACATAGACACTGGCCGTAAACATCTTTCAGGCTAAAATGATTGATCGTTTTCATTTTCCTTCATGATTTTTGGCACTTCCAGGGGCTACCTTTTCATGTTTGATATATGTACCTAAAATGGAAACTTTACTACCATAAATGGAAAACCAGAATCATGAGACATAAATAGAAGTGAAACAACAGCGCACACTAAAATAAACACATAAATTAACATTCGTAAATGTTCATCCATTATCCCCTAAAATCACTCACACACCTGAGTGGTGTACAGGTCATATTTTAGGAAATGCCACACTGCAAGAGAGAACTTTGGGCTTAGGCTGCTGCTTGTGGATTAAAGGAGCTGGCCTACTGACAAAAATGTAATGGGTGAGGTAGGATGATTGCTTGAGACCATACATAGTGTGAGTGCAGCTTGGGCAAAATAGTGAGATCTTATCTCCACACACATTTTTTTTTTTTTAAGACAGAGTTTCGCTCTTGTTGCCCAGGCTGGAGTGCAATGGCACGATCTCTGTTCACTGAAACCTCCACTTTCCAGGTTCAAGCAATTCTCCTGTCTCAGCCTCCCAAGTAACTGGGATTACAGGTGCCTGCCACCACGCCTGGCTAATTTTTTGTATTCTTAGTAGAGACAGGGTTTCACCATGTTGGCCAGGCTGGTTTTGAACTCCTGACCTCAGATGATCCACCCGCCTCAGCCTCCCAAAGTGTTGGGAGTTTAGTAGAAACCCCGTTTCTACTAAAAATACAAAAATTAGCCGGGCTTGGTGGCATGTGCCTATAGTCCCAGCTCTTGGGAAGCTGAGGCAGGAGAATTGCTTGAACCCAGAGGCAGAGGTTGCAGTGAGCTGAGATTGTGCCACTGCACTCCAGCCTGGGTGACAGAGCAAGACTCCATCTATAAATAAATAAATAAATAAATAAATAAATAGTATTATTATTATGTTTTAATAGAGACGCGGTGTTGCTATGTTGCCCAGGCTAGTCTTGAATGCCTAGTCTCAAGACAGCTTCCTGCCTCAGCCTCCAAAAGTATTGGGATTATAGGCATGAGCCACTGTGCCTGGCCAAGAATTTTTTTATAATTAGCTGGGCATGGTGGTACACATCTGTAGTCCTAGGCTACTCAGGAAGCTGAGGTGGGAGAACCACTCAAGCCCAGGTGTGTGAAGTTACAGTGAGCTATGATCACACCGTGTGCCCCAGCCTGGGCAACAGACTGAGACACTGTCTCAAAAAAAAAAAAAAAAAAAAATTTTAATGGGTACCTCCTATGTGCCAGATTCTGACCTAGTGCTGAGGATGCAGAAGTGAGCACAGACAGCGTCCCATGCATTTGGCCCTGCCCTCTGTGACAGAGGTGGGTGCCCCTCTGGTGGGTCACTTCATTTTCACAGGAGGCTATAAGGCTTGTAGTTAGCTCACTGATCAATAATATCTGTGACTGCCAACAACATGGCCGCGCATGACAGCAACACTTGCCAGGAAGTAACATTTCAAAATCACCACCGATAACCATTTACCAGCCTAACGTTTAGTGAAACAGTTAAAAGGATGAGGTATTTTGTATTGACGTGTATTGACACGGAAAGACATCCCGCATGCACCATGGCAAGCAAGTTGCAGAACAGAATGCAGAGTATATGCCTATTTGCATTGACATATGTAGACAGGGGATTCTTTTAAATAAGCTCTGTGCTAAGCCTTTATTTGCATTATTTCATGTAATTCTCATAATAATCCTATGAAGTGCTATTATTATCCCCATTTTACAGATGCAAAGACTGAGGCCCAAACCAGGTAAAATGATTTGTCTGAGGCCTCATAACAAACAAATGAACAGTGGAGTTGCGAAGTGAGTCCCGGTTTGCCAGCCTGCAGAGACTAGACTTAACCTCCATGTTTTTCAGCAGCCACACATGGGAAAATCTGGAAGGACACACACCAAATTTTTCATGATGGGCATATCCCAGAAGTGGGATTGGAGGAGGCTGCATTTGTTGTATTTCTTTATATGCCCCTGTACTCTTTGAGTTTTAAGTTTTATTTTATTTTTTTTAAATAATTAAATAGAGATGGGGTCTGCCTATGTTGCCCAGGCGGGTCTCAAACTCCTGGGCCTATGTGAGCCTCCCATCACGGCCCCCCAAAGTGCTAGGATTACAGGTGCAAGCCACTGTGCCTGGCCTGTTTGAGTGTTTTTAAAACAGCAAGGTGCTAATTTTGTAATTAGAAAACAAAAACAGCCGGGCGAGGTGGCTCATGCCTGTAATCCCAGCACTTTGGGAGGCTGAGGCAGGCGGATCACCTGAGGTCGGGAGTTCAAGATCAGCCTGACCAACATGGAGAAATCCCATCTCTACTAAAAACACAAAATTAGCCGGGCATGGTGGTCCATGCCTGTAATCCCAGCTACTCGGGAGGCTGAGGCGGCAGAATCACTTGAACCAGGGAGACGGAGATTGCAATGAGCCAAGATCGCACCACTGCACTCCATCCTGGGCAACAAGAGTAAAACTCTGTCTCAAAAAACAAAACAAAAAAAACACAAACAAAACTTAGCCAGACATGGTGGCACATGCCTGTAATCCCAGCTACTAGGGAGGCTGAGGCAGGAGAATCACTGGAACCTGGGAGGTGGAGGTTTACAGGCATGAGCCACCATGCCTGGCTAATTTTTTGTATTTTTAGTAGAGATGGGGATTCACCATGATGGCCAGGCTGGTTTCGAACTCCTGACCTCAGGTGATCCACCTGCTTTGGCCTCCCAAAGTGCTGGGATTACAGGTGTGAGCCACTGCGCCCTGCCATATTTATTTTTTAGAGACAGAATCTAGCTGTGTCACCCAGGCCATAGTGCAGTGGAGTGATCATAGCTCACTGCAGCCTCAAACCCCTAGCTCCAGATACTTTAAAATCAACACTGAGGTTAATTGTTAGAGGCCACATTACTGGATGGTACCTTGGTCCCACCTGCTCCTCACCACCTACCCCACCCCACCCCACTGAGAATTACTTTCACTGAATTGAGCTTGGCCTTGAAGCCATCAGCTCATGGGTGTGTGTATGGAGTTATAGGATGTAGTCTGTGTTTTATGTGTGGTCCCTGCCCTGCCTCTGAACACATCTGTACACATACATTTTCCTATGATATGTATGGTGTTTTGGCTTGTGTGTGTGTGTGTCTGTGTGTGGCTGTGTGAGAGATCCTCTTCTAAAGTAGATCCCATGGCCCCGCTCAGAGTCCAGCCTGCCTGAGTTCTCACACCCCTCACACTATATACAGGAAACAGGCTGATTTGCAAAGCCACACCACAAGTGTGAGGGAATGGGTGGTTCACTGGCCCGCCAAGGTGCTGAGTGGGCGTAATTTGGGTATGGACAGCCCTCCCTTTGGTGCATCATTTGCAGGGGGAGGGAGTGCCTCACCTCCCTTAAACACCTACTATGTGCTGGCCAGGTGTGGTGGCTCACGACTGTAATCCCAGCACTTTGGGAGGCCGAGGTGGGCGGATCACAAGTTCAGGAGATCGAAACCATCCTGGCCAATATGGTGAAACTCCATCTCTACTAAAAATGCAAAAATTAGCTGGGCATGTGGCTTGCCTTTTAATCCTAGCACTTGGGAGGCTGAAGCAGGAGAATCACTTGAACCCGGGAGGCATTTTTGTTTGAGATGGAGTTTCGCTCTGTTGCCCAGGCTGGAGTGCAATGACTCGATCTCTGCTCACTACAACCTGCACCTCCCGGATTCAAGCAATTCTGCCTCAGCCCCCTGAGTAGCTGGGATTACAGGCACCTGCCACCACGCCCGGCTAATTTGGCATTTTTAACGAAGACAGGGTTTCACCATGTTTGCCAGCCTGATCTCAAGCTCCTTGCCTTAAGTGATCTGCCCACCTCAGCCTCCCAAAGTGCTGGGATTACAAGTGTGAGCCACCGTGCCCAGCTTGATTATTGCCTCTTTACAGATAAGTAAACTGAAGTTCAGAGAGAGAGATGAAGCCACTTGCTGAAGGAAATGGTAGAGCGGAATTGTGACTGGGTCGGCCTGTCTCTGAAATGCATGTTCTCTGCCGCACACCACACCTGTGGGCTCTCTTGCCTTTGGTCTTGCTCTGAGGTCTCTGCCCTCGTGGTACCCAAGGAACAGAAGCCAGGGATAGTGACCTTGGCTTCATGTCCTAGGCACTCTCGAAAATGGGTCTTTCTCCTTCTCAGAACTGTCTTGACTCTTGCAGAAAGCTTTCCAGATCTTAAGAGACACCTTCTCCCCTCCTCTGAACCAACCCTCAGCCTGTTCTTGGCCCCTGTCCACTTGGCTCTTCTCTCTTTGAGAAAAGCCTCTGTTCCTGGGGCCCAAGAGCAAGGGACCCTGTCTGATTCATCTGTCAGCACAGGACTGGGTGGAAGGAACTGCTCATGCCTATCCAGGGTGAATGACCCTCCCTGAAGTGCGGGGAGAGCCGCCATGTTCCCTAGCCCCCACAAGAGGCTACAGGACTTAGAGCTGTAGACAGGAGAAAGGCTGGGACATGCTGACTAGGCGGAAAGTGTGTGTCAAGAAAAACTCCAACGAAGCAGGGGAAACCTGGAAATCCGGCTGAGTGGGGACTCCCCAAAAAAATTAAGGCTCAGAGTTAAAAAGTGAGGAGGTGAGCAGGTAGCAACGATGCCTCCCCAGTCTCTCTCCACCTCCCTGGGGTTTGAAGCAGGAATCAGCAAAACCAACTGGCCCTACACAGGCAGGGCTGAAGTGGGAGGGAGCCAGGAGCGAGAGGAGGACATCCTGCTGTGACGCTTGGCAGGGGCAGGAATTGTGACTTTCCAGATGGGAGTTCAGCGCTTCCTCACCCAGGACCTGCACCCCTGTCTGGGATAAAAATAGTACTTCCTCTTCCTTTCTCCCATCATTCTCTTTCACTTCCAACTTCCCAGACTCAGATCAGATATGTCCATCCACCCTGGAGCTCCATCCCAGATGATGGACACCCCCACATATATCAGTCCACGCCCATCAGGAGATTCTTCCCTCAATTGCTAAGGCTAAAATCACTCCTCGCATGTCCATCTGGAAGCCCTGGGTGATCTCTCTCTCTCTCTCCTTCTCTCTCTCTCTCTTTCTCAGGAGATTCTTGTCACTGGGGTCTGCCCCAGAAACCAGAAGGATTCCTGGGTCCTCTGAGTCCAGCCTGTCCATCACCCTGCTCCAGGCGGGGTGGTCACAGCCTTAGTCATCACTTTCTCCTGAGGCCCAGCCCTGCCACTGCCTTGCTGAGAAACCATGGGCAGTGAGTGCCTTGTTCTCTCTGGGCCTCAGGAGCCTCATCCTCATGGCATGAGGGACTGGACTTGGTGGTTTCTGGAAGCCTTTTTAACACCTGACTGTCCATGTGCCTGGTCTCCAGGAAACATGCTCCCAGTGAGGTGGGGCCGCTGGTGGACAGCACGACAGAGGCAAGCGCCACCAGCTTCGCAGGAAAGAGGCAACCCAGCTACACTGCCTGCCTCCCACCTGACCTTGAGCGAGGATCTTCTCTCCCCAGCCACAAAGGGCTGCTGCATCCCTAGGGAGCCTGGGCCCGCACAGCCGCAGTCTGCTATCAGGCCTCTCACCCCGGCGCCTGCGCCCCCAATACCAGCGCTCCTTACCTGCCCAGCCCGGGAGCCCTCTGGCCCCATTCACATGGTCCTCCTGGCCTAACCTGGCTGCGTGGACAGTCTCAGCTCCCTTCGCCGTCGTAGCCACCACCTGTCTCCCCGCGCCCACGTCCCACCCTGACTTCCTGCCTCCTCCGGAGGGCTCCGCAGCCAACCGGGCCCCAGCAGCCCAACCACAACCCTCTAGCACCCCAAGCTTCCTGCCACCATAGACCCCCGCCTCTCAGCCCCTGGGGGTCCCCTACATCTCCAGGCCAGGTCCTACTTCCCCTACTGTCCCAGGGTGACACTGGGAGGTTTAAAGTTGAGGGGAGGATGTCTGATAGACCCTTCCTTCTGCCCCCCAGGGTGCACCTGGGCAAGAGATTCAAGGGCAGCCTTTGGGCCCAGTGAGCAGGGGGCAAGCAGACACACACTCAGCTTACGGTGAGAGGCAAACAGCACCGCAGCACCACCGTTAACAGCTGAGAGACCCTTTTGTTTCTGTCTGGCAGCAAAGGTAGCATCATTCAGAGTCAGAGGAGAGGACAATATCCCTGTTAAATAGCTAGTGAGCAGACCAGGCATGTTACAGTCAGGTCAGGCCAAGAGAACGATTCCCATGTCATCTCAGAGCATGGAACAGTAGCTTTATTATAGTCAAGGGGATGTGAATGGTAGGCTACCATCCCTCTTACAGACAGAATGCTGGAAAACAGCCTGTTTCAGGAGGCAGACAGGACAACCTCGTGTCTTCAAGAGGGCATAGTAACGGCCCCTGCTGTCGTCAGAGGCCAGGACAACATCCACTAATCATGATTGGAGAGTAGGGCAACACTTCGAATTCAGGTAGAGGCAAGGCCACAGCCCCTGGCAGAGGTGGAGGGCTTGGCACTATCTCCTGCAACAGGTGGAAGACAGAGCAAACAGGGCCGCTCAGGCCCCCAGGTGCAGGCCACAGACTGTCAGGACTTTTTGTTATAAGCAGGAGGCAAGAAGATTGTCACGAGCAGCAGGCAGGCAAAGAATTTCCATTTCCCCTGGGGCCAGGCTGAGGGGGTGCCCATCATTAGCTGAGGGCCAGGTCACCAGTGATATGAGGAACTCCAGGTGGCCTCATCAGGTCCAAGAACCCAGCCTTGACCCCACCAGGAGGAAAGTGCACATGCGTCACTGCCTGAGTGAGCTGGTAGGGGGAGGGGAACCCACAGAGCATTGTTGGGGCTTGTGAGGTGGAAGCAATGCTGTGTGCACCTCAGCTGCGGAGAGAAGGGGAGGGGGGGGCAGGAAATGGGTGGGGGGAAGAGGAAGCCTGAGTTGGAAAGTCAGACAAAGAGGGTAACACAGAAACAAAGGCTGAGAGAGACAAAGTGAAAAACCTTCACAGTGACACAGAGCCTAGAGTTGGAGCTCCAAGCCTGGTGCTGGGCCCAGACTCCCTTGCAATGTAAGCCTGAACACTTCACAGTCCATCTCCCGGTCTCAGCACAGAATAGAAAGACTGCCGCGCTGGGAGTGAGTAATAGTTCATATTCACTGAGCGCTCACTGTGCACTATTTCCCGTAAGGCACATCTGCTGCCTGTGGAGTGAGAATCAGCATCTCCATTGTGGAGGTGAGGAAACAGACTCAGGGGTTAAGGGAGCTCCTCAGGGTCGAATAGAAATAAACAGTGGCTCAGGCCTGTAATCCTAGCACTTTGGGAGCCCCAGGCTGGTGGATCGCTTGAGGTCAGGAGTTTGAGACCAGCCTGGCCAACATGCTGAAACCCTGTCTCTATTAAAAATACAAAAATTCGCCAGGCATGGTGGCGGGTGCCTATAATCCCAGCTACTCGGGAAGCTGAGGCAGGAGAATCGCTTGAAATCGGAAGGTGGAGGTTGCAGTGAGCCAAGATCGCGCCACTGCACTCCAGCTTGGGCGAAAGTGAAATTCCATCTCAAAAAAGAAAAGAAAAGAAAGGAAATTAGCCAGGTGGGGTGGCAGCTGCCTGTGATCCCAGCTACTTGGGAGGCTGAGGCAGGAGAATCGCTTGATCCCAGGAGGCGGAGGTTGCAATGAGCTGAGATTGTGCTGAGTGAGACTCCACCTCAAAAAAAAAAAAAAAAAAAGAAGCAGAAGAAATAACAACAACAAAAAGAAATAAACGGGGTAGCTGGCTTTGAACCCATGTCTCTCAGATTCTGCATTCTTCAGGAGCCCAATTTACCTAAGTCACCTTCCATGGGCCTGCAGTGAACTAGGGTGGTCCCAGTGACGGGCGACATTCAGATAGCGGCCTTGGGCCTGAATAAATGACTGCAAGAGACCTTGATGGGAACCAGAGAGGGCGTTTATTGAGGAGTTTGAGGGTGTGAGCTCCTCCTCCTCCCCCTCCCAGCTGGGGCAGCAGAGGAAACCGGATGCTGGGGTTTTGCACTCTTGGAATTCAGCTCTCAGAAACCTGAATGTTCCTCCTCCCCCGCCAGGAGCTAGTGCCTCTGGGGCACCCCTCCCTTTCCTCTTCCCAGGCAGGCAGGGGAAGCGGCATTGGGAGAGGGGGCGGGGAGTCAGGGGGGCACAGGTGTTCCTCAGCAGAGGGTGAAGCGCCGGGCGCTGATGTTCATGCGCGTGAGGCCCAGGTGCCGCAGCAGCGGGGCCAGGGCCAGGCCGGTCCCGGGCTCCAGCTCCACCTCCAGCTCGGCCTCATCCAGCAGCTCCTGGTGCAGGTGACAGGCTTGGTCCATCTTCAGTCGGTGCAGCTGGGCCCGCAGCCGCAGCAGCTGCCCTGCCAGCTGCCGGTCCTGCGCCTGCATCTCCCGCTGCGGCCGAGAGGGGGCGTGAGCCTGCCGGACAGGCCCTCGGCCGCGCGCCGTTTCTCCCTTCCTGGCAACGCTGGGCCTTTGCACTGGCTGTGTCCTCCCCAGCCCCCTCTCACCTCGGCTTGATCTCTCCCTATCTCCCAATCTGGCTTCACCTGGTTGTTCTCGAACCCAGCTAAGGAGTCATTATTAAGCAAATCCAACTGCCTGGGCCCCATCCCAGATCAAATAAGCGGAATCTCTGCGTTGGAGCCTGGGTATCTTTATATTTGCTCGTGTTGAGTTGGGAGCCACCTACTGAAACTTCACCTCTTCAGAATCTGCCTGCAGCATGGCCAGTGCCTCCTTTTGCACTTCGCTGTATCTTTAGGCCATAGAAAGTCCCAGAGTAGGGGAGGCTGTGTATTTCCCTATTTATAATGGTGCCCCACACTCCCCAACGCCAGTGCTCTGTCCCCTAAGCAACAGGAGCACAAGATCAGTAGATTGGATGGAATCCTTCTTCAGCAAGGCTCCCTGAATACAACACTGGACAAGTCCATTCCCAGCTCCTTAGCCCAGGACACTGGAGTGGGCAGTTGCTGGAGGCAGGGTCCATTCTCATCCCTTCCCCATGCCTGCGGTCTTGGACTCTAAGGAGGATCAGCCTGAAGGCCCTGTGCAAAGCTGCCCACCCCACCAGACTCACCAGCTCCCGTCGGAGCCACTCAAGGGCGGAGTCCATTGAGTCGAAACCACAGATGACCCCAGGTCCCCCTGGTCCGGGTTTGGCTTGGGCCCTGCGCCAGGCCTGGCTCTGGACCTGGGCTGTCCACTCCAGATATGAGGGCCGCCGAGTCTGCAGCTGCAGCTTGGCTGTCAGTGCCTTCACAGAGTCCAGGCTCTCCCCCTCCTCATCCTCCTCGTCCTCTTCACCCACTGCCTGGAATTTCAGTAGCCCCAGGGACATGGCAGGTTTGAGGTGAGTGACAGGGCAGGGCTGCAGCTCTGGGATTAGGGAAAGGCTGGCAATATTGCCCAGGGAGAGGTGGCAGAAGTTGAGGGTGAGAAGAGCGTGCCAGGGAGTGTGTGGTGGTCAATGTTCAAGGTGGGCTGAGGGGCTGAGTGTGCCAGGAGGAGTGAGCAGATGGGTGTGTGAGGCCAAGTATGCAAGGGCTGGAATTTTCCTGGACTGCTAACTTGGGAGCCACGTGATGCCCATCTGGGTGGGAGCTGGAGGAACCCTGCTCCTCTGGCCCTTTGGATGAATTTTATTGTCTTTGCCCAGAAGGAGACACCCAGTTCCCAGAAAGGAAGTTGCTCCAGGATGAGAAAAGCATCGTTCATACCAGAGTCTTGGCCCTCCTCCCAAGACTCACGTTAAGGGAGCTGAGATCTGGGAGGAGGCTGCCTAGCCACTCCTTGTCCTTACTCGTGACACCAGCCCTTCAGGAAAGGACTAGCCTCCAGGGCCCTGGCCTGGGAGTCAGGAGACCTGAGTTCTAGTGCTGGCTCTGCAGAACCTTGGGCAAGTCACTGACCTTCTCAGAGCTCTGTTGGGACAGATGAAGGATTTCAAGCTAATACTCTAAGGAACCCTCAAGGGCTGCCTGCAGGAGAAGGGCGGAGCTGTGGATGGGCTCCTTGCCTTCCATCTCC
Organism: Pongo abelii; assembly: GCF_028885655.2. Classification (NCBI taxonomy): domain Eukaryota; kingdom Metazoa; phylum Chordata; class Mammalia; order Primates; family Hominidae; genus Pongo; species Pongo abelii. Next base: position 201,326,185 of record NC_071985.2, read on the forward strand.
TTCCCCTCCCAGGGCTTCAACCAGAGCAGTTCCCTTTTTTAAACTTTGTTTTGAAACATAACATACACACAGAAGGACAGGTGCAGTGGCTCACACCTGTAATCCCTGCACTTTGGGAAGCCGAGGTGGGCAGATCACGAAGTCAGGAGATTGAGACCATCCTGGCTAACACGGTGAAACCCCGTCTCTACTAAAAATACAAAAAATTAGCCAAGTGTGGTAGCATGCATCTGTAGTCCCAAATACTTGGGAGGCTGAGGCAAGAGAATCGCTTGAACCCGGGAGGCAGAGGTTGCAGTGAGCTGAGATCGAGCCATTGCATTCCAGCCTAGGTGACAGAGCAAGACTTTTGTCAAAAGAAAGAAAGAAGGAAAGAGAGAGAGAGAGAAAGAAGGGAGGGAGGGAAGAAGGAAGGAAGGAAGGAGAGAAAGAAAGGAAGGAAGGAAAGAAGGAAGGAAGGAAGGGGAAAGAAGCATAACATACACACAGAAAAACTGTACATATCATAAATGCATGGAAACAGGGTGGCTCATGCCTGTAATCCCAACATTTTGGGAGGCTGAGGTGGGCAGATCACCTGAGGTCAGGAGTTTAAGACCAGCCTGGCCAACACGGTGAAACCCTATCTCTACTAAAAATACAAAATGAGCTGGGCGTGGTGGTGCATGCCTGTAATCCCAGCTACCCAGGAGGATGAGGCAGGAGAATCACTGGAGCCCGGAGGCGGAGGTTGCAGTGAGCCAAGATCACACCACTGCACTCTAGCCTGGGCAAAAAGAGAGAAACTCCATCTCAAAAAATAAGTAAATAAATAAATAAATAAATGTATGGCTCGATGAATTCTCCCAAACTGAACACATCCATGTAACCAGCACCCAGATCAAGCAACAGAATATTACCAGCACCCAGGAACGGCTGTTAGCCTCCTGTGTGCTCTTGGCCTGTCACTAATCTCCTAAGGGTAACATCACCCTCATTCTAACAGCATAGTTTTCTCTGTTTGTATACCTTCTAGTGGTTCACAAACTTTAGCATGCATCAGAATCACCTAGAAAGCTTGCTAAAATTGCTAGGCCCCACCACCCAGTGTTTCAGATTCAGTATGTATGGGGTGAGGCCTGGTAAACTGCATTTCTACCAAATTCCTATCCCAGCTGCTGCTGGTCTGGAATTTTACAATTTGTACGTTTTTTTTGAGATAGGGTCTTGCTTTGTTGCCAGGCTGGAGTGCAGTGGTGGGATTACAGCTCACTGCAACCTTGAACTCTTGGACTCAGGTGATTCTCTTGCTTGACCTCCTCAGTAGCTGGGACTTACAGGGTCAAGACCCCACACCCAGCTAATTTTTTTTTTTTAATTTTTGATAGAGATGAGGTCTTCCTCTGTTGCTCATAATGGTTTTGAACTCGGCCAGGCGCGGTGGTTCACGCCTATAATCCCAGCACTTTGGGAGGCCGAGGTGGGTGGATCACAAGGTCAGGAGATCAAGACCATCCTGGCTAACATGGTGAAACCCCATCTGTACTAAAAAATACAAAAAAATTAGCCGGGCATGGTGGCAGGCACCTGTAGTCCCAGCTACTTGGGAGGCTGAGGCAGGAGAATGGCGTGAACCCGGGAGGTGGAGCTTGCAGTGAGCCGAGATCCTGCCACTGCACTCCAGCCTGGGCAACAGAGTGAGACTCCGTCTCAAAAAAAATAAATAGCAGGATTGAAAGTCAGAGGATGAGAAAGAAAAAAAAAATTAGGGCATGGTGGCACATGCCTGTGCCCAACTACCTGGGAGACTGAGATGGAAGGATTGCTTGAGCCCAGAAGGGCAAAGCTGCTTCAGTGAGCCCTGATCACATCACTACACTCCAGGCCTGGGTGACAGATGCTGACCTGTCTCAAAATAAAAAATTTAACAAAAGGCTTCTGTGCCTATGAAGTACCATTGTTTTATTCCTTTATTCTTTTTTTCTTTTCTTCTCTTTTTTTTTTTTTTTTTTTTTTTGAGAGAAGTCTCACTCTTATCCCCCAGGTTTGAGTGCAATGACTCAATCTGGGCTCATTGCAACCTCCACCTCCCGGGTTCAAAAGATTCTCCTGCCTCTGCCTCCCAAGTAGCTGGGATTAAGTTGCCTGCCACCACTAATTTTTGTATATTTTAGTAGAGACGGGGTTTCACCATGTTGGCCAGGCTGGTTTCGAACTCCTGACCTCAAGTGATCCACCCACCTCAGCCTCCCAAAGTGCTGGGATTACAGGCGTGAGCCACTGCGCCCGGCCTATTCTTTTATTTTTTTATTTATGTTTTTATTTTTTTGAGACGGAGTCTCGCTTTGTCACCCAGGCTGGATTACAGTGGTACAATCTCGGCTTACTGCAAGCTCCACCTCCTGGGTTCACGCCATTCTTCTGCCTCTGCCTCCCAAGTAGCTGGGACTACAGGCACCTGCCACCATGCCCTGCTAATTTTTTTGTATTTTTATTAGAGACAGAGTTTCACCATGTCAGCCAGGATGGTCTCGATCTCCTGACCTCGTGATCTGCTCGTCTCGGCCTCCCAAAGTGCTGGGATTACAGGTGTGAGCCACCGTGCCCGGCGTCTTTTTTTTTTTTTTTTTTTTTTTTAATGAGACGGGGTCTCACTCTGTCACCCAGGCTGGAGTGCAGTGGCACAATCTCAGCTCACTGCAACCCCCACCTCCCAGGCTCAAGTGATCCTCCCACCTCAGCCTCCCAAGCAGCTGGGACCACAGGCCCATGCCACGCCTGGCTAATTTTTTGTGTTTTTGGTAGAGTCGGGGTTTCACCATGTTGCCCAGGCTGGTCTCAAACTCCTGGGCTCAAGTGATCCTACTGCTTTGGTCTCCCAAAGTGCTAGGATTATGGCCACGAGCCACCGCTCCCCTCCCTATTCCTCTATTCTTTTTCTTTTCTTTTCTTTTCTTTTTTTTTTTTTGATACAAGTCTTACTCTGTTGCCCAAGCTGGAATGCAGTGGCGTGATCTCAGCTCACTGCAACGTCCACCTCCTGGGTTCCAGCAATTCTCCTGCCTCAGCCTCCCAAGTAGCTAGGACTACAGGTGTGAGCCACCATGCCCGACTAATTTTTGTATTTTTAGTAGAGACAGGGTTTCACCATGTTGGCCAGGCTGGTCTTGAACTCCTGATCTCAAGTGATCCGCCTGCCTTGGCCTCCCAAAGTGCTGGGATTACAGGCATGAGCCAATTCGCTTGGCTTTTTTTTTTTTTTGAGACAGAGTCTTGCTCTGTTGCCCAGGCTAGAGTGCAGTGATGTGATCTCAGCTCACTGCAGCCTCTGTTTCTCGGGTTCAAGGGACTCTCCTGCCTCAGCCTCCCGAATAGCTGGGACTACAAGCACACACCACCTTGCCTGGCTAATTTTTGTATTTTTAGTAGAGACCAGGTTTAGCCATGTTGGCCAGGCTGTTCTTGAACCTCTGGCCTCAAGGTATCCACCTACCTCAGCCTCCCAAAATGTTGGGATTACAGGTGTGAGCCACTGCACCCAGCCCTATTCCTTTATTCTCAATTAAAAGGAAAGAAAGAAAGAAAGAAAGAGAAAATAAATAAATAAATAAAATAAACTGGGCATGGTGGCTCATGCCTGTAATCCCAGCACTTTGGGAGGCCATGAGGCAGGAGCATTGCTTGAGGCTTGGAGGTGAAGACCAGCCTGGGCAAAACAGGGAGACCTCCATCTCCACAAAAATATTTACAAAAGAAAAAGAAGATGGATGGATGAATAGATGGGTCCTGTGGTAAACTGGCTCAGCTCTCTTCCTGCAATTTTACCAGCTTAATTGTGTCTCTCGCCAGACTGAAAACCCTGTGAACAGAACCTTCCCCAGTCATCCGTGGGCCCCAGCACCAAACACAGGGCCCAGCTAGCTCACTGTACGGGCAATACACACTTGCTGAAACGATGGCGGATAGCGGATGGGGTTCTTGAGGTCTGGACTCAGCCAGAAGTGGGCTGCACAGAGGGCGCCCTCAGGCAGGGACTTCCAGCTGCGAGGTCGGTGAGGGGCACCAGCTACACAGCTGCAGCATTTAAGGTGGGCCAAAGGATTTCCCCAACCCAAGTTTCTTATGTATGGGAGGAAGTAGGCAGTTCCCAGTTTCACACCCACTTTTCAGCTCTTCCACCACGGTACGGTGGAAGAGATAGTTATCCTTCCTTCCTTCCTTCCTTCCTTCCTCCCTCCCTCCCTCCCTCCCTCCCTTCCTTCCTTCCTTCCTTCCTTCCCTCCTTCCCTCCTTCCCTCCTTCCCTCCCTCCCTCCCTCCCTCCTTCCTTCCCTCCCTCCCTCCCTCCTTCCTTCCTTTCTTCTTTCCGTTCTCTTTTTTGACGGAGTTTTGCTCTTGTTGCCCAGGCTGGAGTGCAATGGCGCTATCTCGTCTCACTGCAACCTCGGTCTCCTGGGTTCAAGCGATTCTCCTGCCTCAGCCTCCCAGTAGCTGGGATTACAGGCGCGTGCCACCATGCCCAGTTATTTTTGTATTTTTGGTAGAGACGGGGTTTCATTATGTTGGCCACGATGGTCTCGATCTCCTGACCTCGTGATCGGCCTGCCTCAGCCTCCCAAAGTGCTGGGATTACAGGTGTGAGCCACCACGCCTGGCCAATTTTTTGTATTTTTAGTAGAAATGGGGTTTCGCCATGTTAGCCAGGGTGGTCTCGAACTCCTGACCTCAGGTGATCCGCCCGGCCTGGGTCTCCCAAAGTGTTGGGATTACAGGCCTGAGCCACTGCGCCCGGCCTTTGTTTCTTTTTAAAGTTAGCAGTAGTGCTAGCACCTCAGGGCTTGAAAAAACAAAAATACAAAAATATTGAGTGTCTCCTGCAGCCCAGGCACAGGGTTAAGGACTTTAGGCAAGATTATTCTCCCCATTTCACAGACAATGACATGGAGATTTGCTTATAACAGTCTCTGGCCAGGGACCTCGCTAAGAGATATTGGCAATATGAGGGGAAATTCCTGTGAAACTGTGATCGTCTCCTCTGAGGGGCCTCCTTAACAGCTGTCCAGACAGCGTCGCCAGCTGCCCAGGCAGTTCCTATCCCTTTCGGAGCTCCAGCCTGCCCCTCCTGACGCTCTCAGAGTCTGGCCTTCTGCTGGGTCCCGGGTCTCTCACTGGCAGAATGGAGTTCTCGGAGCTGATCCATATGGGCTGGGCCCAAGCAGAGTTTCTACGGGGCCCGGAGGCGCCCCCGCTTCGCCGCACGCTGTGAGTCACCGTCCACCACCTGCTGCTGTCGCCAGGGCCCGCGTCCTCTCCGGACCTGTGGCTGCTGCTGTTGCGTAGCGTCGACTCCTTCGAGAAGCAGTGAGACGTGGCGGGGTGGGGGGGGTCTCCGGAGTTGGGGAGCGCGCGGCTTGGCGGAGTAGGGGGCACGGCCAGCGCAGTCGGAGCTGGAGCCCTCCTGCGTAACGCCCAATCCGGGAAACTCGTTGCCCCTCTCCTGGGAAAGGACCGTCCCTCCCCAGGGTTGCGAGTGACTCGGGCACCATCACCCTGTGCTGTAAGGACCTGCGAGTGCTGCAGCTGGAAATAGAGGGCGCGGAAGCGACGCTGGGCATCGCCCACTCCATCGAGGTGTGCCGAGGGCGCGCCCGAGCCCTTTAAGCTCTCCCTGTCTCGCGTAGAGGGGAATAAAAAGGTGCTTCTGTTCAAAGAGGCTCCGCAGCCGCAGCTAAATGGCAGGGGGATGCAGGGTGGTCCGGGGTACTTGGAGAGGCCGAAGCTGAAGCTACAGGGCTGAGGGGCTGGAAAGGGGGCGGGCGAGACAATTCCGACCCTCCCCAGAGCCCGTGACTTCCTTCTCCGGACGCTGTCCTCCCTGGAATCAGTCATCACCTCCTTCCCTTTATTCTACCTTCCCAAGGGCCTGAGATTGGGCGACTCCTGGCACTTCCGCCCGGACGCTACTACAAGAGAGTAGCTCGCGAAGTGGGCGCGGTCGTGGGGGTCCGGGGAGGTGGAAGCGCAGGGCCTGGAAGAGGCGCGGGGACAGGGCACTCCCTGGGTGCCCTAGACCTGGCCTCTCTCCTCTCTGCGCCGCAGACAACGCGTGGCGGCTGAGCGAGGTGAACGATGAGTTTAGCTTGTGCCCCAGATACCCCCGTGCGGTGATCGTGCCACACGTGGTGGACGATGATGCCCTGGCGCGCAGCGCCCGCTTCCGTCAGGGAGGTCGCTCCCAGGTGCTCAGCTACCATCCGGCTCCCAGCGGCACCGTGAGCGCGCCCTCCCCACGCTCCGCCCCTAGGCGGCTGCGTCCTTTCTGGGCCTTTTCTTTTTGGCCCGGCCAATGCGCGGCCTAGCCGCTGCCCCCAGCTCCTCCCCCATTCTGGTCCCGCCCCTCTCCCGCCTTTTCGCTGGGGAGGGTAGCACCTTTCTCTGGCCCCGCCCCTGACGGTTCGGGGCCCCGCGAAGCTTAGTCCCTTCTTTGTCAAGCCAGGACCCGCCCACGGTCTATTCATAGGGTCCCAAACCACTTTGGCCACAACACCCCCAGACTGGTCCGAAGCCTCGTGAGTTCGCCTTGGTCGCTGCACTCCAGCCTATCGGTGTGCAGATCTGGCCTAGAGACCCCCTAAGGCTGGGGTGGGTCACTTCCAGAACTGAGTCCAGTCCGCAGGTTCTGCTACGCTCCAGCCAGCCCCTGACTGGTCCCCAGAAGCGGCGCTGCGAGAAGGACCAGGAGCTGCTGCGAATTGTGCTAGCGAGGACTCGTCCTTGGGCGCGGGGCTTCATCATGGACACGCTCCTGGCCCAGGCCGCGAAACAGGCCCGCGTGACTGGCGGAGGCACGCAGGCAAAGGCCGCTTACCCTGGCTGGAAACGGTTGCACTGGTCCCTGGAGAGGTAAGGGGTCTCCCACCCTCTCCCAGGACCTCTCCTGCGGGGTTCTGTGAATGTACATGTGTGTGAGTATGTGTTGGGGTGGGGCGGTCCTCCAGGAACCTTGAAGACTCAAGACTTTCCTGGTGTCATCCCTCCACGTGGGCAACCCCACTTGCACACCACCACTGAGAGAGCTCCTTACTCTCTAGGCACCCCAACTTTGCCTGGGAAGAAAAAGCACCTCTTTACATTAAACTGAAATTTGTCTTCCCAGAACAACCTCCCTGCACACATGCACCCCCTCCCTGAGGGCTGCACCTGCACAGATGTGATCTGTTCCCTGTCTCCAGGTGATGGCAGTGCCAAGAAGAGGTCCTGAGGGAGTTTTGTGTTTTGAGGAGAGTAGACTGCTTCCCTATCCGAAATACAAAGCTCTGTTTATTCATTTATTTACCCAGCACTGAGCACAGGGGCTGCCACAGTGGCCAGCTCACACATGGCACAGATCAGCAGAGAATGGGCAATCAGGCTCCCCTGAGATGAGCAGCAGCGCAGAGGAGGTGCCCCTCTCTTACTACGCCAACTTCAGGTAATCAGAGGTTTCCCTGAGAATAAGATGCTTTAGCTGAGACCCAAAAATGGAGGAGGAGTGAGCCAGAAGAAGAAAGAAAGACCCTGCATGTGGAGGGAATTGCAGGTGTCCAGGTGCAGAGACAGCCTGGTCATTTGTCCTGTTTGGGGAACTGCCAAGTACAGTAGTCCCCCCTTATCCTCAGGAAGTATGTTCCAAGATCCCCAGTGAATGCCTGAAGCCTCAGATAGTACCAAACCCTACAGATGGTATGTTTTTCCATACCTATGATAAAGTTTAATTTATTTTATTATTTTTATTTATTTTAATTTATTTTTTTGAGACAGAGTCTTGCTCTGTCACCCAAGCTGGAGTGCAGTGGCGCAATCTTGGCTCACTGCAACCTCTTCCTCCCAGGTTCAAGTGATTCTCCTGCCTCAGCCTCCCAAATAGCCGGGATTACAGGCACCTGCCACCACTCCCAGCTAATTTTTTTTTTTTGCATTTTATCTTATTTTATTTTATCATAATAATTATTTTTTAAGATGGAGTCTCGCTTTGTTACCCAGGCTGGAGTGCAGTAGCACGATCTTGGCTCTGTGCAACCTCCATTTCCTGGGTTCAAGTGACTCTCCCATCTCAGCCTCCCAAGTAGCTGGGACTACATGCATGTGCCACCACGCCCGGCTAATTTTCTTTTTTGTATTTTATTTTATTTTACTATTTTTTGAGACAGAGTCTCACTCTGTCGCCCAGGCTGGAGTGCGATGGTGCGATCTCAGCTCCCTGCAACCTCTGCCTCCCAGATGCAAGCAATTCTCATACGTCAGCCTCCCAAGTAGCTGGGACTACAGGAGCCTGCCACCGTGCCCAGCTAATTTTTTTTTTTTGTATTTTATTTTATTATTATTATTTTTGAGATAGAATCTCTCTTTGTTGCCCAGTCTGGAGTGCAGTGGTGTGATCTTGGCTCACTGCAACCTCCATTCCCTGAGTTCAAGTGATTCTCTCGCCTCAGCCTCCTGAGTAGCTGGGACTACAGGCGCATGCCACCAGGCCCGGCTAATTTTTGTATTTTTAGTAGAGATGGGGTTTTGCCATGTTGGCCAGGCTGGTCTGGAACTCCTGACCTCAAGTGGTCCGCCCATCTCAGCCTCCCAAAGTGTTGGGATTACAGGCATGAGCCACCACGCCAGGCCTTTTTTTTGTATTTTAGCAGAGATGGGGTTTCATCATGTCGCTCTGGGTGGTCTTGAACTCCTGAGCTCGGGCAATCCACCTGCTTCAGCCTCCTAAAGTACTAGGATTACAGGCGTGAGCCACTGTATCCAGCCAAGTTGCCAAGTTTAATTTATATAGTAAGCACAACAATAACTAATAATAAAGTAGAACAATTACAACAATATGCTATAATAAAAGTTGTATAGGTCAGGTGCTGAGGTAAAAGATAGGTATTTTTGGAGACTTAGAAGATTGTGGCTGGGCACGGTGACTTATGCCTGTAATCCCAGCACTTTGGCAGGCCGAGGAGGGTGGATTGCTTGAGCCCAAGAGTTTGAGACCAGCCTGGGCAACATAGGGAGACCCTGTCTCTGTACAAAATACAAAAATTGGCTGGGTGTGGTGGCTCATGCCTGTAATCCCAGCATTTTGGGAGGCTGAGGTGGGAAGATCACCTGAGGTCAGGAGTTCGAGACCAGCCTGGCTAACATGGTGAAACCCCGCTTCTACTAAAAATACAAAAAAATTAGCCAGGTCTGGTGGCGCGGGCCTGTAATCCCAGCTATTTGGGAGGCTGAGGCAGGAGAATCACTTGAAACTGGGAGGTGAAGGTTTCAGTGAGCCGAGATCACGCCACTACACTCCAGCCTGGGCAACAAGAGCGAAACTCCAAAAAAAAAAAGGTTGTATGAGGCCGGGCATGGCGGCTAACGCCTGTAATCCCAGCGCTTTGGGAGGCCGAGGTAGGTGGGTCACGAGGTCAGGAGATCGAGACCATCCTGGCTAACACGGTGAAACCCTGTCTCTACTAAAAATACAAAAAAAATTAGCCAGGCGTGGTGACGGGCTCCTGTAGTCCCAGCTACTCAGGAGGCTGAGGCAGGAGAATCACTTGAACCCAGGAGGTGGAGGTTGCAGTGAGCTGAGATCGTGCCACTGCACTCCAGCCTGGGTGACCTAGAGGGAGACTCAATCTAAAAAAAATAAAAAGTTGTATGAATGTGATCTCTTTCTTAAAATATCTTATTGTACTATACTCACCCTTCTTGTGATGATGTGAGATGCTTAAATGCCCATGTGATGAGATGTGGTGAATGACATAGGCCTTGTAATACAGCCTTAGGCTCCTACTGACCTTGAACACAAGCCCACTGCAGTACTGCCACGGTCACTCTGATAACCAAGACAGCTACTAAGTGACTAATGGGCAGACACTGTGTGCAGCATGGATATGCTGAACAAAGGGATGACTCCCATCCAGTGAGACAGAGCAGGGTGACTCAAGATTTCATCACAACATTCAGAAGGGCTTACAATTTAAAACTTATGAATTGTTTATTTCTGGAATTTTCCATTTAATATTTTCAGGCCACAGTTGATCATGGGTAACTGAAACCTCAGAAAGTGAAACCATGGATGGGGTCAACTAATGTCCTTGGTATGGTGGGAGTGTCGAGTATGAAATGGGAGGACAGATGAGGCTACAGATAAGCTTAGACTTTATCCTCAAGGCAGTGGGCAGCCACTGAAGGCTTTTAAACAGAGCTGAGAAGTCGCTGTTAGATTTTCTGGCAGGAGGTCACCGGTAACCTTGAACAGAGCAGTTTCTGGGAGGTAGGAGCAGATGCAGAATTCCAAGAGAACTGTGTTTTTCTTGTCAGACCGGGGCTCCCCAGGGAGTGCTATGTTGCTCCCATCAGACTGGTGTACATCAAGGGTGTTGTGATACTTCCATCAAATTGGTGGTTTCCCAGGACATTGTGTGTTTCCCCAGAGGGCTATGTGACCCCTCCCCAGGTGCTTTCTCAAAGGGTCTTGAGTCTCTCCCATCAGATTGAGGAATCCTCAAAGCTAAGAAACCATTTTAGGCCGGGCGCGGTGGCTCACGCCTGTAATCCCAGCACTTTGGGAGGCCGAGGTGGGCGGATCACGAGGTCAGGAGTTCGAGACCATTCTGGCCAACATGGTGAAACCTAACAATGCAAAAACTAGCTGGGCGTGGTGGCAGTCGCCTGTAGTCCCAACTACTCTGGAGGCTGAGGCAGAAGAATCACTTAAACCCGGGAGGCGGAGGTTGCAGTGAGCTGAGATCGCACCACTGCACTCCAGCCTGGAGACAGAGCAAGATTCCGTCTCAAAAAAAAAAAAAAAAAAAAAAGAAACCATTTCAGGACAGAATGAGACCCTGTCTCAAAGATTAGGAACTCCTCTGTGGGTTGTGTGTGCCTTGAGACTGGACTCCCTAAAGGGCTCTGTGTCCCTTTTATCAGATGGGCTTTTTACAGGATTCTGTGTCTCCCTCATTGGTCTTGAACACTTGCTCCCTGGCTGTACTTGGCAAGGGCTTGGGCTGAGAAAGATGACCAGACTCTCACCGCCCAGAGGGCGGCCCCTGCAGGAGAGCTTCATGCGCCTAGTGGAGGCCTGTGGGGACTCGGAGCAGAGCATGGACAACTGGCTGAGTCGGCTGGACGGCTGCCGCTGGCTGTAACATGTAAAGGAGGCACCGAGCACCGCCTGCCTGGCAGTCCGGGGCATGGAGAAGTAAGGCTCCCTTGACACAGAATAGGGTGGGATGGGCAGGGCTCTCAACCCCTGGATGCAAAACTGTGATTCAGTAAGCAAATATAGCCTAGAACTGGGTCCATTCTATTCCTGGCCTGGTACATGGGGCTGAAGGCACAGACAGCACCCTGCTTGTGACTTCACTGGCCCAACTCATCCTGGACCCCTTGAGCAAGACCATGGCTGGATTCCAGGAACTGGTGGAGTGGGAGTGGATCCAGGAAAGTAAGTGACCACCCAACCCCAGCCTTACCCTCCATCCAGAAACTTGCTTCCTCGTGCCCATTGCTCTGCTGCCTCCCCAGGCCGGCCACCCCTTCCAGCTGCGCTGTGCCCATTCAGCTTTCTCCCAAGCCTACCCCAAGCACGAGGCACCCACCTTTCTCCTCTTCCTGGACTGCGTGTGGCAGCTGGGCCGCCGGTTCCCACTGTCATTGGAGTTTGGGGAAGGGCTACTGTTAGCGCTGTTTGGGCACGCCTATGCCTCCCCTTTTGGCACCTTCCTCTGCAACAGCGAAAAAGAGAGGTGAGCTGAGGGTGTGTTGAGGTAGCTTAGGGGGCAGGCACAGGAAAGAGTTGGATACCTGTGCCATCAGCACCTTACTGCCTTTTTTTTTTTTTTTTTTTTGAGATGAAGTCTTGCTCTGTCGCCTGTTGCCTGGTCTGGCGTGCAGTGGCGCAATCTGGGCTCACTGCAACCTTTGCCTCCCTGGTTCAAGCTATTCTCCAGCCTCAGCCTGCCAAGTAGCTGGGATTACAGGCATCTGCCACCATGTCCGGCTAATTTTTATACTTTTAGTAGAGATAGAGTTTCACCATATTGGCCAGTCTGATCTCAAACTCCTGACCTCAGGTGATCTGCCCACCTCGGCCTCCTAAAGTGCTGGGATTACAAGCGTGAGTCACCGCGCCCAGCCAGCACCTTACTTCCTTAGGAGCCATCTTTCCCAAATTCAAGTGGGTTTGTCTTTTAGGAAAACTGAGTGTTCTCCTTGCCCCATCTCCAAATCTCATACTTCCTCCTAACTTCTGCAAACCCAGAGATAAATAGGTCCAAGGCCAATCCTTTAGACAGATCTACTCTGTCCATAGCCAATTGCAAGTGAACCCCTACCTTGAAAACAAGGATTAAAGGGGAAATTTGCTGCAAAAATAATTTCTAGGGCTCTCTACCACTTTGCAAGGTCGATTGTTTCAAAGCAATAGAACAGAGGTTGAAAGCAGAGTGGAATCATTTGGGCTCAAATTCCAGTTTCACCACTCACCTGCTGGGTGTTCATAGCAAACCTGTCTGAGTCTCAATCTCGTCGGTAGCATGAAGGGGATAAGAGTAGCCATAATCTGGCCGGGCGCGGTGGCTCACGCCTGTAATCCCAGCACTTTGGGAGCTGAGGCAGGCAGGTCACCTGAGGTCAGGAGTTCGAGACCAGCCTGGCCAACATGGTAAAACCCCATCTCTACCAAAAATACAAAAAATTAGGCCTGGCACGGTGGCTCACACCTGTAATCCCAGCACTTTGGGAGGCTGAGGTGGGTGGATCACGAGGTCAGGAGATCGAGACCACCCTGGCTAACATGGTGAAACCCCCCGTCTACTAAAAATACAAAAAATTAGCCGGGCATGTTGGCACCTGCCTGTAGTCCCAGCTACTCAGGAGGCTGAGGCAGGAGAATCACTTGAACCTGGGAGTCGGAGGTTGCGGTAAGCCGAGATCCCGCCACTGCACTCCAGCCTAGGCGTCAGAGCAAGACTCCGTCTCAAAAAAAAAAAAAAATTAGCCGGGTGTGATGACACATGCCTGTAATCCCAGCTACTCGGGAAGCTGAGGCATGAGAATTGCTTGTACCTGGGAAACAGAGGTTGAAATGAGCCGAGATCATGCCACTGCATTCCAGCCTAGGCAACAGGGTGGGACTCCATTAAATAAATAAATAAATAAATAAATAAAAGAAGTGGTATTTTTATTATTTGGTTGGCTTGTTGCATATGCTGCCTATCAGCCCCAGATGCCAGCTGTCTTATGAGACTGAGAGATGCTGGGAAGGAGTGTTCACCTTTCCAGGGTGAAGATCAGATTTAGTGATCTTCTGTTGCTCAGTCTTCCTCCATACCCCATCCTGCTTCACTAACCCCACTAGTCCTGGATCATCTCTATTTACCTCCCTCTCCCCCATCCTTCATCTTTAGTCTTTCTTCTAACATTGTCTGAGTTTGGTCCTCCCTTGCCAGAAGGCCCTCCCCCCGTTTTCATCCACACTGGTCTCTTCCATCTGGACTCTCCGGTAGCTGCCTCACTATTCTCTGCATCTTCATTGTTATCAGTTTTCTTTCAAAAGCTCCTGGGTCCAGACCTATCAATATTCACAGTGGGCCCTTTCCCACCTTCTTTCTTTGGCTCATGCCGTTCTCCCCAAGTGTTGGCTGTTGCTTTGCACAGTGGGTATGCTAGGTCTGTTGAGACTCAGCTCAAACATCACATTCTTAATTAGCCTTCTCTGACACTGAGGCAAAACTAAATTGGTTTCTCCCTTTAAATAGAACTCCTTAAGTAGGACTTTGTCTTGTTCCTCTTTTATTCTAGTGCCTAGTACAAGATCTGACTGGCAATAATGTTTGCAAGAAAAAGGAGAAAAGGAGAGGTTATCACTGCTCCAAAGTAGTTGTCACCCTACTAACCAGGGCTGCCCACCCAGACTCCCAGAGGGCATACCTGGGGCTGGAAACTCACTCCCTGCCTTTCTGCAGATGCCTGTGTGAAGTGAGGACTCAGACACACTCCCTGTGGTCTGGGCTCAACCAGCCAAAAGAGCAACAAAGACTCCGGAACCCACTCTACATCCTCAATCCCTTGGCCATCTGAGGAGCCCCAGAGCCTGCGGCTGTAGCAAGGTGAGCCCCACACCTTCTCCCCTGGGGATTACCCCTCTGCTCAGCGTCCTGAGCTGTCTTCCTCTTCCTCAGGCCTGTTTCTGCGCTGGACCTGCTCACCTGAGCCTGCAGAACCTACATGGGGGAAGAGTGTGGCAAATAGTGACAGGAAGGGTGAAGACAGAAGCCTCTCAGCCAACTGCTTCAGCCGAGCCCCCACTCTAAGCACTGGCTCCTTGGACAGCAGCTGAGATGTTCCCAAAACCTCTGCAGGCCCCTTAGGACCTTTACACCTTGGATGAGGGTGCCTGCAACCCAGGTTAGCCAAAAGTACTGAGTGTCTTAAGTCTGAAGTGTCCAAAGTATAGGGAGGTCTAAATAATAAAAGTCTCCATGATCAGCATCAGCTTGCTGGGGCGTCAGTGAAAAGGAAAGATGATGAAACAGACACCACAAAATATCTGACCAGAAGCCATTTATTACCAAACCAATTTATTTCTTAGAGTTCAAAACCTTCTGTGAGAATCTTCTTTGGCCTGGATGGAGATCCACCTTCTTTTTTTTTTTTTCAGACAGAGTTTCGCTCTTGTTGCTCAGGATGGAGTGCAATGACGTGATCTCAGCTCACTGCAACCTCTGCCTCCTGGGTTCAAGTGATTCTCCTGCCTCAGCCTCCTGAGTAGCTGGGACTATAGGCGTGTGCCACCATGCCCGGCTAATTTTTGTATTTTTAGTAGAGACGGGGTTTCTCCATGTTGGTCAGGCTGGTCTCAAACTCCTGACCTCAGGTGATCCGCCCACCTTGGCCTCCCAAAGTGGTGGGATTACAGGCATGAGCCACCGCGCCTGGCAGGAGATCCAGCTTCTTAAGCCTCAAACTCAAATTCGAAGTACTGTGGGTCAAAGTAATGGATACGGACGTAACCATCTTCACCACCACTGCTGTAGCTGGAAAAAGATAGCCAGGCACCAGTCAGGTGCTTACTCTGAGAGAGGTAGAGACCCAACCCAAGCTTAGGTCAGCTGCTTCACTGGGACCCTACCTCTTGCCATCAGGATGGAAGGCAACACTGTTGATAGGTCCAAAGTGACCCTTAACTCTTCCAAACTCTTCTTCAAAGGCCAAATGGAAGAACCTGGAGGAAAAGGGACACAATTAATTCACTTTCCATCTTCTTCCAAAACACTTTGGAGGTGGCACTCCCCAAATGCAAATTATTATTTATTTACTTTGAGATGGAGTCTTACTCTGTCACCCAGGGTGGAGTACAGTGGCGCAATCTCAGTTCATTGGAACCTCCCCCTCCTGGGTTCAAGCAATTCTCCTGCTTCAGCCTCCTTAGTGGCTGGGATTACAGATGCCTGGCTAATTTTTGTATTTTTAGTAGAGATGCGGTTTCACCATGTTGGCCAGGCTGGTCATGAACTCCTGGCCTCAAGCCGCCTTCCTTGGCCTCCCAATGTGCTGGGATTACAGGCATGAGCCACCACACCTGGCCTCAAATGCAAATTGTATCACAAAAAATAAAGCAGAAGCCGAGGCGCAGTGGCTCACGCCTGTAATCCCAACACTTTGGGAGGCCGAGGCGGGTGGATCACTCAAGGCCAGGAGTTTGAGACCAGCCTGGCCAACATCTCTACTAAAAATACAAAAAGCAGCCAGGGACGGGTGGCATGTACCTGTAATCCCAGCTACTCAGAGGCTGAGGTAGAAGGATCGCTTGAGCCCAGGAGGTTGCGGTGAGCAAAGATGGTGCCACTGCACTCCGGCCTGGGCAACAGAGTGAGACCCTGTCTCAAAAAATAATAATAATAAAGCAGAAAAATTGAGATAATAAGAAGTGAATGTGAACAAAATAAGATGGAAGTTGGTGGCTGCGTGCTGTGGTTCACGCCTGTAATCCTAGCACTTTGGGAGGCTGAGGCCAGAGGATCGCTTGAGCCCAGGAGTTCGAGGCCAGCCTGGGCAACATAGTGAGACCCTGTCTCTTACTTTTTTAACTTTATTATTATAAGGGGAAGACTGGACCCAGATGTCTGCCTGAATACATAACTAATACTTATAGATGCTAGGCAGTGCTTAAAGAGCTTAATAAATATTAACTGAATAATTTAATCTGCATAATTTTATGGTAAGTATATTGTCATTGTCTCATTATACAGTAGAGAAAATTTGGACATAGAGAAATATAACGAAGGCTGGGCACAGTGGCTCATGCCCGTAATCCCAGCACTTTGGGAGGCCAAGGTGGGCGGATTACTTAAGGCCAGGATTTCAAGACCAGCCTGGCAAACATGGTGAAACCCTGTCTCTACTAAAAATACAAAAATTAGCCAGGTGTGGTGGTGGGTGCCTGTAATCCCAGCCACCCAGGAGGCAGAGGCAGGATAATTGCTTGAACCCGGGAGGCAGAGGTTGCAGTGAGCAGAGATCGTGCCATTGCACTCCAGCCTGGGTGACAGAGCAAGACTCCGTGTCAAAAAAAAAAAAAAAAAAAAAAAGGCCGGGAACAGTGGCTGGGAGGCTGAGGCGGGCGTATCACGAGGTCAGGAGATCGAGACCATCCTGGCTAACACGGTGAAACCCCGTCTCTACTAAAAATACAAAAAGAAAATTAGCCAGGCATGGTGGCGGGCGCCTGGGCCGCTGAGGCAGGAGAATGGCGTCAACCCGGGAGGCAGAGGTTGCAGTGAGCAGAGATCACGTCACTGCGCTCCAGCCTGGGTGACAGAGCGAGACTCCATCTCAAAAACAAAAAAAACAAAAGCAAACAAAAAAGGTACACCCCATGAGATTTTAATTTGGAAGAGCTCTCTTCTTCTTTACCTGGCCTCAAACTTGCCAATCCTGGTGGAGGTTGTGGTTACATCCATGGCTTCCTGACCACCGCCCAGGACCACCTGAATGGAAGAAGAAATTCTAGATGGGACCAATGGACACCAAGTCCATTTTGTGTTTTTCTCCTGCCATATATATTTTTAACATCTCACACAGCTCAGTGGGAGGATACCAAAGGTAGGGGATGATCAGACACTTCTGCCACCTCCTGCTGGCTTCCCTGGGGCTATTCAATCCTTCCAGCTTTGTCACTCCTCTGGGCATCTCCTCTCTGCCTGACATCATTTCCCCCACAATGTTGTAGCCCAACTTCTGGACAAGCATCTAGACTTGGAAGCTTCCTGAGGCTTCAGCAGGAAAGCTGGTGGGGTTCTCTTACATGGTCATAGTTGGGGGAGAGGGCAGCTGAGTTGACGGGACGTTCTGTCCGGAAAGTCTTCTGATGTTCAAGAGTTGTGGAGTCAAAAAGCTGGAGAGAGAAGGCAGGGGGGAAATCTGTAAAAAGAGCCTTCCTGGGGGAAGTCGGGCAGGGTGAGCTGTGCAGCGGGAGGGAGGGAGCAGCCCTGCCAGACCGCTGCCCAGGCTCACCTTGGCTGTGTTGTCCTTGGATGCGGTCACAAACATGGTCATGTCCCTGGATAACTGGATGTCGTTGATCTGCCGGGAGTGCTCCTTAACATTCACCAACACCTCTCCAGACTGGGGAAGGAAGAAGAGTGAGACTGACTGGGCCCAATCCCTACTAATCTCAGTTCCCCAGAAACCCAAGCACCCAAATGAAAGCTGAGACAGCATGGACTTTGTGTTTTCCTCACCTCCTCTATCCTATCAGTCACCCCTAAATATCCCTTGACTCTGTCCAGTAATGTACATCCTATGCCTATTGGCTAGTTCAGGTTCATTCTCCAAACATAACCGGCAAAAGCTGTTGGAAGGAAAATCTGGCCGTCGATAACCTTTAAAGATTCCCTGCTGCCTGGAGGAAAATCAAAACTCTTTACCTCCTCACACTGAAGGACGTTTAAAATCTATTCCCCGTCCTCTGTCCCCAAGACCACACCCCAAGGGTTTCTGAAGACTCCATACTTTCTTAACTCTGTGCCTTTACCTTTGCTGTTCCTTTTGCCTGTGGGATGTTCTTTCCTTCCTGCTTGAAGCTCCATTTATTCTCCAGGGTTTAATGTACACACCACCTCCCTGGGACAGTGCACCTTCCACTCTTGGTTGAGACCTCTATGGTGGCACAATTCACAATCTGACTCAGATGCTAGCTGTTTGCAAGTCTGTCTCCCCATGGGGGAAGGGACTGTGTCTGATTTACTTCTTTGTTCTAGGAGCTCAGCACAGGGCATTATACTCAGTGGTGGCAGGGAAATGCTCATTTGTGATCCTTAATTATTTTTTTGAGACAGGGTCTTGTTCTATCACCCAGGCTGGAGTACAGTGGCACAATCATGGCTCACTGCAGCTTCAATCTCCCAGACTCAAGCAATCTTTCAGCCTCAACATCCTGAGTACCTGGGACCAAAGGTGTGCTCTACCACACCCAGCTAATTTTTAATTTTTTTTTTTGTAGCGATAGGGTCTTCCTATATTGCCCAGGCTGATCTCAATCTCCGGGGCTCAAGCAATCCTCCTGCCACAGCCTCCCAAAGTGTTGGGATTACAGGTGTGAGTCACCGCACCCGGCCTGTGATCCTTATTAACATGTCCTGAGTACTTTGTGACAAGTTTTTCAAACATGTGATATCATTTGATCCTTGAAACATTTTACAGATAAACAGGGTCAGAGAAGTCATGTAACTTGCCCAAAATCACACAGCTAAAAAGTGGTGAAATCTACATTTGAATCTCATCTCTGCTCTTTTTAAAATTTTTTATTAATTTTTTTTTTTTTTTTTTTTTTAGAGACAGGGTCTCACTGTCACCCAGGCTGGAGTGCAGTGGTGCAATCATAGCTCACTGCAGCCCCAACCCCTGGGCTCAAGAGATCCTCCTGCCTTGGCCCCCAAAGGCACTGGGATTACAGATGTGAGCCACAGCATACAGCCCTGCCCTTGTTCTGAACTAGTGTGCTATCACCAGTCCCCGAGGCAGGTGGATCATCTGAGGTCAGGAGGTCAGGATTCGAGACCAGCCTGGCCAACATGGTGAAACCCCATCTCTACTAAAAATACAAAAATTACCCAGGCATGGTGGCAGGTGCCTATAGTCCCAGCTACTCAAGAGGCTGAGGCAGGAGAATGGCTTGAACCCAGGAGGTGGAGGTTCAAGCCACTGAACCTCGGTGGAGCCGAGATCGTACCACTGCACTCCAGCCTGGGCGACAGGGTGATACTCTCTCAAAAAAAAAAAAAAAAAAGCCGGGAGCGGTGGACTGCTTGAGGTCAGGAGTTCGTGACCAGTCTGACCAACATGGTGAAACCCTGTCTCTACTAAAAATACAAAAAAAATTAGCCAGGCGCGGTGGCGTGCACCTGTAATCCCAGCTACTCGGGAGGCTAAGGCGGGGGAATTGCTTGAACCAGGGAGGTGGAGGTTGCAGTGAGCCGAGATGGCGCCACTGCACTCCAGCCTGGGCAACAGAGAGAGACTCCATCTTAAAAAAAAAAAAAAAAAAAAAAATCATTCTGGTAGGCTCAGGCCCCATGCGGCCTCTTACCTTGGCACTATACTGGTTGAGCTCTCCACTCTCATGGCCAGCGATGATGCACTCCCCCAGGGGTCCCCAAACAGCACTGGTGATTTTAGAGTCATTGCAAGGGATCTTCATGTAGGGCTCATTGTTGTCTGTGTGGGGCAGTAGATGTTAAGCCCTGGGCTCTAGAACTGCACCCTTTACCTCAACCCCAGCCCTATTCCCAGCCCTCACCAATCTGGCTCGGATCCCGCAGGTCAAAAAAGCTCACAAAGCACTGGTAGCCCATCTGCTTGTCTGTGGAGAACATGATGATGTTGCCCCCAAAGTCAAAACCGCAGGTCCGGACAGCCGAGTTGGTCTTGAGAAGGGCCAGTTGCTTTCCTGGAGTCAGGCAGAGTCTGGGCTACACCATCCATTGCAATTGCAGGGAGGACATTCTAGAGAATGCTACCATCACATCTCACTGTTTCTCTTGCTCCAGTGACCCAAACTTAAAAAGTATTTTAACTTTTCTTTTTTTTTTTTCTTTTTTGAGACAGAGTCTCGCTCTGTTGCCCAGGCTGGAGTGCAGTGGTGCAATCTCGGCTCACTGCAAGCTCCGCCTCCCGGGTTCACGCCATTCTCCTGCCTCAGCCTCCCAAGTAGCTGGGACTACAGGCGCCCGCCACCATGCCCTACTAATTTTTTGTATTTTTAGTAGAGACGGGGTTTCACCGTGTTAGCCAGGATGGTCTTGATCTCCTGACCCGTGATCCACCCGCCTCGGCCTCACAAAGTGCTGGGATTACAGGTGTGAGCCACCGTGCCCAGCCTTTTTTTTTTTTTTTTTTTTGAGATGGAGTTTCACTCTTGTCCTGTAGGCTGGAGTGCGATGGTGTGATCTCGGCTCACTGCAACCTTTCAAGCGATTCTTCTGCCTCAGCCTCCTGAGTCGATGGGATTACAGGCGCCTGCCACCATGCCTGGCTCATTTTTGTATTTTTAGTAGACGGGGTTTCGCCATGTTGGCCAGGCTGGTCTTGAACTCCTGACCTCAGGTGATCCACCTGCCTCGACCTCCCAAAGTGCTGGGATTACAGGCGTTAGCCACCACACCTGGCCAAGTATTTTAACTTCTTACCTAGACTCTTTCCTCAGACATCCTGCTAATGTGGCACTGCTCATACCCAGACTGCAATATATCTGTCTCTCCCTCAGACTGCGCTTCTCCACAGCAAAGACCTGATCTGATTTCCCTGCATGTCCCCAGTACCCAGCATAGACCTGGCACTAAACAGAACAGCTTAGGCTGGGCACAGTGGCTTATGCCTGTAATCCCAGCACTTTGGGAGGCCAAGGCGGGTGGATCACTTGAGCTGTGAGGAGTTCGAGACCAGCCTGGCCAACATGGTGAAACCCTGTCTCTACTAAAAATACAAAAATTAGCTGGCGGCCAGGTGCAGTGGCTCATGCCTGTAATCCCAGCACTTTGGGAGGCCGAGGTGGGTGGATCACCTGAGGTCTGGAGTTTGAGACCAGTCTGGCCAACATGGTGAAACCCTGTCTCTACTAAAAATACAAAAATTAGCCAGGTGTGATGGCGCATGTCTGTAATCCCAGCTATTTGGGAGGCTGAGGCAGGAGAATCGCTTGAACCTGGGATGCGGAGGTTGCAGTAAGCCAAGATTGTGCCACTGCACTCCAGCCTGGGTGACATAGCGAGAGAAATCTGTCTCAAAAAAAATTAGCCAAGCATGGTGGCATGCGCCTATAATCCCAGCTACTCGGGCTGGCTGAGACAGGAGAATCCCTTGAACCCGGGAGACAGAGGTTGCAGTGAGCCGAGATAGTGCCATTTTTCTCCAGCCTGGGTGACAGCGAGACTCTGTCTCAAAAATAAGAAAAAGAAAAAAAAAAAAAAAGAAAACTTAATCTATGCTTCCTCTACCATGGTGTGTATTTTCTCATCTGTCTTTCTCATCTCTTATCCCTAGACTGGAAACTATCTATGGATTTTATCTCTATTTTCCTAGGACCTGTTTACTCAAACAGGTACACTGTAGGTCCTCAATATTTGCTTAAAAAGTGAATGAACCCAGCTTACCTGTTTCACAGTCCCAGAGACGACAGCTGTTGTCAGCTGAGCCAGTGAGGACATGCTTGGTGTCCCCTGAAGAGTTGTTAAGAAATATGACGAAGTTCACCCGAGCCCTTGTCCTCTTGGGATGCCAAGTGAATCATCTCCCTGTTCAGCCCCAAAGAGCCTTTCTTCCCCTCTTACCTCCTTATCCAGAACTGGAACTTGTCCTGAATGTTTCCCCAGCCAGTGAAGAGACCAGGGAGTAGGAGGTATCGTTCTCTAGGCCCTTAACAGCACCCCCAACTCCCAACTCAGCCTCTCCATCGCTGACAGACCCTAGCAACACAGACTCAGCCAAAACAAGGATACAGTCAGCGTCCACACACCACACAGCTCCGGTATGGCCCATGTAGGTGCCCAGCCTCTCACCATTCACAGAGTACCATACATTGACGATCTGGAAAATTCAAACCACAGGATAGTACACATCCCAGTAAGAGCAATGGCTTCCTATTTTGCCCCAGGAACCCTCAGCAGCCTGTAGCCAGGCTGATTCTGCCCTCTTCTGTTCATTTCTTGGGAAACAGCAGGGAGCTGGTAAAAAGACCAACTCCTGGATTCTCCTCCCTTCCTGAAGGTAAGCAACAGAGGAGTCAGGCGGCTCGTAAAGCCATCCTTATTTGTTAGCTCCAGCTCTCCTGGGACTCCCAATGGCTCCAAAGAATAAAAGGCCAAGTTGAGCTCCAGTCCAGAAAAACAGTATCTCTGATGTCTTATCCCAGTGGGAGCAGCTGGTAGTAGGGAAGTCTGGGTTCTGGTGCCTGCTCTGCCACTGTCTCACTATATGATCTCAAAACAGTGCTTCTCTCCTCTGAACTTCAGTTTTCTTATCTTGAAAATGGCCAGGCCGGGTGTGGTGGCTCATGCCTGTAATCCTAGCACTTTGGGAGGCCGAGGAAGGCAGGCGGATCACCTGAGGTCAGGAGTTCAAGATAAGCCTGTCCAACATGGTGAAACCCCGTCTCTACTAAAAATACAAAAAATTAGCCGGGCATGGTGGCACGAGCCCGTAGTCCCAGCTACTCGGGAGGTTGAGGCAGGAGAATAGCGTGAACCTGGGAGGCAGAGGTTGCAGTGAGCCGAGATCGCGCCACTGCACTCCAGCCTAGGCAACAGAGCGAGACTCCGTCTCAAGAAAAAATAAAATAAAATGGCCAGGTGCCTCAAAAGGCAGTATCATGAGGGATTGTTTGCCATTGAGTAGCAGGATGGGATTGACTTAAAACGAGACTAGAGACACCCTCATTAAGTTCCCTGTGTCTGAATAACATAGCCTGCACCTATCCTGGTAGAAAGATTAGATTATCCCTAAAGGTCGCATCCCGTTCTCTGGGCAAGCTGACCCTCATCTTTATCCCCTTTCCACAGTGGTCTCTTGCTTTTCTTGGGGTGCAGTGACACGATCTCAGCTCACCGGGCTCAAGCGATCCTCTCGTTTCAGACTCCGAAGTAGCTGAAACCACAGGCGCGAGCCACCACGTCAGGCTAATTTTTTTTGGTGTAGAGATGGGTCTTACTACGTTGCTCAGGCTGGTCTCCAACTCCTGGGCTCAAGCGACCCTGCCACCTCGGCCTCTCAAAGTGCTGGGATTACAGGCGTGAGCCACCGCACTCGGCCAATAGAGTTCTTCCCCACCTTTCCCGGTAGAATACTTTCGCCAACCTACCCCCGGCATGGCCTCTCCCTACTTCTCAGAATGGGCTGCTCTTTGGTTCCCCGCTAACGGCAAAACTGGCGTGTCCACCCATCGTCCTGGCAGAAGGATCTCGCCCCTCCCGGACCCCGTCCGCATGGTCCCGCCCGCCCTCCAGCCAACACTCACAGGGTCCTTGGCCACAGTAAAAAGGAGGTCTCCTTCGCGGTTATACTTAATCTGCGTAATGGACCGCTCATGGCCCTGCAGTAGGATCGGCTTCTGTGGGGACAAGACAGTAACGTCAGTGCTCGGAATTGGGCCCCAGCCTCAGTCCAGGACCCCCACTGCAATACCCCCAACTCTGGAACTCACCATCCCGGCGGTGACGCGAGGAAGGCCGCAACGTGAGTAGGACCGGAAAAAGTTTCGAGGCCACTTCCGGATTATGGGTCTCCGCCTCCTCGTTCCCGGAAGTAGAAGACAGCGGCGTTGCCATGGCGGCGTCTCTGGGTAGGTAGCCGGCCACGCCCTTCCACGGATTTCCCGACCCTCGCCTCGAATTCATTTCCTGCTCCACATCCACACTCAAACCCCGACCCCTGCTACAACCCCAGAGGCCGGACTCCTGGATTCATCTCCCCAGCTTCCCTGGGCCTGCCTTAGCCGCCAGTCGCAGCCGAGGCGAAGAGAGCGAAGGAGGGAAGTGGGGGCGGCTAGCTGGGGCTAGAAGGCCAGGAGAGGGCGGGGTGGGCGGCCGTTTGGGGTGGGGGTCAGGGTGACTCACTCGTCTGCATTCAGGGCAGGTGCTGGCTCTGGTGCTGGTGGCCGCTCTATGGGGTGGCACCCAGCCGCTGCTGAAGCGGGCCTCCGCCGCCCTGCAGCGGGTTCGTGAGCCGACCTGGGTCCGGCAGTTGCTACAGGAGATGAAGACCCTCTTCTTGAATACTGAGGTGAGTCTCTGTGAAAGGCCTCTCTCTCGGGGGAGTTGCCGCCAAGAATTTGGTCTTTGGAGTCAAACAGGTCTGGGTCAGCTCCACCATTTACTAGAAATTCTCGGAATAGTCAGTTGTCCTTGAGCCTCAGTTTCATCATCTGTAAATGGCGATTATAATAATAACCATCTGATAGGTCAGTGGCAGGAATTAGGTGAGATACGTAGAGCACTTAGCATTAGGCCTAGAACATAGTAAGTGCTCAATCTATGGCTGCCATTATTCATATTTTATTGTGATTCCTTCAGTTACATAAGGCAACATTTGTGAGCCTTTCCAGAGGGAGGGCTTGGGGCTCAAATTGGCCCTGTAGGGGAGGAGTTCAGAGGAGGAAGGCTGGAGCTGGAGGCCTTGGGGAAGGCTTCCTGGAGGGGCTGACATTGGCATCAAGGCCTTGCAGGATGGGAACTAGCAGAGGTGAGGGAGAGGGTAGTTTGAGCAAAGGCACAGAGTTCAGTCTGTTTCCCTCTTTGCCCTGGAAGGATCCTCCTTCTTTAGAGGGATTAGTGTTCTCTGGGTCTTTATAACCCTGCCTCCCTCCAAGGAAAGGCATTCGCTAGGAGCTCAAAGAAGGCAGTGCTGCTCAGTCAGGCCATCACGCTGACTGCAGGTTTCTCCTCTTTCCAGTACCTGATGCCCTTTCTCCTCAACCAGTGTGGATCCCTTCTCTATTACCTCACCTTGGCATCGACAGGTGGGTCCTGGCTTGGAACTGTTCTGCTTAGTGTTTGAGGCCACCTGGAAGAGTGATTGGGGGGGGCGGGTGGAGCTTGAAACACCTCATTCCCATCAGTGAGAGAGGGCTGACTAACACTAGTTCCCTCTTACTACCCTCTTCTCTGAACAAGAGGGGCACAGTGGGCTGGTTATGAGTATGTTGCTAGGCACTGGAGTTGGTTTGAAGCCTGGCAGTCTTGTGTGACCAGTGGAGGAAGAAGGAAGGTTCATTTTGCTGTGCCAAGTGCTGGCTTTCACATTCTTGCTTCCACTGTGCTACCTACCTGACCATGAGCAAGTCACTCATTTGAGCCTTGGTTTTATATAGTTGGCTTCATAGCATTGTGAGGATTAAATTTAATGAATGGGAAACATCTAGGAGAGTGCCTGGCACACAGTCAGAGCTCCATATACATAAATTTCCTTTCTCTTGACATTTGTGACTGCCCTCTACTACGTCAGATACTACACATTATTTAATTCCAATCATGACTCTGTAAAGCAGATATGATTATCTTAGAAAATGAAGTTGCAAAACTTTGGGCAATTTCACCTTTCTTAAGTCCCACAGCATGTCAGTGCAGAAGGATTTGAAGCCATATATTAAATAAGTTTATGCTCGACTGGGCATGGTGACTCACGCCTGTAATCCCAGCACTTTGGGAGGCCAAGGAGGGCAGATCATTTGAGGTCAGGAGTTCGAGACCAGCCTGGCCAACATGCTGAAACCCTGTCTCTACTAAAAATAACAAAATTAGTTGGGTGTGGTGGTGTGTGCCTGTAGTCCCAGCTACTTGGGAGGCTGAGGCACGAGAATGGCTTGAACCCGGGAGGCGGAGGTTGCAGTGAGCTGAGATCACGCCACTGCACTCCAGTCCCTGGGCAACAGAGCGAGACTCTGTCTCAAAAAAATAAATAAATAAATAATATGCACTTATTTAAAGAGTTTGAAAACCTCTGGCCTCATGCATTCACTGCTGTGGAAGAATGCTGAACCCTTGACCAGCTGACTACAGGTAGCCATTCACCAAGTTTTAATGAAATTGCAGTATTAGGTTCTTTTTATCTCATTACCCTTTCTGCTTGTATCCTTTAATATCCATCCTTTCTAATAACCAGAACAGTAATCACTATTTATGAAGCATCCACTTCAGCCAGGGACTATCCATGCATTATCACAGTTCATCTTACAACAACCCAACAAAAGAAATGGTATACTGTGATCCCTACTTTACATGTGGGGAAACAGGTTGAGTGTTTGAATATCCTAACCAAGATTACAAGGGAAACTCAGATCTGCCTCACTCCAGTGCCCTCACTTTTCACTGCACTGTGCTGCATCCTTCTTCCATCTACTGTTGCAAACCAGACCTTAGCAGCCATGACACTCCTTGTAAGGTATGTAAACTTAAGAAGGCAGCTCTGGGCAGGGCACAGTGGCTCAGGCCTATAATTCCAGCACCTTTGGAGGCTGAGGTGGACAGATAACCTGAGCCTAGAGACCAGCCTAGGCAACAACAACAACAACAAAAATACGAAAATTAACTGGGCTTGGTGGTGTGTGCCTGTAGTCCTAGCTGCTCAGGAGGCTGAGGTGGGAGGATCGCTTGAGCTCAGGAAGTTGAGGCTGCAGTGAGCCGTGACCTCACCACTGCACTCCAGCCTGAGCAACAGAGAGAGACCCTGTCTCAAAACAACAACAAAAACGAAAAACAACAAAAAAAGAAAGCAACTCTTTGTAAGTGGGGTTGTTGTATCAGTTTCTTAGATGGGTAATGCCTCCATGCTGGGGCCTCCCAGGGGATGAGGAGCAGGACAGTTCCCTCCTCTGCCTCACACAGGCGAGCCCTGGGAGTGCTGGGAAAGAATTTGCTGAGGAGCCAGTGTGAGCATCTGGTCTGCAGTTGAGTCTTGTTACCATGGATAACTCAGCTGATTTGTCCATTGGTCTTTTTTATGGATAACTCAGCTGATTTGTCCATTGGCCTTTTTTATGTGTATGTGGCTCTTTTTTTTTTTTTTTTTTTTTTTTTGAGACGGCGTTTCGCTCTTGTTGCCCAAGCTGGAGTGCAATGGTGCGATCTTGGCTCAGTGCAACCTCTGCCTCCTGGGTTCAAGCGATTCTCCTGTCTCAGCCTCCTGAGTAGCTGGGATTACAGGCGTCCGCCACTACGCCTGGCTAATTTTTGGTATTTTTAGTAGAGACGGGGTTTCACCATGTTGGCCAAGCTGGTCTCGAACTCCTGACCTCAGGTGATCTGCCCGCCTTGGCCTCCCAAAGTGCTGGGATTACAGGTGTAAGCCATCGCACCCGGCCAACTCCATTACTCTTTTTCAAGTTTGCTTATTGGCAGTCAGCCCCTTGGAACTTCAAAATTAAGGAACAGATCCTGGGCTATGATGCCCTCTACCCACACCACAGGTCCAGCCCAATGTCCTGAACAGGTCCTGGCTTCTTCCTTCTGACACTTTTTATTTTTAACTCCATAAGGCCTGAGCTTGGGCTGAAACAGAAACGTGCTTCACCTGATGTTCTGCTCTGTCTATATCCACAGTTCAATAACAGCGCAGGCTTTGGAGTTAGGCAAGCCTTGGTTTAAATCCTCAACTTGCCTTAGTTTATGTGACTTCTTTGAGCCTTTGTTTCTTTTACACAAAATGGTGATAATCCCCTTCTTGCAGTGTTGTGAAAATTGAGATATGTACACAAAGCACCTAGGCCATGGTATGTGCTTAATAAATGGTGGCTGTGCTTGGTGTTACTTGACTCTCTACTGCATCCTTTGGGATTTGGGTGCCTGCCTGTCCGTCCAGATGTCCTTGAGATCTCACGAGTTCTCTTTGAGTGCAAAGACCTCATTCTCATTATCAAACCAGGCTGGTCCCAGACCTCAGAGTTCATGTCTTCATGCTGGAATCCTGGGAAGCACTGAACGTGGAGTCAGGAGATGTGGGTTTGAGTCCTGAGATTTGCTGTGACTTCATCTGGAAGATGGGGTTTTAATACCTTTTTTAAAGGTATGAAATAATGATGGAAGTGTTTTGTGCCTAGAAAGGCATTTGTTGCATCTCAGGCATTCTTTTCATTCTGACCACCCAGATCTGACCCTGGCTGTGCCCATCTGTAACTCTCTGGCCATCATCTTCACACTGATTGTTGGGAAGGCCCTTGGAGAAGATATTGGTGGAAAACGTAAGTCAGGCTACTGCGAGTGTGGGACGCAACTCTGTGGATCTCGACATACCTGTGTTAGTTCCTTCCCAGAACCCATCTCCCCAGAGTGGGTGAGGACACGGCCTTTTCCCATCCTGCCCTTTCCTCTGCAGCTGTTTTGCTTCCTTGTGGCCATCAGAGTTCCCTTCCCCTGGACAGTCTGGGGAAAGACAGAGGCTGGGGTGGGATTCAGGACCAGACCCCATCTGAGCCCTTCCTCCAGCCCTGTACCAGCTCCTACTGGCATGGCTGAGCTCAGACCCCCTTGATTTCTGCCTATTATCCCAGGAGCAGTTGCTGGCATGGTGCTCACCGTGATAGGAATTTCACTCTGCATCACAAGCTCAGTGAGTAAGACCCAGGGGCAACAGTCTACCCTTTGAGTGGGCCGAACCCACCTCCAGCTCTGCTGCCTCCAGGAAGCCCCTGGGCCATGAAGTGCTGGCAGTGAGCGGATGGACCTAGCACTTCCCCTCTCTGGCCTTAGCTTCCTCCTCTCTTATGGGGATAACAGCTACCTCATGGATCACAATAAGAGAACAAGAGTGAAAGAGTTTTGTAACCTTCAAGTGCTGTTCAGCTGCGGGGATTTAGCACAGGAGACTCTACGCTCACCCTCAGCAACCTTTCTGCCCCAGCAGCTCTCTTCCTGCTGACATCTCAGGCCCCCAGCCCAGCCACCATTACTGTGGCCTGATCTGGACTATCACAGTGGCAGGTTCCATGGACTGCAGAACTCCAGCTGCATGGAAAGGGCCAGCTGCAGACTTTGAGCCAGAAATGCAAACGGGAGGCCTCTGGGGCTCAGTCAGAGCGCTTTGGCTGAATGAGGTGTGGAACCGAGGGGAAGAAGGTGCGTCGGAGTGGCAGATGCAGGAAATGAGCTGTCTATTAGCCTTGCCTGCCCCACCCATGAGGTAGGCAGAAATCCTCACTGCCAGCTCCTCTTAAACAGGTAGAGAGCTGTGAGCCCCAGCCCCACCTGACTCCAGCACACAGCACACCTGGCGAGTAGTAGCTGTCAATAAATCTGTGGTAAACAGACGGAGATTAGTAAGTATTCTTTTATTGTGACAAACTCGCTCCCCCGTTTGTGGCCTGTCTCCCAGGCTCAGTCAGCTACTTCTTTCTCTGGCCAGAGAATCCCATAAGGAAATAGCCCCCACAGCCAGGGCTGCTCTGCTCAGAGGAAGGGAAGGCTGGGCTGTGGGTTTAGGAGCAGGAGAACAGGAAGGGCTGAGGAGGCCGCAGTGTACCCTGTGAGCCCAGCGGAGGTGCTGGCTCCTGAGGAACAAGCTGCTGGAGGCTGAGGACAAAAGGTGGCCAGAGTAGTGGTCCCCAGTTGCCCTCTGGAGCTGCTGGCTCTCAAGATGGCAGAGCTGGGGCTGAGGCTGAGATAGCAGCCCCAGCCCCAGGCTGGTTTTCCAGGGACAAGGCCTCTTCCACTATCTGTGCTGCCCTCTGGAGGAGGTGGAAGGCCATACAGAATGGAGCCGTGAGTATGGTCAGCCTCCAGCTCTCAGCCAGGAGGTCCCCAACCCCAAGGAAGGAAGAAACTGGAAATTAGGAACTGCTTCCTCATTTAACAAGGTAGGAAGTTAGGAGATTACCTTCAATCACAAGGGAGGAGAACTGTTCCTGGGACCCAAGGCTGCCAGTTTCCAGCTCAGAGCTCCTCCCATCCCAACATACTGTTTCCTGATCCAACAGCTTACCTGATCCAAGGGCTCCTCTGTCTGGGTGTCTTCATCATCTGCTACTTCCAGGGCCCCCGCTGTCTCCTTCCTTGGGTGGGGAGCTCCGTGTACTCCTATAACTCCTAAAGAGGGGAGGCAGCATTGGGTGATGCCCAGGCTGAAGAGCCCTCAGCATTCCTGCCCTGGACCTTCATGCTAGCCCCTTTCCCTCCCCTGAACCTGGTTCTGCATTCCCCACCACCTCCCAGGATGGCAAGGAAGTGAGAGGTAGGCCTTTGGTCCCACCCCCATCCCCTCTAGATCCCACCCCTGAAGTCTCATCGCTTTAAGCACTGCCCTTTCCAGGCGCTTCTTTTCGTGTGATGAGGCCCTGTGAAGAAGGGACAGGATATACAGATGGGGGCAGCTGGAGACAGTTATTATGAGGTCAGGACCAGCTTTTTTTTTTTTTACGGGCAGTCTCCTGAGCCAGAGTAGGTTCAGACTCCTTTATCTTTTTTTTTTTTTTTTTTTTTCAGTGCCGGTTTTGTGTCTGAGCATTCTGCTCCCATGGACATCCCCAACAACAGCAGGGACCAACCCATGTCACTGTCAAAGGGCAGCTGAGAAGGGCCTGAGCCCCAGGGACCCCTCACCTGATGGGAATGAGAGTGTGGGGAGCTTGCTTCTTGGCTGAATGGTCTGCTGGGGTCTGGCATAGAAAGCAGATGGCTTAATTCGGTCTGGTTCCTTTGGAGAGGGCTGGGTTACCTGGGCCCTGTGGCCTTGGGCCTAGAGAAGGGACACTGGGCTTGGACCCTGATTGCTGGCCATTCTTACCTTTCCTACTCCCCAGTTCAGGCTTCAGAGAGCCCCTGACACCTGCAGGAACATGGCAGAGGAGATGCTGTCTGTCTTCACAAACTACGTCCTCCCTCCTTGCTGCCTCTTCCCACCAGCCTGACTTATCCAGGGACGGAGCAGTAGGTGCCTGGCACTCCTCGATGCGCAGTGAAACCAGACTGTGCTTCCCCACCCCCACTGCCATGCCCCATGCTCACTGGCTAATTTCTTGGGAGGGCTTAGACCTGGATAATATAACTTCCCTTGGACCCTGCTGTGCCAAATATGCCAATTCTCTCCCCCAGCGTCCAACCTAGCAAGAAGGCATTAAGTCCTGCAAATCAGATGAGAATTCTGGTCTGGCCCCTGCCACTCAATTAACTGTGTCACCCTGAACAAATCACTTCTTTTTTTTTTTTTTTTTTAAGACTTGAGTGTTACTCTGTCACCCAGGCTGGAGTGCAGTGGTGTGATCTCGGCTCACCACAACCTCCACCTCCCAGGTTCAAGTGATTCTCCTGCCTCAGCCTCCCAAGTAGCTGGGACTACAGGTACCCACCACCATGCCCAGCTAATTTTTTTGTACTTTTAGTAAAGATAGGGTTTTACCATGTTGGCCAGGCTGGTCTTGAACTCCTGACCTCAGGTGATCCACTCTCCTCAGCCTCCCAAAGTGCTGGGATTACAGGCATGAGCCATCGTGCCCAAGGCCCACTTCACTCTTTTCAGCTTCAGTTTCTACCTCTGGAAAATGGGATAATCTTTCTTTCACAAGATTATTAAGAGTGGCCAGGTGAGGTGGCTCACGACTGTAATCCCAGCACTTTGGGAGGCTGAGGTGGGCAGATCACCTGAGGGAGTTCGAGACCAGCCTGACCAACACGGAGAAACCCTGTCTCTACTAAAAATTAAAAAAATTAGCCGGGTGTGGCTGAGCGCGGTGGCTCACGCCTGTAATTCCAGCACTTTGGGAGGCTGAGGTGGGCTGATCACGAGGTCAGGAGATCGAGACCATCCTGGCTAACACGGTGAAACCCCGTCTCTACTAAAAATACAAAAAAAATTAGCCAGGCATGGTGGTGGGTGCCTGTAGTCCCAGCTGCTTGGGAGGCTGAAGCAGGAGAATGGTGTAAACCCGGGAGGCGGAGCTGGCAGTGAGCCAAGATTGCGCCACTGCACTCCAGCCTGGGCAACAGAGCGAGACTCCGTCTCAAAAAAAAAAAAAAAAAAAAATTAGTCGGGTATGGTGGCACATACCTGTAATCCCAGCTACTTGGGAGGCTGAGGCAGGAGAATCACTTGAACCCAGAAGGTGGAGGTTGCAGCGAGCTGAGATTGTGCTATTGCACTCCAGCCTGAGCAACAAGAGCGAAACTCCGTCTCAAAAAAAAAAAGATGATTAAGAGGATGCAGGCTGGGCATAGTGTAATCACAGCACTTTGGGAGGCCAAGGTGGGAGGACTGCTTGAGCCCAGGAGTTCAAGACCAGCCTTCGCAATCTCGTGAGACTCATCTCTATATTTAAAATAAAAGAAAAAAGGAGTCCAGGCGCAGTGGCTCACGCCTGTAATCCCAGCACTTTGGGAGGCTGAGGCGGGCAGATCACAAGGTCAGGAGTTCAAGACCAGCCTGGCCAACATGGTGAAACCCCGTCTCTACTAAAAATACACAAAATTAGCTTGACATGGTGGAGCGTGCCCATAATCCCAGCTACTCAGGAGGCTAAGGCAGGAGAATTGCTTGAACCGGGACCTGGGAGGCGGAGGTTGCAGTGAGCCAAGATCCTGCCACTGCACTCCAGCCTGGACTACAGAGCAAGACCCCGTCTCAAAAAAAAAAAGAAAAAAGGAAAAAGAGAGGATGCAGTGAAATAAGGTCAGAGCCTGTGCCAGAAGAGTTGTCAGCCAGTCACTCCCCTTCCTTCCCACCCCTCATTGTCCCCTGCGTCACCTACCCCCTGCCTGTGGGGTCTAGACTTCGAGCCTGGAGGATGCCTACAATGACAAAAGGAAAGGCTTGTAGTGGGCAGAGGACATAGAGTCAAAGCACACAGACCCAGAGGGTGGCTTCCTCTGCCCGGCCTGTTACCGCTCCACCTCCCACATACATACCAGCAGCCCCTGGGCAGGGAGGGGCTGGGCACCAGCAGCTCCAGATAGGGAAGGTCCTTGAACTCATCCTCTCCGACAGCCACATAGTAATGGCCAGTTACCAGCTCCTCCCCTGCTGACAGTGGGAGTCCCTCTAGGGTGCAGAGTCTGGGAGAGAGAGGTGAGGATAAGGGCTGGTAGACTCGATGCTTCTTCACATTCAGCAGACTGAAGGGGTGGGTGCAGCTATTCCAAGGTGCCCTCTGGCCTCTGGGCACCCAGGCTCTACCCTGCCCCTGAGGGCTGGGCAGAGGGCCCTCTCCCAGTGGCATAGGGGGAAGTCCCATGTGGGGGAACGTGCTTTCCTTTTGCCTCTTCATCCTCAGCCACAGCTGAAGCCAGTGACGAGGCTCTCTTTGGGGACTTTTGGGTCCTCCCAGTCCCCATACTCACTTGTACACAGCCCCACTCTGCAACTTGACCTTCTCAGTCAGGAGCTTCAACACAGTTTCCCAGTCCTGGCTGGCAGCCTGGGACAGCTTCAGACTACATGGGGGACTTACCAGGTCCCCATTCCTGAACACACTGAGACAAAAAGCCTGGTAAGGGGGAGTGTCCCCAGGAGTCCCTACATGAGAGGGGAAGGGTGGCACAGGGCCAGCAATAACCATAACACTGGTCTCTTTTCACCCATCAAGCATGCTGGACTTCTACATTCCCAACAGTAACCAGAGGCTCCTGGAACAAACCCAACACCATTTTCTTGGTCTTACTAAAACAAACATCGACACCCCTGCTCCCCCACACTGGCACTCACTGGATATAGCTGGGAGCACCTGCAGGCAGCTGCCGTCCAATGACCCCATCACACAAGTGGCGAGTCACGGGAGGACCCTGAAACCCAAGTCAGGCCTCCAAATCAGGAGAGTTGGGGCCTTTGGTTAGGGGTGGGTCCATCCAAGGTGTGGAGTGAGGGGGCTGGAACCAGACTGGGGCAGGAAGGGGGCGAGGACGAGTAAGACAGGTCACACCTTTCACCAAAAGGTGCTTCAATGTTCCCGAAGTCACATTCTAACCACCCCCTTTCCCAATCTGTGTTTCACAGCTTCCTCTTTCCTTTGGGGACCCCAGTGTGGAAATAAAGGCTGCAACAGAAGCAAGAAATAGTGTCTTGAAATCCCACACCCCAGGAAAGATAGTAGCTGGCTCCAAAGTACCCCCCTCCATGGAACTGGCAGATCCTGCTGCTTCCCTGGCTTCCCAGACAAAATTGGGGGCAGTTCCAGGAGGAGTGGGAAGACAGAGGGGCTGGGGCACAGGTTCCCCGGGACTCACTTGTAATCTGCAGCTCTTCCCACCTGGGTCCTTCCCTCCATGGGGTAAATAGCTGAAAGGATAGATAGGTCACAGGTCATCTTGTGGAGACCGAGGCCTCAATAGCCTGGCAGATGTCAGTGTTGGGTTGGGGCGCAGCTCACCAGATATCCCTCCCCATGGAATAGTGGCAATCATCTCAGTCCAGAAACAAGATATTGGCAGCTGAACCTGCCCTAGGACCCCTTGAGTGCTCAAGTGCTGTCTGGGTAAGTGCTGGGTAAGTCTGGAAATCCAGACTGGGGTCTCAATACTAACCATGAGATGAAAGGTCAAGAGGGCTGGGCATGGCAGCTCACGCCTGTAATCCCAGCTGTTTGGGAGGCTGAGGCAGGAGGATCACTTGAGCCCAGGAGTTTGAGACCAGTCTAGGCAACCTCATTGCTACCAAAAAACAAAAACAAAAATTAGCCAGGCATGGTGGCATGCATGTGTGGCCCCAGCTACTTGGGAGGCTGAGGCAGGAGGATTGCGTGAGCTCAGGAGTTTGAGGCTGCAGTGAGCCATGATCGTGCCAGTGCACTGCAATCCAGCCTGGGTGACAGAGCAAGACCCTGTCTCAAAAAAAAAAAAAAAAAAAAAAAAGTCAAGAGAAACTAGAAACTAGTGCATTATGCATCCTGCTGTATCCCAAGAATATTCTCATTCATGAGATAGGTCATTTTATCTCCATTTTGTATGAGACTCCAAGAAATTAAGTGACTTGCCCAAAGTCACACAAGGAATGAAGCCTAGATTCTAAGTCTACCTAGCTTCCCTCCTCTGGCCTTTTTTTTCTTTTTTTCTTTTTTTTTTTTTTTTGAGACAGAGTCTCTGTCCCCCAGGCTGGAGTGCAGTTGTGCGATCTCAGCTAACTGCAACCTCCGCCTCATGGGTTCAAGCGATTCTTCTGCCTCAGCCTCCTGAGTAGCTGCGATTATGGGCATGTGCTACCAAGCCTGGCTGAATTTTTTTTTTTTTTTTTTTTTTTTTTGAGATGGAGTTTCACTCTTATTGCCCAGGCTGGAGTGCGGTGGCACGATCTCGGCTCACTGCAACCTCCGCCTCCCAGGTTCAAGCGATTCTCCTGCCTCAGCCACCTGAGCAGCTGGGATTACAGACATGCGCCACTACGCTCGGCTAATTTTGTAGTTTTAGTAGAGATGGGGTTTACTCCATGTTGGTCAGGCTGGTCTCGAGCTCCTGACCTCAGGTGATCTGCCCGCCTTGGCTTCCCAAAGTGCCGGGATTACAGGCGTGAGCCATCGCGCCCAGCCAATTTTTGTATTTTTAGTAGAGACAGAGTTTCGCCATGTTGGCCAAGCTGGTCTCGAACACCTGACCTCAGGTGATCCACCCACCTCGGCCTCCCAAAGTGTTAGGATTACAGGCATGAGCCACCGTGCCCAGCCACTTACCCCCTCTTGATCCTTACATTATAGTAAGCAACCTCAGCTGAGAGCTAAGAGTAGGACCTGGAAGCCAGACATGAGTCAGAGACTCAGGTACTCAAATTCTTCTCCCACCCTGGGAGACAGTCTCCTCCTGCAACGGGATGGCCCTAGCCTAACGGGAGAGTCTGGGATGCCTATGCACAGTGGGGAGGAATGGATGGGTGGATTTAGAGTGTTCAGTGATAGGGGGTCCAAGCAAGAAGAGCTTTTGGAAAAAGGGGCTCACCCTGTGGGAGAGTGGTCTTCCCACAGGCTGATCTTGGCTGTGATGGGCATAAACATTAGTAACACACAGAATTCTATTTGAATTTCAGTTCAGCTATTTGTTATGTACTCTTAGGCAGGTTTTCTGTCTGTTTTCCCTTTCTAATGGAGGCAAAACCACCCCTCCTACGTAGAGTTCAGTAAGTACCAGTAACATGCTGGTATATACATGGTAGATACTGAATACACGCTCTTGCCGTTACCTCCCTTGCTAGGCTGTTTGACCAGCCCCAGCCCACTCACTGGAGCTTGTGGAATCGTTCAAATCCAGCGGCCACATACTGCCCTCTGTTCTTCAAGTCTGCCAGGCTGGTGACAGGGTGGCCATGACAAGGTGTGTAGAGGGCACGCACAGCCAGTGGGGCCTGCACAGCTGATGTCACCTCGCAGAGGAAGGCCTCCATGGTGGGGAAGCGGCGTTGAGTCACCACCAGCTGGGAGCCTGGGAAGAATGGGTCCCCATTCCGGTACACCACTACCCTCTTGGCTGCTGGACTGCCACCCGCCATAGTGTATCCTCAGTCAGAGAAACAGACCTGTTGCCAGGCAACCAAGGAAGGGCTGGGAACATTGCCAATCAGAGGCGGAATCCTGCCCTCTCACCCAGGAAGGCAGAGGGAGACTGTGGCAGGAGCATTTATCTGCTTTCAGGGTTTTATCCAATCTGCCCTGGGGAGATCACACTTAAACATAGGTGTTACCCTACTCTCCAGAGCCTCCTTGCCACTCTAAAGCACAAGGCTGTGCTCAATTGGGGATCAGCTTTGGGAGCTGTTCCCTAAGGAGGATGGCTAGATCTGTTCCTGGGCCATGGCTCCTAGCTGGCTCCGGGGTCAATGCCCCATGCCAGTAGGAAGTGAATGGCAAGGCCCAGAGTATATCCTGGCCAGAAGCAGAAATGAAAGCAGCCAGGCTCAGAATCTAAGAAAAACCTTTATTCCCAACAGACCTCTCATTCCACTTCCCCCAGGTAACTCCTTAGCCACAAATTTGTTTTGTTTTTTGAGACCGTGTCTTGCTCTGTAGCCCAGGCTGGAGTGCAGTGGCATCATCTTGGCCTACTGCAACCTCCATCTCCTGGGTTCAAGCGATTCTCCTGCCTCAGCCTCCTGAGTAGCTGGGACTACAAGCAGGCACCACCACGCCTGGCTAATTTTTGTATTTTTAGTTGAGATGGGGTTTCATTTCACCCTGTTGGTCAGGCTGGTCTCAAACTTCTGACCTCAGGTGATCCACTCACCTTGGCCTCCCAAAGCGCTGGGATTATAGGTGTGAGCCACTGCACCCGGCCCCTTATCCACAAATTTGGATTGAGCCACAGGCAGAGGATTGAAAGCGTGTCCTTTCTCCTTCCCTGTACTCATGCCAGCTCTCTGCTCCAGCTTCTCTTGGCCCCACTAGCCACCAATGGCCAGGGGCAGGAGCAGAAGCCAGAGCTGGTCAGAGAGGTAGGATGAGGTCTTGTCTCACTGCCCTTTCATAGCATTCCCCTTTGGAACCTGATCCTCTCCTGGCTTCCTAGGGTCTAGCCAGGTGGTCCTGTTTTCCATGGCCAGCCCCTCCACTGTTCCTCTCCTGTACAGCCTGCCCCTGTAGAAGACAGGATCTCAGGTGACTTTTATCTCCATGGTATAATCCTCTGGTTTTTCTGTCCTTCATGACTAGGCTCATTGGAGGTTCCATCTCTGGAGCTTCTGTCAGTGGGGGCCTGGCCTTTGGGTAGTTTAGTCCTCCAGAGATCGAGGACACTATGCTCTGGCCCCGCCAAGGTACCATCCCAGACGGTGTGGTCCTCTGAGAGGCCCAACTCTTGTGTCCTGACTGTTTGGCAGTCAGGCTCTTTGTGGTCTAGTTTTCTGGGATATGTCTCCTTGAGTCCTCATAGAGTGCAGACAGCTGTGTCCTGGACTTCCTGGGACAATGGTCCCTAGGTTTTAAACCTCTGGGGGTCTGGTCCTCCAGAATTTTCATCTGCAGCAGGCAGGTCCCTCCAAAGGTCTGTCTTCCATCGTCTGGCCCTTTGGTGAGCCTGTCCCCCAAGGCCTGGCTGTTTGATGGTATAGATGACAGTGGTCCAGACTTGCTGTAGCATGGTTCTCTGCACTTAGCCCCAGCAATGTTTTTTTGTGTAGTGGCCAAACTTCCTGGGGATCTGTGGGGTGATTTGACCCTGTGACAGGCGTCATCCTCCTGTTCTAGCTCTCCAGTGGTCCTGTCTCTGTAGGACTGGTCCTCCAGTGGTGTGCTTGGTTGTGACTGGTCCCTCTCACAGGCCTGTTCCCCATGTTCTAGGCACACGTGGGGTTCCTCTCTGATCGGGCCTGCCTCTGGGGATCTCAGTGTTTGTTTGAGAAGTAGGTACTGTTGGGGGAGAGAACGTACATTGTACCAAGCAGGCCTGCTTGGGCATGGCAGGAGGTCTCTCCCTAACCCCCACCCTTGACCCTAAATGTTCAGAAAGAGTTCCAGGTTAGTGTTACCTCCTTACGGCTATTGATGGCCTGTTGCAGCCACAGCAATTCCATGGCCAAGTGGCTGCGGTGGTACTGAAGCTCTTGAAGCTGAGGTTGGCTGTGGGGCAGTCTTTGATCTGTGGCTTCTGTGAAGGAGGGAAGGAAGGAAGGAGAAAACCTTGAGGGACCAGACCCTGGGAAATGGCCTAGCCTTAGACTTTGGAAACTCCCTCCCCCCCCACTGCCCAACCATGTGGTGGCCCTATCCTGGCAGAGGGAAGATGGGAAACGGATGCAGCTTCTCTAGCGCAAGCCTTTCACTCTTCAGATGGGGAGGCTGAGGCACAGTGAGGGTTAGGGGCTTGTCCTGATCTTGGCAGAGAGGTACCTGGATTCTCCATCCTTGTCGTGTCTCTGGTCTCCTCTTGGCTGGGTTTCCTGTTCTGCTTCATCTGAAGCCAGGAGCTGTGATCTCTGCAGAGGCTTCCTTGATTTGCTGAGGTCTCTCCTGACTTCTTCAGCACCATCTCCTCCCCGGTGGCCTCTCCCTCAGACTCTTCACATGGGAAGTTGTTCCACAGCCCCTGCTCTGGATTTGCTACCCTGTCTCCTGCTTTCCAGGTCTGATGGGATTTTGCCTTCTGAGAAACAAGAGAGATGTGAGAGCCCCAGGGCTAAACCCTTCCACGTATCTGGGTACCATGATCTAGCAGACAAGTTGGTGAGGGTTAAGGAGTGGGGTGTGAGGAGGTGAGCCTACTGCCTCTTCCAGTGAGAAAAGCTTGTCACCGGGAAGGGTGGGTTCCACCCTGCCCAAGTCCCTCCTTCCCTTCTCTCCTAGGTGTGTTCTACCTCTGGGAGGAATCGCGGCCTGGGAATGCGGCCCTCGGTCCACTGAAGCGTGCCCAGGTCGCCCTCGACCTCTCGTACAATCGCCTCATACTCAGCTCGCAGGCTCTGGAACTGGCGTCGGACCAAGAAGCCCCGGACGCAGGCCTGGTATGCAGAACGAGAGGAAAGAAGTCCCTTATCACGGTAAGAGAGGGGGCATCTCGGAGGACTGTCCTGGAGAGGTCGTCCCGGCGAATGCAAGAGGGGACCCGACGGCGGGGAAAGGATAGGTGGGCTGTGCGCTAGGGCTCCGGGGGGCTCGAGGGACGATGCCGGACTGGATGCCCCTCCTCGCCTTAAGGCTCTTCCCGTTTCCCCGATCTCGCGCGAGCGTGTGGTGGGAGTGGAGGCGCGCAGGGCAGGGAGTCCGAGGGTCCCAGCTTTCCTCAGCGCGGTTGGGGACAGCCGGTATCTCCAGAGGTTGGCGCGCAGTTAGGGGACTGAACGTGGTAGCATCTCGCTGGGAGGTCCAGGTACGAGACCCCATGATTTCCCTAAGGGAAAAATCCTGTGAACCCCGCGCCCGCCCCAGCACCTGCAATGCAGACACCTTCCGAACCAGCAGCTCTGGCTCCATGGGCGCCAACGGCCAGGCCCGCCCGCGCGCCTGCGAAGTACGTCATTGGTCGGCGTCGCTCCTGAGCATGCGCAGGCGTGGGCTCTGCCCCCGCCGTTCCCACGGCAACCTCCTACCGTCCAGGGTAGAGGCGTCCTCGCGACAGGCGTACCTGCGTCTCCCCAGCCCCCGACTCCCCCTCCCACAGCCGCAAGGGGCACTCCAATCCCGCAGGCGGGACCTCCATAACCGAAGGCACGCGGCGCTGGGCTGTCTCCGCGGAGGCCGGGAGAAAAGGCGCAAGGAGGGGAAGCATGACACGGAGCCGCTTGCCTTCTTTCTGGTTTAATTCCATTCAACGCCCCCCTCCCCCATAGCACCTGGGGGGCCGCAGAACACCCGCCCGAGTCCGTAAAAAGTCACAGTTTGAAGAGAATGAGAGGGGCAGCGTGGGCCTGCGTGGGACGCCTACGCAGCGGACTGCTCCTCAGGCTCGGCGTTCTCGGCCAGGTGCAGCTTCTGGCTGTGCCCGTCAAGGATCGTGGCGCTTTGGACCAGTCCTTCCTCCCACCCCGGTCTCCCATCTTGCACAGGCTTAGTTTCCTCACCTGTGCAAAGGGCCGGGGACGAGGGTCTCGGGCCGTCTGTGGACTGAGGTTGCAGTCCGCGCCTGCCCTCTCTCATCCCCTCTCTCTTCATCCAGATCGTGCAGGTCAGACACACTGGGGTGTATGCGCACGCACTCGCGCTGTTTCTGACTGAGGACCAGGTGAGGTGGTAGTGTAAATTAGTAAAAATAATTGTTCAATGCTGAAAGGATAGGAGGACATCGGACAAGCTTTGCCATGATTGATGTCAGCTAAAGTACTCACAAAGATTTTGATCAGTAGTAAAACATCCCCTACAACCACTTTTCTTCTAATTTGGGGGAAATTCTAAATTCCTGTACCTGGGTTTGGGCAGTCTGTAGCTAAATCTGACAGGACTGCAAGAGGTGGGGAAGTTGGTTGTGTGTGAATACTCCTGGAGGGCTGGGGAGGAGGAAATTGACCTCTCAGGAACACACACACATAGACGGGTTCCTTGGAAAGGATACATCGAATTACTTAGGTCTTCCAGCTGCCAACAAAGAGAAAAAGGGAGGCTTCTGTTAGGAGGGGAACAAGGCCAAATCCCCAATGCTCTGGGGGCTATCTTCTGGGGAGGTTGAGGGGCCCAGAGCTCTTGGATCCATGCACGCCCACCTTTTCACCCAGGGCCCAGGAATGGCTTTGGGAGTATGTACCTCCTCCACCCCTCGTGCCCCCAGGAACCAAAGCACCCAGACATGAACCCACATTGCTAAGCAGCTGGTCCAGGTTACGGTCAGCCATCGTCTTCTTCTGCTCCTCTGGTAGCCCCTCAGTGACCCCATCCTCTTCCTCTTCATCGTCCTCCTCCTCCCCACACACGTCCAGGCTGAAGTGCAGCCGGGCTAGCTTCTCCTGCATCTCCCGAACATGCTCCAGCTGCTCAAAGGAGCATTCCTTCCCTGGAACGAAGCCCCTGTCTGAACCCTGGGAAAGGGTCCTGGAACCCTGGAACCTTGGTCCCAGTCATACCCCATGGACTGGGCCCTCCAGCCCTATCCACACACCCGCTGAAACCAGCCCCCAGGACTCACCAAAGGCCTGCAGCCGGCCAGAGTGGAAATCATTGAGCAGGTTCAGGAGTCCCCCCTCCATCTCATAGACATCAGTCACCTCGGTCAGGAAGGAGTGCTGCAGGGGCGTGCCTGCAGAGCCGCTTCCACCTCCAGCCAGGACTGGGCGGCACTTCTCCTTGCCTACTCTGGGTGGGGTGGACATGACCATGATCACAGGATAGGGGGCAGTCAGGCACCTCCTGCTCTTTCATGCCATCTGCCTATGCACCAATTTATCTGTCTATCTGCACTAACTCATCTGCCTATCTACTCACTAGCATAAATGGGTAAGTTTATGGTTCCCCTTGGGCACTGGGAAGGGGTGAGGAGGCGTGAAGAGGTCAAAAAGAAGTCTTTTCTGCTAATAACACAGCGAGAGCAGTGCCTGAAAGGGGGTCCCTGGGTTCCTGTCTGAGTGCCTCACTGATTTGTTTTATGACCCTGAATGAGTCACTTATCCTCCCTAGTCTTCAGTGTATATAGAGACAGCTAATCCCTTATTGCCACCAGGGGCTATCTTAACTCCTCCCAAAATATCTTTCTGTCCCTCTTCTTTTTTTTTGTTTTTTGAGACAGAGTCTCGCTCTGTTGCCCAGGCTGGAGTGCAGTGGCGTGATCTTGGCTCACTGCAACCTCGCCTCCTGGGTTCAAGTGATTCTCTTGCCTCAGCCTCCCAAGTTGCTGGGATTATAGGCGTCCGCCACTACGCCCTGCTAATTTTTTTTATTTTTAGTAGAGACGGGGTTTCACCGTGTTGGCCAGGCTGGTCTCGAACTCCTGACCTCAGGTCATCTGCCTGTCTTGGCCTCCCACAGTGCTAGGATTACAGGCGTGAGCCACTGCCCCAGCCCTTTTCTTTTTTTTAATTAAAAAAATTTTTGTTGTTGTTTGAGACAGAGTCTCACTGTCACACAGGCTGGAGTGCAGTGGCACAATCTCGGTTCACTGCAACCTTTGCGTTCCGGGTTCAAGCGATTCTCGTGCCTTAGCCTCCCAAGTTGCCGGGATTATAGGCGCCCACCACCACGCCGGGCTAACTTTTGTATTTTTAGTAGAGATGAGGTTTCACCATGTTGACCAAGCTGGTCTCAAACTCCTGACCTCAGGTGATCTGCCTGCCTCAGCCTCCCCAAGTGCTGGAATTATAGGTGTGAGCCACCATGCCCAGCCAACCCTCTTCTATTTAAAAACTGTTTTAAACAAAAACAAAAATACATAGAAAACAAAGCCAAACCAATAAACCAAAAAAACTGTCTTAAAATTTCCACTGCTCGCAGGATAAAATTGAATGCCCCTGCCAGCCTGGCCCTCCTGCCTTCCCAGTTGCCTTTCCTGCTACTCTCCCCACAGCCTTGAGCTTCATGCCCTTTAGGCAAGTGGTGTGCAAAACCACAGGGAAACACAGTGGTCTTATCTGGAGCAACTGGAGAAAGAACACATTGTGTTTAGTGGGGAGCCAACATGGACACATTATAAGGCAGCATGCAAACTCCCAATCATAAAAAAAATTCAACAGAGAATTCAAATTGTGCCCCCAGGTATTCCCTCACCATTTCCTGTCCCCTGATACTCCAGGGCCCCCAAACCACCTGTGGTTCCTGAAACCTTTCAGGTAATAGCTTTCTTCCATATTTATACCAGGTAAGCCTCTCAGCGTGGAACATTCACTTTCTGGCAGAGTTGCTCACTCCCTCCTCTGAGGCACATCCTCACGCTATGTGATCCCGGTGACCCACCTGGCCTTTTTGCTACACAGTTGAGGGTAGGGACTGGGTCTGAGTGAGCTCTGAGTTCTCAGGGGCCTGCTCCAGAAAGGCATCAATTATTGCTTAGGAACTAAAGGTGGAGGCCCCCCTTGCCTTCCTCTCTACAGTGCAACCCAGAGTTGGGGTCCCTCCTCCTTTCCTTCCCTTCTGTACCCACCTCTTGAACTTGGCCCGCTGCTTGGGGGATGGCAGATGAGGAAGTCCTAGGGCCAAGGAGCCGCTGTGGCTGGTAGGCACAGGGACCCTCCGTAGTGTGCCTGGGGCCTGGGCTGGCTGGGCCAGGCAGGGCTTGGGACTCCGTTTCTTCTTTTTGTCATCCATTGGGCGCTGGCTGGGCCTCAGGCCTAGGAGGGAAGCAACCCCACAAAGATAGCCAGGGGCAAAGTTAGCCTTTCACCCAGAAATCCCTGAGAGCTGCACCAAGGAAGGGCCCTGGGACCTTCCAGCTTGTCACCTCATCTATACAGTAGGGGCAGAGCCAGATGCCAGGGTCTGCTGCTGGGATCGTGGATGTACACTTGAAGGACCTTCTAAGGCCCACCCTAATTTCTGCCTGAAAACCTAGGCCCCTCCTGAAAAGGTGGGACCAGACACAATTATCTTGGCGCCACTGGGGCTTCCTGTCCCCGCGGCTGGGGGGCGGGGCTGGCAGAGGAAATGTAGTGGGAGACAGGACGGAGGTGAGCTGCAGAAGCCCAGCCGAAGATTAGGGGTGTCTTAACTAAGCCCTATTCTATTTATCAGTGGCCTAAGCAGATGCTAACAAACCCTGTCAGCATGGGAGGGGGACAAGGTGCAGGTGGGGCCGCCTGGGAAAGCCCCAGGATGTGGGTAATTGTAGGAGAAGCCGCGGCATACAGGGCAGGGTTCATTGTGGGTTTCCCCAACATAGACACCGGCATCCCTCCACTTCCACCCACCCCCAACCGAAAACATTAGGGACTCCCTATAGGTCCCCCGGGTGTGCTTCCAGCTGCTTCATTTTTCCCAGTCGGAAAGTCCCTGCTGGGCTTCAGCTGCAGCCAGGGTGGACTGGGTGGTTGGCCGCTGGCTGCCTGGGCCTCCGACAAAGGCTGCGCCTGTGGCTGGGCTGCTAGGAGGTCCCCGGTCCAGCCGCGCCCCCCAAGCCTCTGGTCGGCTGGGGTTCGCTCCTCTGGGGGTCTCATTCCAGGCTGCTGCTACCGAGCCTAACTTCGAATTCTGGGACTGGGGGCGGGGGGTTGGGGGGGTGGGTGGCGCTTAAGCATTTACACTGGCACATAGCTGGCTGGCACCG
Organism: Pongo abelii; assembly: GCF_028885655.2. Taxonomy (NCBI): domain Eukaryota; kingdom Metazoa; phylum Chordata; class Mammalia; order Primates; family Hominidae; genus Pongo; species Pongo abelii. The sequence continues at coordinate 201,370,736 of NC_071985.2, forward strand.
ACGGGGTCTGCGGGTGTGGGGAGGGGAGATAGGAGCGCATCCTCTGCCTCTCCGTGCAGCAGCTTGACCCAATTAGGGACTTGATAGAAGAACTGGAGCCGGAGCCTGTGCTCCCCAGGAGCGGCTGGGGCGACCGGGGATCTATTTCCCACGCCCGGGCTCCAAAGCCATGTGCCAAACTCATCGCTCAGCTCCGGAGCCGCGCTGGAAGACAGAGCGTCAGACCCGCGTCATTCCGCCCCCGCCCTCACTCCCTCAGGGGGCTACTGACCTGGAGGTTTGGGGTCTCGAGTGATGCTTCGGTGTAAGTTCCCTCCGCCCTCCGCCCTCTCCTCCCGGGAACACCACCGGGTGAAAGCTAAGCTGGAGGGAGTTCATTTGCATTTAAAGAGAAAGTGACCTTCTCCTTAGCGCGGAGGGGTGAGATGGGAGGAGCATCCCAGCGTATGCTAAGCCTTTCCTCTCACTCGACCTCACCTCCCGGCCTGAACCTAGGGGACCCTGTTGGTTGTGTGATGTCTGTTTTAAAAAGATTTTCCTTTTCCCGGCAGTTTCAGAGAGAAGCTACAGTTCCTTACAAAATGGTGGTGGCTTTGTCAGAAAGGGGGTGGGGCGGGGGAGAGGAGAGAGAGAGTGAGTGAGTGAGAGGGAGAATGTAAGCACAGAAGAAGCACAAGCAGCAAAAGCAGCAGCATCAGGAAGACACTTCGAGCAAAGACAGCCATCAATGGAGTGAGTCCAGTGCCCTATTGAGCACTTTACATACATTTCATCCCCATAACAACCCTTAAGGAAGATACCAGTGTCATTCCCCATTCGACTGAAAGTAAGCAACAGTCTTTTGAGGGCAAAACCCCTCTCCCTACAATGCCAGACAGTTTTCTCTGGTAAGTGGTGGGGGCTGTATTTTGCCACAGATGAAGTGACAGGAGTCCTCCCCACCCCCCAGGCCTAGGAAACAGGTGTGGGGAGCACCAGGTCGTAGGGTAGACCACGCGATTCCCTGGCACCTGACTCCAGTCCTCAGGGAAACCTGAGCTCCTGATGGAGGCTGACCCAGTGTGACTGCTGCTACCTGCAGCCAGATCAATGGGGGCAGCTATTTAAAGCCCTGGCAGAGGCTCCTGGCGCAGGTCCCCAGAACGGCATCTGATACAACAGGAGAGAGGCTCATGTTTGGCCAGGCGGCTCAGCAGGCTCAAGTGAGCTGGCCCAGAGCAGTGCACACAGCCACCCAGCCCACCTTCCCCGTCCCTGGGCAGGAGTGGCTTCCTGGGGTTGGGCCTCTGGCTGATATGGGGAGCCATGGGCACTGCTCCTGAGGGCACCTGCTCAGGGCTTCTTCCTGGATACTTCCAACACTCGGAACACTCCACAAGGGGAGAGAGAAATTCCAAACTTTTTCAATAACCAGGGGCCCAGACTGGGGACAACAGAAATCCCTCTCCTTCCCCACCAGAGCTGCTAGACAATAGTAATGCTGCTGACAGAGGGAGCACCCCTGTGGTTCCCATCCTCAGCTGCTTCACTGGGGGGTCAGAAACCTCATTATTCTCAGAGCTGCTTTGCTTGGAATCTCTAAGAGTTGGGGTGGCATCCCCCCACACCCTCCAGAGGATCTGCGACTAGAAATAACAGGGCCAGCACGGAAAACATGTATCAGGACCCAGCTAGAAGGGTCAGAGGCTCTGCTGGGACTGTCACAGTCAGTGTGGACGCATCTATTTGTGAAGGCCTGGAGGGAAGGGCAGGTGGGTTGTCTCTGCCATTTCCTGGGCATTCAACACATATCATCCTTTGTGCCCGACCAACCCAGGACCCAGAGAGAACAGGGTGCTGGGTGAGGCCACCAGCAGAATGTCTCCCATATAGGAGTCCCAGGCTTGAGGTGCGTAAATGGGGGGTGTAAAAACTGAACAAAGAATGTGCTCTCCTTAAGGAATGCATACAATTAGAGGTCCCTGTGCATTCCCTTGGGCAGGCCAGGGCTATAGGAGCCTACCCACAGCTCAGACCCAAATAGCAGTGCTGAGTGTCCACCCCTCTTAACCTGGGCCTCAAATGGCCTATACCTGGCTCCATGCCTTTTGCCTTACTCCTGGAGCCTATCAATTTCCTATTGAAACACCTTCAGTCGCCCCCCCCGCCCTCTGGATCTAGCCCACATTCCTTAACCTGGTACCCAGACTTTGGGCCCAGCCTCACCCCCTCTCCCAGTTCCATGTACCTGCTTCCCAGCTGTACCATTTCATCACTAAATGACGTTCATCTTCTACCTGCCCTTTGGTTCAGAAGGCCATTCCAGGTATCACACCCTCCCCTTGCTGAAGGGGGCAGGGGCCTCCTCTCTGCTCTCAGCACCATTGACCTGTCTATAGCTAAAAGTACCTTTTCCCTTCACTAGCCTGTGAGCCCCCAGGTCAGGGAGAACTTTTGTGTGTGTGTGTGATCATCTCTGATGCAAGGGTCTTGCCAACTTTGCCAAGGGCTCCACTCAGGCAGCTCAAGTGAATGTGCCAGTGTCCTGAGGCTGTGGCGACTGCTCAAAGACACTGTGGAATATGTAAGATACCAAGGCACCACCATGGGCACTCTGCAGCAGACCTGGACAAGTCAGTGATGATGGAAGGGGCTGAATGGATCAGATCCAGAAACAAAGGAATACACAGGTCAGGAGAGAAACAAGTAAGGCAACAGACTCTTTATTTAATGTGGTTTAAAATACATCAAAATCAAGTCCCTGGCTGTTGTGAATACCAAAAGGAGACAAAAAAGCTGCCAGTGCAGCTTGAAACAAGTCTGAGTGGCCGGGCTGGGCCATAAGGAAAGCAGTTACAGGGACAGAAAGCAGCCACCTTCCCCCAGGAAGGGCAAGAGGAGCAGGTGCCTGGCTGTCCCTGGGGTGACCACCTCTGTGCTGTGCAAGGAGGAAGGGCTGAGGCAGCAGCTGGAGAATCAGCTCAGCAGGCCTTGGCCCTCCCCCGTGGACACCAGGCAGCTCCACTGGCCTCCGGGTCAGCCCTCAGGGCCACTGTGATGGGGTGGAGGAGGGTTAAATAACCATCTTTACAGAAATAACATTCTCCTACAGAAAGTGCCTGAGCTCAGCCCATGGTCCGATAACCTCATGGAAAACAAACAACAAATAAAAAAAAAGTGCTGCTGACACCTCTCAGAATCTGGTGGACATGAAGCTCTCAGCTGGACAAGGCCCTGAAAACAACTTACTGTTAGCAGAGCCATGGGCTCTTGAGCTTCACCTGCTGTGGTCCCCTGGAGGAAAAGCTAGCAATATAAGAAACCAACACAGATCTTGGTCCTAAAACTGAGGTCACAAGTGTGGGACCCACCCGGGTGAGGAAGGCACTGGCCTTCACTCAAGGATAGGCACCTCCCCTGCATCTGGCCCAGGACCTGGGCTACTTTGGAAAGCAGAAGCAGAGCAGCTGTAGTGATTGGCTGATTTGGTCAATGAAGAGAAGAAAAAGGTAGGGACTCTCATCTGCAGACTGGCCTGAAGGTCTAGACATGGATGGAGCTGTGAGCAAAGGCTGCACTTTGCCTGGGGCCCACATTCCTGACCTGGGAAACCCAGCTGGGGCCACCTGGGAAACCCAGCTGGGGCCACCTGCTCACTGTGGCCTCCTACACCACCACACTGGGATCCAGCAGCTCCAGTCCCTCCACGGGCTTTAAGAGGTAGCTGAAGTGTGAGTCAGGCAATTATGTGGGCCACTGTAGGCCTTTCCCCTCTCTTCAAGGGGGAAGGTGCATACCTCTGCCTCCTCCCTGCACCTCTCTCGCCTAGCAAACACTCTGTGGGGTTGGCAGCTCTTGTACCAGCTTAGCCTGGCACACGGGCTGGGGTAGGGAAAAGGCCCTACTGGAGCAGGAAGAGGCAAGGACTACTCCAGACAGAGGGATTCAAAGGGGAAGAAAAAGATCATGGGAAACACTTCACAGGACAGCAGTATCTCAGCCAGAGATGGCAGAGATCTCAACACTCACACAGCTGCTTGAGGGCACCTAGATGTGAAGGATACACCAGAGAATAGCAGGCAACTCTGATGCAGATCAGTGGTACCTGCCCTGGGGCAGAAGGAGAAATGGTGTGCCATTCATTTGCCATCTCTGGTCTCAGTCACACATGATTCAGTACTTAACATTCTTTGTGAACCAACTTATCTGAGAGATTTAAGGTAAGGGCTAAAAGAGTGGGCTAGGTATGGAAGATGAAGGGACCTGCAGGACAATGAACTAGCTTCAAAGAAAAACAGCAAGAAGCAAAGCCCTAACCATCCTATCCATCTTGGTCTGAGTCATTCTATTGTCCCAGAAAACTGCTTTGCACAAACACTGGCTAATACCCTGGCAAGTTTGCAACAGCAGAACATTCAGCATATAGAATGGCTCTACACAGTACATAGTAGTTATGTACTGGAGTGGGGAGAGAACAGGACACAGAAGCAACTGTCTGCAGCCATTTTATGTATTTCCGGGGCCCAGTCAATAGTTCAATTTCATTTCTTACCTGTTAGACAACAGCTATGGGCTCCCACACAGGAAGAAGTAGAATCCCCAAGGACAGGCAGGGAGGTGCCAGGAAATGGAATCAGGACAAATCTTGAGGATTGCACATGTGGGGGTGGGGGCAGGAAGCAGAAAAACCCATGAAGCCAAAGAGGCAGCCGGACCTGGGGCCCAGAAACTGCTGCATGGAGACGGTGCTGATGGGAACTGGTGGTGGCCTCTCAGGACTGAAACCCACAGGTAAGCTTGTGGCAAAGCCATCAGAAGCCCTTTCCTTTCTTTTACAACAAACAACCTGATCTCACCAAACAGGAAACCTCAGCATCAAGACGGCAAAGGAGCCAAGTGGGGTGGTGAAGGAGGTGGGACACTGGAGACCAGGCACCCAGGCACCACTGCCACAGCACCCCTCTTCCTTGGAAGGTCCTCAATACAAACACTGTCATGTGCAAAAAAAAAAAAAAGAGAGAGAAAAAAAGGAAAAAAAAAAAAGAAAAAACACCTTCAGAAATAATCCTTTGGGTGATCTCTTGTCAATCATTTGTGCAGGCTAGAGAGGCACCTGTGAATGATAAGGCTACTGAGAAGCATCATTGGCCTGGTCCTGGCACTACCAAAGGGCAGGGGAAGCGATGCCCAAGGGGCTCCTGACCAGCACATCATCCCACACAAAAACATTCTCCAGGTCCCTTGTTCTAGGCAGGAAATCCCCAGCTCTGAGCACCCTGCCAGGGAGCTGCCTGGGGACACCTTTTCCAGGTCTAGAGAATCAAAGGAGCCTCCAGAGCAGCTAGGAGGGCCTGAGCTGCCCAAGCAAGCCCTGCTCACAAGAGAAATGCAGTCAAGACCTGGGTGTATAACTTGTCTTGAGCTCTGAAGGGCAGGGAGGGGTCTGAGCCTCAAATCAGGCAGAGAAATGCTCAAGTCACTTCTCCTGCCAACTCACTGTGATGGCAGCTACAGATGACAGCCCCTCTCAAGACTCTTCAGCTCACAGAGGAGCCACTGACTTCATCTGTACACACCCCCATCCCCAATGCAAGCCCACTGTACACTTACAGGTATAAATGCATTTGCAAGGCCTTGCAAAATGCCCTATGTACGTAAAACTGACCCACAAAATCCAAAATTGCAAGTGCCAGATGCCGGCCAGGTCAGAACATCCTGGCTTCAGCAATGGGCTGCTGAGCATGGGAGCCTTTTATGGGCCAGGCCTGGCTGGGCTGCCGCTCCCTTCCCAGCATGACCCAACACCAGGCTCTCTAGGCCCTGGCGGAGGTGGGCTCTTCAGGCCCAGTCTGGCCTGATGCTTCTGTGCTCGGTGCTCCTGGGTAGCAAGGCGCTTCTGTGACCCTGGGGGAGCTGGGTGCTTGAGCCCCAGGCCCCTCTGGCCTCCTCTCAGGGCCACTGTCAGTGAGGGAGCCCTGGCCACCAGCACTCAGGTCCTGTACCCTCTTGTTCAGGTCATTGCGCTCTGTCTGCAGCGCCCGGCACAGCTTCTCCAGCCGTTGGATTTTTACCTGCAGGCCCTCCAGTTCTTTATCCCGGACTGTTTTCTAGGGAGAGAAATGAGACCTTCAGTGCCGTGCCCCATCAACCTCCCACTTACCATCACCACTTGGCGGCAAACACTTTAACAAGGCTGGGAGCAGACCGAGTCCAAAGCTGGCCCCCTCTAGGAAACAGTCCTAGTTGAAGCCATGACTAGGCTGTCAGGTGGGGCAGCGTGGTGCAGAAAAGGGGCACGGCTTGGCGATAATATATTCCTCCATTTATCTACCACGTGACCTTGGCAAAGGACTTGGCTTTTGAGCCTGTCTCATCTGTAAAACAGGACTACTAACACCATCCTCAGAGCTCAAGAGAAGGTTCAACAAACAACGTACCTAAAAACATTCAGCAGCAAAAAAAAAAAAAAAAAAAGAAAAAAAAAAAAAACCCAAAAACTTTCAGCAAGGTCTGGCTTGCAGTTGCTGCTCCATCAGTTAGTTCCTTTCTTCTACATTACAAGCCATGAAATCACAAATTACCTGGGCTGCTTTACATGTAAACCAGGCACATCACTGGCACGCGTTTTTTCTGCTCTTTTATTCCTTTCTTCCATTTGCTCCCTTCACTCCCACTGGAGACCTACCACTGGGCTCACCACCTCCCATAGGGAGAGAACAGCATTAACTTTGGACTTGGACATTGTGTGCAAATCTGACCTCTACCTCATGCTAGCTGTGTCACTGATGGGTAGAACATACAGGAAAGGGCCTGATATGCGCTAAGTGCACACCCCCACCCTGGCTGCAGATCACAGAGAGCCCACCTCCTCAGCCATCTCAAGCAGGGCCTTGTTGCTGCTCTCCCACCGGGACCGGTACATGGTGGTTTCTTTCTCCAGCTTCTTGATCTTCTTAGTCATCTAGGTTATGTGACAGACAGAAGGAAATGGTCAGAGCTGGCCTCTCCAAGGCCTGTGTCTCCAAGGTGGGGACTGCACCTGTGTCTCCAAGGTGGGGACTGCACCTGTGTCTCCAAGGTGGGGACTGATTGATCCCAAGGTGCAAGGCATTACAGGGTGCAGTCAATGTCCTCTGTGCCACCTCACCACCAGGAAGTCACAGGTGTCCACCACCAATAACAAGAAATGGTAAGGAGCCAGGCATGGTAGCTCACGCCTATAATCCCAGCACTTTGGGAGGCCAAGGCAGGCAGATCACTTGAGGCCAAGAGTTCAAGACCAGCCTGGCCAGCATGGTGAAACCCCGTCTCTACTAAAAATACAAAAAAAAAAAAAAAAAAAAAAATTAGCCAGGCATGGTGGCACGCGCCTGTAATTCCAGCTAGTCAGGAGGCTGAGGCAGGAGAATCACTTGAACCCGGGGGGCAAAGGCTGCAATGAGCTGAGATCATGCTACTGCACTCCAGCCTGGGCAACAGGGCAAGTCTCCATCTCAAAAAACAACAACAACAACAACAAAAAACAAACAAAAACCCCCCAAAAAACAAACAAACAAAAGAAATAAGACTGCCCCATTCCCCGGGACAACCTGGGGTGTATATATACCACTGATACTGCCTCGAGAGAGGAAAGGCTGTGAACCTTCCTAACAGCCCTGCCCTTGAGACACCCCAGATGGGAGCTTCCTGAAGGCATGCCCAACAATTTTGAATGAAGCAGCTTATGCCCCAGCAGCCATGCCTGGGCCTGGACCACAGTTACCTTTTCCATCTCCTGCTTGAATGTGGTGAATACCTCGCTGCTTTTGGAAAGTGTGTTCTGGAACTCCTCAAACTTCTCTGTGTATAGGGCAAGCTGGGGGAGAAAGCAGCCCACAGATAAGACTGGGTTTCTCTGGGAGGCACTCTGGTCAACACACTCAGACCCCTCCTTGACTCTCTGACCCAGTAATTCTATTGAGATACTATTTTTCCTTAAAACAAAGCAAAGCTATATATTTGGAAGGATATAATCAAAATGCTAAGCCTGGAAAGTAGGAGACTTAGGGTGACTTTTATTTTGCCTTTATGTTGATTTTCAAACTCTTCTGTTCCTACCTCCTCAAAGGCAATACATTTCTGAGCTACAAATGAAGTCCTCTGAGCCCACCTAACTACCTGGTCATCACCACATAGGTACTGTGCAGGTCCGGAGAGAACAAAGGCTCAACCAAGGTCTCATAGCAGCCAGGACATAGCCAGTCCTAGAATGAGGGTCCCATTTCACTACCCCCAGGATGGGGCCCAGTGAGGGGACCTTGAAGGCACAGGGTCAGGTTATATGCTCTCACCTGTTGCTTCAGGTGGGTCTCTTGCTGCTTCATCAGCTCACACATCCTCTGGGACTCTACTGCCTCTTTCAGGAGCTATTTCCAAGACAGAACCCCAGATCCTGTCAGAAGCCCCCAGGGGCTATGTTTGGTTTTTAGCCACAAGCACCAGACCCACTGAGGCTTCCTGCTCTCAGACTGGTACTCAAGGAATCTGTGCCTGGTCTGGCCAGACTTCTCCCATATAACCCAGCTATAAGCTGAGCCAGAGCCCAGCCTGCCTCCTCCCACACCCCCACCCCAACCCTGGGGCCTGAGCCTCACAAAATCCTTCTCCCGCTGGTGCCGCTCTTCTGCCTCCTTTAGCATCTCCTGGGCCTGCTGGAGCTTGGCATCCACCAGCTGCTGTTGTAGGTCCTTGTGTTTGAAGACTTTGTCGATATGCTGCAACAAAGATGGTGGGAGCAGTCGGCTTGTCAGGCACTCCCTTTCTCAGGGTGGCCCCACAGCCACAGACCAGGGCACTTTGCCCAGCCCCCCATCTCAATCTGATATGATGGACTCCCATGTGTACCACACAACATGGGCCCCAAGTCTCTGGAAGGTCAGCTTTCCAACCTCACGTCATTTCTCTCCCAGTAAGTCAGACCTTGGTAAGCACATGGTTTATGGATGGAATCTGCTCCCAAGAAGCCAAGCAATAAACACACTCAAATCTCTGACCCCAGTATTGATCACCTATGGGGCTGGAAGCCCTCACTTCTGTGTCCCTGATTCTCTTGTAAATGGGAAGAATGGGCAAAAACAATGCCTCTAAGAACATAACAGCCTAGCTCAGTTGGCAAAGACTTGCCATACCTAGGCAAAGACTAGACATGTGCATCCCCAAGGAATGGCTGTCCTGCCTACTAGAGGAGCGCTGGAGACCTGTGTCAGGTGAGAGAGAAGGGATGGAGAGAAGGTGAAGGACTCAGGTGCTACTTCAAAGGTAAAATCAACTGGACTTGCTGAAATAAGGGAAAATAACTCCATTTTTTTGGATGGGGAAGGGAAGGTGCCTAGCAGGTAAGTCCAGTTTGGGTATGATGAAAGTGCCTGTGTCTGTCTGGGGAGGGCTGTAAATGCAAAGCAGCAGGGCCTGATGTCCTGCATCTCCTTCTCCACAGGTAGTAGTAAGTCTTTTTTTGCCTTGGCGGGGAGAGAAAACGGGGGTATTCAGATTCTTGAAGTTCGTGTCTCACTATAGTGGCCCAGGAAGCCTCTATGTCTCAGCGCTGAGGGATAAGAACCAAACCAACTCCCCTCAAACCAAACAAGCAGCTTTGTTCCCAGAGGAGGAAGTATGGCAAGGAAAGGGGTGGGTCAGGGGAGTGCCCTCTAGGTCCTGCACACACGATCATCACTTTGGCCTATGAACCTAAGAGGGCAGATCTTCCCGGTCTCACCCACTGCCACACCCCAGGGGCTAGGAAAGGGCCTAATCCAGAGCAGGTCCTCTGCCAGCCCTGTAAGGGGGCTGCAGGTCTCCCTTCTCATGATGAGAACGTGCCCAGAACAGCCAGGTGACTGGCATGGAAGATCCAAAGATTCAAGTGCCTGGGGTGGCAGCCAACACAGTGACAAAGGGAGTGACATCCTGCATTTTTTTTTTTTTTTTTTTTGAGATGGAGTCTTGGTGTGTCACCCAGGCTAGAGTGCAGTAGCACAATCTTGGCTCATTGCAACCTCCGCCTCCTGGGTTCAACAAATTCTCCCGCCTCAGCCTCCCGAGTAGCTGGGACTACAGCCGTGCACCACCACACCTGGCTAATTTTTTGTATTTTTAGTACAGACAGGGTTTCACCATGTTGGCCAGGCTGGTCTTGAACTCCTGACCTCAGGTGATCCGCCCGCTTTGGCCTCCCAAAGTGTTGGGATTACAGGCATGAGCCACCACACCCGGCCTGATAAATTCTGCCTTTTAAGTGGCAGGAGCAGCAAGGAATCAGTGGACACAGTCTCTGGAGTCCATCACTGATCACAGGTACAGCCCCTCCCCTGCAATTCCAAATTCTACAAAGCTCTGAAAATGGAAATTGTCACAGCTGGCAGCCAGACTTGACCTACATCATTGTAAGCCCATAATGTAGGTGAGTATTTGGAAGTTCTACTGCATAAACACATTAATGTGTCTGGCTTCCCCAAGGCCCTGCTGAGGGTGCTATATAACACACAGTCCATATATGTACCTCCATTCTAAAATGTGGATAGTTCTAATTCCAAAAGCTGCCTGGCCCAGTCGTTTGGGACAAGGCACTGTGGACCTGGGGCTGTGTGGCTGTAAGTGAGCATCTTCTCCACACCTGTTTTTTATCTATAAGGAATAACATTACTCTCCTCCCAAGGAGGAGGAGGAAGAAAGGGAGAATGGGATGAATCCTGAAAAGGTACTGTCCCAGTGCCTAGCACACACTCAAAACCTCACAATTTCTGGGCCATGACTGCTGTCCGTGATACCCTTACCTCCTCTCGCAGCTCATACTGCTCAATCAGCTTCTTGAGCCTCTCGGCCAGCTCCATGTTCTCTTGGCGCAGCTTGGAGTTGCGCTCATTGTGCTGTTCCATCTGCAGCTGAATGTCATTCAGTGTCACCTGGAAGTGCGAGGTCACCTCCTTGCGCTTCTCCTCCTCCTCCCGGGCCCGCTGCACACCTTCTTCCTGGGCAAAGAAGTCAGCCCGAGAGCCATCATCCACTGCTACCTTACAAGGGTCCCCCAGCTAGTCCACAGATGGTCTCTGCCAATAGCCCTCCCTGCTCCCAAAGTGAGGAGTAGCCAGACTCCAGGATGTTGTGCAATGCGGGTTCCAATGGGCTCCTCTGTATATCAGGTGACATCAAGTGAGATTCTCCCCCTAGAAAAATGCAGGTACATGGCAGGCGCGGTGGCTCACGCCTGTAATCCCAGCACTCTGGGAGGCTGAGGTGGGCGGATCACGAGGTCAGGTGTTTGAGACCAGCCTGGCCAATATGGTAAAACCTCGTTTCTACTAAAAATAAAAAATTAGCCGGCGTGATGGCGAGCACCTGTGGTCCCAGCTGCTTGGGAGGCTGAGGCAGAGGAGTCATTTGAACCTGGGAGGCGGAGGTTGTGGTGAGCCAAGATCGCGCCACTGCACTCCAGCCTGGGTGATGGGCCACAGGGCAAGACTCTGTCCACCGCCCCCCCCCAAAAAAAGAAAGAAAAAATGCAGGCACACATGCACACATGTAAGTGCTAAGTGCCGTTCTGAAGCAAGTCGGATCTCCTAAGGCCTATTCTTCCAGATTTCAGATTAATGTGCATTTGTCCCCTCTGTACCCCCAGAGACCAAGCTGTTAAAATTTAGTAACACCCAGGGTTTGCAAAGTTGTGCAGAATTAGGCACTCAACACTTTTGATGGGGGAGGCACACTGCCCCCTCACTGGAAGGCAATCCAGCAAAATCTATTAAAATGAAAAATCTGCATATACTGTGACCTAGCCATTTCACTTCCATGACTTATCCTACAGATAAGTTCATATAACTGACCAGTGATAAATATAACAAGAATTTTCACTATAGTTCTATATGTAATAATGAGAAATTGTAAACAACCCCCAAAATGCTTTAACTAGGGCACTGATATAATATATCCATATAATGAGAAGATAGCCCTACACATACTGATAGGGAAAAACGTTATGTAAAGTGAAAAAAAGGCACAGGATATGAAATGGTACATGTATAATAATTTCATTCTAAAAACTACATGTAAGATTTTACATATAAAAAAGAAAGTTAAAAGGTTGTGTTTAAACTTGATGTAACCACAGACTGACCTCACCATAGAAGCAGCAGAACATGGGAAGGACCCAGGTTCCTGATTGACCAACCTCTGGGACAAGAGCTGCTTGTCAGAGCCAGGCCTCCGCTTACCAGGGGACTGCCATTTCATTGAGAAATACCGACGCCAGTGCATTATGGATTCTCTTAGTACTTTATCCTTCACCTTATCTAATACATGTCAAATGGTTACAAGTAGCACTCTCTTAATGTAAGGCATTATTGAGAAAGTGTATTTCTATGCCACAAGCCTGCACTACTTTTTTTTTTTTTTTGGGGACACTGAGTCTCACTCTGTCGCCCAGGCTGTAATGCAGTGGTGCAATCTCGGCTCACTGCAACCTCAGCCTCCCGGGTGCAAGCAATTCTCGTGCCTCAGCCACCTGAGTAGCTGGGATTATAGACATGTGCCAGCACACTCGGCTAATTTTTGTATTTTTAGTAGAATGGGGTTTCACTACGTTGACCAGGTTGGTCTCAAACTCCTGGCCTCAAGTGAGCCATCCACCTCAGCCTCCCAAAGTGTTGGGATTACAGGTGTGAGCCACCGCACCCAGCCTTGCTTTTTTACACTGATTCCATGTTGAAATTGTAATGTTTTGGATATTGGGTTAAGTATATTACTAAAATTAATTTCACCTGTTTTTCAGTGGCCAGAAGCTTTTTAATCACTTATGTGGGCCACTGCGCCCGGCCCTAGCCTGCACTACTTTTTAAGAGAAAAGCCCACAAAAGAAACATTAAGTGGAAGTCAAGGAAACCAGAGTCACCTGTTCCAGGGGGCCCAGGCCTACCTTGAGGGAGCGGTTGTGCCGCTGCAGCTCACGGCATAGGCTCTCAAGCTTGCTGCGGGCCAGGACGGCCTTGCTGTGCTCACCGCGCAGGTGGTCCTTCTCTTGCACCAGCTGGCTCTGCTTTTTCTGCAGGAGCTTCATCTGCTTCTGTGAATTCCGGTGCTCCTCCAGCTGGGGACAGGGATAGGGAGGGCAGGTGAGCATCTTGTGGGGCCTTCCTGGTGGGGGGATCACTATGCAGGTCTAGGGTCTCCTGAGCTGCCCTGACCTGTACCCTCTCAGGCCAGGAGCGCTCTCATGGGCTGATGCTGTACCGGTGCTTACACGCTCCTCCCATGAACTCACAATAACCCCAAAGGCTCCACTGTAGGGACAGAGAAATGGTAACTCACTAGGGCAAGCAGGGGCCACACAGCCAGCAGATGCCAATTCCTATTCCAGCTCTGACTCTGGGCCACTAGAGCCACTTCAAGCTGTTGCATTTCCCCAACTTGCTGGACACTCATGCCCAAGGATGAGACCATCTGCTACCGTACCTTGTGCCTATTAACAGACAGACCCCCATCGCTCCCTCACATTCCTTCAGAACGTTGGCACTGGGTTCATCAGCGCTCTCCCCAACACAATTACTTTTCTCATTTGTGGCCACTTCAGTATCAACAGATAATCCTTCTGACTCCCTGGCCTCACAGTCCATCACCTCTTCCACAAACCCACTCCTTTCCCCAGCTCAGTTCCCCTCCCATGACCCTATCCAGGCCTGTACAACAGAAATATAATGCAAACCACATAAGTAATTAAAAATATTCTACTGGCCGCACTAAAAAAGTAAAAAACAGGTGAAATTAATTTTAGTAATATATGTATTTAACCTAATATCCAAAACATTACAATTTCAACACGGAATCAATGTAAAAAAGTGAGGCCAGGAGCGGTGGCTCATGCCTGTAATCCCAGCACTTTGGGAGGCTGAGGCAGGCGGATCACGTGAGGTCAGGAGTTCAAGACCAGCCTGGCCAACATGGTGAAACCCGGTTTCTACTAAAAAAAAAATACAAAAAAGTAGCCAGTTTGGTGGCATGCGCCTGTAATCCCAGTTACTCAGGAGGCTGTGAGGCAGGAGAATCGTTTGAACCTGGGAGCAGGACATCACGCCACTGCACTCCAGCCTGGATGACTGAGACACTCTCTCACAAAAAAGAGTGAGATGTTTTATATTCTTTGTTTTTGCTTAAGTCTTCAAAATCTGATGTGTATCTTACATTTACAGCACGTTCAAATTCAAACTGGCCACATGTCAATTAGCTAGAGACGAATTTATCTTGGACAGCGCAGATCTAGACTTTGTCACTACCAGACAGCACACCTACTATCTCAATTTCCAGCATCCCCCAGGCCAGAACTACCATCACCTATCTTTTTAGCTCATTCCAATCAGTATCTGTGATCCTCAGAAAGTCTCTTACCCTATAGGACCTCCAATCCATTGACTCAACCATCCTTCCACTCTCCTTTAAAATAACTACATTACCTGGCTTGGATTTCTTACACCCTCAACTCTCTTGGCCCTTCCCCAGTAGTACTGCAACCCTAGTAAAGCACCTTCCTGCTTTACACCAGTACTAAAACAACCCGACTTGAAGAGTCTCACTTTAAATTCATGGCCACCAAGTTCAGGAAGACCAGCAATCCCAATACAATGCATATGCTATTCACACTCCTCTCCTTCCAGACAACTATTTCATCGTTCTCATCAAATCACAAAACACAGAAGAAACTAGAGAATCAGGGGCACAAGCTCCACATCTGCCAGTCCACCTGCCCCGTCCTCTCCTCCAGTCACACAGACCTAGCCATGTGGTTACCACAGCCAAGCCCCCTTCTTGGGCACTGGGCCTCAGCTCCCCTCCTCTACTCACAACACCACTCTAGCAACTCATTTCCTCTCTTGCATCAGCAATTTTCCCCTGGCTGGATCACTCTAAAAGGGTGCTTATCTTCCTTATACCTTTTATTTAATCCTTACAAGAATGTCATTAGGCAGGTATGACATTCCCCATTTTACAGATGAGTAAAGTTCCTTACAGGAAAATATTAATAAATGTGTGTGGAATTAATTAATTTTAAAATAAATACTTAGAGGCCAGGCGCAGTGGCTCACACCTGTAATCCCAGCACTTTGGGAGGCTGAGACGGGTGGATCACGAGGTCAAGAGATCGAGACCATCCTGGCCAACATGGTGAAACTGTCTCTACTAAAACATACAAAATTTAGCCAGGCATGGTGACATGCACCTGTAATCCCAGCTACTGGGGAGGCTGAAGCAGGAGAATCGCTTGAACCTGGGAGGTGGAGGTTGCAGTGAGCCGAGATTGCACCTCTGCACTCCAGCCTGGCGACAGAGCGAGATTCTGACTCTGAATAAATAAATACATAGGCTAGGCGCGGTGGCTCAAGCCTGTAATCCCAGCACTTTGGGAGGCCAAGGCAGGCGGATCACGAGGTCAGGAGATCGAGACCATCCTGGCTAACACGGTGAAACCCCGTCTCTACTAAAAAAAAAAAAATAGCCTGGCATGGTGGCGGGCGCCTGCAGTCCCAGCTACTCGGGAGGCTGAGGCAGGAGAATGGCATGAACTCAGAAGGCGGAGCTTGCAGCGAGCCAAGATCGTGCCACTGCACTCCAGCCTGGGCGACAGAGCAAGACCCCGTCTCAAAATAAATAAATAAATACATACACACATACATACATACATACATACATACATACACAGGCTGTGACCATCAATGGATAAATCTGTTAGTTCAAATCCTGACTGGGGACCTGATGATGGAAGAATCTGGCTGCCCCACCCCCAACCCACTGAACAATGTTACAACAGAGTGGGAAGAGCATGCTTTGCATTTATTGTGATGGAACATGAAGTACTTATGAAGAATTCTTGTCAAAAAGTTGAAGCTGAATTGGATCAAGCTTTAGAGCTAACTTCTACTTCACTTAAAGGCACTAGGAGGTAAAGAAGTAAAATGATACAACAGAGATGACAAAGCTAGAAGGGGACATCCTACAAGACAGCTAGTCTAGTTTCTGTTAAAAGTCAATGTCATGGAGAATATGAGGAGGCAGTGACAAGAGGACTGCTCTGGAGTAAAAGGAAAAAGTATCAAGTGACTAGTGTTAGTTTTATTAACTGTGATAATGGCTCTATGCATCTGTATTTGAGGAAGAAGCATCAAGATCACAAGGTGCCTTGGACTCAGGCCAGGAGCAAGGGCTCTACCACCTTGGAATCATTCTTTGAGAAATTTATTTCAAGGAATATGCAGTTTCTCCTCTTGCTGCACAGCCCTGAAGAGGCTGGCTGGGAGTGATTCCCCATTTAACAGATAGTTCAGAGAAAAGCTGAACAGGAATTAAGCCACCTACCTGCCTCTGCACCCCCAACCCTACACCAGGTGGCATGCTGATTTTCCCAAGGCAGGGAAGGTGCCCGCGGAGGGGGGAACTGACCAGTTCAGCATACTTCTTGCACAGAGCAGCCAGCTTCTCCTCTGGGGTACTCAGAGTATTCAATGTCTGCATCAGCAACGTGATCTCCTTCCCTGCAAAGCACAGGAGCAAAGACATGCACCCCCTTCTCCAGGGGTCCCCTCCAGGCCTGGGCTCACACTCGTGAGTGCTGAAGATAGCCCTCCCCATCATACTTTATATTTTGCTTGTTGATTAGCTGCCTTCCTTGCCATAGGGAGCAACTCAATCCTGCCCTCACTATAGCCCCAGTACTGTCCATAGTACCATCACAGAAGATATGCTCAACAAATGCTTATCAAATGAACGACTGTACCCTAGTGAAATCTCCTTAGTAGGCACCATTGGCAGGAGAAAAAAACTGCCTGCTCTATCAATAGAGGAAAGGTAACCCACTTATGAATTCAGGGCTACTGTTTCATACTGTTTCAATGCAAGGAAGGCCCACCCTCCTGATACAGGTAGGATCCAAAAAGGAACAGGTATCTTAGCCTCCTTGAGAAATACTAAACTCTTGTCAACAGAATAGCCAAACAGTGAACTTTAAAATGAAGATACTTTCGGCCGGGCGAGGTGGCTCACGCCTGTAATCCCAGCACTTTGGGAGGCCGAGGCAGGCGGATCACGAGGTCAAGAGATCGAGACCATCCTAACATGGTGAAACCCCATCTCTACTAAAGACACACACAAAAAAATTAGCTTGGTGTGGTGGCATGCGCCCGTAGTCCCAGTTACTCTGGAGGCTGAGGTAGGAGAATCGCTTGAACCCAGGAGGTGGAGGTTGCAGTGAGCCCAGATCGCGCCACTGCACTCCAGCTTGGTGACAGAGCGAGACTCTGTCTAAAAAAAATTAATTAATTAAAAAAAAGGCAGGGTACGGTGGCTTACGCCTGTAATCCCAGCACTTTGGAAGGCCGAGGCGGGCGGATCACGAGGTCAGGAGATCGAGACCATCCTGGCTAACACAGTGAAACCCCGTCTCTACTAAAAAAAAAACAAAAAAATTAGCCGGGCGTGGTGGCAGGCGCCTGTAGTCCCAGCTACTCAGGAGGCTGAGGCAGGAGAATGGCGTGAACCCAGGAGGTGGAGCTTGCAGTGAGCCGAGATCGCGCCACTGCACTCCAATCTAGCAACAGAGCAAGACTCCATCTCAAAAAAAAAAGAAAAAAAAGGGCAGGGTACGGTGGCCTGTAATCCCAGCACTTTGGGAGGCCCAGGCGGGCAGATCACGAGGTCAGGAGATCGAGACTATCCTGGCTAACACAGTGAAACCTTGTCTCTACTAAAAAAACAAAAAAATTAGCCAGGCATGGTGGCAGGCGCCTGTAGTCCCAGCTACTCGGGAGGCTGAGGCAAGAGAATGGTGTCAACCTGGGAGGCGGAGCTTGCAGTGAGCTGAGATCGCGCTAGTGCACTCCAGCCTGGGTGACAGAGCAAGACTCCATCTCAGTGGGGGGCGGGGGGGTGAAGAAGAAGATGATACTTTCCATGTATGTGACGCTAAGATTTTTTCTTTTTTTTTTTTTGAGATGGAGTCTCACCCTGTCACCAAGGCTGGAGTTCAATGGCATGATCTCAGCTCACTGCAACCTCTGCCTCACGGGTTCAAGTGATTCTCCTGCCTCAGCCTCCCAAGTAGCTGGGATTACAGGCAAGTGCCACCACGCCCGGCTGATTTTTTGTATCTTTAGTAGAAACGGGGTTTCACCATGTTGGCCAGGCTGGTCTCAAACTCCTGACCTCATGATCTGCCTGCCCTGGCCTCCCAAAGTGCTGGGGTTACAGGTGTGAGCCACTGTGCCTAGCCGTCCCTAAGATTTTTGAAAGTTCCTCTTTAAAGTAAGATGATACATAAGGGGAAAAGGGAATAGGAATAAAACATGGATATAATGACACTCGACTTAGATTCTAGATTCTTTTTTTTTTTTGAGATGGAGTTTCACTCTTGTCACCCAGGCTGGATGTAGTGGCACAATCTCAGTTCACTGCAACCTCTGCCTCCCGGGTTCAAGCCATTCTCCTGCCTCAGCCTCCCAAGTAGCTGGGATTACAGGCATGTGCCAGCATGTCCAGCTAATTTTTGTATTTTTAGTAGAGACGGGATTTCATCATGTTGGCCAGGCTTTTCTCGAACTCCTGACCCTCAGATGATCCACCCACCTCGGCCTCCCAAAGTGCTGCAATTACAGGCGTGAGCCACTACACCCGGCCTAGACTCTTAAACATACATACCCTGCTGTAAAATGACTGTCACTGCCTATTTCCCATTGCCTGTGCCTGAGTCAGGGAGCCTTCCCTCTACTTCCCCAGAAGGGCCCAAGAGATCAGCAGCATGGAGACTGCAATTCGCAGGCATGTGTGCCAAATCCAACCCACGGATGGGTTTTGTTTGGCTCTTACCATTTTAGCTGCTAACTATGAAAAAATCTAGAGTTCTCACATAACTCTAGATTTCTGGCTCTTCAAAAAAAAAAAAAAAAAAAAAAAAAAAAAAGCCTGGCTGCACCCAGCCTGTAGTTTTGCCTGCTCTCAGTTGGATAGCTGAGAGCAACTAATCAGGAAGCAGTAAAGCCTCCATCTTCATGTGGCCCCATGGCCAGCCCAGCTTATGCAGATATTTGGGTTTTCAATTCTGGCCTAGTCTAATTTTCTTACTGTAAAGAGAAGTATAAACTAAGACCCAGAGAGGAGAAGGGCACACCCAAGGTCACACAGCAGGTAGTACTGGCTGGCACAGGAGCCTACCCTGGCCTCCCGTCTCCATTTTCTCAAAGAGAGAACAGGTCCCATGCCAAGCTCCAGTTGCTCCAAAAGCCAGAAGGCTTTGTGCTGGGAACTCCTGCATCTCTCTATGCCGTGGCTCCCACATCCCTGGCTTTGGATTAGACTAGAGTGACTTGCTGCTCTGAGAAGTACCATTTTCCTTTGAATCCTGGCAGAACAGACTGGCCCAGAGAACGTCAAGTCCAAACTCCCTCTCCTCACCAGCTTCACAAAGAGCCGCCCTCTGCTCACCCAAACCCTTGGCTTTTTTCTTCTCCTGTGGCCTTCGGTGGTCTCGGTCTCCGACCTCGTCACTCTGCCGGATCTCTTCTGTGCTTGGATCCCCCTTGGAGGGTTCCTTCTCTCCATTGACTACTGGAGTTGGTTCAGGCTCCCCATTCCTTGCCACATAGGTCCGGGACTTCTCTGCATCTTCGGGTTCAGCCGGCTCACCCTGTGCCCCATCCTCGCCGGGGCCCCCCTGGTTATTGTCCACACAGTATGTGCTCAGTATGTCTTCCAATTGGCGGCTCAGCTCCTCAGAGACATCACGAAGGGCCCCAGACTGAGCCGTTTTGGCTTGAGCCCCTACAGCAGGAGAGGATGAGGGGTAGAGTGAGAAAGAAGACGATTATACCACTGGTTGGGATTTTTCAGGCCCAGCCAAACTCATCAGTTTGAGTTAAATGTTGCCTAACTTTTCTTTTTTTATAGAAACTGAGAAGCAAGAATGGAGTATCATTCAGCAAATCTAGTTCCTGTCAGAACTTAGATTCGAAACATCTTTTAAATCAAGAAATTATAGTAATTGTTGCTTAACTTCTTTAAGTCTGTTTACTTGTAAAATGACACAACTATTTCTCACTACCACCCGAACATATTTGTTAGATCACAAAAGTATGTAAAGCATCAGCACACAGGGATGGCAAGGAGCAACTTCTAGTCCATCTCCTTCCCCCCCACAAAACCATTTCTTGCCATTCAGATCATTCTAGAAATGCCTCAAACAGGAAGGGCAGTTAGCTGCTGGTGGCTGAGGTGTTTCTAACGGGACCTGGATTTCCTGACGGGGTGCCTCGTTTGGCTGCCACCTGACTTAATCCCGTCAGAGCTTCTCTCCAGAACTCTGTTCCTGTGCTTAGAGGGGGCAGCTGCGCCAACTCGCCAGAACGCAGGGGGGACCGCGGCCCCAGCACTGTCCTCTCATTCTACATCTCCTCCTCCCGGACATCCTGGCCTCGGCCTCTAAGTCCAGAAGCGAGGCCGACCCCACAGCTCCTCCCCCTGCCCGCTGGCAACGCAGAGCTGGCACACACCCTCTGGCTTCCGAGGAGCCTGGCTGCTGCCGGGACCTTCTGCTTCTACTGCAGGAGCCGCCTGGCTGGGCCGCTCCTGGGATCCCTCGGGTCCTGCTTCCGGTTGTCCTGGGCTGCTTTTTGGATTGGATTGTTTGGCAGCGCCGTTCTTTTTGTCTTGGTTCTTCATTGTGATGAGCGATGCTGGGTCAGGAGGAGATCCTTTAGAAACAAACACAGTTGCTATTTTCCAGACTTCGAAATTCTTCGCAGCCTGGATCAGAAATCCCCACAGCAGGAGCACAAAGCTTCTTAAACGGACCGGCAGGCCCGGGCGGAGGGCGCCAACGGCTCTCTGGTCTTGGCGGGTCAGGAGAGACCGGCGTGCCGGGGCAGGCTTTCGGGGCGCAGCTCCCACAGCGGGTGAGGGAAGAGGCCTCTTTTCTCCCTGGAGCCACTTCCCGGCACAACCGGCCCCCTCGCGGTAGGCCGGGCGCGGGATTGGCTCAGGGCCGGAGACTGACGTGGCGGGACTCCCGGTGCCGCCCCCGCCCCTCAGGCCCCACGTGCGCCCCCCGCGCGCGCAGCCACCAACGCCCCGCGCGCCCTCCAGCCGCGAAGCACGCCCGCGCATGCGCATATCCCCAGACAGCCCCCCGGCCCACGCGGGGAGTTGGCGTGATTTCCCTACAGGCCGAGAACATCCCGGCCCGCACACGCTCAAATAGTCTCGCCCACCGGCCGCCGCGGCACGTACCTCACCGCCGACGTCCGACGGCTTCCCCACCTCTGGCCTCGCACCGGAAACCCCGAGTAACTGCTGCCGGCCAGCCGCCTGCTCCCGCCTCAGCCAATCAATAGCCGGCGCCGGCGCGGAGCTTGCTGGGAAGGACGAACCGAGGGCGGCCTCGGAGGCGGGCGCGCCGGGAGGGTGGGGCAGGGAAAAGACTACGCGTCCCTCCTTACGCAGGGGCTAGCCGCAGATCACAAGGTGCATAAGAGACTAGTCCTGGGAGTCCAAAAGGAGCCCGTCATTCTGCACGAGTGCCCATGTCAACCTTGTTTCTATCTCGCAGAAGCTATGCTTCAACTCCCAAAGCCTTGCGCCTGGCTATTGTTTACTGCAGGCCTCCATCAAACCTTCCTCCCTGGCCGTGAACAAATGTGACTCCATCCAGGAACTCCGAGGACTCGGGAAGTGGGATAGAGTCCTGGGCTGAGACTCAGGAGACCCATACTCCAGTCCCAACTTCATCACGGATTTGCTGTGTGGCTGGATGTTCTTTTCTCTCTGTGGGCCTCAATGTCCTTCTTCCAAAGGAGACTTTTAATAACAATAGCAGTTCCTTGAACGCTTACTGTGTGCTTTCCCACTATCTAATAGCTTGGTTCTCATAACCACTCATAGAAATAACTACTATCTGTTATCCCCATTTTACGGAAAAGGACAGTAAGAGAAAGGTTAGGTAACTTGTCCAAGGTCACATCGATAGTGAGTGGTTAAAACAGGGATTCAAAACTGGTATGTCTGACACCAGCACACAGGTAATTACCTGGTCTTTCACCCAGAAGAAACACTACCACAGCAGGTTTCCCTGAGGCAGTCAAGGTAACTTGTGAAAGTAGGTCATATTTTCCCCTCTCCATTACCATTTTGGCAGTCAGTTCCTCAGAAAGGTGCTGAGTTAGGCTTCAGGCATATTCATGAGCCTTTTCTCTACCCCACACTCTACAAAGTCTCACTGGGGTTAAAGTAGAAAAAACCCCCACAATTCCCTACACGTGAGATCACAATTCTATATCCCCATTGCTTCTGGATAATGAAATCAAACCCAACAATCCTTGTGCCTGGAATTTGAAGCCTAAGAGATTTGGCTTTTGCCAAACCCAAAATTTTTTGAGGCCCAGTTCAAAGGTCACTTCAGAGCCTTCCCAGTGCTCTGCAATCCGTACTTGCTCCCTAGGTCTGCAGAGTTCTGTTACAGCATTAGCAGTGAGGTGTTGAAATTACTATTTGCTTATAAGTCAGTGAATTTTGCAAGAACTGTTGGCTAAATAGTCTAGTCCCAGAGCCTCGCATCAGGCTGTGGGTAGAGAAAACTGTTGTGCTAATTGAGCGTTGGTTTAGGGCTGTTAGGATGTTAAATATTTCCCCCAAAGGCTCAGTGAAAGACTTCAGAGCAGTGCATGTTGGATTTCAGATTTTCAGATTGGGGAAGCTCAACCGGTAAAATTTGAGAAATTCCCAAATTCGAAACACTTCTGGTCCCAAGCATGTTGGATAAGAGATATTCAACTTTTAGTATAATGATGGAACTGAGGTTCAGAAAGGTTTGGAATCTAGGTGTCCTGAAACCAAGGCCCTGATTATTTCTAGAAAAGCATTCTGGAAATCTCTTGAGAAGGCACCATATAAATCAGGCCTTGATAGATTTCCATATAACAAGGGTGTTCTAGGTGAGAAAAAGAACATAAAAATGTATGCATGGGGTGAGGGGTAGAGGATGTTAGTAGAAGGGTCAACAATAGCCCAGAGGGGCCGGATGGGTAATGAGAACAGGCAAGAATAATTGACAGAAACATGGGTTAACAAGTTACTTCCTCCTTTGCTATAAACAAAATATAGCAACAATATTAGCACCTGCCAGATTGAGAGAGAGGTGGTGACTGCAGTAAAATACAGCAGCTCTTGCACATTGTTACCAAGCAGAAACTCAGGCCGGGTAGGGCCAGATTGTATTTTTCTGTTTTTTAGACAGGTTTTACTCAGCTGCTGGGGCTGGAGTGCAGTGATCATGATAGCTCACTGCAGACTCGACCACCTGGACTCAAGTGATCCTCTTGCCCCAGCCTCCCAAGTAGCTAGGATTACAGGTATGTGCCACCACAGCCAGCTAACTTTTAAATTTTTTTGTAGACACAGATCTCACTTTGCTGCCCAGGCTGGTCTTGAACTCCTGGCCTCAAGTGATCCTCCTACCTTGGCCTCCCAAAGGGTTGGGATTACAGGCATGAGCCACAGTGCTTGGCCTCTTTTTAAAAATGGACACTTCAGGACAGTCTTTTTCAAGACAGACATTTCTTGATTTTTTTTAAAAATGTTGGCAACTAATTCAAACTTAAACACACTCTGCCAAGCAAAATCTTCCTGTGGGTTCAGTCAACTTTCTCGCTGCTTGTCTGTAATCTCTGCTTTAGGAATTGATCTAAACTGAAGGGAGGAGTCTGTGAACTATTTGATCTTAAGAGGTTCAGGCTGGGCACGATGGCTCATGCCTGTAATCCCAGCACTTTGGGAGGTGGAGTCAGGCGGATCACCTGAGGTCAGGAGTTCAAGACCAGCCTGGCCAACGTGAAACCCTGTCTCTACTAAAAATACAAAAATTAGCTGGGCGTGGTGGCGGGCACCTGTAATCCCAGCTACTTGGGAGGCTGAGGCAGGAGAATCGCTTGAACCCGGGAGGCAGAGGTTGCAGTGAACCGAGATCACGCCATTGTACTCCAGCCTGGATGCCAAGAATAAAAAACTCCGTTTCAAAAAAAAAAAAAAAAAAAAAAGGTTCAAAGGGCTGTAGAGTGGTGCTGATGAAAGTAAGTCAAAATCATTTAGAGAAACTCTAGAAAATGCAAACTAAACTACAGTGACAGCCACAGATCAGTGGTTGCTGGAGGTGGGGCAGAAAGGAGGGATTCTCAAGCGGGAAGCTTACGGCTTATGAAGGTCATAGATATATTCACTATCTTGTGGTTGTTTTATGGGTGCATATGTGTTTCAGTTTATCAAAGTGTATATACTTTAAATATGTACAGTTTATTGTATGTCAATTATATTTCAATAAAGTCGATGAAAAAAACTTTACAGCAGGTGCAGGTTGGTACAACTCTTATTTCCACTGTTAAGCTACAAGTTTAAACACCTCCTCATTCTCTTCCCCCAAATCCAGTCTAGGGTCACTCCAAGCCAAAGAAGACAATTTAGAACTTTGCAACAGGTTTTTATTTTTGCTTTATATCTATTACAGTGTTTGAAACCTAAAGAAATACATTTTCTCTTCAAATTTGGATGTATATATAAATAACATTTGTCTGGACTCAGCACACTCAATGCCATGTTTTCTTGGCCTACGTCTGCTCTGAAATCAAGCTGTGTCTGTCTACCCAGGGGCCCTGAGAACATGGAAAATAGAGTTTATTGTTATTAGAAAAATAAAAGCAAATGAATTTGCAAAGAAAAACCAGTGAGAAGGATTAGATTCATCTTCCAAGGGTCCATAGCTGGTAACCCAAGCCATTCTTGGGGGATATCCAGTCTCTTGAGTGGCTGGGACTCCATTACCCACTTTCCTTAATAGGTCAAAGGCAATTCCCACAAAAGCTGGCTAAAAAAGCCGACACCCAACTCCAGAGTCTGAGGGTTCATGAAGATGCGGACTTTTTTTTTTTGAGACAGAGTCTCGCCCTGTTGCCCAGGCTGGCACAATCTTGGCTCACTGCAACCTCTGCCTCCTAGGTTCAAGAGATTCTCCTGCCTCAGCCTCCCACGTAGCTGAGATCACAGGTGCCCACCACCACACCTGGCTTATTTTTTTTATTTTTGTAGGGACGGGGTTTTACTATGTTGGTCAGGCTGGTTTTGAACTCCTAACCTCAAGTGATCTGCCTGCCTCAGCCTCCCAAAGTGCTAGGATTACAGGCGTGAACCACCGCGCCCAGCTGAAGATGTGGATTTTTTTTTTTTTTTTTTTTTGAGATGGAGTCTCGCACTGTCACCCGAGCTGGAGTGCAGTGGCATGATCTTGGCTCACTGCAACCTCCGCCTCCTGGGTTCAAGTGATTCTCCTGTCTCAGCCTCCCAAGTAGCTGGGATTACAGGCGCCTGCCACCATGCCCAGCTAATTTTTTGTATTTTTATTAGAGATGGGGTTTCACTATGTTGCCAGGCTGGTCTCAAACTCCTGACCTCATGATCCGCCCGCCTCGGCCTCCCAAAGTGCTGGGATTATAGGCATGTGCCACCACGCCCGGCCAGATGTGGACTCTTTAAAGACATGCTCTGAGTCAGAGGTTCCCAGCCAGTGTTAGGATCTCTGAGAGCTTACTTCCTTCAATGTCCCCCAGGCCATGGCATATATAGTAGTTACAGGAGAACAGGGCTGGCATTCAGCAACAGGGTTCAGGTATGAGCTAATGTGGACATCAGAAGTCAGCCTGGCCCAGAGGCAGCTAGGCAGGCCACTAAGATACGCTACATAAACCTTTTCCCATGGTGTTCTGGGCCTAACATGTAATGCTGCCTCTAACTCTCACAGCCTGCTTAGGTTCTGCACATAGCCCAGACCTGAAGCGAAGCACCCTTGCAGAGAAAAAAATAACAGCTTTAATTCACAGATTTGGTTGGTCTTGACCTCAAGTTCTTCCTTTGCCACGGTCTAAATCAGGGTGTGGGGCTAGAGGACAGATAATGAGAGACTGAATCATTTATGAAGGCCTTGGCCAAAGAGCAGCTAGTGCCCACTACATGGATCCCAACAGGGCCAAATTCTCAACTTGCTGGCTTAACAAAAGAATGAAGAAGCTCAAACAGAAAACATACTGGACAAGGTTGGTCTAGAACATGCAATTCTAAATGGCTATGGAAGAAATTTATTCTGAGCAATATCTCAGTCTCACACTCACTAAATTCTAGGGTAGTTCTATCGAAGATGTTTACCATGGTTTAGTGCACTGAGCCCTGCACCCTTCCCCAGGCTGCCAGGGAGGCAGAGAGGTACAAACATTCCTAATGCCCCCAGTCAGCCTGTTCTCCCTACGGGGTCCCTAGATTACCTGCAGGGACCTGGGGGAAATTGGCTCCCTGTCTTCAGCTGAGAGTCTGGAATCTGCACCCTAGATGAATCTACTGAAGAATGCTCAAGATGATGGATACCAAGCTGAGTGAGTCTAGGGGAGAAGAGAGGCCTGAACAAAAGAGCTGGGGCCTTCAAAGAGGTGTATAAGAGGTGAGGTTAGTAGTGCCAGGCTTTCCTATCCTTTCCTTCTAGTTTGCTAGAAACAAGTACAACTTTAGGGTGTGGGGGGAAGGCAGGTAGACATGAAGAAATGGAAATACAGTTCATTCTGCTAGACATTTTAAACTGGTTTGGCTTGAGAAAAATAGAAAGTCTGTGCCTGAGAACCTTCTTTTCCTCTCCCTTATTTAAGTACAATAGCAGCTATAATCTGTGCAGTTCAGCTCCAAAAAACAGGGCTCCTGGAAGATGGCTTTTATGGCAGAGAGTTGATGGGGTAGATTAATGGGCTCTAGGTAAGGAGCAACACCAAGGGTCCCTGAAAACTGAGGCCAACACCTGCTCCCTGGGCGGGGGCATTTGTATTCCCTGACCCATGTAACAAGCCTGGCCAGCTGTGGGTGGAATCCATGTGGTTCTATCAGAAGGCTGCAGCCAACATCAAGGCCAGGCAGTCACTGGGGTCAGCTGGGATCTGAAGGCAGGCTTCTAAGACCAGAGACCCTGTTAGTACTAAAGATGATGATTTGGTGGTGGGATGCCTGGAGGGGCTGGCACCATTCAAAAAAGTATTGGAACACATTAGCCAAGAAAAAGGCTCCTTGTCCCTCCTAATCCATATCTAGATACCCCCAACCAGAGATCTTAAAAAGGATAGACCAGCCATATGCCAACATGCCAGGATTCCAAAAGCATGTCTCAACTAATTAGGGTATTCCCTACAGCAGACTGGGGTAGGGGGGCTCCATCCTGGCAATAACCAGAGAGCCTTACCTCGCTTAGGCCAGGGTATGGAGTCTAGATGAAGACTGTCCACAAACAGTGGCTCTCAAGCCTGGGCTAAATAAATAATATTTTGCTTCATTACATGGCCAAAGGAGAGGAGGAGATAGAAAAGATGATATTACTACCTCTGTGGGCTGGAAGAACTTCACCTGTTGGTTGAAAGGGGATTAAAGGAAGATAACAGGAAAACCTGGTCTGGAGAAGACATAAATGAAAGCTCCTGGAGGCCACTTTTCTCTGATTAGAAATCTATCCTCACACTCTGCCCCTAGTAGACTTCAGCCTTTGGAGTTCTTAGGGAAAACTGGCTTTAAGCAGCAGCCAGATCACCAAAAACATTTTCCATCTGGTACAGGACCCGGAGCTGAAGCCAAAGTAGATTTTGGAGGAACAGCTGGACAAGCAGGATGTGTATGTCTTACACTAAGAAACTGGTCCCTATATCAGGGACTTAACTCTTACTTGAGATGTACAAAGCAGATCCTACTAAACTGCCCTTGGAAGAGAACAATGGGCGGAGGTTGGGTAGGGGAGGGCTTTTTTTTTTTTAACTGTAAGAGAATGGTTTTTTAATGGAGGTAGCAGGCCAAGTGAAAAAAAGATTCTGCCCCCTGCCTTCCTGGGAGATTGGGAGTTGGCAGCCATCATTCCCAAGCTGATGAGTGGCATCTGACTCATCATGGTGGTACAACATGGGTGTGATTTTTCAAGGACAATTGCCAGACCTAAACCATCCTCCTCAGAAAATGGCTTTGAAGTGGGACTGCAGCACTAGGAGAGGGCAAATTCAAGACCAATGGCCAATAAGTACCTGAACTTTAGGTCTGTAAGCAGAAGGGCATGGATTTCACCTGAGCCAGAAGGAGATGTGTAGCAATAGAAGCAAGAATGGCATTGTTTCAGAGGAAGGAAAAGTAGAGCTTGGAGCAGGATGCCTCTGACTAACCACAGTGGGGAGGTGGGGGTGGGGCAGACTGTGCCTTCAGTTCCACAGCTGGTCTACACCAACTTCCTCTACTCCCATCCAAACAGGTGGGCTTTACTATCATATGTAATCCACCCAGACGCACAGGCAAGCCACTGAGGCAGTGCACTACCGTAATTCAAACAGAAAGAAGAGGCATCTGGATTATAATTGTCACAAGGAAGGGAAAACCCAAACCAGGTACAAGGATCCCAAACAGGGAAGATAAGCAATAGCAGGCTACTAAGTATCAGTGATAATAGATAATAGGAGAGGCAGCCATGGGTGATCAGTTATGTGGACAATGGCCATTGAGATTGAATTTGACAAGGCAAACTGCTTCTGAGTTTCATGATACAAGCAGGATGTTCAGCAGTAAGGACAGAGTAGCAGACTTCACCAGGCCCTGAGGCCATCCTTGCTCCCTTCAGGTCCTGGGACAATCAGGCCACGCTGACCTGCCTTATGAAGGTTCCAGAGCTGAAGGTTGGTCCCAGGTGGTGGTCCAGAATCCAAGCAGAGAGGAAAAGGACCAAGCTCAGGCCTCCTAAGCGAGGAAGCATCCATATCTCTTTTTGGTCTTCCTCACAGTATCCTACTTACAGAAATGACAGACAGTTCTTCCTCTTGAGACCAATTAAGATTGACCTACCTAATATATAGAATATAAAAAAATACAGAACTTTTTGACATTCTCTCCTTTAGAAGTAAAATATACATGATCCAACTATGGAAGAGGAAGAAGAAGAAGAAAGGCCAAAGGCAGGGATCCCTGACTATCCCAATACATGACACTCTCACTCCACCCTCCTCTGCAACTTACAGGTCACCAGAGCAAGGACTTTCTCCTCAGGAGAAGGGAAGGACCACAGCCCCCTATCTCAAGCTTAGGAGAAAATACAGCCACCTCAGAGGTTCTCTCAACCTCGAGGGGGAATTTTCAAGTAAACAAATGAAGTTGGGTCGCACCATTTGGAAGGTGAGTAGGAAATATGGGATCAGTAGCTACACGCGGGAAGCCCCCTGAAGGCCTGTGCTCCTCCCCTGCACTCCCACTGGTATACTTGAGACACTCCAGGAGAGTGAGGAGGATCTCCCAAACTAAAGAGGTCTGGGCAAAGAGTCAGAGGGAGGGAGGGACCTTTGTTTCATGGTAGCCTCCCCAGCCTCTAGTCCCAGGCAATGCAGGCAGCTGGGTTTACTAAAACCAGGAACTTGTGGCTCTTGGGAAGAGCAATCTTAATACAAGAAAAATGTGCAAAAGAAAAAAAAATTAAATAACTCAATCCAAGCGTACAAGATTAATATTCTGTCAGAGCAAGAACACTTTGTTTTGGATTTCTCCCTTCCCCTCCCACCTCCCACCTCTGGAATATACCGTCTGCTCAAGTACCCAAGATAAGAGTTACACAGATCA
This sequence comes from Pongo abelii, assembly GCF_028885655.2. Classification (NCBI taxonomy): domain Eukaryota; kingdom Metazoa; phylum Chordata; class Mammalia; order Primates; family Hominidae; genus Pongo; species Pongo abelii. Next base: position 201,400,424 of record NC_071985.2, read on the forward strand.
GGGCAGAGGACCGGGAAGAATGAAAAAAGATAAAGGGAAGGAAGTCACCACTGAAAAAAAAAAAAGAAAAAAAATAAAAATAAAAAAAGGTGCAAATTGATTACCTTAGTCCTCCTTTGTCTACCCCTGGGCTCCTGGGTTAAAGACATGTGTGCAGCCAAAATATAGTGTAAGGAAGAAAAACCCAACACGTCCCCTTCTTGTCACAAAACCCAAAGGTGAGCCTCAGATGGTTCTGTCTGTCCAGAGGGTGCTCCCTCCAGGGAAGGGGGCGGAGCAGGTCAAGAGCACAGTCTCCAGGGCAGCAGAGGTGTGTGGTGGCTGATGGTGGGGACACTGGTTTCCCGCCCACCAGAGGGCTGCTCTTCCGCTGGCTGGTGGTGCTTCCCATCCCCTCCCCTCCCCGGAGGCAGATATTATAGCTGGAAGCCCTCCATGGGGGCCTCAGGCTGCTGGAAGATGAACTGCTGTTGCGTTTCATCGACTTGGGGAGCCAGGCTGCTATCATCGTCTTCTACACCAAAGTAGTGCTCAATGAGGTCAAAGGCCTTCTGGTAGATCTCCTGGTTCTCGTGGCTCTGGAGAAACTCAATTTTATCCAAGCCTACAGTAGTAAGAAGGAAGGAGAGGGAAGTGTGAGTGCTTTTCTATGGGCAGGTGAAACATTTACCTATTTTTCCTTCCCTGAGGTATGTTAGTGCTTACAAACACAAGTCATATGATCAGATCACTCTTGGACCTTAAAGAGGAGAGTTAAGATTTCTTCTCACAACTACAGAATCCCAAAGGAAAGGACCAAAATGTCAGTTACAGAGGTTCTAGTCCTGATTCTGCTTTAAACTAGAAGCATGACCTGGGCAAATCATCAGTCTCTCAGGGATGAGTGATGAGTCAATCCAGCACTCTTATAGGTACAGCCTATCAGAAAGAGAAGTGACCTATCACTCCTTAGAAGGAGAAGAAACTGGTGAGAGACAACTCTCAACTCAAAAGATGAGCCAAATCCAAATCCTAGCTGTACCCCAGCTACTCAGCACATCCCCGTTATACTCATGGTAACGTCTGAAACCCTGTGGATGGTGAAACTTGGCTAGGGCAGGAGCTCTTAACTGTTCTGGAGACACAGACGTCAGTCTCATGGATGCTCTCCAACCCACACTCTGCCACCACCAACATATGTATACCACGTTGGAGGCCTACAGTCTCAGGTTCTGACCTAGATTGAGGAGAGGGCACATACCATAGGCTTCCTCTATGAGGCCACAATAAGGATTGACCCCTGAGCCACTGCGCTTGCCCTCTTGTTCTCCAAGCCGCAGGATGTTCTCCAGTCCATTGAGGGCCACTTGCACAATCTTCGAATCCATTACAGTCAGCAAGTCACATAGGGGTTTGATGCAGCCCAGTGAGACCAGGTACCTAGGGGCCAGAGACCAGGCAAGTTCTAAATTAGTACAGGACACATGAAGTGCTGGGCAGGTGCTCTGCCCTCTCAGCAACCCACTCTTACTAATTTTTTTTTTTATTTTTAAGAACTGTGAGACTGGGCGCGGTGGCTCACACCTGTAATCCCAGCACTTTGGGAGGCTGAGGTGGGCGGATCACAATGTCAAGAGATCGAGACCATCCTGGCTAACATGGTGAAACCCCGTCTCTACTAAAAAAAATACAAAAAAAAAAAAAATTAGCCAGGGGTGGTGGCGGGCACCTGTAGTCCCAGCTACTCGGGAGGCTGACGCAGGAGAATGGTGTGAACCTGGGAGGCAGAGCTTGCAGTGAGCCGAGATTACGCCACTGCACCCCAGCCTGGGCGACAGAGCAAGACTCCGTCTCAAAAAAAAAAAAAAAAAAAAGAATTGTGCAACACCTCATTCCATGCCAGAGAATGAGAGTGTTCCCCAACCAAGTCTTTTTTTTGAGACAGGGTCTTGCTCTGTCACCCAGGCTGGGGTGCAGTGGTGCGATCCCAGCTCACTGCAGCCTCCTGGGCTCAAGTGATTCTCCTGCCTCAGCCTCCCAAACAGCTGGGACTACAGGTGTGTGCCACCATTCTCAGCTAATTTATTTTTTATTTTTTGTAGAGACAAAGTCTCATTATGTTGCCCAGGCTGGTCTCAAATTCCTGGTCTCAAGCGATCCTCCCACCTTGGCCTCCCAAAGTGCTGGGATTACAGGTGTGAGCCACTGCTCTTACTGAGCCTTGATACCCGCTTATCCTTTCTCTATCTCTCTACCTTCTTGTTGATATTGTTCTAGTTCATTTCACATGTGGTTAGTCTAGTTCATTTCACATGTGGATGCTACCAAACACTCCTCCTCCTTGCCTCTAATGTCTCCTTGGCTGCAATATTACCCCTCTGAACACATCACTTCCCTGCATAAAATTTTTCACAGGCTCCCTAATTCCCTGAACTCCAAATTCTACGGCACAACAATACCATAATACTACAAGCCCAGCCCAGCCTGGATGCTCTGCAATCTGGCTCCCGGTTCCTTTCTAGCTCTGCCTCCCATTATTCCCTTCCAAGGACAATACATTCTAGCCACACTTGTAAAGGTCTCCAGGTTTCTGATTCTTGTACCTTTATTTATGCTTTTCCCTGTCTAAGAGGACTTTTACAATCCCATATTTATCCTTCAAAGCTTAACTCAACAGCTATCTCTTTTCTCCTAAGGCTTTATATATACTAGCTATGCTCCCCTTAATAGGCAAGTGAAGGGCAAAACACTTACCTATTCCCACCACTTTCCACTAATGTTCAGATAATGGAAACTAAAATAAAAGAGTACACAGGCTAGGTGGCTCATGCCTGTAATCCCAGCACTTTGGGAGGCCGAGGTGGGACGATCATCTGACGTCAGGAGTTCAAGACCAGCCTGCTAACATGGTGAAACCCCGTTTCTACTAAAAATACAAAAAATTCGCCGGGGGTGGTGGCACACGCCTGTAATCCCAGCTACTCAGGAGGCTAAAGCAGAAGAATCGCTTGAACCTGGGAGGCAGAGGTTGCGGTCTCAAAAAGAGCACACATAAACAAAATAGCTTTCTATTAGCTTCTTTCAAGTCTCATACCCCAAATTAATTTCCCGAAGAAGCTGCTTTTTTGTTTGAGACAGGACCTTGCTCTGTAGCAAAGGCTGGAGTGTAGCAGCACAATCACGGCTTAATACAGCTGTGACCTCCTGGGCTCAGGTGATCCTCCTGCTTCATTCAGCCTACTGAGTAGCTGTGGCCACAGGCACACGCCACTACAACCTGCTAATTTTTACATTTTTGTACACATGAGACAAAGTCCCTATGTTGCCCAGGCTAGTCTTGAACTCCTGGGTTTAAAGGATCCTCCTGCTTCAGCTTCCCAAGGTGCTGGGATAACAGACATGAGCCACTACACCAGCTTGCTTGTTTTTTTTTTGTGACAGACTCTGGCTCTGTCACTCAGGCTGGAGTGCAGTGGTACAATCACAGCTCACTGCAGCCTTGACCTTCCAGGCTCAAGTCATCCTCCCATCTCAGCTGGGACTACAGGCACATGCCACCACGCCCGGCTAATTTTTGTATCTTTCGTAGACACAGAGTCTTCTTATGTTGGCCAGGCTGAAGAAACTGTTCTGAGTGAGCCATAGCATGGTTCCCTTTCATTTGAATTGAGAACTACATAGATTTCAGTTCTCTGTTGGATAAGAAAAGGTAGAGAAAGGATGGATGTCCATGCCATGTTTCTCTTCTCCAGAAGAGAAAACTGGTAAACTTACAGTGTCACTGGAATCTGGAATAGATTCCCACATGGCTTACATGGAATCTATTCCAGATTCCAGTGACACTGTAGCAGTTTACCAGTAAAATTCTATTACAGTGAGACTAGGGGGCAGCCCTGTCTGAGCAAGAGCAGTTTATATGGTCACCTGTAAACCATGAGCAAACAGGGAGAGCATCCATATCATTCAAGACAATGGGAAAGGAATGTAATACCTGATCTGCTCAGGGGTTCCTCCTGATGTGGCATTGGTGATGGCCCAGGCTGCCTCTTTCCTTGTACGAAACTCTGCTTTCTGAAGGATTTCGATCAACACAGGGAAGATATTTGCATCTATAACAGCCTGAGAGAGAATTGAGAGGAGGCAGATGGAAGGAGAAAGTCATTTCAGCATGATAAATAAATCTAGTCCCCAAATCAGCTAAGACTTAGACATCTTCCCCATTCTGGGTGTTTTCTTTTGTTCTTCCTATATAGGTGACAGGCTACTACAGAAGAACCCAGTTTTGGTTACACAGCTTCTTTGACCAATAGTACACACTGACTCCAATTTCTTTCTTTCTTTTTTTTTTCTGAGACAGTCTTGCTCTGTCGCCCAGACTGGAGTGCAGTGGTGCGATCTCAGCTCACTGCAAGCTCCACCTACCAGGTTCATGCCATTCTCCTGCCTCAGCCTCCCGACTAGCTGGGACTACAGGCGCCCACCAGCACGCCCAGCTAATTTTTTTTTTTTTTTGTATTTTTAGTAGAGACATGGTTTCACCACGTTAGCCAGGATGGTCTTGATCTCCTGACCTCGTGATCTGCCCACCTCGGCCTCCCAAAGTGCTGGGATTACAGGCATGAGCCACCGCGCCCAGCCCCTCTTTTTTTTTTGAGATGGAGTCTCGCTCTGTTGCCCAGGCTGGAGTGCAGTGGCGTGATCTCAGCTCACTGCAACCTTTGCCTCCCAGGTTCAAGCGATTCTCCTGCCTCAGCCTCCCGAATAGCTGAGATTACAGGCGCCCGCCATCACACCCGTCTAATTTTTGTATTTGTAGTACAGATGGGGTTTCACCATGTTGGCCAGGATGGTCTCAAACTCCTGACCTCATGATCCGCCCACCTCAGCCTCCCAAAGTGCTGGGACTACAGGCGTGAGCCACCGTGCCTGGCCAATTGACTCCAATTTTTAAAGGGAAACAAATTCTTTCTTCTGAAAGCAAATATTCCAACAACCTCCCATGTTCCTGTGACTTCCCATGCCCCTTGACTTCCCTGCCTGTTTTACCTGTATTTGAGCCCTGTTGCCAGCAGTAATATTTGAAATAGTCCAGCAAGCTTCCTTACGGATTGACTCCTTGGGACTGCTCAACAAGTGGAGAAGGCAAGGTAGGGCTGAACAGTTAAGAATGACCTAGAACACCAAAAGCACAGGAAACAAAAGAAAAATTAAACTGTTTTTAATTTTTTTTTAATGTTTTTCTTTCTTTCTTTTTTTTTTTTTTTTTGAGACACAGTCTCGCTCTGAAGCCCAGGCTGGAGTGCAATGGCACAATCTCGGCTCACTGCAACCTCCGCCTCCCAGATTCAAGTAATTCTCCAGCTTCAGCCTCCCAAGATGCTCGGATTACAGACGCCCACCACTACGCCCGGAAAATTTTTCTATTTTTAGTAGAGATGGGGTTTCATGATGTTGGCCAGGCTGGTCTCGAGCTCCTGACCTTAGGTGATCTGCCTGCCTCGGCCTCCCAAAGTGTTGGGATTACAGGCGTGAGCCACTGTGCCCGGCCTCATTTTTTTTCTTGAAACAGGGTCTCACTCTGTTGCCTAGGCTGGAGTGCAGTGGCATGATCACGGCTTACTGCAGTCTTGACCTCCCAGCCTCAAGCAATCCTTCTACTTCAGCCTCCTGAGTAGCTGGGGACTCCTGAGTAGCAGGGTGCCACCGCACTCTGCTAATTAAAAAACATTTTTTTTTTGTAGAGACAGGGTCTTCCCATGTTGCAGGGCTGGTCTCAAACTTCTGGGCTCAAGTGATCCTCCCGCCTCAGCCTCCCAAAATGCTGGAATTACAGGCGTGAGCCACTGCACCTGGCCCAGGTAAACTGGACTTAATCAAAATGAAAAACTTTTGTGCATCAAGACATTGGAGTAAGCTGGGCACAGTGGTAGGCACCTGCAGTCCCAGCTACTCAGGAGGCTGAGGCAGTAGGATCACCTCAGCACAGGAGTTCAAGGCCAGCTGGGACAACATAGTGAGACCCTCTAAAAAAAATTAAAAAAGAAAAGAAAGTTGGTCTGGGTGAGGTGGCTTCAGGCCTGTAATCCCAGCACTTTGAGAAGCCAAGGTGGGAGGATTGCCTAAGCCCAGTAGTTCAAGAGTAGCCTGGGCAACATGGTAAAACCCTGTCTCTCCAAAAAAAACAAATTCAAAAAATTAGCTAGGCATGATGGTGCATGCCTGTAGTCCCAGCTACTTGGGAGGCTGAGGTGGAAGGATTGCTTTGAGCTCACGAGGCAGAGGTTGCAGTGAGCTGAGATGGCATCATTGCACTCTAGCCTGGGTGACAAAGAGAGACTGTCTCAATTTTAAAAAATTAAATAGGTTAAAAGTTTTTTTTTTTAAAGACACCAAAGTTAAAAGATAAAACCACAGAACAAGAGAAAATATTTGCAAAACATGTGTCTGATAAGAGATTAATATCCAGAACATATGAAGAACTCCTAAAATTGAACAACCAGAAAACTCAACAACCCAATTAAAACATGAGCAAAGGACTTGAATGGACCTGTGTCCAAAAAAAAAAAAAAAAAAAAAAAATACACAGATGGCCAATAAGCATATGAAAAGATGCTCAACATTACTAATCATTAGGAAAATGCAAATCAAAACCACAATGAAATATCACTTCACACCCATTAGGGTAGGTATTATCCAAAAACAAAATAAAACAAAACAAAAAAAAACCAAAAAAAAAAACGGAAAATAACAACTGTTGGCAAGGCTGTGGGGAAACTGGAACATGCTGCATTGTTGGTGGGAATGTAAGACAGCATAGCAGCTGTGTAGAACAGTATGGCGTCCCCTCAAAAAAATTAGGCATAAAATTAGAACATGATCCAGCAATTCCACTCTGGGTATATACCCAAAAGGACTGAAAACAGGAACTTGAACAAATATTTGTACACCAATGTTCATAGCAGCATTATTCACAATAGCCAAAAGGTGGAAACAACCCAAATGTCTATCGATGGATAAATGGATAAATAAAATATGGTATATACATACAGTGGAATATCACTCAGCCTTTCAAAGGAGTTCTGATGCATGCTACAACATGGACGAATTTTAAAGATACTAGGCTAAGTGAAATAAACCAGACGAGAAAGAATAAACACTGTATGATTCCACTTACATGAGGTACTTAGAGCACTCAAACTCAGAGACAGAAAATAGAATGGTGGTTACTAGGCACTAGGGGAAGGGAGAATGGGGAGTTACTGTTTAATGTGTACAGTTTCAGTTTGAGATGATAAAAAAATTCTGTAGCTGGCTAGTGGCAATAACGGAAAAACAATGTGAATGTACTTTATGCCAATGGTTAAAATGGTAAATTTTATGTTGTATTTTAAAGTACATGTATATACATATACAAAGTAACCCAGAAAATGAGTGTGTGGGTTTCAGTGTTTGAGTGAGACTACTCACCTGTTAAGAAACCTGTCCAGAATCCCACAGAATTATGCCCGCTACTCAAAACCCAAAGAATACCCAAATCTCTAGACTTTGAGCAGGGGAACTTTGTTTACTATGCCCTCACCAGAAGGGTTATTTACAAAAGATTATTCCAAGGTCCTTGATATCCATGAGACCTTAAAGATCTAGGAAGTAGGGGAGGAGTTCCATAGCTTTCAGTATCTCAAAGGGACCATGTCTCAAACTCAACTACCTCACAATGTCCCAGATGGTAAGTCCAGTTATTCCATTTAGTTTTCCTTCACCCATTAGACGATTTGTTCCCAATTTATGGAAGAAAAGAAGGAACCAAGTTTCCCATGACTGCTTAGAGAGTAACAGAGCTGGAACTTTTCACTCAAGCCCACACTTTCTTTCTTAGACGATAGTGCCTCCCATCAGGACCACAGCCCTTTGCAGGAAAGGCTTTTGTCCACAGGCAGCTCTCCACAAGCTCTTCCATAGCTGGTCTAAGATCCTGCACCCTCCTCTTTCTTACCTGGGTCTGGATGTCATCCCCAGTGACGATGTTACCCACGGCTCTCAGGGCAGGAGAAGCCACTTTGTAATCATTGTGCCTACAGAGGAGGAAGATCTGATCAGCAGAAGGCCAGCACACCATTTTCGGCCCTGCTGATTCTCTCTCTTTAGTCTGAGCCTGGAGAAGCTTAAGGAACCTGTACCCTTTCTTTTTTTTTCTTTTTTTTCTGAGACGGAGTCTCGCTCTGTCGCCCAGGCTAGAGTGCAGTGGCATGATCTCGGCTCACTGCAAGCTCCGCCTCCGGGGTTCACGCCATTCTCCTGCCTCAGCCTCCCGAGTAGCTGGGACTACAGGCGCCCCCCACCACGCCCGGCTAATTTTTTGTATTTTTAGTAGAGACGGGGTTTCACCGTGTTAGCCAGGATGGTCTTGATCTCCTGACCTCGTGATCCACCCGCCTCAGCCTCCCAAAGTGCTGGGATTCTTTTTTTGCCTTTGAGACGGAGTCTTGCTCTGTCACCCAGGCTGGAGTGCAATGACGCGATCTTGGCTCACTGCAACCTCTGCCTCCCAGGTTCAAATGATTCTCCTGCCTCAGCCTCCCAAGTAGCTGGGATTACAGGTGCCTGCCACCGCACCCAGCTAATTTTTGTATTTTTAGTAGAGACGGGGTTTCACCATGTTGGTCAGGCTGGTCTCAAACTCCTGACCTTGTGATCCACCCACCTTGGCCTCCCAAAGTGCTGGGATTATAAGCGTGAGCCACTGTGCCCAGCCAGAACCTGTACCCCTTCTAAGACCACTCACATCAGCAGCTCTACCAATCTCCGGCAGACTCCGGAGTCTATGACTGCCTGGATCTTCTCATTGGGGCCATCAGACAGATAAGAAAGGGCCCAGCAAGCATCTGCCAGCAAGTCCGAGTCGCTGCTGAAGAGTAGGCGAGACAGTACAGGCAAACAAGGAGAGACCTGTGGGAAGCAGAGTGAGAAAGACTTATAGGGGGACAAGACTATATCAGCTCTATCATGAACCCTAACATTGCAACCACCGCCCCCACAACACGCACACACAAGTAATTCCAGACCCTAGGGATCGCTACTACATTAAACATTTAGGTCTACCTTTTCACTTTACTACCCATGTACACAAGATCATCTACTTCACTAACAATTGCTTCTTTCAGTTTCCCATGATTTGAGACTCCAAGGAGTATCCCAAAGACTTAAAAACTCCATATGAAGGAACCTGATGTCACTCAGGGTGTAGTAAGTAGCTCTCTCACCTTTGCAAACTCTGGGGGTGGGTTCTTCCCTCGGCAGAGATTTGACAGGGCCCAGACCGCATTCCGTGTCATCGTCAGTCGTGTGGACTTGGTAAGGAGTCTGAAGGAAACAGCAAAGCCAGATCCTGAGCACTGAGGCCTTGGCATAGGGCTGTTGCCAATGAACCCAGAGACAAATCCAATGAGACCTCTCAGACTCTAGCAGCCTGTTTCTTCCTACTCATAGACTGAAGTTAATAGAGCTGGTATAGGTTAGGAGGCCAAACTCTATACAGAGTATTCATTTCAGAACAGCTGTGGCTAGTTAATACCATAGATAATAGGGACGAAACAGAGGGCTAGATCTTGAGTAAGCCTGTAAGGCTTCTAAAGTGGGATATATCATGCCCATAACCCTGGCCACAAGTCCAGGACAAGGAATGGTGTTCCCTGGAAATAAAAGCTAAAAGTCTAAGAAATAAAAGCTATAGGTCTACTGTGAGAGCTTTAGCCACACAGTATGGAATAATTTTCTGTGAAGGGTCCAAGAAAGTGACAGTGGTAGGCTATGAGACTGTGGTCTCTGAAGAACAGTTCATTAATCTGTTTTGGTTTAGGCATAGTTTACTCTAAGGGCATGGAGGGAAGGATGGGAGAAGGATACAATGACGCTTCACGGGGTCTTTGATCTATAATTTACAAGAGCTGTCCAATGTATGTATGCAAAACCCCATAGCAAATCAATGCATTTTGTAGAGAAGGTTAGATTTTTCCAGGTGGACTAGTCCTGCCTCTCTCCCCTGGCTCAACAATGAGGAGGATATGAAGATATGACTAACATGAGGTTCTGCAGTGCCATGAAGTGAGGAACAAGATCCTTCTTGGCAGATGGGTGGCACAATCTTTTTTTTTTTTTTCACTCTTTTGCCCAGGCTGAAGTGCAGTGGTGTGATCAATCACAGCTCACTGTAGCCTTGATCTCCCTGGGCTCAGGTGATCCTCCCTGCCTCAGCCTCCCAAGTAGCTGGGTCTACAGGTGCATGCCACCACACCTGGCTAACTTTTGTATTTTTTGTAGAGTTGGGGTTTCACCATGTTGCCCAGGCTGGTTTTGAACTCTAAGCTCAAGGGATCCACCTGCTCTGGCCTACCAAAGTGCTGGGATTATAGGCATAAGCCACCATGCCCGGCCACAACCTTCTCAATCTCCAAAGATACTTATCTTTTACTTTGGCAATCAGAATGCATTTTTATAGTTTTTGCACTTACCTATCATCTTAAGGGATCAAGTATGCTGCCCCCAAATGACCTGCCACGTGGCCACCCGATAGACACTCAGGTACAGATGATTATAATTACTCACGTTAACAAAGGATTAAGGATGGAACAGTTCAAGACGTAATCTCGGCAAACAGAGCTATCTCCAGCTATGTTTCCCAGTGCCCAGACTGCCTGAAAAGGGGATAATGAAACTGTCACCCACAAAGCCTGGTACTTCTGTGAGTACTTTATAGCCACAACTGCCAAGTGAGTACCCACCAGGATGAGGATGATGTCAAGGCCCCAAATATACCATACAAGCTCAGGTAACCTCCCTACTGAAATTCTTACTGAGCACTTGTTCTACAAGGACCTATCCCTGGGAGTTCCTGGTTCAGCAGGGAAAGACAGGCTGCCATCTGTACTATAGCCAGAGAAGCCAGAACAACATCGCCCAGAAAAGGAGAAAGTAATCAGAAAGTTGCATGTTTGTTTTGTTTTGTTTTGAGATGGAGTCTTGCTCTGTCACCCAGGCTGGAGTGCAGTGGCGCAATCTCGGCTCACTGTAACCTCCACCTCCCAGGTTCAAGTGATTCTCCTGTCTCAAGTCTCCTGAATAGCTGGGATTACAGGCAAGTGCCACCATGCCCAGCTAATTTTTTAGTATTTTTAGTAGAGATGGGGTTTCACCATGTTGGTCAGGATGGTCTTGAATTCCTGACCTCGTGATCTGCCCACCTCAGCCTCCCAAAGTGCTGGGATTACAGGCGTGAGCCACTGCGCCTGGCGAAAGTTGCACTCTTGTAGCTGCCTTGTACCAACTCTATATGTAGTAATAGAGAAAAGAGGCCACTACCACTCTCCGATTCTATCCAACTAGCAAGAATTCAATGGGAGAAATGGAAGTTGTACCTTTATCTCCATGATTTGTGGGTACTGAGATATGGGTACTGTGGTGTCTTTTTTCCAATGGCACTTCCAACAACAAATGTATAGAGTTTTTTCCACATCAACCACCCATTCTCTGATACCAACCATGTGTCCAACAATTTAATTCCATTCTGACACTAACACCTAGAGTTAATGCAGACTCCGCAGGTTAGTCCCACAAGACTGCCCCCACTTGAGATACCAGTTGCAAGTCCCAGGGGCCATCTGTACTTGACACTCCTATCACTCAGGAAATTCCAAGAGTTTTAACACTGTGCCAAGAACCAGGACAAAGACCAAATATATTTTTTATTATACCACAGGTACTATAAAGAATCACACCAAATCTAAGCATTACCTGTTCCTGAACATCCTCAAAGTCTGAATTAAGCAGCTCTATAAAAATGGGGACAGCCCCTGCTTCAATGACAATTTTGGTCTGCTGAGAGGTTCCAGAGGCAATATTCGTTAGAGCCCAGGCAGCTTCAAACTGAAAGTGAGATTAAGCAATGATTTAAAGGTCATTTCAGACTGAGCAGCCATGCCTATCAGCTAGCTCAGAACAGTAAGCCTCCTGCCCATGAATTTAAAAAACCAAAACAAAACCTCACAAAACACAAGCAAGCCTCTTGCCCATGAATTTAAAACACACACACATAAAATATAAGCCTTTCCCCTCCCGTCTTTAGAGAGTGGGAAGATGCAGTGATGTGATATAGATGAGAATAAGACATTGGGCTTCCAGGGTCCCAGGTTTAGTCCTGCACTACCACAACACCCATGCGTCTTTTGCCAGGTCACTTTTTTATTTCCTGAGCTTCACTTTCTTCATTTCTGAAATGAGGATTAGAATGAAATGGGTCTCTCAAAGTCCCTTTCAGCTGAGTTCTGGCAAGTTCCAATGGATTGACCCATCACCCATCTCTGAAACAAGAGACCCAGAGAGGCTAAACAATTTGCCTCAGGTCACACAGGTAGTGGACTTATACCCTCTGATTTATAACTGAATGATCAGTCTATCATAGTCTGGTGTCTTTCCTTTTTTGAAATTGTTTTAAGGAAGAGATTCTGGCTGTGAGGGAACTGATGGTTTCTCCTGAATGTTTCCTAACATTACTTTTGTACTTCCTAAGAGATATATCAATAGAAATATCCCACTGCAATTTCTTGGAAGTAGGGCTTTCATCTAATAACCTCTTCCCAGTAGTGGGGGACTGGTGGGGTGGGGATAAGTAACGGGTACAAAAAAACCCAGAAAGAATTAATAAGACTTACTATTTGGTAACACAATAGGGTGACTATAGTCAATAATAACTACACAATTTAAAATAACTTAAAGTGTATAATTGGATTGTTTGTAACTTAAAGGATAAATGCTTGAGGAAATGGATACCCCATTCTCCATGATTTGCTTATTTCAAATTGCATGCCTGTGTCAAAACATCTCATGTACCCCATAAATATATATACCTACTATGTATCCCCCAAAAATTAAAAGACAAAACAAACCCCTTCCCTTCAGGCCTCACCTGTAATGTACAATTCTCATTCCTCTTCAGAAACTCCACAAACCGATCCACCACTCTTGGAGTGTTGATAACTTCATCTATTGGAGGACTAGGCTCTGGATAAGGGAGAAGGGAAAATAAAAACGCAGGAGAAGCTTTTGCTGATCCCTTCATGGGGGTCAGCTTGCAATCCTTCTTAGACACTTCTGACCACCCTTACAAACATTCCCAAACTCCCTTCTGGTAAGGTGGTTTTAACAATATCTACTCGTCTTTGAACTGTATAATACAGCTGGAATGTTAAAGAGTAAAGCCAACCCTAATTTAAGAATGCTCATCTTTGGCTTACTAAATGTAAGCAAAGAAAGATGTGGGAGAGAGGAATGCCTAAGGGATGAACAACCATGGTTTACACTTTTCCCTTTCAAGAAAGACCAGTATTCTCTTCTTGGGAAGACTATTTGATATACTGAAACAAGAGGTATTTTTCCAATCATACATTAAATTTTTTTACTAAGTACCTATGGTGTGCCACACAGTTCTAGGTACAGAGGACACAGGAGGGAACAAAAACAAAAGTCTCTGCCCTCAGAGAGCTTATATCCTAGTGGGAAGAGTCATTTTATTATGTTAGAAGATAAATATAATGGGGGGAGAGGAGGACAATATGTAGGGCAAGGTAAAAAGATAAAACTGTTGAAGGTAGGATTTAGTTATAGGAGTAAGGGAGTTGCTACAAAGATATCTGGGAATAGAGGACATCAGGCAGAGGAAGTATCCAGTGTGAAGGTAGGAATGTGTCTGTCTTGTACAAGCAACACCAAGGTCAGTAGGGCTAGAGCAGAATGAGAGAGGGCACGTGTAGTTGATGACATCAGTGAAAAGAAAAGAGGCTAAATTATATAGGGCCTCTCTGACAAGGGCCAGGCTTTATACCTTTGGAGAGCAGTTTCCGGAATTTCTGTGTGGTTGCTAACTGCAGGTCAGAATCATCAGAAAAGAGCATCTCCACCATCTCTCTTGTGATCACACTCTCCTAGAACATAAAACAAGTTTAGGACTTTGCAAATCAACATTAGAGCCAGATGTGAGCACATAATACTGCTTGGCATCCTGTTTTCTAAAAAATTGAGGGCAAGAGGATGGCATAATAGGCTCAGGAGAAGGGGTCTGTTTAATCTATAGGTGCTTCAAGTTGGGACATTTGAAAAGTGATTCCTAATTCTGAGGCAACTGATGGCTTCTCTTAAATGTTTCCTCAGATACATCTAACAAAGTTGAATCTTTGTTGACTCCTGAAGCTGACAAAAGGGTCCACAGAGGAAAGAACTTGTCATGGTTACTGGCAAAGCTAGTAGATGATGTGAACGGCCCAATTTCTGTTCTTAGAAGCAGGTATTTTCCAGGTCAGCCTGAGGCACATGCAGGGGCCTTACCCCAGTGGTAGAGCTCACATAAGAGTCCATGAGAAGACTATCGAACATGGCAGCTTCTTCATTAATCAGCTCCACATTTCGCCGTTTAAAAAGCTGAAAGTAAAGAGACAGTAGTTAAGAGTACTTACTCTCTGAACCAAAGAAAACAAAGAACAATCCAATGTTAAATTATGGCATAACTGACAAGGATATACTAGAGTAGCTGAGAAGAGGCCAAGCTTTATACATTAGTCTCCCCTTATTCAGTTTTGAAGTTATCCAGTCAAGTGTGGTCTGAAAATATTACACAGAAAATTCCAGAAATGAACAATTCATAAGTTTTAAATTGCATGCCATTCTGAGTAGTGTTGAAATCTCATGCTATCCTGTTCTGTCTGGCCCAGGACGTGAACATCCTTTGTCCAGTGTATCCATTCCACGCTGTATACACTGCTGCCAGTTAGTCACTTAATAACCAACTTGGTTATCAGGTGGCAATTGCTTGTGTTCAAGTAACCCTTATTTTACTTAATAATAGCCCCAAAATGCAAGAGTAGTGATGCTGGCAATTCAAATGTGCCAAAGAGAAGCTGTAAAGTGCTTCCTTTAAGTAAAAAGATAAAAACATGGGAAAAAACATAGTATATGTAAGGTTCAGTAATATCTGCAGTTTCAGGCATCCACTGTGGGTCCTGGAATGTATTCCACAAAGAGAAGAGGAGACTACTGAATACTGACACGGAAAAGATATTCAAGGACTTGGAGGCAGAGGCAGCAGTGGGCCAAGATCACGCCACTGTACTCCAACCTGGGCAACAGGGCAAGATCCTGTCTTAAAAAAAAAAGAAACAAAGGAATGATAGTATAGCAAAAGGGTGGGCAAAATCAGGATAGGTTGGCCAGGCACGGTGGCGCATGCCTGTAATCCCAGCACTCTGGGAGGCCAGGGCAGGTGGATCACTTGAGCTGAGGAGTTCAAGACCAGCCTGGGCAACATGGCAAAACCCTGTCTGTACAAAAAAAAAAAAAAAAAATCCACAAAAATTAGCCGGGCGTGGTGGTACATGCCTGTAGTCCAGCTACTCAGGAGGCTGAGGAAGAAGGATCACTTGAGCCCGGGAGCTTGAGGCTGCAGTGAGCTGAGATCATGTGACTCACTGCACTCCAGCCTGGGTGACAGAGTGAGACCTTATCTCAAGAAATAAATAAATAAATAAATAAAAATAATAATAATAATCAGGTGACTGAATCTGTTGGTGGGGTGGCATGGGAATGCAGATGGTGAGGCATTAATATAGTCTCGGGCTGGGTGTGGTGGCTTACGCCTGTAATCCCAGCACTATGGGAGGCTGAGGCGGGCAGATCTGGGCAGATCACAAGGTCAGGAGTTCGAGACCAGGCTGGCCAACATGGTGAAACCCAGTCTCTACTAAAAATACAAAAAGTTAACTGGACGTGGTGGTGCATGCCCGTAATCCTAGCTACTCGGGAGGCTAAGGCAGGAGAATCGCTTGAACCCAGGAGGCAGAGGTTGCAGTGAGCAAAGATCATGCCATTGCACTCCAGCCTGGGTGACAGAACGAGACTCTGTCTCAAAAAAAAAAAAAAAAGAAAAGAAAAGGTAACAAGGAGCTAGAACTAGAATGTTACAGTAAAGACATAAATGATGTCTAAGTTGGTCTAACTTGTGAAAAGGGGATAAGGTCAGTCTTCTCTTTCTCAAAGCTCCCAACATTTATTTACAACAAAGGAAACTGGATGAGTAGCTCACTCAGTAAGTAAGCTACTTTTCTTTTCTTTTTTTTTTTGAGATGGAGTTTCACTCTTGTTGCCCAGGCTGGAGTGCAATGGCACGAACTTGGCTCCTGCAACCTCTGCCTCCCAGGTTCAAGCAATTCTCCTGCTTCATTCTCCCAAGTAGCTGAGATTGCAGGCGCATGCCACCACGTCCGGCTAATTTCTGTATTTTTAGTAGAGAAAATGAAGTTTCACCATGTTGGCCAGGCTGGTCTTGAACTCCTGACCTCAGGTGATCTGCCTGGCTTGGCCTCCCAAAGGGCTGGGATTACAGACATGAGCC
Organism: Pongo abelii; assembly: GCF_028885655.2. Classification (NCBI taxonomy): domain Eukaryota; kingdom Metazoa; phylum Chordata; class Mammalia; order Primates; family Hominidae; genus Pongo; species Pongo abelii. The sequence goes on from NC_071985.2 coordinate 201,416,835, forward strand.
ACCACGCCCGCTAGTAAGCTACATTTCTACAGGGCAAGTCAGGGTGCACGGTGGAGGCCAACCATAGGGGCTTGTTTCCCAGAATAGTATGTTTGAGAATACTCCCATTAACTCACTTGTTGCTCCCGCTTCTGCTTCCGGAGCTGAATGCCCTCTTCCTCTCTTCTTCGTCTCATTTCTTCAGGGTTTAGAGCATTGTTCTTATAGCTCTTCATTCGATAATTGTCTTTCCCTGGGCTCGCCATGGTCTCTAGAAGAAAAGATACACATTGCCAAAAACTCTTGAGAGGACAGCATTTCCTTTTCACTAGACTTCTATCCCTACCCACCCTTCACCCTCCCCTACTCTGGGGGGAATACAGCTCTCTGGGAGCTCTCAATAGCGCCTGACATCTCTACCCGCCCCCCAGCCCCAGTCTCCTTTAATTACAATAAGCTTGCTAAACAGGTGGTATTATAGCAATTGGTATAAGCTTAGTAGTTAAAAGTGTGGGCCCTAGAGACAGATTGTCTGTGTTCAAATCCTGACCCTTCTACTTGTTAGCTGTGCAACCTTGGACAAGCTCCTCTTTTATTGCTTCAAAATTTAATCTTTAATAAAACAGGAACACACATACCAGGCACAGTGGCTCCCACCTGTAATCCCAGGGGTCTGCAGACCACACTTTGAGAAATGCTGTTTTTTTTTTTTTTTTGAGACAAGGTCTCACTCTGTCACCCAGGCTGGAGTGCAGTGGCACGATATTGACTCACTGCAACCTCTGCCTCCCGGGCTCAAGTGATTCTCCTGCCTCAGCCTTCCGAGTAGCTGGGATTACAGGTGCACACCACCACAACTGGTTAATTTTTATATTTTTAGTAGAGACGGGTTCTCACTATGTTGGCCAGGCTGGTCTCAAACTCCTGACCTCAGGTGATCCACCTGCTTTGGCCTCCCAAAGTGCTGAGACTATAGGCGTGAGCAACCACGCCCAGCCAAGAACCGCTGTTCTAAGCAGTGAATTACTCAGTTGTAGGTAAATAAATGTTAACTTGACCAGCTAGTGCCAAAGTTGTCTTCCATTGTACTGCCACTGACAAATATCTTGACCAATACTTTTGACAATCTACTGGGTGTCATAAAGTATTTCACAGAGATGATTATTTGCATATCCCAGATTACTAATGAGGTTAGATTTCATGTTGTTATTTGCTATATGTTTCCCCTTCTGTGAAAAATGTTTGTTTCTATGTTTTTAAATATTTTTCTTCTTCTTTTTTTTTTTTTTTGAGACAGAATTTCACTTTTGTTGCCCAGGCTGGAGTGCAATGGCACGATCTTGACTCACTGCAACCTATGCCTCCCAGGTTCAAATGATTCTCCTGCCTCACCCTCTCGAGTAGCCGGGACTACAGGAGCCTGCCACCACGCCTAATATGGCTAATTTTTGTATTTTTAGTAGAGACGGAGTTTCACCATGTTGGCCAGGCTGATCTCGAACTCCTGACCTCAGGTGAACTGCCTGCCTCGGCCTCCCAAAGTGCTGGGATTACAGGCATGAGCCACTGCGCCCGGCCTGTTCACGTTCTTTTAAATCAGTTATCTGTGACTGCGTACTTTCTTCATCAATATTGTCTTATTTGTGCCCTCTTTTGTTCTTGAGAAGCTTTACCAGAGACTTGACTATTTTTATTTTAGTCTTTTGAAAGATCCAAGTTTTAGCTTCATTGAGTCTTCTCGACTATATGATTTCTATCCCCTTTCTACATTTTTTCTAATTTAAGTTGTATATCTAAGTAATTAATGTTCACACTGTACTTTTTTTTTTTTTTTTTTTTTTGAGACGGAGTCTCACTCTGTCACCCAGGCTGGAGTGCAATGGTGCGATCTTGGCTCACTGTAACCCTCCGCCTCCTGGGTTCATGTGATTCTCCTGCCTCAGCCTCCCAAGTAGCTGGGATTGCAGGTGTGCACCACCACGCAGGGCTAATTTTTTTTTTTTATTTTTTATTTTTTTAGACAGAGTCTCCCTCTGTCGCCCAGGCTGGAGTGCAGTGGCGCCATCTCGGCTCACTGCAAGCTCCGCCTCCTGGGTTCACGCCATTCTCCTGCCTCAGCCTCCGGAGTAGCTGGGACTACAGGCGCCCGCCACCACGTCCAGCTAATTTTTTGTATTTTTGGTAGAGATGGGGTTTCACCATGTTAGCCAGGATGGTCTTGATCTCCTGACCTCGTGATCCACCCGCCTCGGCCTCCCAAAGTGCTGGGATTACAGGCGTGAGCCACCGTGCCTGGCCCCACACTATACTTCTATATTACCTTTCTAAGGCTTATAAATTTGCTTCAAATTAATATTTGTATTGTAATTCAGTCCTAAATATCTAATTACTTTTGATTTATTCAATTTACATAAGTGTCTCATGTGTGCTTGAGAAGAATCTGTATTCTTAAATTATTGTGCATGGCTTTCTGAATATCATGTCCATTAAATTAAGTTGTCATCATGTTGTTCTTTATTTATTCATTGGTTTTTGAGATAGGGCCTCACTCTATTGCCTAGGCTGGAGTGCAGTGCACGATCACGGTTCACCACAGCCTCAACTTCCAGGGCTAAAACAATTCTCTTGCCTTAGCCTGAGTAGCTGGGACTACAGGCTCATACTACCATGCATGGCTAATTGTTAAGTTTTTTTTGTAGAGATGGGGTCTCACCATGTTGGCCAGGCTGGTCTTGAACTCCTGTCCTCAAGCAATCCCCCTGCCTCAGCCTCCCAAAGTGCTGGGATTATAGGCATGAGCCACCATGCCCATCATGTTGTTCAAATCTTCTATTAATGTTTCACTTCACTAATGTTTTCCTTATTGATAGTGAATGTAGCCATTTTACCCCGTAGTTTAATTTTGCTTTATGTATTTTAATACTATTTCATTAGAAGCATACAAATTTAGAACTGTTGTAACTTGACTGTGAATAGAAGTTTGTTATAAAGTGAGCCAAATTATTCCTTAACAATGCCCTTTGTTGCCCTTTTTATTCTGTTGGATATTAATATAGTTATCACTTCCACTTCCAGCCATGATGGAATAAGAGGGATAGGATTTCCCCTGTTGCTATAAACTGTTTCAGACATCGGGCAATAGCAATGCAGAATTGTGATTCTCCAAGAGAGAAACGAATTAAGTGAGCTCTACTTGTCTCCTTGGCTTTCTGCCCAGAGTAACATTCTATAGCAGAAGAGGGGTCCCAAACAGCACCACGGAAATCTCACTAGTGGAGGAGAGACTAGAGACTTCAGTGAGACTGAAGTGGCTGAAAACACTGAGACAGCATTCCAGCGAGGAAAGAAATAGGCAGAAAAAAAAAAATTGGGAAATCTGTTTGGGGTTCCCTAAATCTTTGCTGAAGACTAAGGATGCATACATGCTAGGTGAAGCTCCATGAGTCACGCAAAGGGCAACTGAGAAGCTGTATGTAAGCTCAACAGTTCCCAGAGCTCGCACAGGGCTGAGAGACTTTAGACAAATCTGAATGGGGATTTCTCCCTGATCACTCAGGGCATAGTAGAGACCCTAGAAGGGCTATAGCTTAGTAGTGGGATTAAACTATTCCCAGAAAAGGCTACTCATGAAGCTTAAAAACAAGCCTTACACTGCTAAAACACAACAGCTATAAAACGCCCTACATCCTTTAAAGAAAGACAACAAAATCCAGACACTAAAAACATAAAATTCACAATGCTTGGAATCCAATTAAAAATTATGGGCCAGAGCCAGGCATGGTGGCTCATGCCTATAAATCTCAGCACTTTGGAAGGCTGAGGTAGGAGGATAGCTTGAAGAACCTAGGAGTTCAAGGCTGCAGTGAGCTATGACTGCACCACTGTACTCCAGCCTGGGCAACAGAGTGAGATCCTGTCTCTAAAAAAACAAAAACAGCCGGAGCGTGGTGGCTCACGGCTGTGATCCCAGCACTTTGGGAGGCCGAGGTGGGTGGACCACGAGGTCAAGAGATTGAGACCACCCTGGCCAACATGGTGAAACCTCGTCTCTACTAAAAATACAAAAATTAGCTGAGCTTGGTGGCACGCACCTGTAGTCCCAGCTACTCGGGAGGCTGAGGCAGGAAAATCACTTGAACCAGGGAGGTGGAAGTTGCAGTGAGCAGAGATCATGCTACGGCACTCCAGCCTGGTGACAGAGGGAGACTCTGTTTCCAAACGAACAAACAACAAAAAGTACTATACATGCCAAGAAGCATAAAAATTGTGACCCATAGGAGAAAAATCAGTCAAAAGTTAGATCCAGAAATGACACTTCAGTAGATAGTAGGATGGTTTCAAGTGCTCTAATATATTAGTAACTGGATTCACAGGGGAAAAAAATTGAGAGAAGGACAGAAAAACATTTACAAGCAAAGACTAAAAATTGGCAGGGCATGGTGGCTCAAGCCCGTAATCCCAACACGCTGAGAGGCCGAGGCAGATGGATCACTTGAGGCCAGGAGTTCCAGATCAGCTTGGCCAATATGGTGAAAGCTTGTCTCTACTAAAAATATAAAAATTAGCCAGGTGTGGTAGCTGGTGCCTGTAATCCCAGCTACTCAGGAGGCTGAAGAAGGAGAATCACTTGAACCTGGGAGGTGGAGGTTGCAGTGAGCCAAGATCATGCTACTGCACTACAGCCTGGGCAATAGAGTGAGACCCTGTCTCAAAAAAAAAAAAAAAGACTAAAAATTTTCCAGATCTAATCCCATTAACCCTAAAAGCTATGCTAATCCTTAAGCAAGATAAAAACAAAGAAAATCACAAGACCCATCACAACCAAAATCTTGAAAAGCAGCGATAGATAAAATCTTAAAAGCAGCCAGATAAAGACCTATTAAGACCAAAGATAAGAATGGCCTAGCTTCTTGTCAGAAACCATAAGTCAGAAAACAACAAAACATTTTTAATGTTCTGGAAAAAACAAAAACCTGGTAAACTAGAATTTTATATCCAACAAAGATACTTTTTGAAATGAAAGCAATTCAGCAGGTCATGGGCTAAACTAAAAATAATATTAATAAAGACTTTTTCAGATAAACAAAAGCTGAGAGACTTTTTCTGTAGCTGACTTGCACTAAAGAAATGCTAAAATTCTTCAAGTAGAAGGAAAATGATACCAGATGGAAACTCGGATATCCACAAAATGAAAAACACTAGATATGGCAGATAAACATAAAATACCTTTTTTGCCATTTAAAAATTGTCTTTAAAAAATAACAAGGCACATGGACACACACACAAAAACAGGGAAGCATGGCCCATTCACGGAATAAAGTAGAAACCATTCCTAGCTGCATGTGGTAGCTCAAGCCCAATACTTCAGGAGGCCAAGATGATAGGACTGCCTGAGGCCAGGAGTTAGAGACCATCCTGGGCAACATACGGAGGGAGACCCTATTTCTATTTTAAATAATTTTATAAAAATAGGAAACCATCCCTGAGGAAGCCCAGAGACTGGACTTACTAGACAGATTCTAAAACAACTGTCCTAAATATGCTGAAAGAGATAAAGAAAAACCTGGACAATGAACTGAAGGAAATCTGAAACACAATATATGAATAAAATGAGAATATCAATAAAAAGAAATTATAAAAAGGAACCAAACAAATGTTCTAGAGCTCAAAAGTACACTTCTTGAAATAAAACATTCACTAGAGGGGTTCAACAGCAGATACGAGCAGATAGAAAAAAAAAGTAGCAAACTTGGAGACAGATCAATTAAAATTATCCAATCTGAGGAGCAGAAAGAATAAAGAATGAAGAAAAATGAACAGAATCGAGTGGACCCATGGAACACCATTAAAAGGACCAATATAGCCAGCCCCCCACGGTGGCTCATGATTGTAATCCCAGCAAATTTGGAGGCTGAGGCAGGAGGGCAGCTTGAGCCCACAGTTTGAGACCAGCCTAGGCAACATAGCAAGATCTCATCTCTATTGAAAAAAAAGTAGGGGGGCCGGGCGCAGTGGCTCACGCCTATAATCCCAGCACTTTGGGAGGCTGAGGCGGGTGGATCACAAGGTCAGATGTTTGAGACCAGCCTGACCAATATGGTGAAACCCCGTCTCTACTAAAAATACAAAAAAAATACCCAGGCGTGGTGGCGTGCACCTGTAATCCCAGCTACTCAGGAGGTGAGGCAGGAGAATTGCTTGAACCCGGGAGGTGGAGGTTGCAGTGAGCCAAGATCGCACTCCAGCCTGGGTGACAGAGCGAGACTCCTTCTCAAAAAAAAAAAAAAAAAAAAAGACCAATATACACCACATTATGGGAGTCCTAAAAGCAGAAGATAAAGAGGTAGAATATTTGAAAAAATATGGTCAAAAACTTCCCAAATTAAATAAAACACATGAATCTACATACAAAGGAGCTCAATGAACTCTAATGAAGATATCCACATTTGGGATACCGAGGCAGGTGGATCAACTGAGGTCAGGAGTTCGAGATCAGCCTGGCCGGGTGAAACCCTGTGTCTATACTAAAAAAAACAAAAATTAGCCAGGCATGGTGGCACCTACTAAAAAACCAAATATTAGCCAGGCATAGTGGAACGCACCTGTAATCCCAGCAAGTGGGGGGGCTAAGACAGGAGAATTACTTGAACCTGGGAGGCAGAGACTGCACTGAGCCGAGATCATGCCACTGTACTCCAGCCTGGGTGATAGAGTGAGATTCTGTCTCAGAAAAGAAAAAGAAGATATCCACATTGAGACACATAATCAAACTGATGAAAGCCAAAGACAGAATCTTGAAAGCAGCAAGAAAGAAGTGACTTATCACATACAAAGATGCCCAATAAGATCAACAGGTGATTTCTCATTAGAAATTATGAAAGTCAGGCTGGGAGCAGTGGCTCAGGCCTGTAATCCTAGCACTCTGGGAGGCCAAGGCAGGTGAATGGCTTGCGTTGGAGACCAAGAGTTCAAGAACAGCCTGGGCAACATGGCAAAACCCCGTCTCTACAAAAAGTACAAAAATTAGCTGGGCATGGTGGTGTATGTCTGCAATCCCAGCTACTTAGGAGGACGAGGTAGAAGGATCACCAGAGCCCAGGAGGTTGAAGCTGCAGTGAGCCGTGGTTGTACCACTAGACTCCAGCCTGGGCAACAGAGCAAGACCCTGTCTCCAAAAAAAAAAAAAAAGAAAGAAAGAAAGAAAAAGAAAAAGAAAAGAAATCACGAAGGTCAGAAGGCAGTAGAATAAGAAAGTGCCGAAAAAAGGCTGGGTTCGGTGGTTCATGCCTGTAATCCCAGCACTTTGGGAGGACAAGGCCAGACGATTAGTTGAGCCCAGGAGTTCAAGACCAGCCGGGGCAACAGAGCAAGACCCTGTCTCTACAAATAATTTTGTTTAATTTAGTTGGGCATGGTGGTGTGCACCTATGGTCCCAGCTACCTGGGAGACCTCTAAGTCAGGAGGATTGCCTGAGCACAGGAGGTTGATGCTGCAGTGACTCGTGATTGCACCGTCACTCCAGCCTGTATGACACAGCGAAACCCTGTCTCAAAAACAAAACAAAACAAAACAAAAAGCAAAGTGCTGAAAGAAAAACCGTCAAGCAAGAATTCTATATCTGACAAAACTGTCCTTCAAAAATGAGAGAGAATTATGACATTTCCCCATAAACAAAAGCTGAGGGGCTTTGTTACCACTAGACCTGCTCTGCAAGAAATGCTGGCTGGGCCTGTAATTTCAGCACTTTGGGAGGCTGAGGCAGGAGGATCACATGAGCCGAGTTCGAGACCAGTCTGAGCAATGTGGTGAAACCCCATCTCTACAAAAAAAAATATAAAAATTAGCCGGACGTGGTGGTACGCACCTGTAGTCCCAGCTACTTGGGAGGCTGAGGTGGATTGCTAGAGCCTGGGAGGTTCAGGCTGCAGTGAGCCGTGACTGTACCACTGCACTCCAGCCTGGGCAACAAAGCAAGACTCTGTCAAAAAAAAAAAAAAAAAAAATACTAATGGGAGCCCTTCAGGTTGAAATGAAAGGACACAGTAACTTAATGCCGTATGAAGAAATAAAGATCTCTGATAAAGGTAACTATATGGGCAGATATAAAAGCCAGTATTACTATACATCGGTTTGTAACTTTTCATTTCCTACATGATTTAAAAGACAAATGCATAAAATAATTATAAATCTACATTATTGGTCACACAATGTTTAAACACACAATGTGTGATGACAACAGCATAAAGGAGGAAACAATGCTGTACATGAGCAGTTTTGTATGCTACTGAATTAAGCTGGTATTGATTCCAACTAGAGTGTTATAAAGTTAGAATATTAAGTGTAATCCCCATGGTGTTCACAAGGAAATATCTAAAAAACTACATGCACAGAAAATAAAAATTAAAAATATACACAAAAGGAAATCAGAAGGGAATAAAGAGAGCTGGAATAGCTACATGAATATCTGACAAAACAAACTTTAAGTCATAAACTGTTACCAAAAAGAAAGGACATCATATGGCCAATTCATCAAACTATTATAAAACATATGCAATAAACAAGAGCCCCCAAACATGAAGCAAGTTCTGACAGAAGTGCAGAAAAAATATTTGGAGACTTTTTTGTCCCCACCAACTGTGGCCTACAGATATTTGGAGACTTTTAATGAACCACGTTCAATAATGAACAGAACACCTAGAGAGATACAATAACAGCAGAATATACATTCTTCTCAAGTACAGATTCTCCAGGATAGGCCATATGTTAGCCCACTAAAAGTGTCTCAATAAATTTTGGAACACTGAAGTCATATAAAACATTATCTCTGACTACATGGAATGAAGCTAGAAATCAGTAACAGAAGGATAACTGGAAAATTCACAAATATACGGAAATTAAGGAAGACATTCTTTAAAATGTCAGAAGACTCATATGTCCTGATTTCATAACTTACTACAAAGGTACAGTAATTAAAACAGTGTGGTACTGGCATAAGGATAAGCATATGGACATACGGAATAGAATTGAGAGTCCAGAAATAAACCCTTACATCTATGGCCAGCCAACTGATTTTCAAGAAGGATATTATGTCCATTCAGTGGAGAAAGAAACATTTCATTGTATAGAGAATGAAATATTTTATACATTCTATAAAATGAAATATTAGCCAGACCAGACGGGGTGGCTCACATCTGTAATCTCAACACTTTGGGAGGCCGAGGCGGGCAGATCACTTGAGGTCAGGAGTCTGAGGCCAACCTGGCCAACATGATGAAACCCCATCTCTACTAAAAATACAAAAATTAGCCAGGCATGGTGGCGGGTGCCTGTAATCACAGCTACTCAGGAGGCTGAGGTGGGAGAATCACTTGAACCTAAGAGGCAGAGGTTGCAGTGAGCTGAGATCGTGCTGCTGCACTCCAGCTTGGGGAACAGAGCTTGCTCCATCTCCAAAAAAAAAAAAGAAATGCAAATCAAAACCACAATGATTCAACCTGAGAAAGCTGACTGAAAAAAACGTATATAAAAAAGTTTTGGCCGGGCGCGGTGGCTCACGTCTGTAATCCCAGCACTTTGGGAGGCCGAGATGGGTGGATCACGAGGTCAGGAGATCGAGACTATCCTGGCTAACCCAGTGAAACCCCCCCTCTACTAAAAATACAACAACAAAAAAATTAGCTGGGTGCGGTGGCGGGCCCCTGTAGTCCCAGCTACATGGGAGGCTGAGGCAGGAGAATGGCATGAACCTGAGAGGCGGAGTCTGCAGTGAGCCGAGATCGCGCCACTGCACTGCAGCCTGGGCAACAGTGTGAGATTCCATCTCAAGGAAAAAAAAAAGTTTTAGGCCAAGCACGGTGGCTTACGCCTGTAATTCCAGCACTTTGGGAGGCTGAGGTGGGGAGATTATCTAAGGGTGGGACCCTCCAGCCTGGCCAACATGGAGAAATCCCATCTCTACTAAAAATACAAAATTAGCTGGGCATGGTGGCACATCCCTGCAATCCCAGCTACTCGGGAGGCTGACGCAGGAGAACTGCTTGTACCTGGAAGATGGAGCTTACGGTGAGTCGAGACTGTGCCACTGCACTCCACCCTGGGTGACAGAGCGAGACTCCATCTCAAAAAAAAAAAAAAGGTTTTAAAGACCACAATGACGTACTACTCCACACCCACTAGGATGGAGTAAGAATAATAAAGTACACATTGGCTAAGATCTGGAACCTGGTGGATTGCTGATAAGAATGGAAAATGGTGCAGCCACTGTGGAAAACAGAATAGTAGTTCCTAAAAAAATTAAAAAGAATTACTGTATAATCCAGCAATTCTACTTTTATACTATTCCTCCCTTATTCAGTTTTGCTTTGCAGAGTGTCAGTTATCCATGGACAATAGTGGTCTGAAAATATTAAATGGAAATTTCCAGATAAAAACAATTCATAAGTTTTAAATTTCATACTATTCCAAGTAACACGATGAAACATCATGCTAACCCATCTATTCCACCTGGGACATGAATCATCCCTTTGTCCAGTATATCTACACTGTATACACTGCCAGTTAGTAGCAGATATTGTAGTGTTTGTGTTCAAGTAATCCTTATTTTACCTAATAATGGCCCCAAAGTGCAAAAGTGATGATGTTGGCATATTGTTATAAGTGTTCTATTTTATTACTATTGTTCTCAATCTCTTATTGTGCCTAATTTACAAATTAAACTTCATCATAGGTACGTATGTATAGGAAATAATATAGTATATAGGGTTTGGTACCATCTGTCGTTGCAGGTATCCACTGGGGGTCTTGGAATATATTGCCTGTGGATAAGGCAAGGACTACTGCATATGGATACCATGGAATATCATTCAGCCAAAAAAGGAATGAAGGTCTAACACATGCTACAACATGATTGAACCTTGAAATTAATATGCTAAGTGAAATAAGCAAGACACAAAATATTCCACTTACATGAGGTACCTAGAGTCAAACTCAGAGACAGAAAGTAGATTAGAGGTTACCAGGTGCTGAGAGGAGAGGAAAATAGGGAGTTATTGCTTAGTGGGTACAGAATTTCTGTTAGGGGTAGTAAAATATTTGGAAATAGTGGTGATGATGGTCACATAACATTGTAACTGTAATTAATGCCACTATATTGTAACCTTAAATTGAAAATTTTGTTACATATATTTTACCACTAATAATTTTTTTTTTTAAGACAGAATCTCGCTCTGTCACCCAGGCTGGAGTGCAGCGGTGTGATCTCGGCTCACTGCAACCTCCACCTCCCAGATTCAAGCGATTCTCCTCAAGTAGTGGGGATTACAGGCACCCACCACCATGCCTGGCTAATCTTTGTATTTTTAGTAGAGTTTCTCCATGTTGCCCAGGCTGGAATATTTTTTTTTTTTTTTAATTGGCATTGTAGCCTGGGCTCAGGCCTGTACTGCCAGCACTTTGGGAGGCCGAAGTGGGCAGATTGCTTGAGCCCAGGAGTTCAAGAGCAGCCTGAGCAATATGGTGAAACCACAATCTCTACAAAAAAATACCAAAATTAGCTGGGCATGGTGGCGTGCACCTGTGGTCCCAGCTACTTGGGAGGCTGAGGCAGGAGGATTGCTTGAGCCCAGGACGTTGAGGCTGCAAGTGAGCTGTGTCTGCACCTCTGCACTCCCTTTGAGGCCCGATTATCCCTGTGAGACTAACAGAGAACAGATTTCTGAAAGCAGCACTATGAACTGCTGTCCCCTACTACCTGACACATAGCTTTTCATGACTGAGCCTGGGCTGTCCTGGACGCTAGCCTCTCCTTCAAGCACAGCTGACAGTGAAGCTGGGAGGAGAGCCATGCTGAGCTTCTTTAGTCACCATGGTGACAAGAAACTATCGCAAATATTTGCTTATGACTTCACTGGGGAAGCAGACAAGGGAGGTTAGATTGGAAGGAGGAACATCTGCACAAGCACATCTGGAATCTCAGGGATCCAGCAGGCCAGCGGCTTTTTCCATTATGTACTCCCTTACTTGCTGTGGATGAATTTTTTAAAATTCACAATACAAATAAACCTTTTCTAGTATCTGGCTGTCCTAGACTGTCTTTGGGTTTTCTTAGTCAAGGAACTCTCTCAAAGTGAATAGGTCTCTGAAGTCACATCTTTCATTTCTAGGGAATGTCTAATGTTGCCATGCACTTTCTAAGCTTTTAAAACCAAAGAGCTAGCAATGATAATACAAAATAGGTAGGGGCCTTAAAATGGCTGAATCATGTCTGTTCCGAATTCATATTATGAAGTCCTAAACCCCAATACCTCAAAACGCGTCTATATTTGAAGATAGAGTCCTTAAAGAGGTAATTAAGGTAAATAAGGTTATTGGGGTAGGCCCTAATCCAGTAACTGGTGTCCTTAAAACAAGAGAGGGAGAACAGCATGTGAACATGAAGACAGCTATATAGAAGCCAACAACAAATGGCTGAGAATAAAACAACCCTTCTGACAACCTTTTTTTTTTTTTTTTGAGACAGGGTCTCGCTCTGTCACCCAGGCTGGAATGCAGGGACACAATCTCAGCTCTCTGCAACCTCTGTCTCCGGGGTTCAAGCGATCCTCCTGCCTCAGCCTCCTGAGTAGCCCGGATTACAGGCACGGGCCAGCATGCCTGGCTAATTTTTTGCATTTTTAGTAGAGACAGGGTCTCACCATGTTGAGGCTGGTCTCAAACTCTGTGATCCGCCCGCCTTGGCTTCCCAAAGTGCTGGGATTACAGGCATGAGCCACTGCACCTGACCTCTTCTGACAACTTGATCTCAGACTTCTAGCCTCCAGAACTGTGAGAAAATACATTTCTGTTGTTTAAACCACCCAGCCTGTGGTTCTTTGTTATGGTGGCCCTCACAAACTAATATAGGCCCTAATTATCTAATCTAAAGAAGGCACCGACTCCTGCCAGTGTCTGATATCAAATTCAAGTTAATTAAGCCTTCTCTTTAGACCTGGGCAAAGGCGACAATCAAAGTAAACTGCTTTCATGAGACACAAGGACATGCCTGTAATAAGAAAGGTTAAGATTCACTTAATAGGCCGGGCACCAGTGGCTCATGCCTGTAACCTCAACACTTTGGGAGGCTGAGGCGGGTGGATTATCTGAGGTAGGGAGTTCAAGACCAGCCTGGCCAACATGGTGAAATCCTGTCTCTACAAAAATATAAAAATTAGCCAGGCATGATGGTGGGTGCCTGTAATTCCAGCCACTTAGGAGGCTGAGACAGAAGAATTACTTGAACATGGGAGGCAGAGGTTGCAGTGAGCCAAGGTTGCGCCACTGCACTCCAGCCTGGGTGACAGTGTGAGACTCCGTCTCAAAAAAAAAAAAAAAAAAAAAAGAATTCACTTAAAAAAAAAAAAAAGCCCTAATGGATAAATGAAAAAACTGAGGCTCACTCAGGTCACACATTAGTGAGTAGCAAGATAGCCATAGTGCTCCATTTAATCACCGGTATGTTTAACATTTTGAGATTCATAAACATTTTAAACTCAGGCCGATTGACTGTTGAGCCTCCCCTCCACCACCATACCAGATTTTTATAGGAACTCACCTTCATAGTACAAGTTTTCCTTTTATTAATACAATGAGTTCTCATCCTAGACCACAGATCCAACCAACCACAAACCTGAAGTACATGTATGGACTAACACCTACAACATCAGGATTAATTCCCCCAAAGCAGGTAAAGCCAGCCATGATGCTGGGATGTGATGGGTGAGAAGATAACACACAATACACAAGTGATAGAAGCAATAATAAATCCAAAGATTTCATAGATGTTCTTCCAAATCTTACCTGGCCCAGTTTCTTACCAAAGATGCCATAAGAAAACATCAAAGATGGCTTAAATTTTGCTGTCTTCTTACTGGTCTACCTATTAGTTATTTACTGCAAATTAATATAAAGTTGATGGCAAAATTTGGGTATTGTTGTAACTTTGCCAGCTAAAAACACACTGTAGGAACAGTTCTAGGAATCTCACCTCCTGGGATTCCTTATACTGAGAACCAGACACTTGTGAGTGCATTTTTTCATTCATTTTCCCTTAGCTACTGCACCATTTCTCAGTTCTCATGAATAGCCAAACTGTTTTTTCTGTTTCCATTACAAACTGCTTCAACACTGAAAGTTTGATATAGTACAATAAATATCTATAAATTATACTAATATTCAATGATCTTTAACAACATCATATTAGTTTTATTCTATCAGATGTATATATAATATAGCTATATTTTTAACTGCACATTTGAAAATTGTAAATGTCATCACTTGGCACTTCACCCAATTACTTTAGTATGTAGCCCATAATAATGACCTTCTTTTTTTTTTTTTCCTCCCGAGACAGTCTCACTCTGTTGCCCAGGCTGGAGTGCAGTGGCACCATCTCAGCTCACTGCAACCTCTGCCTCCTGGGTTCAAGCAATTCTTCTGCCTCAGCCTCCCAAATAGCTGGGATTACAGGTTCACACCACCATGCCCAGCTAATTTTTCTATTTTTTAGTAGAGATGGGGTTTCACCATGTTGGCCAGGCTTGTCTCGAACTCCTGACCTTGTGATCCGCCTGCCTCGGCCTCCCAAAGTGCTGGGATTACAGGCGTGAGCCAGGCCCAGGACCTTCTTCTTATATAACCACAACAGCATTTTCAAACCTAAGAAATTAACAAAATACCCAATATCTAGTCCATATTCAAATTTCTTAATTATCTCAACATATCCTTTATATCTGGGTTTTTCTCCCTGAATCTAGCCAAGGTTCACACATTGTATTTGTTATTTTAACATTTTATCATGGAAAATTTCAAATATACACAAAAGTAGACAAAACGTAAATAAAATGAATCTCATACACTAACCATCCAGATTCAATGATCAACTAGCAGCCATTCATCTATGCTTCTGCCTCTCCCAGATCCTTGAAGCAAATTCCTGACCTATCACTTCATCCACATTTCAGTACGTAACTGCAAACAACAAAGCCATTTTAAAAACTACAGTATCATTATCCAACATCTGATCACTTTTAATCTACAATGCTCATCCTCCTCTCCCCCAACCCTTTTATTTGCTTGTGATACTCTCTGAAGAGACTAGGTCAGTTTTCTTATAGAACGCCTCACATTCTAGTTTTGTGTTATTAAACTCATACCCTTATCCCTTGTATTTCCTGTAAAATGGAAGTTAAGTCTAGGGGCTAGAATAGATTCAGGTTAAAAATAACTTTTGGTGTTGCTGGGTTATAGATGGAGAAAAAAACATATATATATATATAGCAATTGTTGGCCAAGAATATATATAGGTGATGCTGTGTGCTTCATACTGTTTCCTACTACACAGCCTTTGCACTTCCTGTTCTTTTTGCCTTCAACGCTTTTCCTTAGCTCTTGGAATTGCTGGGTCCTTCCCCATTACCCTAACCCAAAGTAAGTTACCCTATTTTTGTCAGAACACCTGTTTTCTTTCTTTCATTATACTAATTCCAATCCATCTGCTCTCCGTAGGATGTTAAGTTCCACAAAGGCAGAATTGTTGTATCCCCGGCATCTACAACAAATATTTGTTGAGTGAATCACCACTCAAATATTTATTATATACTCATTGAGCATATACGTTGTTCCAGACACAAGGCCTAGCCACAACAGCTATTTAACAAATGTTTGCCAGATAGGTAAGTAAAGGAGTATATATCAAAGAAATCTTCCTTGTGACTGGAGTGAAGCAGACCCTCCAAAGGCAGATTACAGAAGAATTTCTTACTAAAAACCCAGAAACCACAATTTCCTCCAGAATTCATGTGAAAATTAAACTAAAACCATCCATTATAAAAACTACAGGACACAAGACACAAATACCTCAGAAAAAGACAGTTTAGACTGTTAAATCCAGTGACCCACTCAGTAGTCATTGCATTTAGCTTTCTAATTTGTCACTGAAACTAATTTGCCTTCCTGAAACTCTATTCATGATTCTAATAACACCATCCTCTCCCAATTTTTCTCTTAGCCTTCCAACCACTCTTCAAGTTTCTTACTGTGGTCGTCTTCCAAAGCCAACCTCTTAATGTCAGTGTGTACCAAAATCCTACCTTTGGTCCTCTTCTCAGCAGGAGGAGCCCCCAACTCCAAGCTCATGATCTCCCTTAGCTTCCACCTCCACTTTTTTTTTTTTTTTTTGAGATGGAGTTTTGCTCTTGTTGCCCAGGCTGGAGTGCAATGGCGTGATCTCGGCTCACCACAACCTCCGTCTCCCAGGTTCAAGTGATTCTCCTGCCTCAGCCTCCCAAGTAGCTGGGATTACAGGCATGTGCCACCACGCCTGGCTAATTTTGTATTTTTAGTAGAGATGGGGTTTCTCCATGTTGGTCAGGCTGGTCTCGACTCCTGACCTCAGATGATCCACCCGCCTTGGCCTCCCAAAGTGCTGGGTTGACAGTCATGAGCCACCGCGCCTGGCCAGCTTCCACCTCTACTTTTAAACCAAGTTTGAAATCCCTATTGTCAAAACATCTTGCCTACTGGCTATCTTCACCCAACTTTCTCTTTAAACCAGTTTCTGCTATCTTCCCTATTTTTTTTTCGGACAGAGTTTCACTCTTGTCATCCAGGCTGGAGTGCAGTGGCATGATCTCGGCTCATCGCAACCTCTGCTTCCTGGGTTGATGCAATTCTCTTGCCTCAGCCTCCCAAGTAGCTGGGATTACAGTCGCCCACCACCATGCCCGGCTAATTTTTGTATTTTTAGTAGAGATGGGGTTTCACCATGTTGGCCAGGCTGGTCTCGAACTCCTGACCTCAAGTGATCTGCCCGCCTCAGCCTCCCAATGTGCTGGGACTATAGGCGTGAGCCACTGTGCCCGGCCTATCTTCCCTATTTCGGAGTTAATGCCATCACCATTCACCTGGTCTTGGAGTCACCCATGAACATTCTCCTCCCCAACTCAGTAAACTGATTTTTATCTGTTACTCCAAATTGGCTCCTACTGACCACCTCCAATAAATTTTAGTTTACACCCTCATCACCTCTCACTTCTAGATTATTAAATCTTTGAGAACAAGAACTCTTTTACTTATCTTTGCGTCTATAGCAAAGTACACAGCATGCCCTCAAATGTTCCATCTAACATTTTAAACTTCAGTTTTCTAGAGAATCTGAAGTCGTTTACAATAAATTCAATGAAATAAAAATAAAACAAGAATCTGGATTAGGAATATACAAATTTATATAGAAATTGGGGGAAGTAGCCAGGTGCAGTGGTTCACACTTGTAATCCTAGCACTTTGAGAGGCCAAGGTGGGAGGATCACTTGAGCCCAGGAGTTAGAGACCAGCCTGGGTAACCTAGCAAGACTGTCTCTGCAAAAAATTTCAAAAATTAGCCAGGCGTGGTGACACACACCTGTGGTCCCAGCTACTCGGGAGGCTGAGGTCGGAGGGCTGCTTGAACCTGGGAGCTTGAGACTACAGTGAGCCGTGCTGGTACCACAGTGCTCCAGCTTGGGTGACAGAGCAAGATCCTTTCTCAAAACAAACAAAAAAAAGTGGGGGAAGATGAATGCAGTAAACAGAACCCAAAGAACCACTTAATTATTAAAACAGAGTGGCATTTTGGCATGTCAGCTACCCGGCATCCAAAGTAAAGTAAAATGAGCACTTACATAATTTTCATTGTCCTTGAAGAGAACACTCAAGTATATTTGGAAAGCAAAGTAATTCTTCTTAAATTGTTTTATTTTCGTTTTCTCCTCCACTACTAATTCAAGAAGGAAAGCAACGTATTTCTGAAACTTGGCTTCAAGAATGAATAATACTTAAGGCTTTAGGGTCTGCCCTTTAGGCTTTGATCTGAAAACCAGAAAGGCTGGCAGTAATAGTGTATGATGTCTCTTCTAACCATATCTTCACTCCAAATGTAATGAATTGGGGAGGAATAAATGCCTAGAGAATCTCATTCTACTTATTCCATATAACTTCCCACTTTATCAAACAGAATCCATAGGCTGAATCAGAATAGATTTAGATTATTAGTCTGATCTCTCCTCTGATACTCTGAATCATTGTTCTGTTTCCCTGACCTATAACCTATGTCTGAGTACTACCAGTGATAATATATTATTACAAAAGCAACCCATTTCATTTCACACAGCTCTAATTACTAAGGTTTCCATCATTGTGAATGAGACCTACATATGACTAACTCACATGAGTCCCATTTGTTAGATTTGCTAGATCTGATTTTCAAGAGAAGCTAGAGGCAGGGCTCACATCTGTAATCCCAGCACTTTGGGAGGCCAAGGTGGGCAGATCACCTCAGGTCAGGAGTTTGAGACCAGCCTGGTCAACATGGTGAAACCCTGTCTCTACTAAAAATACAAAAAAAATTAGCCATGTGTGGTGGCAGGCACTTGTAATCCCAGCTACTTGGGAGGCTGAGGCAGGAGAATCACTTGAACCCAGGAGGTTTCAGTGAGCCAAGATCACGTCCTTGCACTCCAGCCTGGGCAACAAGAGCGAAACGCCATCTCAAAAAAAAAAAAAAAAAAAAAAAAGAAGCTAGAAATGTGGATTTTATATACAGCCAACTGTTTAATGTTTGTTTAATTTTTGAAAAACATATTAGTCCCTGTAAGACACATCTACTACAAGCCAAGTGTGGCCTACAGACTACTAGTTTGGAGCCTCTGGTTAAATTCTATTAATACAAATTAAAGAGCATGTTAGAATTTTTAAGTGATCCTATCTATTTGTGCAGACTTTTAAGTGTCCTGTTGGCAAAGAAGTCCTATTATTTTTATTTCCTTTGGTAATAGGTTTATTGAGATGTAATTCATATACCATACAATTCATACATTTTTAGTATATTTAGTATGATTTTTGGTGTATTTATAGAGCTGGGCAACCATTAGCACAATTTTAGAACATCTTCATCATTCTAAAAAAAAAAAAAAAACCCATAACTCTAAGGCCGGGCATGGCAGCTAATGCCTGTAATTCCAGCACTTCGGGAGGCAGAGGTGGTCGGATCACTTGAGCCCAGGAGGTCAAGACTAGTCTGGGTAACATAATAAGACCCTGCCTCGAAAAAAAAAAAAAAAAAAAAAAAAGGCCAAGCATGGTGGCTCACGCCTGTGATTCTAGCAATTTGGGAGGCTGAAGTGGGTGGATCACTTCAGGTCAGTTCAAGACCAGTCTGGGCAACATAATTAGACTCTGCCTCTAAAAAAAAAAAAAAAAAATGGCCGAGCATGGTGGCTCACGCCTGTAATTCTAGCAATTTGGGAGGCTGAAGTGGGTGGATAACTTGAGGTCAGGAGTTTGAGACCAGCCTGGCCAACATGACAAAACCCTGTCTCTACTAAAAATAAATTGGCCAGGCGCGGTGGCTCACACATGTAATCCCAGCACTTTGGGAGGCTGAGGGGGACAGATCACCTGAGGTCGGGAGTTCAAGACCAGCCTGACCAACATGGAGAAACCCCACCTCTACTAAAACTACAAAATTAGCCAGGGGTGGTGGCGCATGCCTGTAATCCCAGCTACTTGGGAGGCTGAAGCAGGAAAATCACTTGAACCCGCGAGGTGGAGGTTGCGGTGAGCTGAGATTGCACCACTGCACTCCAGCCTGGGTAACAAGAGTGAAACTCTGTCTGTAAATAAATAAATAAGCCAGGAGTGGTAGCACGTGCCTGTAGTCCCAGCTACTCAGGAGGCTGAGGCAGGAGAATCGCTTGAACCTGGAAAGCAGAGGTTGAGGTGAGCTGAGATTGTGCCACTGCACTCCAGGCTGGGCTACAGAGCAAGACTCCGTCTCGAAGGAAAAAAAAAAGTAAAAAAAATAAAATAAAATTTAAAAAAAAGAAACTCCATTACTCTTTAGCTGTCACCCCCAATGCTCACCCACCTAAGCTGTAAACAATCACTAAGGTACTTTCTATTTCTTACAGATTTGCCTGCTCTGGACATTTCATTTAAATAGAACCATACAATATGTGGTCTTTGACTGGCTTCTTTCACTTAGCGTAATGATTTTGAGGTTCATCCATGTTTTAGCATATATCAGTATATTCTTTTTATAGCATTTTTTTTTTTTTTTTTTGAGACAGACTCTTGCTCTGTTGCCCAGGTTTGAGTGCAGTGGCATGGTCTCAGCTCACTCCAGCCTTTGCCTCCCGGGTTCTGGCGATTCTCCTGCCTCAGCCTCCCAGGTAGCTGAGATTACAGGCGCGCACCACCACATCTGGCTAATTTTTGTATTTTGAGTAGAGACGGGGTTTTGTTATGTTGCCCAGGCTAGTCTTGAATTCCTGGGCTCAAGTGATCTTCCTGCCTCAGCCTCCTAAAGTGCTAAGATCATAGGCTAAGTCACTGCAGGTTTAGTGGTAACAACCCCCCTAAGCTTTTGTTTATCTGGAAATATCTTAATTTCTCCCTCATTTTAGAAGGGCAGTTTTGTTAGATATAGCTTTTTTTTTTTTTTTTTTTGAGATGAAGTGTTGTACTGTCACCAAGGCTGGAGTGCAATGGTGCAATCTCGGCTCACTGCAACCTCCGCCTCCCGGGTTCAAGCAATTCTCCTGCCTCGGCCTCCCCAGTAGCTGGGACTACAGGGGCCCACCACCCATTTTTTAAATACAAAAAAAAATTTTTTTTGTATTTTTAGTAGAGACGAGGTTTCACCACGTTGGCCAGGCTGGCCTCGAACTACGGACCTCAGGTGATTCACCCACTTCAGACTCCCAAAGTGCTGGGATTACAGGCATGAGCCACCACGCCCGGCCTCAAGCAATTCTCTTCCTTCAGCCTCCGCAGTAGCTGGGATTACAGATGCCCGCCGCTGCACCTGGCTAATTTTTGTATTTTTAGTAGAGACGGGGTTTCACCATGTTGGCCAGGCTGGTCTCGAACTCCTGACCTCAAGTGATCCGCCTGTCTCCGCCTCCAAAGTGCTGGGATTACAGGGGTGAGCCACCACGCCCATGCCGCCTGGCCAGATATAGAATTCTTGCTTGACGGTTTTTCTTTCAGCACTTTGCTTTTTTGTTTTGTTTTGTTTTTGAGACAGGTTTTTGCTCTGTCATACAGGCTGGAATGCAGTAGTGCAATCAACTCCCTGCAGCCTAGACCTTGTGAGGCAATCTTCCTACCTCAGCCTCCCACATAGCTGGGACCACAGGCCCATGCCATCATGTCCAAGTAATTTTTTTTTTTTTTTGTATAGACTAGGTCTTGTGATGTTGCCCAGGCTGGTTTTGAATTCCTTGGCTCAAGTGATCCTCTGGCCTTGGCCTCTCAAAGTGCTGGATTACAGGTATGAACCACTGCACCTGGCCTCTTTCAGCACTTTGTTATCCTACTGCTTTCTAATCTCCACAATTTTTTTTTTTTTTTTAAGACAAGGTCTTGCTCTGTCACCGAGGCTGGAGTGCAGTGGTGCAATCATGGCTCACTGCCGCCCCAACCTCCCAGACTCAAGCAATCCTCTTACCTCAGCCTCCTGAGTAGCTGGGACTACAGGTGTGTACCACCACACCCGGCTAATTTTCATATTTTTTGTAGAGATGAGGTTTCAACATGTTTTCCAGGCTAGTCTCAAATTCCTAGGCTCAAGTGATCTGCCTGCCTCAGCCTCCCAGAGTGCTGGGATTACAGGTGTGAGACCCCGCGCCCAGCCATGCAACCACTTAAAAAAATATTTTGGGGCCAGGCACCGTGGCTCACATCTGTAATCCCAACACTTTTGGAGGCTGAGGCAGGTGGATCATTGGAGCCCAGGAGTTTGACACCAGCCTGGGCAACAAAGTGGGACCCCATATGTATATATTTTTTCTTTTTTCTTTGAGACGGAGTCTCGCTCTGTCGCCCAGGCCGGAGTGCAGTGGCGCCATCTCGGCTCACTGCAAGCTCCGCCTCCGGGGTTCACGCCATTCTCCTACCTCAGCCTCCGGAGTAGCTGGGACTACAGGCGCCTGCCACCACGCCCGGCTAATTTTTTGTATTTTTAGTAGAGACGGGGTTTCACCATGTTAGCCAGGATGGTCTTGATCTCCTGACCTTGTCATCCGCCCGCCTCGGCCTCCCAAAGTGCTGGGATTACAGGCTTGAGCCACCGCGCCGGGCCGGGCCGGGACCCCATATTTTTAAAATAAAATGGCTGCACTGACTGGAAATGGTGGCTCACACCTGTATTCCCACTTTGGGAGGTTGAGGCAGGCAGATCACTTGAGCCCAGGAATTTGAGACCAGTCTGGGCAACATGGCAAAACCCTATCTCTATAAAAAATACAAAAAGCCAGGCATGGGGGCATGTGCCTATAGTCCCAGCTACCTGGGAAGTGGGAGGATTGCCTGAGCCCTTGCGGTTGAGGCTGTAGTGAGCTGTGATCACACCACAGCACTCTAGCCTGGGCAACAGGCTCAAACAAAACAAAATAAAATAAAACACTTTAATGCTTTAAAAGACACCATTGGGCCCGGCGTGGTGGCTCATGCCTGTAATCCCCGCACTTTGGGGAGCCAAGGGGGGCAGATCACCTGAGGTCAGGAGTTCAAGACCAGCCTGGACAACATGGTGAAACCTTGTCTCTACTAAGAATACAAATATCAGCCGGGTATGGTGGTGCATACCTGTAATCCCAGCTACTTGGGAGGCTGAGGCAGGAGAATTGCTTCCACCTGGAAAGCGGAGGTTGCAGTGAGCCGAGATTACGCCACTGCACTACAGCCTGGGCAACAGAGCAAGACTCCGTCTCAAAAAAATAAAAAAATAAATAAAAAATAAATAAATATAAAAAATAAAAAGTAAATAAAAGACACCATCAAGAAAGTGAAAATGTATCCTCATTTCTATAGTATCCCTGCCTGTCACACCAGAGGCCAGGCTGGATTCCCTGACAGGGAGGCAGAAAATTAGAAGAAAAAATGGTGGGGTGCAGTGGTCAAGCAATCTGCCTGACTTGTCCTCCCAAACTGTTGGAATTATAGGTGTAGGCCACTGCACCTGGCCAAAAGTTTTAAATCTTAAGTCTATATATACACACATATATATGTATATATGTATATATATATGTGTGTATATATAGACTTAAGATTTAAATATATATACATACATATATATGTGTATGTATGTATGTGGTTGTGTGTGTTTTCAGTGTCTTTTTAAATTTTTAAATCTTTTTTTACTTTAAAAAATAAAAGTAGAGACAGGGTCTCACTTTGTTGCCCAGGTTGGTCTTGAACTCCTGGGCTCAAGTGATCTTCCTGCCTTGGCCTCCCAAAGTGTTGGGATTACAGGCATGAGCCACCATGCCCAGCCTTCGGCGTCTTATCTAACAAAATCATTGCCTACTCCAAAGCCATGAAGATATACCCCTAAAATTTTTTTCTTTTTGAGACGAAGTTTCGCTCTTGTCACCCAGCGGGAGTGCAGTGGCGCAATCTCGGCTCACTGCAACCTCCACCTCCCGGGTTCCAGTGATTCTCCTGCCTCGGCCTCCCGAGTAGCTGGGATTACAGACGCCCGCCACCAGTCCTGGCTAATTTCTGTATTTTTAGTAGAGACGGGGTTTCACCATGTTGGCCAGGCTGGTCTCGAATTGCTGACCTCAGGTGATCCATCCGCCTTGGCCTCCCAAAGTGCTGGGATTACGGGTGTGAACCACTGTGCCCGGCCCCCTATTTTTTCTTATAGTAATTTTATGGTTTTAGTTCTTACATTTAGGTCTTTGATCCAGTGAGTTAATTTTTTGTGTATGATGTGAGGCAGGGGTCCAAATTAATTCTTCTGCATATGTTTATCTATTCTTTTTAGGCATTATATATAGCAATTAGCACATTAATATAATAAAAATAAATCAGTGATCCACATGAGCCCTTTCTTAATGAACTTCTTTGAGATGCCTGTGACTTTTTTTTTTCTTTGAGACACAGTCTCGCTCTGTTGCCTAGGCTGGAGTGCAGTGGTGCAATCTCAGGGTTCAAGTGATTCACCCACCTCAGCCTCCTGAGCAGCTGGGACTACAGGCATGCACCACCATGCCCGGCTAATTTTTGTATTTTTAGTAGAGACGGGGTTTCACGATGTTGGCCAGGGCAGTCTCAAACTCCTGACCTCAAGTGATTTGCCCGTCTCGGCCTCCCAAAGTGCTGGGATTACAGGTATGAGACCCTGCGTCTGGCCTGAGATGCCTTCAACGTTAATGACTTTTGTGATTAAATCAACTTATCAAACCAACTGACTTTCAGTATACAAGTTCCTTTCCTGTGTCAAGTTACTTATTTTCCATGACCTGCTGGGAGAGGACCTCTGTTAGGCACCAAGGCAGGCAAGGATCACAATGCTTTGCCAAGAAAGTCACACTTGTGTCCTCTCTACTAGCTGTGAAGCAGCCTTCTCAAGTTCAGTCTAGAATGCTTTTCAAAATCACTGGCCATGGTAAAAAAAAAAAAAAAAAAAAAAATCTTTATCTACTAAATCCAGACTAAAAACCAAGGTACTATATTTGAAATATCCTTCAAATACCCCAATCTCTAATATCTGTAGAGGGAGGCATTCTCAGGCAAAATTCATATTTGATTGATAATTGATTTAGTAAGAATTTGATTATTAGCTTAGACTCACATAGAATTCTCATTTTAGAGGTAGGCAAACTGAGGCATAACTTGCAGAAGAACCAGCTAATAAGTGGGAGAGATTAAACCAGGTATTTCCATGAGAGCGAATGTTTCCAGCACTACATATTCCTTATTTGACAGCATACCAACCACAAGAGGACTCCTTTGTTGTTTCCTGGAAGGAGTGTGCTCCCAGGAGTGTCAATGCTGCTTTTCAATTCCACCACATGTTTGATTCAATCTCTCAATTGAGGTATGATCCAGTTCTTGCTGTGAACAAAGAATATAAGCCTGGGAAACATAGTGAGACCTCGTCTCTACTAAAAATAAAAATAAAAAATATTGGCTGGGCATGGTGGTGCACACTTGTAGTCCCAGATACTTGGGAAGCTAAGGCAGGACGATCACTTGAGCCCAGGAGATCAAGGCTGCAGTGAGCTATGATGGCGCTACTGCACTCCAGCCTGGGTGACAGAGCGAGACCCTGTCTCCAAATAAAAACAAAACAACAAAAACAACAAAAAAACACAAATATCAAATGATACAAATACCAATATGCAGAGAAACAAAATTATAGGGACTGGCAAGTAGTTAGGTAGTCATTTGAAGGCTGTCACCTCAAAGGAAAAACAAAAACAACCGCATTTGAATCAAACAGATTGCTTGAGCCCAGGAATTCAAGACCAGCCTGGGTAACATGGCGAAACCCCATCTCTACTAAAAAAAATACAAAAATTAGCCAGGCATGGTGGTACATGCCTCCCAGCTACTAGGGAGACTGAGGTGGGAAGATGGCTTGAGCCTGGAAGGTAGGTAGAGGTTGCAGTAAGCTGACATCTCACACTGCACTCCAGCCTGGGCAACAGAGCTAGAGCCTGTCTCAAAAAAAGAAAAAAAAGAAAGAAAGAAAGAAAAGAGGAAGGAAGGGAGGGAGGGAGGGAGGGAGAGAGAGAGGGAGGGAGGGAAATATCTAGTACTGACAGAAGGTAGCTGTGCTGGATGGACCACCAACAGGCACATTGATTGGAAGTGATGTGGTACTGGTGAGAAGAGCTAAAAAGACAGATCTAATTCTTAGTCTTGCTACTTAATAATTGTGCAACTTGGGTGTTATTTATCTGTATCTTAATTTTCATACCCCTACCCAGACTATCTCAGAGTCACAGTGAAGACTGAATGAGAATACATACCCGAGTACTTTGTAAACAGTAAAATGCAATGCTGGTAAAGTAGGTTAGATTTGAAGATGGCTTTTCAAAATTCCTGAATTTCTTTCAGAGATTCATGACCAGGAAATGTTGCAAACGGGAAAACAGTTTGAAACAGATCTGGCAACATGAGGCTCTCAGGGTGTTATGTGCAAGCCTGTCAGAATTGCCAGTCACCACAACAATGGCAGAGGCTCTTCTTCTACTGGACAATTGGATCAGTCCACAATGGGACCATAATAAGGCTGCTCATATTCTGGTAGCATCTTCACTGAACTGGGCTGAACAGTAATCACTCTAGGAAACAAAGCTAAATTTATAAACTAGGTGGTTTAGCTAAAGGCTACCGGGGGAAAACTATCACCTCTACACATGACTATATATTCAAAGCTCAGGGTCTAAGGAAAAAAAAAATGTGTGTGTGTATATATATATATATAAAAAATACACAAATAATATAAAAAATATATATAGTCCTAGTTCTTCTAGTTTGCTAATCCTAATTCTCTCTTAGGATTTACTAGTCCTTTGGCCCTTGAGTGTATATATAAATATGTAAACACAATGCTCAGATCTACGGAAGGGAGGTAAGAGGTGGAAGGGAGACACAGGAGAAGACTAGGATAACTATAGTCCAAACAGTTTCTCCAAAAGAAATTTTCCAGCGATCTCATTTGAAATAGAATCAGGTGGCTTACCTTTCTAGGAACACTTCACTGCCACTACCACTAGGTACCATAAGGGACTAAAACGAATTAAAGTAGGAAAATGAAAAAGCTCAATTTCCATTTAAGCCAGCACAAAAATATTCACTGAATAGCTCCTAAGCACTTGCATTGTGTGTGTGTACGTGTGTGTGTTGCAGATAACCAAATGGTTATCTCCAATCTCAAATAGGCACTGTGTAATTGTTTCTACCTTCAGGAAGCTTTTACAACTTAGTTTAGACTCACAGCTCTAAGAATACAAAAGATAATGAATGTAACTGTACAATGAGTTCAGAGAGTGAGAGTGAGAACTCTCTTTACTGAGTGGGTAAGCTCTGAAGTGGTCTTTGAAGGCTAGATGGTTAATATTTCTGAAGGGTTTGGGGCACAAGACCAGTTCGGTTAAAGAGGCATAAAAACAAAGGTCCACACAGCAAAATGCCTCTGAGATAGAATAGCAAAACTGCTGGCTACCTGGCCTCTATTCTGCGGTACCCTCCACCCCCAACTCCAGTCTTCAGACAAAGAGGGTTCTGCATTGTCTGTCAGCTGAATTATAAAAATCCCTCTGATTAGCTCTTCCTTTTAGCTCTTAGCAACAATACAAGAAAGGGCCTTTCCAACAGCCCTTCTGACAAATTGGAAACAGGGATTTCTCTAACCTGTATGTATTCATCAAAAACGAGGGAGTTAGATTTAGGAGGCAATCTTCTAAGGCCCCATGTGAGAAAGGCCCAGGGTGAAATGGGAGAGAAAAGCCAGGCTGAAAGGCCACACAAAGAATCCTCTCCACTCCCAGAAGACATGCCATGAACAAACATCCAATGTTCACCCTCAAACTCTATCAACTCGATCCAACATGATGTAGTGGAAAGAGCACTGATTCGGAAGTCAGGTGAACTGAGTTCCAAGCCCAACTGTATAACTGTGGGCAAAGTACCCACTATCTTAGTCTTGCTTCTGCCTCTCTAAAACAGGGGTATTTCTCATGGCGCAAGTCTTCAGAAAGCAATAAATAAAATAACATGGGCACAATAAACTTTATAGGGCCCTGTAGGATTAAGGAGGTAATGTGAAAGTATCTAGGGCCTAAATGCTGAATCAATGGTGTTCCCTTTTTCTTCTCACCTCCTGCAGTGAAAGGCCTAAATTCCTTATAAGGGAAATTTTCAGGAAGTTAGGGTCAAAAAAAAAAACCATTATTTTCTTGCTTCCTATTGAACAGTTGGTTTTTCCTTTTCCTTCCAACACTCAGTTCTTTCTCTTAATCTTTATCCTTCCATTCTGTCTTCATTCCCTTGAAAGCTACACTTAAGGAACCAATGACCAGGGGTTTAAAAAAGGGCCTATTTCCCCCTTTACTTCACCTCAAAGTGGGCAATTCCAATCATAACTCATTAGAAAATTATAGCCTCTTGGGTGATTTAAATATTGATGACTGTTCAGATGCAGTGACTCACACCTGTAATCCTAGCACTTTGGGAGGCTGAGGCGGGTGGATCACCTGAGGTCAGGGGTTCGAGAGCAGCCTGGCCAACGTGGTGAAACCTCGTCTCTACTAAAAATACAAAAATTAGCCAGGTGTGGTGGCGGGTGCCTGTAATCCCAGCTACTTGGGAGGCTGAGGCAGAAGAATCACTTGAACCAAGGAGGTGGAGGTTGCAGTGAGCCAAGATCACACTACTGCACTCCAGCCTGGGCAACAGGGCAAAAACTCCATCTCAAAAAATTAAAAAATGCTGATGACTTCTGCAATCTATACCTAACACCTAGAGGGAACATGGGTTCCTTCCAATCATGTCTGTAAGTACCTCAAATGGGGGGAAAAAAAAGCATCTTCTTCTCCATAAACCTGTTCTTTATATATTTCTCTTAATTCATGGTCCACAATTCCTTACCTGGAATTCTGAAATCAAAGGGGCTCTCAAGGCCAGGCACGATGGCTCATACCTATAATTCTAGCACTTTAGGAGGCTGAGGCAGGAGGATTGCTTGAGGCCAGGAGTTTGCGACCAGCCTAGGCAACTAAGCAAGACCCAATCTCTACCAAAAAAAAAAAAAAAGAAAAATTAAAAGAAAAACAAGCTCTGAAAATAGGAAAGGTTTTTTTTTTTGTTTTTTTTTTTTTTTAGTAAATATAGTCTCAAAACATTTGGCGGCAAAATCTGAACCTCACATGAGATTATTTATAGTCTTTATATATATATAGTCTCAATTAATTTTCAACTGGATATTTTTGCTACAGAAACATTCATAATATTTGACTATACAGGGTTCTATCCCAAACCTCACTGGAGGTGTTATACAAGTTATATGCACCATAATGACTTTCTAAAATTCAAAAAATTAGGATTCTGAAACATCTGGCATAAATAATTTCTTAAAAGGCATACATTCTCAATGGGGGCAATATCATACCCAAAAGGGCAAAATAGGTTTGTCGCCGAGGGAGAAAAAAAGTTAGACGTTAGAATGGTACGTAGCCCTCCAAAGCTCAACCTTACCCAACAAAATCTTACTATTACATGAGCAAGACTGACAGTGACTTCATAGAAGGCAGCTAAAATATATGCAGGATCTATGCTACAAAATTATGGTGACCAGATGGCTGTAACTGGGGAACTTTCTCTTGATTGATTGCTGGATCTCGATATGGCAAGAGATGGCCTGTGCAGGCCTGTTGGCTGCCTCATGAATGTTATTTATGTTTTATCCTCAGTGGATTGTGTGACTTGGGCTTTGGTCATTATCAAGCAAAAATCTAAAAACTCACTAAATAATTTTTAATTGTTTCAAATTGTTTTACTTTTGTTGGATAAATTCTAGTTTTCTAGTTTTGAATGATTTTTAAAGTTTTGATTACATTGTTTTTATACAAACTGCCAAACTGGATTGTAATTTGATACAATTTATGTAAGCAAGTAAACTGCATTAAAAGTTACATAGCAAATACAGCCATAAAAATTAAGTTAAGGCCAGGTGAGGTGACTCAGGCCTGTAATCCTAGCACTTTGGGAGGCCGAGGCGGGTGGATTGCCTGAGCTCAGGAGTTCGAGACCTGGGCAACATGGTGAAACACCATCTCCACTAAAATACAAAAATTTAGCCGGGCATGGTGGCATGTGCCTGTAGTCCCGGCTACTCAGGAGGCTGAGGTTGCAGTGAGCTGAGATTGCGCCACTGTACTGCAGCCTGGGCGACAGAGTGAAACTCCGTCTCAAAAATAAATAAATAAGTTAAACGCAAACAGCTTTTAAAAAAAGACAAGGCCGGCCGAACACGTTGGCTCACCTGTAATCTTAGCACTTTGGGAGGCCAAGGCGGAAGGATTGCCTCAGCTCAGGAGTTTGAGACCAGCCTAGGCAACACGGTGAAACCCCGTCTCTACTAAAATACAAATAATTAGCCAGGCGTGGTGGCGGGGGCCTGTAATCCCAGCTACTCAGGAGGCTGAGGCAGGAGAACTGTATGAACCCAGGAGGCAGAGGTTGCAGTGAGCCGAGATCGCGCCACTGCACTCTAGCCTGGGCAACAGAGCGAGAGACTGTTGGGAAAAAAAAAAAAAAAAAAAAAAGATGAGGCCTCACTATGTTGCCCAGGCTGGCCTTGAACTCCTGGCCTCAAGCAATCCTCCTGCCTTGGCCTCCCAAAGTGCTGGGCTTATAGGCGTGAGCCATCTTGTCCAGCCCAAATAGATTTTTTTCTTTTTAAAGACAGGTCTCACTCTGTTGCCCAGGCTGGAGTGCAGTGATGTGATCTTGGCTCACTACAGCTTCTACCTCCTAGGCTCAATCTATCCTCCCACTTCACCCTCCAAAGTAGTTGGGACTGCAGGTGCATGCCACTACACACCGCTAATTACTGTATTTTCTGTAGACATGGGGTTTGATCATGTTGCTCAGTCCGGTCTCAAACTCCTAGGCTCAAGTGTTCCTCCTCAATCTCCCAAAGTGCTCAGGAGTTTAAGCCTAACCTAAAAATTTCAGGTTAAAAATTTTTAACCTAAAAATTTTGTTTAGTCATTCCTTTTTTTTTTTTTTTGAGACAGAATCTTGCTCTGTCGCCAGGCTGGACTGCAGTGGCATGACCTCAGCTCACTGCAACCTCCACCTCCCAGGTTCAAGCAATTCTCCTGCCTCAGCCTCCTGAGTAGCTGGGACTACTGGTGCACACCACCACGCCCAGCTAATTTTTGTATTTTTAGTAGAGATGGGGTTTCACCATGTTGGCCAGGATGGTCTCAATCTCTTGACCTCGTGATCCACCTGCCTTGGCCTCCCAAAGTGCTGGGATTACAGGCATGAGCCACTTGGCCTTTTTTTTTTTTTTTTTTTTTTTTAAGACACGGTCTCACTCTGTCGCCCAATATGGAGTGCAGTGGCATGATCTTGGCTCACTGCAGCCTCAATCTCCAGGGCTCAAGCAATCTTCCCACCTCAGCCTTCTGAGTAGCTGGGACTACAGATGCATGCTACCACACCCAGTTAATTTTTTATCTTTGGTAGAGACAGGGTTTCACCATGTTGTCCTGGCTGGTCTTGAACTCCTGACCTCAAGCAATCCACCTACCTCAGTCTCCCATAGTGCTGGGATTACAGGCATGAGCCACCATGCCCTGCCCTGTTTAGTCTTTCTTAACCATGCATTGAATAAAAACTAAATTGTACACTTACTCTTATGTATAAAGCACAGACTCGGTACATAAAAAGATACAGAGTTTATTTCAGTATTAATATTTCATAGGACAGGTACATTAGGGGGGAAAAAAGGTCTAAAAAGGTTCCCTAGGAAGGTGATTAAAAAAAAGTTGAGGAACACCACGCCTGGAAACACTGGATTAGTGATCTGTACCAATACCTTCAAAGTTTTTCATCCCAGAAACATGGGAATAATCTTTGACAGTTCTGTTTCCCTTAACTCCCACCCCACATCCAATCACATCCAATCATAAAGAATGGCCGGCATTATTTCCTAATTATTTCTGGACTCTGTCTCTTTTTCTCCATTCCTACTGCCATTGCACGAATTTAGGTCTTCATAATCTCTTGCCTAGACATTGTAAGAGTCTCATCAAACTGCCTTTTTGCTCCTTACACCCAAACTTTTTTTTCTTTTTTTTTTTTGAGATGAAGTTTCGCTCTTGTTGCCCAGGCTGGAGTGCAATGGCGCGATCTCGGCTCACTGCAACCTCCGCCTACCGGGTTCAAGCGATTGTCCTACCTCAGCCTCCTGAGTAGCTGGGATTACAGGCATGCACCACCACACCCAGCTAATTTTTTGTATTTTTAGTAGAGATGGGGTTTCTCTGTGTTGGTTAGGCTGGTCTCCAACTCCTGGCCTCAGGTGATTTGCCTGCCTCGGCCTCCCAAAGTACTAGGATTACAGGCATGAGCCACTGCACCCGGCCCACCCAAACTTCTTAAAACAGCTTGCCTCTTCTCTCTTCTTTTTTCTTTAAAAATGTGAAAGGGTCTCGCTAAGTTGCACATGCTGGTCTCAAACTGCTGACCTCAAGTGATCCTCCCAACTCAGCCTCCCAAAGTGCCAGGATTACAGGCATCAGCCACTGTGCCAGGCCTCTCCTCTCTCATTTCTTAGCTTACTTAGCACTTCCATGCCATGAAAACTGTCTTTGTACAGGCCACTTACCAAGTACATGATGCTAAATTCAATAGACATTTTCAGTCTTTTTTTTTTTTCGCTTGTTCTCTTGGCAGCACTCAATCCTGACAACCACTTCCTTATTTTTGAAATACTCTCTTTCTCTTGGCTTTTTTTTGTTTTGTTTCACATTTTGTTTTTTGAGACAAAGTCTCGCTCGTCTCCCAGGCTGGAGTGCAATGATATGATCTCGGCTCACTGCAACCTCTGCCTCCTGGGTTCAAGCAATTCTGTTGCCTTAGCCTCCTGAGTAGCTGGGATTACAGGCGCCTGCCACCACGCCCAGCTAATTTTTATATTTTTAGTAGAGACAGGGTTTCACCATGTTGGCTAGGCTGCTCTCGAACTCCTGACCTCAGGTGATCCGCCCGCCTCGGCCTCCCAAAGTGCTGGGATTACAGGCATGAGTCATCGCGCCCAGCCTCTCTTGGCTTTTTTGTTTGAGTCGAGTGTCGTTCTGTCACCCAGGCTGGAGGGCAGTGGCACGATCTCACTTCACAGCAACCTCTGCCTCCCAGGTTCAAGTGATTCTCCTGCCTCAGCCTCCTGAGTTGCTGGGATTACAGGTACACACCACCACGCCCGGCTAACTTATGTATTTTTAGTAGAGCTGGGGTTTCACCATGTTGGCCAGGCTGATCTCGAACTCCTGACCTCAGGTGATCCACCCATCTCGGCCTCCCTAAGTGCTGGGATTACAGGTGTGAGCCACCACACCTGGCCTCTTTCTCTTGGCTTTTAAGACATCAAGCACTCCTTGTTTTCTTTTAGTTCTTACTGATGTTTCCTTCCTTTCTGCACATCACAGCTGATCTACCCTGGCCAGCTTTTTAGCCCAGCTCTCATCACATTTTTCCTGAGTGTTATGAATCACTCCATAGTTTTAGTTGCCATGTACAGAGATAAATAGATGATCAAACCTCTATCTCCATTCCCAGGCCTCACTCTTGAGCTCCAGACTTCTACATTCAACTGATTTTTGAACAGCTTCCCTGGAGGTCAGAGAATCCTTAAAATGCACAAATTTAAAGTCAGCATCACTATCCATTCTGCTCTCAAAGCAACAGGCATAGGAGTCATGCTTAATTTTTTTTCCCACTTGGCTTCAGCCACCAGATGAAATCAATAACCAAGTCCTGATGATTCAAATTCCTAACTCTCTTATTCCCTACCATTACCATCTCAGCTGCTGCCATCATCTCCTGCCAGGACTACCACATTACTCAAAGAGCTCCTAGTTACTGCCAGGAGCAGTAGCTTACACCTGTAATCACTTTGGGAGGCCGAGGGAGGCAGATCACTTGAGGTCAGGAATTCCAGACCAGCCTGGACAACATGCTGAAACCCCATCTCTACTAAAAATACAAAAATTAGCTGGGCATGGTGGCACATGCCTGTAATCTCAGCTACTCAGGAGGCTGAGGCAGGAGAATCGCTTGAACGCTTGAACTCGGGAGGTGAAGGTTGCAGTGAGCTGTGATCGAGCCACTGCACTCCAGCCTGGGTGACAGAGCAAGACTCTGTCAAAAAAAAAAAAAAAAAAAAAAAAGGAACTCCGTCTGGGTGTGGTGGTAATCCCAGCACTACTGTGGGAGGCCAAGGAGGGAGGATCACCTGAGGTCAGGTGTTCGAGACCAGCCTGGCCAACATGGTGAAACCCCGTCTCTACTAAAGATACAAAAAATTAACTGAGTGTGATGGCAGGTGCCTGTAATCCCAGCTACTTGGGAGGCTGAAGCAGGAGAATCTCTTGAACCCAGGTGGTGGAGGGTGCAGTGAGCTGACATCATGCCACTGCACTCCAGCCTGGGTGACAGAGCTATACTCCATCTCAAAAAAATAAATCAAAAATAAATTAATTAATAAAAAAATTAATTGGCTGGGTGCGGTGGCTCAAGCCCATAATCTCAGCACTTTGGGAGACTGAGGCGGGCAGATGGCCTGAGGTCAGGAGTTCGAGACCAGCCTGGCCAACATGGTGAAACCCCGCCTCTACTAAAAATACAAAAAAAGTTAGGCAGGCATGGTGGTCCATGCCTGTAATCCCAGCTACTTGGGAGGCTGAGGCAGGAGAATCGCTTGAACCAAGGAGGCAGGGCTTGCAGTGAGCCAAAATCACGCCACCGCACTCCAGCCTGTGCGGCAGAGTGAGACTCCGTCTCAAAAAAAAAAAAAAAAAATTAACATTTAAAAAAATACATATAATTTTGTAAAATACAGAGACTATGTAATATTTCATAAGATACACAGAATATTAATTGAAGTAACATTTACAAATAAGACAAACAATTCTCAGGCTATATTTGGCCTCAAATATCTTTTGTTAATGTTTTCAGATTTTGAAAGTTAGCTTGTAACCTTTACAAAGCAGTAGGTATTATTTAAAAATCCAGGCCGAGCGTGGTGGCTCACACCTGTAATCCCAGCACTTTGGGAGGCTGAGGCAGGTGGATCACGAGGTCAGAAGTTTGAGACCAGCCTGGCCAATATGGTGAAATCTACTAAAATTACAAAAATTAGTCAGGTGCAGTGGTGAGCGCCTGCAATGCCAGCTACTTGAGAGGCTGAGGCAGGAGAACTGCTTGAACCCGGGAGGCAGAGGTTATAGTGAGCTGAGATAGTGCCACTGCACTCTAGCCTGGGCGACAGAGCAAGACCCCGTCTCCAAAAAAAAAAAAAAAAAAAAAATCCACATTTCCAGCTTCAAGAGGGAGAGGAATTGTGGAAAGGATGCGAAATCAACAACACTAGAACCACATTTCCCCATGGCAACAATTGGCTGGAGGTTAGCAGCCAGGAAATAGGGTTGTCCCGTTCATCTAACAGTCTCCCTTGGTTTATTTCATAAAAGTATTCACTAGAATATAAAATCTGGGACTTCACCAGAAAGAGGTTTTCTCTGTTTTGTTAACCACTGTATTTCCAGGGCCTAGAAAAGTCCCTTGCACATAGTGGGCACTTAATAATCATTTGCTGAAATTAATTGCTGTCCGCCTGGTCCTAAAAGTATGAGTTTCTGACAAGTATTCACAATATGTTTCTGTCCTCCACTCAAAGACAAAGACTAGTAAATTTAACTTTATATTTAATATAGGGCCTGGCTGGGTGTGGTGGCTCATGCCTGAAATCCCAGCACTTTGGGAGGCCGAGGCGGGCGGATCACCTGAGGTTGGGAGTTCGAGACCAGCCTGACCAACATGGTGAAACCCTGTCTCTACTAAAAATACAAAAAATTAGCTGGGCATGGTGGTGCATGCCTGTAATCCCAGTCACTCAGGAGGCTGAGGCAGGAGAATCGTCTGAACCGGGAGGCAGAGGTTGCGGTGAGCGGAGATTGTGCCATTGCACTCCAGCCTGGGCAACAAGAGCGAAACTCCATCTCAAATTAAAAAAAAGAAAAGAAAAGAAAAACAGGTGAGATTTCTATAGGAAAAGATAGGTGGGGAAGAGATTGCTTTGGCTACTTCAAGAATGCTTATGTACAAACAGCCCATATTTTGATTAGAATCATACTGAGTAAGCGTCTCTTCCATGTATTAGCTATGAATTTGCCCAAGTTACTAAAACCTCTCCATCCTTTGGTTTTCTCAACTAAAATATAAGAATCTGAGAATTAAATGAATATATAAAGTACAGGCATATCTCATTTTACTGTGATTCACAGATAGTGTGTGTTTTTTTGTTGTTGTTATTGTTTTTGTTTTGAGACAGGGTCTCACTATGTTGCCCAGGCTGGTCTCAAACTGCTGAGCTCAAGAGTTTCACCTGCCTTAGCCTCCCAAAGTGCTGGGATTACAGGCGTCAGCCACCACACCCAGCCAATGTGTGTTTTTAAAAAAAAAAAAAAAAAAAAAATTGGGCCGGGCGTAAAAAAAAAAAACACACATTAGCTGGGTGTGGTGGCTGACGCCTGTAATCCCAGCACTTTGGGAGGCCGAGGCAGGTGTATCACGAGGTCAGGAGTTGAAGACCAGCCTGGCCAAGATGGTGAAACCCCATCTCTACTAAAAATACAAAAAATTAGCCGGGCGTGGTGGCAGGTGCCTGTAGTCCCAGCTACTCAGGAGGCTGAGGAAGGAGAATCATTTGAACCCGGAGGGTGGAGGTTGCAGTGAGCCGAGATCGTGCCACTGCACTCCAGCCTGGGTGACAGAGTGAAACTCCGTCTCAAAAAAAAAAAAAAACAAATTGAAGGTTTGTGGCAATCCTATGTTAAGCAAGTCTACTGGTGCCATTTTTCCAGCAGCATGTGTTCACTTTGTGCCACGTTTTGGTAATTCTCGTAATATTTCAAACTTTTGTTTTTTGTTTTATCTGTTATGGTGATCTGTGATCAGTGATATTTGATGCTAGTATTGCAACTGTTTTGGGGTGCCATGAGCCATGATCATATAAGATGGAGAACTTAACTGATAAATACTGTGTTATGTTCTGACTGCTCCACCAACCAGCCATTCCACAGTCTCTCTCCCACCCCATTCCCTGAGATACAACAATATTGAAATGAGGCTAATTAATAACCCTACAATGGCCTCTATTTGTTCAAGTGAAGGGGGCGGTTGCATGTCTCCACATTAAGTCAAAAGCTAGAAATGATTAAGCTTAGTGAGGAAGGCATGTTGAAAAGCCAAGATATGCTGAAAGCTAAGCCTCTTGCGCCAGTTAGCAAAGCTGTGAATGCAAAGGAAAAGTTCTTTTTTTTTTGAGAAGGAGTTTCCAAGGCTGGAGTGTAATGGTGTGATCTCAGCTCACCGCAACCTCCACCTCCTGGGTTCAAGCGATTCTTCTGCCTCAGTCTCCCAAGTAGCTAGAATTACAGGCATGTGCCACCACACCCGGCTAATTCTGTATTTTTAGTAGAGACAGGGTTTCTCCATGTTAGTCAGGCTGATCTTGAACTCCTGACCTCAGGTGATCCGCCTGCCTGGGCCTCCCAAAGTGCTAGGATTACAGGCATAAGCCACTGCACCTGGCCAGGAAAAGATCTTGAAGGAAATGAAAAGTACTAGTCCAGTGAACACACAAAATGTTTAAAAAAAACAACCGGCCGGGCGCTACTCAGAAGGCTGAGGCAGGAGAATGGCATGAACCCGGGAGGCGGAGCTTGCAGTGAGCCAAGATAGGGCCACTGCACTCCAGCCTCTCTCTCAAAAAAAAGAAAAGAAAAGAAAAAACAGCTTTATTGCCAATATGGATAAACTTTTAGTGGTTTTGACAGAAGATCAAATCAGCCACAATATTGCCTTAAACCAAAGCCTAATCCAGAGCCAGGCTCTAACGAGACTGGTTCACAAGGTTTAAGGAGCCAAGTGCGGTGGCTTATGCCTGTAATCCCAAGACTTTGGGAGGCTGAGGCGGGTGGATCACCTGAGGTCAGGAGTTCGAGACCAACTTGGCCAACATGGTGAAACCCCGTCTCTAACTAAAAATACAAAAATTAGCCAGATATGGTGGTGGGCACCTGTAATCTCGGCTACTTGGGAGGCTGAGGCAGGAGAATCGCTTGAATCTGGGAGGCAGAGGTTGCAGTGAGCTGAGATCACGGCACTGCACTCCAGCCTGGGCGACAGTGAGACTCTGTCTCAAAAAAAAAAGGGTTTAAGGAAAGAAGCCATCAATGTGAAGGCCAAACTCAGTGACTCATACTTGTAATCCCAGTGGCTTTGGAGGCTGAGGAAGAAGGATCACTTGAGGACAGGACTTGAAGACCAGCCTGGGCAACATGGTGACACACTGTCTCAAAAAAATTAAAAATTGGCTGAGTGTGGTGGCACACACGTGTAGTCCCCAGCTACTTAGAAGGCTGACGTGGGGGGATCCCTTGAGCCCAGGAATTAGAGGTTGCAGTGTGCTATCTTGCCACTGCACCCCAGCCTGGGTGACAGACAAAAACCCTATCTTAAAAAAAAAAGGCTGGGCGCAGTGGCTCACACCTTGTAATCCTAGCACTTTGGAAGGTCAAGATGGCGGATCACGAGGTCAGGAGATCGAGACCATTCTGGCTAACACGATGAAACCCCATCTCTACTAAAAATACAAAAAAAAATTAGCCGGGTGTGGTGGCGGGCGCCTGTGGTCCCAGCTACTCGGGAGGCTGAAGCAGGAGAATGGCGTGAACCCGGGAGGCCAAGCTTGTAGTGAGCCAAGGTCACGCCACTGCATTCCAGCCTGGGCAACAGAGACTCCATCTCAAAAAAAAAAAAAAAGAAAAGAAAAAAGTGAAGCCGGGTGTGGTGGCTCATGCCTATAATCCCAGCACTTTGGGAGGCGAAGGTGGGCGGATCACTTGAGGTCAGGAGTTTGAGACCAGCCTGGCCAACACGGCGAAACCCTGTCTCTATAAAAATACAAAAATGTTCTGGGCATGGTGGCGCACACCTATAATCCCAGCTACTTAGGAGACTGAGGCACCAGAATTGCTTGAACCCGGGAGACAGAGGCTGCAGTGAGGAGAGATCGTGCCACTGCACTCCAGTCTGGGTGACAGAGTGAGACACTGTCTCAAAAAAAGTGCAAGGTGAAGCAGCATGTGCTGATGTAGAAGCTACAGCAAGTTATCCAGAAGATCTAGCTAAGATCATTGATGAAAGTGGCTACACTAGCCAACAGATTTTCAATGTAGAAGAAACAGCTTTCCATTGGAGGAAGATGTCATCTAGGACTTTCATAGCTAAAGAGAAGTCAATGCCTGGCTTCAAAGCTTCAAATGACAGGCTGACTCTCTTGTTACGGGCTAATGCAGCTGGGGCCTTTAAGTTGAAGTCAATGCTCAATTACCATTCTGAAAATCTCAGAAGCTTAAAACGTATGCTGAATCCACTGTGTTTATGCTTTATAAATGGAATAAAGCCTGGATGACAGCACATCTGTTTACAGCTTGATTTACTGAATATATATATATATATTTTTTTGAGACAGAGTTTCGTTCTTGTCGCCCAGGCTGGAGTGCAGTGGCGTGATCTCAGCTCACTGCAACCTCCACCTCCCAGGTTCAAGCAATTCTCTTGCCTCAGCCTCCAGAGTAGCTGGGATTATAGGTGTGCGCCACCACACCAGGCTAATTTTTTGTATTTTTAGTAGAGACAAGGTTTCACCACATTGGCCAGGCTGGTCTCAAACTCCTGACCTCAAGTGGTCTGCCCGCCTCGGCCTCCCAAATTGCTAGGATTACAGGTGTGAGCCATCGCGCCCGGCCTAATGTTGTTTTCCCACCTGTTAATACAACATCCATTCTGTAGCCATACAGAATCCATCCATTCTGTATGAATTGAGTGATTTCAACTTTCAGGTCTTATAAAAACATTCACGATTCATGAGAAGTCAAAATATCATAAATAAGAGTTTGGAAGAAGTTGATACCAACTCTCATGGATGACTTTAAGAGGTTCAAGACTTCAATGGAGCAAGTTACTGCAGATGGGGTGGAAACAGCAAGATAACTAGAAGTAAAAATTTGATAACTAGATAACTGAAAATGTGATTGAATTGCTGCAATCTCACGATCAAACTTGAATGGATGAGCAGCTATTCTTACGGGTGGGCAAACAAGTGGTTTCTTCAGATGGAATCTACTCCTTGTGAAAATGCCATTAATCCTGTTGATATGACAATAGGCTGGGCAAGGTGGCTCACATCTGTAATCCCAACACTTTGGGAGGCCAAGGTGGGAAGATCACTTGAGCCCAGTACAAGACCAGCTTAAGCAACACTCTTTAAAAACAATTTAAAAAATTAGCCGGGCATGGTGGTGCATGCCTGTAGTCCCAGCTACTCGGGAGGCTGAGGTAGGAGGATTGCTTGAGCCTGGGAA
Organism: Pongo abelii; assembly: GCF_028885655.2. Classification (NCBI taxonomy): domain Eukaryota; kingdom Metazoa; phylum Chordata; class Mammalia; order Primates; family Hominidae; genus Pongo; species Pongo abelii. The sequence goes on from NC_071985.2 coordinate 201,456,846, forward strand.
TTCAAGGCTATAGTGAGCTGTTGATAGCACCACTGCATTCCAGCCTGTGTGACAGAGTGAGACCCTGTCTTAAATAAAAAAATACATATATACATACATACACACATACATGAAATGACGACAAAGGATTTTTGGGGTTTTTTTGAGACAAGATCTTGCTCTGTCACCCAGGCTGGTGTGCAATGGCACAATCATGTCTCACTGCAACCTCAGCCTCCCAGGTTCAAGTAATTCTCCCACTTCGTTCTTGAGTAGCTGGGACTACAGTCACGCGCCACCACACCCAGCTAATTTTTAAAATGTTTTTTAGAGATGGGGGTCTCACTATGTTGCCCAGGCTGGTCTGAAACTCTTGAGCTCAAGCAATCCTCCCACCTCATCCTCTCAAAGTGCTGGGATCATAGGCGTGAGCCACCAAGACCGGCAGATTTACAACATTACATAAACTTAGTTGATAAAGCAGTGGCAGGGTTTGAGAGTATTGACTCTAATTTTGAAAGGTCTACTGTGGAGAAAAATGTTATCAAACAGTATCACGTTATAGAGAAATCTGTGGTGAAAGGAAGAATCAATTGATGTGGCAAATTTCATAGGTTGTCACTGCCACCCCAGACAATCCCCACCCTGATCAGTCTCAGCAGCCATCAACATCAATGTAAGACACTCCACCAGCAAAGATTACAGCTCACCAAATGGCAATTTTTCACAATAAGTATTTCTAAATTAAGATATGTACTTTTGGCTGGGCATGGTGGCTCATGCATGCCTGTAATCCCAGCACTTTGGGAGGTTGAGGTGGGCAGATCATGAGGTCAGGAGTTCAAGACCAGCCTGTCCAACATGGTGAAACTCTGTCTCTACTAAAAATACAAAAATTAGCTGGGTGTGGTGGTGGGCACCTGTAATCCCAGCTACTCAGGAGGCTAAGGCAGGAGAATCGTTTGAACCCAGGAAGCGGAGGTTGCAGTGAGCCAAGATCACGCCATTGCACTCCAGCCTGGGTGACAGGGCGAGCCTCTGTCTCAAAAAAATAACTAACTAAATAAAAGAGATACTTTTACTATACATATTATTGCACACTTAAGAGACTACAGTATAGTATAAAGATAACTTTTATATGCATTGGAAAACAGAAAAATTCGTGTGACTTGCTTTATTATATTTGCTTTATTGCAGTGGTCTGGAACCAAACTTGCCTTAGTTCTGAGGTATGCCTCTACTTAGAAGAGTACCTAGCACATAGCAAGTTCTATACAAGTGTTGGGTATTATTATTATTATAGCTTTCCCATCTCTGTCTTTTTTTGTGGTTCACACATTTTGGTGCAACCTGGGTTAAAATAAAAACTGGCAAAAAATAATAAAAGCTGGCAAGTCTCTTTTAAATAAGGAAGGCTTCTCCAGAAGTTCCCCAGGCTTCCCTTCCCATCTAATTAGCAAGAACTGCATCATATGCCCATGCTTAAATCAATCACTGTCTAGGGAGCTAGAGTTACAATGATTGGTTTAGAGTTTATATCAAGACCCACCCCCTGGGGTAAGGAAGGGTGGCCAGATTCCCAGTTAGCAAAGTAGTAGTAATGGTGAAAAGACAAGTAGTGTCTGCCAAGACTCATGAGGTTGTAGTCTCTGCTAGAGGGTCAGAATAAAGCAATCTCCAGAGCTACAAATATCACCCCTACAGGGCACCTAGTGGCAGGGAAATCACTGCAAAGGTCTGTTAAGGGTAATGAAGTTTGGCATAGCAGAAATAGTGTAGTATATACGACTGAGCTAGTAGGATACAGACTGAGAGTACACTTAAGAGGCAGTGAAATACAGCAGGTTCTGTACTTGTGGGCATGTGAAGGCAGGCTGTGTTAGTGTCTCCAGTGCCCAAAGGATCCAGAATACCAGCCTTGGACTAGTCACCCAATCTTCTCAAAGCCTCAGTTTGTAAGCGTAAATGGAGATAACCCAAGATACCTTAGATTAGATGTTAGAATTAAATGAATGCATTAGTTTGGTGTACAACAAACAAAAAGCTGACATTCATTAAGACAAGCTACGATGAGGGAGAGGTACCTGAGATGGAGCTGGAAAGAGGAAGTTACCTGACTCTAGGATAAAAATCCCCTTCAAGACCTTGGTCAGGGTTTGTTGCTCCACTGAAGAACTTTCATGTTGAACTGTACCAGAATAGGACTAACTTTATTTCTTAACTCCTTAAGTCTTATAGATTTATGTGCTGCAAAATGGGTAAGAATCTTACTCCTGGCTTTGTGGCTTACTAGCTGTGTTATCTTCTCCGAGGCAGTTTCCCAATCTATAAAACTGAGTAAATCTCTACTTATTTCACTAAGCTTATTAAACATTAGCTCTTTCCCTTTGAGGCAACAGTGTTTCTGAAACTGAAGACCAATATAAAATTTATAACATAAAGTTTATAACATAAAACCCCCTAAATTTTTTTCACTGAAAGATGAAGCTCCAGCTACTACGAAAGGCCTATCAGTCTTATTACTCAATAGGGAAACCTGGAAACCAGAGTGCTTAAGGGAAAGGAACATTATTGAAAGTGGAAAAGAATCTGTTCTGATATTCATGGAGCCCTTTAGGCTCCAAACACTGTTATCTGTTTTTTCTTTATTTGTTTGTTTTTGAGAGGGAGTCTCGCTTGTTGCCCAGGCTGGCACGATCTCGGCTCACTGCAACCTCTGCCTCCCGGGTTCAAGCAATTCTCCCTTCTCAGCCTCCCAAGTAGCTGGGATTACAGGAGCACGCCACTATACCCGGCTAATTTTTGTATTTTTAGTAGAGACAGGGTTTCACCATATTGGTCAGGTTGGTGTCATCTTCCTGACCTCAGGTGATCCACCCGCCTCAGCCTATGGGATTATAGGCTTGAGCCACCTTGCCCAGCCCAAATGCCGTTATCTTATTTAGTCCCCAAATATCTTGATAACACAGCCCCACCCCTTCTTTCTAGAGGTGAGAAAAGGAAGGCTCAGAAAGGAAGAAAAACATTATTGTGGACTGTGCTAGATGCTTTCCATATGTGTTGTTGTGTCTGACATTTAAGTGACTTCCAATACCAGATCTGATTCTAAAGTCATTGCCTTGAAGCTCAAGTGAATAATTTCTGCTTCCTTAGAATCACAGATCTTAAAAAATTCAATTCCAGGCCAGGCGCAGTGGCTCATGCCTGTAATCCCAGCATTTTGGGAGGCTGAGACGGGCAGATCACTGGAGGTCAGGAGTTCGAGACCAGCTTGGCCAACATGGTGAAACCCTGTCTCTACTAAAAATACAAAAATTAGCTGGGCGTGGTGGCGGATGCGTGTAATCCCAGCTACTCAGGAGGCTGAGGCAGGAAAATTGCTTTAACCCGGGAGGCAGAGGTTGCAGTGAGCCGAGATCCGGCCACTGCACTCCAGCATTGGAGACAAGAGTGAAATTTCTTCTCAGAAAAAAAAAAAAAAAAAAAAATTCAATTTCAGATTCTCATTTTGCTTGCCACACACACAATAATTAGAGTTATCAATTCACTCTGGACTCTTTCAGTTTCGTTCAGAAAAACGATTTCAAAGTGGCCAGGCATGGTGGCTCACGCTTGTAATCTCAGCACTTTGGAAAGCGAGGTGGGAGGATCACGAGGTCAGGAGATCAAGACCATCCTGGCTTGATGGTCTCTAGACCCCGTCTCTACTAAAAATACAAAAAAACACAAAAAAATTATCCAGGTGTGGTGGCGGGCACCTGTAGTCCCAGCTACTCGGGAGGCTGAGGCAGGAGAATGGCGTGAACCCTGGAAGGTGGTAGTTGCAGTGAGCCGAGATCACGCCAATGCACTCTAACCTGGACGACAGAGCCAGACTCCGTCTCAAAAAAAAAAAAAAAAAAAAAAAATTTCAAAGTGGGCCCACATGCAAAAACAAAAAGCAAAACAAAACAAAATAAACAAACGAACAGAAAACCCAAACACATTTACAACTTTGCCTAGGGTTAAAAGCTTTTTTCCCCTTTTCTCCCTGCCCAACCACTAGAGGGCCAGGTCTTTTAAAAAAACAAAACAAAAAAACAGGCTGGACGCAGTGGCTCACACCTGTAATCCCAGCACTTTGGGAGGCCGAGGCAGGCGAATCACTTGAGGTCGGGGGTTCGAGACCAGCCTGGCCAACATGACGAAACCCTGTCTCTACCAAAAATACACAAAAATTAGCCGGACGTGGTGGTGGGTGCCTGTAATCCCAGCTACTCGGGAGGCTGAGGCAGGAGAATCGCTTGAACCCGGGAGACAGAAGGTTGCAATGAGCTGGGATCGCGTCTCTGCACTCCAGCCTGGGCGACAGAGCAAGACTCTACCAACAACAACAACAATAAACAGCAGTTACAAACTAGGCTTGGGAGTGTTCACCCTGGCTTAGCCACTGCATGACCTTGGGTAAGTTACTTTACTTCTCTAAAGCTCAGCTTCCACATCTGTAAAATGGCAATAATGGTAGCATCTATTTCCTTAGGTTGTACAAATTAAGTAAAACAAGACATGTAAAGCAATCAGAACAATGCCCGTACGTAGAAAGAGCTTAGCAAATTTCACAATTTTTACTGCTTTAGAGAATTACCACTGTTGGTTCTGTCTCTAAATCCAAAGACTTCGCCATGGTATTCTCTCTGAACAGAGGCCTTGCCAGCCAGAGTCCCCTCAGAAAGATCAACAGGTCGCTCCTTTTCTCCTTACCAGGGCCAGCCCAGAAACCTAAAGTCCCCAACCTAAAGATGGCCAAGAGGACTTGGCCTTTGGTGTTCTACTATCACAAGGGATACCACTCTGAGCCCAACCGAACCACACTATTTCCGCCTTGATTCCGTTCTCCCGGCCTTCAGCGGCGCAAGCTGCCCTCGGCCTGGCTGCCCATGCTTACCGGCCTGGTGCTGGCTCGCCTGGCGTCCCCTCACCAGAGGACTCCACCTCGCTACGTAGGTAGGACTTCCCTGAGTTCAGGGGAGCCACTGAATTTAGTCAAGACACGCGTTGGCCAAACACAACCCAGGAGAAAGCTACCTTAGCGCCGCCCAGGCCTGCCGCCGGGAGCCCGTCCCCCAGCCCCAGTCTGGGCGCAGGACAGAGAGTAGGCCCCTTTCTACCTCCCAGGAACACGTGGACTCCTGCCCGAGGCCACCATGTGGGGGGCTCCAGGCGTGCCAAGGTGTCCCCGGAACCAGCACCAAAGGACTGCTTCCAGCACGGGCCCTAGCTCGGCCCAAAACTGGCAAGAGGGGCACTCCCGGCCTGACTTTTCCCCTCAGACCTAGCTAGAGGGGATGCAGACATCTTCCGCAGACTGGAGACAGGCTCTCGCCAAATCCCAGGCCCCGACACTCCCTGAGCCCAAGAACCCTACTGCGTGGTTCCCTCACTCACCCATCGCGGCTCCGCTCGCTTACTCTTGGCGGCGGAGGCAGCAGCGGCAGCTTCAGCGGCAGCTTTCAGTAGACAATATGGCGGATCTGCAGGACGGCAGCCCGAAAGGGACAAACCAGTTAACTCCAGGACGAAACGCTTTATTGGCCCAACCGCCTATCATTACACCGAAAGTGCGTACTTAAAGAGACCGCAGCTACTAAAGGTGGAGAGTGGAAATGAAATACGAAAGGAGTGGCTGGGAGGAGACTGGGAGGGATACCTAAGAAAGTTAAGTGTGTCTAGGAGTTCCCAGCTGTTTCTGCTATTTCTTTTTTATAGTGAGAGTTCTTTCCCCGGAACTTTTTCTCCCAGAAGCTTATCCCTCCTTTTTTTTTTTTTTTTGAGACGAAGTCTCGCTCTTGTCCCCCCACGCTGGAGTGCGATGGCGCGATCTCGGCTCACTGTACACTCTGCCTCCCGGGTTCAAGCGATTCTCCTGCCTTGGCCCCACGAGTAGCTGGGATTACAGGCGCCTGCCACCACGCCTGGCTAATTTTTGTATTTTTACTAGAGACGGTGTTTCACCATGTTGGCCAGGCTGGTCTCGAACTCCTTGCCTCAGGTGATCCGCCCGCCCCCAAATGCTGGGATTACAGGCTTGAGCCACCGCGCCAGGCCAGTTTATCCCTTCTTTTAATAGTTGAAACCAATCGGCTGGGCGCTGTGGCTACGCCTGTAATCCCAGCACTTTGGGTAGGCCGAGGCGGGCGGATCACTTGAGGTCAGGAGTTCGAGACCAGCCTGCCCATGGTCTCTACTAAAAATACAAAACTTAGCCGGGCGTGGTGGTGCCCGCCTGTAATCCCAGCTACTCGGGAGGCTGAGGCAGGAGAATTGCTTTAACCCGGGAGGCAGAGGTTGCAGTGAGCCGAGACTGTGCCACTGCATTCCAGCCTGGGAGACAAGAGCAAAACTCCGTCTCTAAAAACAAAAACAACAATCATAGACCTTGGGCTGAATATGAATAATGAATCATCTAGAGAGGGGAAGGGCCTTGCTCAATGAGGCTATGGAGAGAAGGAAACAAAGAAGTAAGACTAAACTCAGGTTTTCTGATTAGGCCTACATAGGTAGCCTTAGTTGAGGTTGCAATCTTATTGGGAGATGAGAAATAGAAAAACAGGGCTAGGTGTGGTGGTTCACGCTTGTCTGTAATCCTAACACTTTGGGAGGCTGAGGCCAGAGGATCACTTGAGGCCAGGAGCTCAAGACCAGACTGGGCAACAACACAGTGAGACCGCATCTCCACAAAAAATAAATTAAAAGAAAAAAATTAGTCAGGCATGGTAATACGCACTTGTACTTCGGCAGCTGAGGCGAGAGGATCACTTGAGTCCAGGAGATCAAGGCTGCAGTGCCATGACTGTGTCACTATACTCCAGGTTGGGTGATAGAGTGAGACCCTGTCTCTGAAAAAAAAAAAAAAAGAGAGAGAGAGAAAGAAATAGGCTGGATGTGGTGGCTCATTCCTGTAATCCCAGCATTTAGGAGGCTGAGGTGGGCAGATTGCTTGAGCCCAAGAGTTCGAGACCAACCTGGGCAACATAGCAAGATCCCCCGTCTCTTAAAAAAAAAAAAAGAAAATGAGACCCATGCAGTATAGTTGACAGAGTGATTTCATATCGTTATTTCATTTAACCTCACAGCAAGCTCCTTGAAGGCAGGGGTGGGTTCTATATTGTTTACCACCGTATCTCCAGCACCTAGCACAGAATCTGGCACATTGTGTGTGCTCCATAAATAACTATTGAATGAATAAACAAAGGAATGAACAAAAAACTGAGTTACACAGAGCAAGGGACATGATCTCCCCTTTTAGAGATGAGGAAATTGAGGCTCTTATTGTTCATATGCCTTTTCAATCACGGGACGTATGGCTAGTACATATCAGGCCTTTCTTTTTCCATGACATGCCAGCCCTCCTGTCCCCCACCTCGACACACAGACACACAGAGCCAGGCTATATCTTCAAGACACAGAGGGATCTATCTTCTGGAAGCAGAACGAGGGCCTGTCACAACAAATTGCCAACTTTAGTTGTGCGCCTGGCCCATTTTCTTGAGGCAAAGAAATCAAAAGGAAAACTCTAGGATGAAGGTCAGGAAGGGGCGCACTGTATTTCCCTTCCTACTGCCCCTGCTTAAGGTGAGACCTCATCACTTTGCCCTGTTCTATTTTGCCTGCCTCCTCTCTGGCCTCCTGCCTCCAGACTCTCCGGCTCCCACCCACTATCTCCTGAAAAGCAGAGACCTGTAATCTCAGCTACTGGGAAGGCTGAGGTGGGAGAATTGCTTGAGCCCAGGAGTTCAAGACCAGCCTGGGCAACACAGAGAAATGCTGTCTCATTAAAAAAAAAAAGAAAAAAGAAAAAGAAGAAAAGCAGAAACCTTAGTGTAACTGTTCTGCTTAGCAACTTCCCACTGCCTGCCCTTAGGTAATGCCCAGACATTTTAATCTGGCACATAGACTGGTCCTTACCTGCTTCTTGGGACACTCCCCACCAGGCAACGCAGGCTCCAACCATATTTGGAGAACCACTTTTCTTCAAATATGCGCCTGTCTTCTCATGTGCCTTTGCATATGCTGTTCCCTCTGCTTAGAATGCAGTGCCCTCCCTTCCCCACTTAACCATGAGAACTACTCACTTTTTTTTTTTCTTTGAGACGGAGTTTTGCTCTTGTTGTCCAGGCTGGAGTGCAATGGCATGATCTCGGCTCACTGCAAACTTCACCTCCCGGGTTCAAGCAACTCTCCTGCCTTAGCCTCCTGACTAGCTGGGATTACAGGCATGCGCCACCACACCCGGCTAATTTTTTGTTGTTGGGTTTTTTTTTTGTTGTTTTGGTTTTTTTTTTTTTTTTTGAGACAGAGTCTAGCTCTGTCGCCCAGGCTGGAGTAAAGGGGCGTGATCTCGGCTCACTGCAACCTCTGCCTCCTGGGTTCAAGCGATTCTTCTGCCTCAGTCTCCCGAGTAGCTGGGATTACAGGTGCCTGCCACCACACCCAGCTAATTCTTGTATTTTTAGTAGAGACAGGGTTTCACTGTGTTGGCCAAGCTGGTCTCGAACTCCTGATCCACCTGTCTCGGCCTCCCAAAGTGCTAGGATTACAAGCGTGAGCCACAGTGCCCAGTCTAATTTTTGTGTTTTTAATAGAGACGGGATTTTGCCATGTTGGCCAGGCTGGTGTTGAACTCCTGACCTCAGGTGATCCACCCGCCCCAGCCTCCCAAAGTGCTGGGATTATAGGCGTTAGCCACCGCGCCCGACTCTGGGAACTACTCACTTTCAACACCGAACTCAGCTATCAGCTCTTTGGGTAAGCCTGTCTTTCCAGATAGGGCACCTGTCCTCTCTGCTACTACAGGAAGAAATGGACACTAATTTTCCTTAGTATTTCACACCCAAATATGCTCACAGTGTGTGTCCATCTCTCCTTGCTGTCTATGGAAGGGATAGTATCATCCTTATCTTTGTAACCGTATCAGTGTTCAGCACAGTGTCTGCCTCAATAGAGGCACCAAAAATATTTGTTGAGGTGTATGTCTCCCATATACCATTGCGAGTTCGTCTGCACACCTTATGGCCAAGACGGGCTCAGGGAACGTGGGCTGAATAGATGAGAATGGCTGAGTGTCCGTTTCCTCTCCTTTCAGCCTGAACCCTCCATCCTATGCCCATAGGAGGCAGTGACCCTACAAGCAGCTGTTTCTACTCTAGCACGTGACCCTGGTCATAAACCTTTGCTAGCCTAGGGCTACTGGTCCTCCCTGATCCAGCCTCTGTTGACCTTTCCCGCTCCACTTTTTTTTTAATCCTTACTGCTCTAAGATCCACATTCTGTTTACCTTCTCCAAAACACACCAGGATGTTCCAAATCTATGCGCTACTGCATGTGCACTATTACATTTGCCTGCTTCTCTAACTGAAACACCCTTTTCCTCTCTTGTCCACCTAGGAAGTGGCTAATACAATTCAGACTATCCCCTCCTCCAAGAAGCCCAGAGAACATTAAGCATTCTCTCCCCTCTGCTCTGTTGTACCTTGTAACTGTTGGGCTCATCCCAGTGTAGTATTACTTGCTTGTTCCAGTGTCTTGGCATCCTCACCATCTACCATAATACCCAGCAAGGAGGGTCTCAGTGACTGAATGCTGAGATAATCAAGAAACCACATTCTGCCAGGATAGTAGTGTCATCTTTCAGAGGTTTTTTATTTTTATTTTTGAGACGGAGTTTTGCTCTTGTTGCCCAGGCTGGATCTTGGCTCAGTCTTGGCACTACAAGATTGCAGTGGCAGGATCTTGGCTCACTGCAACCTCTGCCTCCTGGGTTCAAGCAATTCTCCTGCCTCAGCCTCCTGAGTAGCTGGGATTATAGGCATGCGCCACCCACCATGCCTGGCTAATTTTGTATTTTTAGTAGACAGGGTTTCTCCATGTTGGCCAGACTCGTCTCAAACTCCTGACCTCAGGTGATCCACCTGCCTCGGCCTCCCGAAGTGTTGGGATTACAGGTGTGAGCCATGGCGCCCGGCCTTATTTTTTTTTTTGAGACAGCATCTTGCTCTGTCACCCAGGCTGGAGTGCAATGGCGTGATCTCAGCTCACTGCAACCTCTGCCTCCAGGTTCAAGCGATTCTCGTGCCTCAGCCTTCCAAGTAGCTGGGACTACCGACATGCGCCACCACACCTGGCTAATTTTTGTATTTTTAGTAGAGACAGGGTTTTGCCATCTTGGCCAGGCTGGTCTCGAACTCCTGGCTTCCAGTGATCTGCTCACCTCGGCCTCCCAAAGTGCTGGGATTACAGGCTTGAGCCACTGTGCCTGGCCTTTCAGAGGTTTTATGTCCAGCTCTACCACTTGCTAGCTGTATTACTATGGGCAAGTCACTATAACTCTCTGAGCTCCAGTTCTTCATCCATTGGAGTGACAGCACTTTCCTCCTAGGGTTGTCATAAAAGTTAGATTAAGGCAAGGCCTGAAATACACACAGAGCAGCATCTGGTACACAGTGAGCATTCAGTTCGCAGTAGCTATCACTGCTACTATGACCTCCAGTGCCTTCTCATCTCCTCTCTACTGAAGAAGGCAGTACCCACAGAGGCTTCAGAAGCCACATGTTGGGGCTTCCTAAACCAGAATCCCACACCTCTGCAATAGGTCTCACACACACGAAGGGAAAGAACCACAGGACACAGGCTTGTTGGGAGTATAAAAATAGGACTTTTTTCCTTATCACATCAATTATCAAAGAAACAGTACGTAACAAAAATACAAAGCTCTGGTGGATTTTTTTGTCTTTTGTTCCCCCCCCAACTCCTACCCAACAGCCCCTTGCCAGGGAGCCCCTGGCTGAAGCCTGGACGCTGTCCCTGAGGTCACCCCAGGGCTCAGGAGAAACGGTGGTCCAGGTCTCTCTGGGGGCTAGCAGAGTATGAGTAGGCCTTGCCCAATACCAAGCGGTCCCGGAGCAGCTTGAAGAAGGCATAGTAGTTGCTGAAGAGGATGAGAGCCAGCGAGATGGTCTGGTGCCACTTTTCAGAGGACATTAGGGAGTACAGCTGGTAGACAATGACAGCGCCCTCCAGCAGCAGGAGGATGTTGAGGATCCGCAGGGGTTTGCTGAAAAAGAACTGCCCGGAAGGGGGTGGGCATGGCTAAAAGGTATGCTCCAGAAACCTTCCTCCTGGATGGGGGTTCTGGGTGGGCCAGTGAAGGGGACAGGCTCTTGGGGCCCCATGCAGACATGGGTGGGGAGGAAGACTTTCTGGGGTTGGATGTGGACTTTGCCACCTCATCTGCCTTTGCTTGTGGTATTCCTCCTGATAGGACTGCTGCTTCTGACGTACGTCATCTAAGATCCTGTTCAACTTCTACCTCCCCTAGGAAGTCTTTCTTGACAGGTTCTGCTTGCTCTCTCAAACTCTTTTTGTGGTCTAAAGTCAACACCCTTAAAAAAATTTTTTTTAATTTTTGAAAATTTTTTCTCCCTCATCCACTGACCCTCAATAAAATCGACACCTTTTAATGTCATCTCCTGGGTATTGTCGGGCCTGAACAAATTAGAATCCTATGACATAGGCATGGAAAGTTATTACAGACTCTATAGCCTGAATTACCTACTACTTCATAGGTACATCCCTAGCTAGGCTGGAAGCTGCCAAGGGACATGGCAAAAGCTCACTCTCAACAGCAAGGTAGAATGTAGGGACTAAAAAAACATCTCTGATCATTTCAAAAGCGTGCACAGTGTCTAGGGATTTTGATTCCACAGGGGCCAAGGTACCTAAATCTCAAGAGCTGCTTACAGGACAGGAGAAGTGGTAGGAAATGGGAGGCCAAGAGACCAGGATGTCAGGCTCAGCTCTGCACCTAACAGGCTGCAATACTTTGGGCAAGTCCCTTTCCTCTCTAGGGCTTGGATTTCTCAACTGTGAAATGAAGACATCTGCCTAGGTCAGTGATTTCTCATGCTGTGTTCCTTAGAGCCCCAGGTTTCAAGGGGATCCTTTAGGAGTTACAGTGGGGGTGAGCAGGAAGTGAAGGGGGTTCTAACTCCTCCAAACAGAGCAGTGCCAGGAGGTTCCATATATTGGATTTTGGACTCTGGTTGTTTTTTTAAAAAAGGGGGGGAGGGGATTTCATAGTGAAATTTAAAAAAAAATAGAGATCACTAGTTTAGATAATTTTGAGCAGCCCTTTCCATAGCTAAGTCATGAGTCATTACCATTAGTTCTCAAGTTTCCCAAGAAGGCACCCTTTAACAAGTTAAACTCTCTAAGCTGATTTCAGTATCTAAAAACAGAGATAACCCTAGCATATCTTTCACGTACAAGGTTCAGGGTAAGGCTGAGTAGGAAGGTACATGGAGAGTGCTTAACAACATGCCTGGCACACAGTAACAAATGAAGACAGTATTGTCTTTCACTGCCAAGAGCCCCTTCTTTTACTGTATCATCTTCTCTCCCTCTGTCCAATGTTCTCAAAGATCTACAACCAAATGAGCTGCAGTTATTTATTTTTTTTTGAGAATGAGTCTTGCTCTGTTGCCCAGGCTGGAGTGCAGTGGCGTGATCTCGGCTCACTGCAACCTCTGTCTCCTGAGTTCAAGTGGTTCTCCCTCCTCAGCCTCCCGAGTAGCTGGGATTACAGGCGCCCACCACCATGACTGGCTAATTTTTGTATTTTTAGTGGAGATGAGGTTTCACCATGTTGACCAGGCTGGTCTGGTCTTGAACTCCTGACCTCAGGTGATCTGTCTGCCTCGGTCTCCCAAAGTGCTGGGATTACAGGCAAGAGCCACCATGCCCGACCGAGCTGCAGTTATTAAGTGACAATTTATATGGCTGTCCTTGTGCTACATGTGTGCACTGTCTTCTTTTGGATTGGGGAAATACTGAAAATAGCTTTCTCTTGCAATGACATCACATTCCTGCCCGCAGATCCTCCCACCCTCTCAGGCCCCAACCCTCCTTCCCCTGGGAGGAGACTCACATGGAAGCGGAAGTGGGAGACGTCAGAGGGGATAGCCACGTTGTAGTGGCCTACGGCTTTGTAGACGTTCTTGCTGTGCTTCACCAGCACGCCCTGCGGCCACATGCATTCTTCAGTCCACCTGGAGGCACAGTTCAATGGTACCCCTTATCCCCAGCTCACCCACAAAAGGGATACCAGAAGAATGGGCAAGAGGGAATCACCAGGGTTCTATTCCCATTTCTATCACTTAGACACACTGACTTTCCTTTTCTGGGTTTCAGTTGCCTCCTCTGTAAAATGGGGTAAGAATCATGAGAAATTCACTGTACTGTAAGTTAGGTGGTCTAGGGCTGACATTAATTACTAAGAGATTCTTGAGAAAACCCTTTTTCCTCTCTGGGTCCCTTTGCTTCATCTGGTCTCACCATTGCCTCCAAGTGGTCCACCACACAGTTGTCTGAGTGGTCTTTGTAAAATACTAAGCTCAGCCTGACCACCCTCTGCCTAAAACTCTTTGTGGGCTTTTTTTTTTTTTTTTGAGAATGAGTTTCGATCTTGTCGCCCAGGCTGGAGTGCAGTGGCGCAATCTTGGCTTACTGCAACCTCCGCCTCCCAGGTTCAAGCAATTCTCCTGCCTCAGCCTGAAGAGTAGCTGGGATTACAGGCATCTGCCACCATGCCCAGCTAATTTTTGTATTTTTAGTAGAGATGGGGTTTCACCATGTTGGCCAGGCTAGTCTCGAATTCCTGACGTCAGGTGATCTGTCCGCCTCGGTCTCTCAAAGTGCTGGGATTACAGGCGTCAGCCACAGTGCCTGGTCCTGCTTAAAACCTTTTGAAGGCTTCCTAGTGCCCTTGGGGTCAAGGCCCCAAGGATTTGGCATGGCCTCTGAGGTCTTGTGTGGCTTCCCACAACCCTCACCACACAGCTCATGCTGTTTCTCGTTCCTCCAGCACTGTACTGCTTCACGTCTCTCTCTAAGCTGCTCCCTCCAATTGGATTGCCCTTCCCAAAGCCTAATCCTTCTGGTAAGATCTTCATCATCTTTCAAAACCCAGGTTCCTCCACAAAGCCTTTCTCAAACTCCCTAGAGTTTGGCATCCTTTTTTTTTTTATACTTTAAGTTCTAGGGTACATGTGTACAACATGCAGGTTTGTTACATATGTATACATGTGCCATGTTGGTGTGCTGCACCCATTAACTCATCATTTACATTAGGTATTTCTCTTCATGTTATCCCTCCCCCCTCCCCCCACCCCATGACAGGTCCTGGTGTATGATGTTCCCCACCCTGTGTTCAAGTGTTCTCATTGTTCGATTCCCACCTATGAGTGTTTTTTTTTTGAGACAGAGTCTCACTCTGCCGCCCAGGCTGGAGTGCAGTGGTGCTCAGCTCACTGCAACCTCCACCTCCTGGGTTCAAGTGATTCTCCTGTCTCAGAACTATAGGCACCCACCACCACGCCCGGCTAATTTTTCTGTATTTTTTGTAGAGACAGGGTCTTGCCATGTTGCCCAGGCTGGTCTCGAACTGCTGACCTCAGGTGATCCGCCTGCCTCGGCCTCCCAAAGTGCTAGGATTACAGGCATGAGCCACCGTGCCTGGCCCGTTTGGCATCCTTTAACTGTTCCCTGCATCTCCTGCTACTAGTCCACATTCCCCAATGCTGGTCATTTATTTATTTCCCATCTGTATACCTCACTAGGCTGAGAGCCCTTGAGTGGGAGGATCTAATCCATCCCTGTGTCCTCAGAGCATGCCGCAAGGCCTGGCACAGAGAGGCCCTAGTGAGCATGTGAATGAGATGGTGGGACCAGTGAGCTTTCTTTTTTTTTCTGAGACGGAGTCTCACTCTTTCGCCCAGGCCGGACTGCAGTGGCGCTATCTCTATCTCGGCTCACTGCAAGCTCCGCCTCCCGGGTTCACGCCATTCTCCTGCTTCAGCCTCCTGAGTAGCTGGGACTACAGGCGCCCGCCACTGCGCCCGGCTAATTTGTTTGTATTTTTAGAAGAGACGGGGTTTCACTGTGTTAGCCAGGATGGTCTCGATCTCCTGACCTCATGATCCGCCCGCCTTGGCCTCCCAAAGTGCTGGGATTACAGGCGTGAGCCACCGCACCCAGCCCAGTGAGCTTTCTTATAATGTCCTGTGAGATCTCCCAGGAATCCCAAGGGCCTGGACCAGAGGACTGCAAGTCACAGCCAGTAAGCAGCTCCCTTCTCAACCCAATGCTCTTGGCCTTGCTGACTCACTTGTTTAAAAAAAAATAGTTGGCTGGGCACACTGGCTCACACTTGTAATCCCAGCACTTTGGGAGGCCGAGGGTGGGCAGATCACCTGAGGTCAGGAGTTGGAGACCAGCCTGGCCAACATGGTGAAACCCCATCTCTACTAAAAATACAAAAAAAAATTAGCGGGGCATGGTGACACAGGCCTGTAATCCCAGCTACTTGGGAAGCTGAGGCAGGAGAATCGCTTGAAACCGGAAGGTGGAGGTTGCAGTGAGCCAAGATTGCACCACTGCACTCCAACCCGGGCAACAAGAGCGAAACCCCGTCTCAAAAAACAAAAAAGAAAAGTTACTGTGCGACTCACAACATGAATGAACCTCACAGACAATATGCTGAATAAAAGAAGTTGGGGGCCGGGGACGGTGGCTCACGCCTGTAATCTCAACACTTTGGGAGGCCGAGGCGGATGGATCACGAAGTCAGGAGATTGAGACCACGGTGAAACCCCGTCTCTACTAAAAATACAAAAAATTAGCCAGGTGCAGTGTCTGTAGTCCCAGTCTGTAGTCCCAGTCTGTAGTCCCAGCTACTCGGAAGGCTGAGGCAGGAGAATGGTGTGAACCTGGGAGGCGGAGCTTGCAGTGAGCCGAGATCGCACCACTGCACTCCAGCCTGGGCGACAAAGCGAGACTCCATCTCAAAAAAAAAAAAAAAGAAAACAGAAGAAGAAGTTGGAAGTTGGGGCCGGGTGCAATAGCTCACGCCTATAATCCCAGCTTCACTTTGGGAGTCCGAGGCAGGTGGATCACAAGGTTGGGAGTTCGTGACCAGCCTGGCCAGCATGGTGAAACCCCATCTCTACTAAAAATACAAAAAATTAGTTGGGCATGGTGGCGCATGCCTGTAATCCCAGCTACTCGGGAGGCTGAGGCAGGAGAACTGCTTGAACCTGGGAGGCGGAAATTGCACTGGGCCAAGATCGCGCCACTGCACTCCAGCCTGGGTGACAGGGTGACACTCCGTAGCAAAAAAAAAAAAAAAAAAAGAAGTTGGACACGATTTCATTTATATTAAGTTCTACGACAGGCAAAACTAACCTCTCGTGAAAGAAAACAGAAATTGTCTTGGGGGAAAGATCACTGGGAAGGGCCATGGGGACATTTTCTGAAGGGCTGGAAATGTTCTATATCTTGAATGAGGGGTGGGTTACATGAGCATATATACCTTTATCAAAACTGAAAGAATTGTACCCTTTAAGATTTGTAGGCCAAGTGCAGTGGCTCATGCCTGTGATCCCAGCACTCTGGGAGGTCGAGGTGGGTGGATCGCTCGAGCCCATGAGCTCTAGACCAGCCTGGGCAACATGGCAAAACCTCGTTTCTACAAAAAAATACAAAAATTAGCTGGACGTGGTGGCATGCGCCTGTAATCCCAGCGACTTGGGAGCTGAGGTGGGAGGATCACCTGAGCCCAGGAGGTTGTGGCTGTAATGAGCTGTGACTGCACCACTGCACTCCAGCCTGGGGGACAGAGTGAGACCTTGTCTCAAAAAAAAAAAGGATTGCACATTTCACTGTATGGAAATTTTACCTTAAAAAGAAAGGCCTAGGCCAAGCGTAGTGGCCCACGCCTGTAACCCCAGCACTTTGGGAGGCCAGGATGAGTGAATCACCTGAGGTCAGGAGTTTGAGACCGGCCTTGCTAACATGGTGAAACCCTGTCTCTACTAAAAACGTAAAAATTACCCGGGTGTGGTGGTGCACACCTGTAGTCCCAGCTACTTGGGAGGCCAAGGCAGGAGAATCGCTTGAATCCAGGAGGTGGAGATTGCAATGAGCCAAGATTGTGCCACTGCACTCCAGCCTGGGCAACAGAGTGTGACTCCATCTCAAAAAAAAAAAAAAAAAAAAAGGCCTGAGGAGACAACTGAGTGCTAGACAGGCAAGGGCCCTGACCTTTGTGAACTTTCAGTCCTGAAATGACAGGCAGGTAACTAAGCAAACACAGTAGAAAGCATTAAATGCAATGATTATGGTATTATGGACCACTGAAAGGAGGGGCCCCTTATAGGGGAGGGGCACTGAACCCATTCTGGATGGTCAGGAAAGTGTTCCTGGAGGAAGCAAAGTGCTAAAGGATGAATAGGAGTTAATCAGGATAGAAAGAATGGAAAGACCATCCCAAGCAAAAGACACATCACATGCAAAAGCCTGGAGGCACAAGTCCATAAAGCATATGAGGACCTGAGGAGATTTGCTTTGCTTTGCTGAAGAGCAGAGGATGGGTTGGGGCATGGTAAAAGATGAGGCAGAAACATCTAGCAGGACCCAGCTCATCATCTGAGAAGCCACGCGAAGGACCACGGTGAGCCATGGACAGGTATATCCTCATGTTCAGCTATGTTCTATCTTTCTATTCCTCCCACCCCTCAGAGCCCAAGGCTAAGCCAAGCCTCCTTTTGGCCCAATCAGCAATGCCCAGTCACTCTTCTGGACCTCCAGGACAGAGCCTGAAAGGGACCCTGACTGACATGCACAGCCAACACCAGGAGGCTTAGCTTCTATGGCCTTGCTTGCAACTCTGCTCCTTGGTGGGCCTACCTCTGCAAACCTGTCCTAGGGGCCTCCTCTCTGCCAAGCCTTGTCCTGGGCCCAAGACTCAGATGTGCTTCCGAGGTGATCCTGGCCTTGAGGAGCTTCCAGTCTAATGGGGAAATACAGGCAGGAAAATTAGTATAACCTGGGGTGAAAAGTACTTTGGAAAAGGGACCCTGAGCAGTGTGACTTCTGTGTCTGCTCTGGGTGCAGTGCCTTCTTGCAGCTAGGTCTCTTTTGCCCATCTCGTCCTTCCCTGGCCAGGGTTCAGCATCAACTAGCACAGCACCACATCCTGGCACCAGGCTGATGATTCTAAAGCACACCTTGGCATGGGTCCCTCCACTGCTAAAAATCCTCTATCTCCGCTGGGCCTAAGTCAAAGTCCAAGCTCTTTTGCCTGGCACATCCACAGGCCTGGTGTGGATTGGGTGGAAGTAAATGTCTGCTGAAAGAGTAGGTGACGTAATGACCCAGTGGATGAGTGAGCAGGTAAGAGAAGAGTGAAGCATGAGCAAGTAAGGCAATGAGTGAATAAACAGTCAGCAAAGAGAAAGTCAACAAATCCATGAATTACCATCAGTCCCCTCCCATCTTCAGTACACTGCAAGTTACCTAAGGACAGGGAACACGTGTGTCAGGCCCCACCATACCCCACCCTGGACACTTGGCCTAATAATATACAAGACACGCTCTATAACTATTTGCTAACTGAATAAGTTAATCAGCGGGTGGACAAGTGACTCCAGATGCTGACCAGAAGGGCTGGGATTGGGTTGAGCAGGGTAAGGTGACTCACGGGTGCTGCAGCACGTTGGAGCACAGCGCTGGGTCCACCTTCTGCCAACAGCCCAGATGGGCGGCGGCCTTGTGCAGCAGGTCACAGTAGCTGGCAGGCAGCAGGTGCTGCATGAGGATCACGGAGGTGCTGATGGACACCAGCAGGAAGAGTTCACAGGACCAGCGCTTGTCATAGTAATGTGTGTTCTGGGGGTAGCAGAAGGTGGGTGAGGCCTGGGATCCCCATAATGGCCTCACCCTTTCCTTCCCTGATTCTACCTGACTGAGAGGTTAGGACAGTCCTGGGGAGACCTCAGAATACCCTGAAACCAAGAATCAAACACCCAACAAAGAAGGCTTAGGCCCTGTGCCCACTAGTTGGTTTTCTACAAGGAAATTTGCTCCTACTGCCCACCACTCTGAGCCAGAGAACAGGCTCTGGGGTCCAAGAGACCTGAATTCAAATCTTGGCTCTTTTGCTTATTTATGTGACATTGGGCAAGTCATTTACCTTCTCTGTGCTTTAGTTTCCTCATCTGTCAATGAGGATAGATGCAACTACTAGGCCCAGCGCAGTGGCTCACACCTGTAATCCTGGCACTTTGGGAGGCTGAGGTGGGCAGATTACGAGATCAGGAGTTCGAGACCAGCCTGGCCAATATAGTGAAACCCTGTCTCTACTAAAAAAACAAAAATTAGCCAGGCGTGGTGGCGTGCGCCTGTAGTCCCAGCTACTCAGGAGGCTGAGGCAGAAGAATCGCTTGAACCTGGGAGGCAGAGGTTGTAGTGAGCCGAGATCACGACACTGCACTCCAGCCTGGGCGACAGAGCAAGACTCCGTTTCAAAAAAAAAAAAAAAAAAAAAAAGGCCGGGCGCGGTGGCTCACGCCTGTAATCCCAGCACTTTGGGAGGCCGAGGTGGGCAGATCACAAGGTCAGGCGATTGAGCGATTGAGACCATCCTGGCTAACATGGTGAAACCCTGTCTCTACTAAAAATACAAAAAATTAGCCAGGCGTGGTGGCGGGTGCCTGTAATCCCAGCTACTCGGGAGGCTGAGGCAGGAGAATGGCGTGAACCTGGGAGGGGGAGCTTGCAGTGAGCCCAGATCGTGCCACTGCACTCCAGCCTGGGCAACAGAGCAAGACTCCGTCTCAAACAAAACAAAACAAAACAAAACAAAAAGAGCAACCATGAACCACCTCCAAGAGGCGCTAGGAGGATTGTAACACTTATGAAAGCTCCAGGTGTGTTACAGGTGCTCAAAAGACATTAAGGACCGGGCGCGGTGGCTTATGCCTGTAATCTCAGCACTTTGGGAGGCTAAGGTGGGTGGATCACTTGAGGTCAGGAGTTCGAGACTGGCCTGGCCAATATGGCGAAACCCTGTCTCTACTAAAAATACAAAAATTAGCCGGGCATGGTGGTGCATACCTGTAGTCCCAGCTATTCAGGAGGCTAAGGTAGGAGAATTGCTTGAATCCAGGAGGCAAAGGCTGCAGTGAGCCAAGATTGCGCCACTGCGCTCCAGCCTGGGCCATAGAGCTTGCAAGACCCAGTCTTAAAAGAAAAAAAAAAGGGCCGGGCTTGGTGGCTCACACCTATAATCCCAGCACTTTGGGAGGCTGAGGTGGGTGGATCACCTGAGGTCAGGAGTTCAAGACCAGCCTGGCCAACATGGTGAAACCCCATCTCTACTAAAAATACAGAAATTAGTTGGGTATGGTGGTGCTCGCCTGTAATCCCAGCTACTTGGGAGGCTGAGGCAGGAGAATTGCTTGAACCTGGGAGGTGGAGGATGCAGTGAGCTAAGATCGCACCACTGCACTCCAGCCTGGGCGACAGAGCGAGACTCCATCTAAAAAAAAAAAAGACATTAAGTTCTTTCAAGCCCACTGCAGCTTGCAGCTGAGGAGGTACCTTCCCAGGAGACTGAGAGGTTAGGACAAAGAGAGCACAGGCTTTTGGGATCACTCAAATCTGGATGAACACTGGCTTCCTTACTAAATGATAAAGCCAGACATTGTGACATGTCTGTGTTACAACAGCTGCTGAAATACAAACTCACTAGTCTTTGTAATCAAGTATTATGAATAACAATGCCATGTATCCCTCACTGGCTGGGTGACCTTGGACAGGTCACTTCCCTTCAGTGAGTCTAGTTCTCTGCACTCTAAAATGGACACAGGCTGGGGTGTGGGGGCTCATGCCTGTAATCCCAACACTATGGGAGGCCAAGGTGGGCGGATCACTTGGGGCCAGGAGTTTGAGACCAGACTGGCCAACATCGTGAAACCCCGTCTCTACTAACAATACAAAAATTAGCTGGGCATGGTGGCACATGTCTATAATCCCAGCTACTTGGGAGGCTGACGCAGGAGAATTGCTTGAACCTGGGAGGTGGAGGTTGCAGTGAGCCGAGACTGTGCCATGTACTCTAGCCTGGCCAACAGAATGAGACTCTGTCTCAAAAAAATAAAGTAAAATAAAAAATAAAAAAAGTAAAATAAAATGGACACAGGCTGGATGTAGTGGTTCACGCTTGTAATTCCAACACTTTGGGAAGCTGAGGCAGGAGGACCATTTAAGACCAGGAATTCTGAGACCATCTTGGGCAGCATAGTGAGACTCCATCTCTATAAAAAATTTAAAAATTAGCTGGGCATGGTAGCTCATGCCTGTAGTCGCAGCTACTCAAGAGGCTGAGACAGGAGGATCACTTGAGACCAGGAGCTTGAGGCTGCAGTGATCCATGATTGTCCACTGTACTCCAGTGTAGGTGACAGAGCAAGACCCTGTCTTTAAAAATAAAAAATAAAATGGAGACAGTAGTCGCTCCAGTCCTCGAGAGGAGAAGAGATGGGAAATCACATCAAAAACAGCATAGTTAGGCCAGCAGGAGAACTCACGTAGGGCTGGCAGCAGGGTAAGGTCCCAGCTAGGCCCTTTCCCTCCCTGGCTTGAGCTACGCACCTTCACGAACCAGACAGGCACAAAGGCCACATAGTAGGCACTCAGCATGGAGCTGACGAGCACTTCCTTCATGCGCCAGTTGAAGTCCATCTTGAGGAACTCCACCTCGCTGCGGATGAGGCTGGGCGACAGGCAGCAGGCATGGGTGGGCATGGCGTCCGGGCCATACAACTGTCTTGTGTGCTGCTTCCACGTCTCTCGCAGTGTCAGGAGGTAGTCCCGGCTCTTCGCCAGGCTGCTGACCGCCTCCCGGGGCCCCACGGAGGCCATGTGGTTGAAGAGGCTTGTCTTGCGGAGGTCGCAATTCAGCTGCAGGAACGGAATGTACATCCCAAACCTGCTGGGGAAGACGGTGGTGAGGGAAGGCCTGCCCGTGGGCCAGGATCCCAACTCTCAGCCACTGAGGGGATCTTCTTTCCTTCCTGGGCCTCAGCTCTCCTGGCTGCCCAGAGGGGAGAATTTACCAGTCCTTCCATCCATCCACCCTCCCATCCAATGGCCAGTCATTCAGCACACGTATTACCACTCGGTACATGCCGAGCACTAAGGGTATAGCAGAAATGCTGACATTGGGGCTACAGTAGGAAGCAAGAGACAAGTCCCTGCACTCGCAGCCTAGGGATGACTCACAACAGCAACAGCCCACATTCGCTGAGCATGGCCTATGTTCCAGGCACTGTACTGAATGCTTTCAGGCAAACTCTTTTCTCATAACACTATTCATTAGGTACTGTTATTTTGTCCCCTTTTCAGCTGAGGAAGCCATGGCTCAGAAAGGTGAAGTAAATTCCCAAAGCTTACACATTAGTAAGGAAGTGATAGGGCAGGTGGGGGTGGGGCTCAAAATCAGAACTGTTTGGTACCAAAGATCAAGGCACCTGCTCAACAAATCATTATGAGTAGTTAAAAGTGTACACAGAGGACAAGCATGGTAGCTCATTGTCTGTAATCCCAGCACTTTGGGATGCTGAGGTGGGAAGATCACATGAGCCCAGGAGTTCAAGACCAGCCTGGGCAACACAGTGAGACCCCATCTCTACAAAACAAATTTAAAAATTAGGCGGGTATGGGCTGGGCGCAGTGGCTCACGCCTGTAATCCCAGCACTTTGGGAGGCTGAGGCGGGCGGATCACAAGGTCAGGAGATTGAGACCATCCTGGCTAACACGGTGAAACTCCATCTCTACTAAAAAATGCAAAAAATTAGCCGGGCGTGGTGGTGGGCGCCTGTGGTCCCAGCTACTTGGGAGGCTGAGGCAGGAGAATGGCATGAACCCAGGAGGTGCAGCTTGCAGTGAGCCGAGATCGCGCCACTGCACTCCAGCCTGGGCGACAGAGTGAGACTCTGTCTCAAAAAAAAAAAACAAAAACAAAGACAACAACAAAAAATTAGGTGGGTATGGTGGTACATGCCTGTAGTCCCAGCTACTCAGGCTGAGGTAGGAGGATCACCTGAGCCTAGGAGGTTGAGGCTGCAGTGACCCATGATTGTGCCACTGCACTCTGGCCTGGGGGGCAGAGTAAGACTTTGTCTCAAAAAAAAAAAAAAAATACACACACGAGAGGTATAAGTAATGAGTTGTTATGGGTGCATATGACAACAGCTCTTTAGTTTGCAGAGGAGGGCGGTTCAGGAACAAATATTTATGTGTTTATTATGTACCAGGCACTGAAATGGGCCCTTGAACAGAACAAATCCTTTCCCCTGAGCAGCGCCCTGAGAGCAGGGCTGGAGCTAATTATGTGTGTGGCTGCTATTGTATGCGGAGAAAACTAGATGGGCCCATAGTCTAGAAGAGTAATTATAAAAAGTGAGTAAGCGCCATGCTCATCATAGTAGGGGCTTTTATAAATATTCCCTTTTTAAGCTTGGGGCCTCTCAATTTCCCCAGGTCCTCAGAATTACACACCCCCACAAGGGTTCCTGGGCTGCCCCCAGGAGTTAGGGCTGATCACAATGCTACATTTCTTTTCTTTTCTTTTTTTTTGAGACAAGAGTCTGTTGCTCAGGCTGGAGTGCAGTGGCGCGATCTTAGCACACTGCAACCTCCGCCTCCTGGGTTCAAGCGATTCTCCCACCTCAGCCTCCCGAGTAGCTGGGATTACAGGTACCCGCCATCATGCCCAGCTAATTTCTGTATTTTTGTAGAGACGGGGTTTCATGATGTTGGCCACACTGGTCTTGAACTCCTGACCTCCACCCGCCTCAGCCTCCCAAAGTGCTGGGATTACAGGCATGAGCTACCGCACCCGGCTGACAATGCTACATTTCAGGAGGCAGAGGTTGCAATGAGCCGAGATCACACCACTGCACTCTAGCCTGGGCAACAGAGTGAGACTCCATCTAAAAAAAAAAAAAATCTCCTTTTACTTTTTTCTGGGGGTCCCAAGAAGAAATATCTGAGTGTCCCTGGCAAGTCATTTAGCCTACCTGAGTTTCTGTTTTCCAGTCTATAAAATAGGGATGCTACCATTTTTCCTGTGGTAAGGCTAAATAAAATAGCTTAGAAAATTGTGGTCAATTATACTGTACAGTCCATAATATAAAAACAGAACTGTGGTCAAGAGCATAACCTTTAGGGTCAAATAGGCCTGGATCAAAATCCCAGCTCTGGGCTGGGTGGGGTGGTTCAAACCTGTAATCCCAGCACCTTGGGAGGCAGAGGTAGAGAAACTGCTTCAGCCATGAGATCAAGACCAGCCTGGGCAAGATGGCGAAACCCTTGTCTCTACAAAAAATACAAAAAGTAGCCAGATTACATGCCTATAGTTCCAGCTATTTGGGAGCTGGAGGTGGGAAGATCACCTGATCCTAGCGGGGTTCAAGGCTGCAATGAGCTGAGATCATACCACTGGACTCCAGCCTGGGTGACAGAATAAGACCCTGTCTTAAAAAAAAAAAAAAAAAAAAAAATCCCAGCTCTGCCACTTACTAGCTCTGTGATTTATGGGAAGTCATTTAACCTCTATGAGCCTCAGTTTCCTTAACTTGCCCTGAATGACACAGCTTGTATTGATCCTACTCTCAGCAAGGTATTACACTAGTGTTCTCATAAATACTGTCTTTTAGTCCTACAACAACCCCTAGCATAGTTTCTGGCCCAGAATAGATGATCAATAGAATTTTGACTAGAAAAGGAAGAGGCCAGTGATTCTATGGGGACAGGAAAAAAGACTAAAATGGGATTCCCGAAATACTCTTCAGGGTATCTTGTAGTAATGAGGGGGTGGGGGCACCTATGTGAACGTACAAAGGTCTCCAGCTTAAACTTAAGGAATCTCGCTGGCTTTGTCTCTAAGAAGGACTGCAGATAGGTCCTATGATCAATTAAATTATTTGGTGACAGACTGCTCTGGCAGGTTAGAAGTTAGAAGCAGCTTCATATGCATGACAGCAGATTCCCTCCCATCTCCTCCACCCTACATGTGAGTCTATCAAAGTAGAAAATAAATCTGTATCAGCAAAAAAAAATGGGAGTGAGGGTCATCAGTGCACAAATGATTTGACAAATTTAGAAAGCAGATGGAGACATGATGACAGACGAAGAAGCAGTCATGGTCTAGAGCACTGCTTTCCAACAGAAAGATGAGTCACATAATTTTTATTTTTATTTTTTTTGAGACGGAGTCTGGCTCTGTCACCCAGGCTGGAGGGCAGTGGCAAGATCTTGGCTCACTGCAAGCTCCACCTCCCAGGTTCACACCATTCTCCTGCCTCAGCCTCCCGAGTAGCTGGGACTACAGGCGCCTGCCACCACACCCGGCTAATTTTTTTGTATTTTTGGTAGAGACGGGGTTTCACCGTGTTAGCCAAGATCGTCTCAATCCCCTGATCTCGTGATCCGCCCACTTCGGCCGCCCAAAGTGCTGGGATTACAGGCGTGAGCCACTGTGCCTGGCTTTTTTTTTTTTTTTTTTTTTTTTTTTTGAGACGGAGTCTGGCTCTGTCACCCAGGCTGGAGTACAGTGGCGAGATTTCGGCTAACTGCAAGCTCCACCTCCCAGGTTCACGCCATTCTCCTGCCTCAGCCTCCCGAGTAGCTGGGACTACAGGCGCCCGCCACCAGAGTCACATAATTTAGCCACGTTAAAAAAGAGAAGAGATGGGCCGGGTGCGGTGGCTCATGCCTGTAATCCCAGCACTTAGGGAGGCCGAGGCGGGCGGATCACGAGGTCAGGAGATCGAGACGATTCTGGCTAACACAGTGAAACTCATCTCTACTAAAAATACAAAAAATTAGCCGGGGGTGGTGGCAGGCGCCTGTAGTCCCAGCTACTCGGGAGGCTGAGGCAGGAGAATGGCGTGAACCTGGGAGGTGGAGCTTGCAGTGAGCAGAGATCGCGCCACTGCACTCCAGCCTGGGCGACAGACTCCGTCTCAAAAAAAAAAAGAGAAGAAATTATTATTATTATTATTATTTTGAGACAGTTTCACTCCTGTTGCCCAGGCTGGAGTGCAGTGGCATGATCTCGGCTCACTGCAACCTCTGCCTCCCGGGTTCAAGCGATTCTCCTGCCTCAGCCTCCCTAGTAGCTGGGATTACAAGCATGCACCACCACGCCTGGCTAATTTTGTGTTTTTAGTAGAGAAGGGGTTTTTCCATGTTGGTCAGGCTGGTCTCGAACTCCTGACCTCAGGTGATCCACTCGCTTTGGCCTCCTGAAGTGCTGGGATTACAGGTGTGAGCCACTGCACCCAGCCTTTTTTTTTTTTTTTTTTTTATGTGAGACGGAGTCTCACTCTGTGCCCCAGACTGGAGTACAGTCGCACATTCTCAGCTCACTGCAACCTCCGCCTCCCGGGTTCAAGAGATTCTCCTGCATCAGCCTCCTGAAATTAATTTTAAGATTCTATTTTACTTAACCCAATACATGCAAATACTATCACTTCAACATATAATGAATATTTTGAGATGTTTTATTTTCATTTTTTTTATTAAGACAGGGTCTTGCTGTGTTGCACAGGCTGCTGGAGGGCAGTGGCGTAATCATGGCTCACTGCAGCACCTCCTAGGCTCAGGTGCTGGCACACACCTGTAGTCCCAGCTATTCAGGAGCAATCCTCTGACCTCTCGAGTAGCTGGTACTTCAGGTGCGTGCCACCATGCCCAACTAATTTTCATATTTTCTGTAGAGACAGGGTTCTGCCATGTTGCCCAGACTGGTCTCAAGCTCCTGGGCCCAAGCGATCCACCCTGCTTTGACCTCCCAAAGTGTTGGGATTACAGACGTGAGCCACTGTGCCCAGTCTTAGTTTCTCTTTTTTTTTTTTTTTTTTTTTTTGAGACAGGGCCTGGCTCTGTTTCCCAGGCTAGAGTGCAGTGGTGCAATCTCAGTTTATTGCAACCTCCACGTCCCAGGCTCAAGCCATCCTGCCACCTCAGCCTCCAAAGTAGCTGGGACTACAGGTGCAGGCTACCATGCCCAGCTGATTTTTGTATTTTTGGTAGAGATGGCATTTTGCCAAGTTGCCCAGGCTGGTCTCAAACTCCTGAGCTCAAGCCATCCGCCTGCCTCAGTCTCTCAAAGTGCTGGGATTACAGGCATGGGCCACCATGCCCAGCCTACTTTCTTTTGTGTGTATGTGTACTAAGGGTTCAGAATCAGTGTGTATTTTACACTTAGAGCACATCTCAACTCAGACTACCCTATTTCATGTGCTCAATAACCAGTGGGGGCTAGTAGCTACTCAACTGGACGGTACAAGTCTAGAATATGCCATGAGCGAACTGGACTGGAGGTGGGAGCTTATCTACCCAGAGTGACCCAAGAGAGACTCTGGCTTGAAGTGGGCACATATGATAGAAGATGAAGTGGGGAGCACGGCTGAATAAATGGGATTAAACAATGACCCATGTTTATTTATAAGAGTCAGTCCCTTTATTCCCCTACTCACCTCATACAACACACCCTGAAGGATTCTTTTCTAAAGAAATTGAGTAAACTAAGAATTGAGATCTCTAATGGCGATATCTTAGAGTAGCACCCCCACCACTCCCTTTCTGGCCTACGGAGGCTCAAAGCCTAACAACCAGCACTTCACTCACTCATCCTCAAAGCAAAGCGTGCCAGTCAGTGTGCACTGCCCATGTACTTAGAGCTTCCAGTCAAAGCTCCCACCCCCTTAAACAATGACAGAGAGAAAGAAAATGCACTCCTGCTACTCAGTCCTTCATTTTTACATATAAAGAGACAAGCAAACAAGCTAACTATACTTGGAAAACAAGCAGCATGAAACAGAAAAATTGACCCCAGTGAAAAGACAAAATTGAGGAAAATAAGAGATTTTTTTTTTTTTTTTGAGACGGAGTTTCACTCTGTTGCCCAGGCTGGAGTGCAGTGGCACAATCTCGGCTCACTGCAACCTCCACCTCCCGGGTTCAAGCAATTCTCCTGCCTCAGCCTCCCAAGTAGCTGAGATTACAGGCATGAGCCACCACACCCAGCTAATTTTTGTATTTTTAGTAGAGACAGGGTTTCACCATGTTGGCCAGGCTGGTCTTGAACTCCTGACCTTGTGATCCGCCCACCTTGGCCTCCCAAAGTGCAGGGATTACTGGCGTGAGCCACCACGCCCGGCCAAATAAGAGATTTTTAAAACAAGAATAGTATGCTATGAGAAAAGAACAATCAGCAAACGTAGAGGCCTTAGAGACGAAAAATATGATTGCTGAAAAAATCTCAGTAAAAAAGCTAGAAGATAAAGCTGAGGAAATCTCTCCGAAGGCAATGCACATACAAAGAGAGAGAGAGAGAGAGAGATTAAATATTAGAGAAATATAGGAGAAAAAGACGACCAATCTATGAGGTCTATCATCTGATGAACAGAAATCCAGAGATAATAGAAAAAATTGAGAGGAAGATATTATCAAAGAAATATCAAAGGAAAATTTCCCCAAGCTAAAGAAGTACTCAAATCTCCAGGTTAAAAAAGTCCTAGAGTCCTGATAGGATGAATGACAAAAGTCCCACAACAGACACATCCTTTGAAATTTCAAGTAATCAAAAGATAAACAGAATATTCCTCAATGCTTTCAGAAAGGAAAATACAAGTCATCTATAAAAGAACTGGAAACAAACTCAAATTGGCATCAGACTTCAAACTAGCAACACTGGATACTAGAGACAATGGAATAATAACTGCAAAAGTTCTGAGAATGTGAATTTGAACTTAGAAATCTACATTGAGACTGGGCGTGATGGCTCACACCTGTAATCCCAGCACTTTGGGAGGCCGAGGTGGGCGGGTCACGAGGTCAGGAGTTGGAGACCAGCCTGACCAATGCAGTGAAACCCTGTCTCTACTAAAAATACAAAAATTAGCTGGGCATGGTGGCATGCCTGTAATCCCAGCTATTCAGGAGGCTGAGGCAGGAGAATCACTTGAACCCGGGAGGCAGAGGTTGCAGTGAGCCGAGATCGTGTCATTGCACTCCAGCCTGGGCGACAGAGCGAGACTCTGTCTCAAAAATAAAAAAAGAAAAAAAAAGAAATCTACATTCAGCCAAACTATCAATCAAGTATGAGGGCAGAATAAACACACTTTTAGACATGCAAGGACTCATCTCCAATGTACCCACTGTTAAGGTAATTACCTGATAATTTACTCCAGCAAAATAAGAAAACCAAGAAAGAGGAAGACATGGGATTCAGGAAGCAGGGGGTCCAACCCAGGAGGGCAGTGAAGGGAAGTCCCAGGCTGAAAGCTGTACAGCAGACCTAAAGAGCAAACACTCCAGACTGCAGCAGGAGGAGGAAGGGCTCCAGGAGGGACGCCTTTGTAAGGGGAAGTAGGGAGGAGGAAATGGACTCCAGGCAACAGGCAGTATGACTGAGAGGCTGGATAAACTTGAGGATATGATGAAGGCTCATCATTCTTTTGTCAATAAGAAAAAAGGCAATTAGAAAGTCCAAGAAAAATAAAAAGCCATATAAGAAAGTTATGAAGTTATGA
This sequence comes from Pongo abelii, assembly GCF_028885655.2. Taxonomy (NCBI): domain Eukaryota; kingdom Metazoa; phylum Chordata; class Mammalia; order Primates; family Hominidae; genus Pongo; species Pongo abelii. The sequence goes on from NC_071985.2 coordinate 201,486,303, forward strand.
TGTAAACCTGAAGCAAACTAAAATGTGCTATGATTTTAAGTAACTGACGGAATGTAAGAAAAATCATTTCACCTTGACACTAGGAACGTGTGTGTGTGTGTGTGTGTGTGTGTGTGTGTGTGTGTGTGTGTGTGTGTGTGTGTGTGTGTGTGTGTGTGTGTGTGTGTGTGTGTGTGTGTGTGTGTGTGTGTGTGTGTGTGAAACAGGGTCTTGCTCTATTGCCCAGGCTGGAGTGCAGTGGAACAATCTCAGCTCACTGTAACCTCTGGCATTAGCTGGGCATGGTGGCCTGCACCTGTAGTCCCAGCTACTTGGGAGGCTGAGGTGGGAGGATGGCTTGAGCCAGGGAGGCAGAGGTTGCAATAAACTGAGATTGCACCACTGCCTCCTGGTGTGGTATAAACTGATTCTTATACCTCAGCCTCCTGAGTAGCTGGGAGTACAAGTCCTTTAAAGAAGTCCTTTAAGGCTGGGTGCGGTGGCTCACACCTGTAATCCCAGCACTTTGGGAAGCTGAGATGGACGGATCACGAGGTCAGGAGATCGAGACCATCCTGACTAACATGGTGAAACCCCATCTCTACTAAAAATACAAAAAATTAGCCGGGCGTGGTGGCGGGCGCGTGTAGTCCCAGGTACTCGGGAGGCTGAGGCAGGAAAATCGCTTGAAACTGGGAAGCGAAGGTTGCAGTGAGCCGAGATTGCACTATTCCACTCCAGCCTGGGCACAACAGCGAATCTCCATCTCAAAAAAAAAAGAAGTCCTTTAAAAAAATGTTCCTGCCGGCCAGGCGTGGTGGCTCACACCTGTAATCCCAGCACTTTGGGAGGCCAAGGTGGGTGGATCACCTGAGGTCGGGAGTTCGAGATCAGCCTGACCAACATGGAGAAACCCCATCTCTACTGAAAATACAAAATTAGCCGGGCATGGTGGCGCATGCCTGTAATCCCAGCTACTCGGGAGGCTGAGGGAGGAGAATCACTTGAACTCGGGAGGTGGAGGCTGCAGTGAGCAGAGATGGCGCCATTGCACTCCAGGCTGGGCAACAAGAGCAAAACTCAGTCTCAAAAAAAAAAAAAAAAAAAACAGGCTGGGTGCAGTGGCTCACACTTGTAATCCCAGCACTTCGGGAGGCTGAGGCGGGCAGATCACGAGGTCAGGAGATCCAGACCATCCTGGCCAACGTGGTGAAATCCCGTCTCTGCTAAACATACAAAAAACTAGCCGGGCATGGCGGCGGGTGCCTGTAGTCCCAGCTACTCGGGAGGCTGAGGCTGGAGAATGGTGTGAACCCAGGAGGCGGAGCTTGCAGTGAGTTGAGATGGTGCCACTGCACTCCAGCCTGGGTGACAGAGCAAGACTCTGTCTCAAAAAAACAAAACAAAACAAAACAAAACAAAAAAAAGTTCCTGGCTGGGCTTGTTGGTTCATGCCTGTAATCCCAGCACTTTGGGAGGCCAAGGTGAATGGATCACTTGAGGTTGGGAGTTCGAGACCAGCCTGGCAAACATGGTGAAACCGTCTCTACTAAAAATACAAAAAATTAGCTGGGTGTGGTGGTGCACACCTGTAATCCCAGCTACTAGGGAGGCTGAGGCAGGAGAACTGCTTGAACCTGGGAGGCGGAGGTTGCAGTGAGCTGAGATTGCGTCACTGCACTCCAGCCTGGGTGACAGAGAAAGACTCCATCTCAAAAAAAAACAAATAAATAAATAAATAAAGAGGTCCAAGACTGTAACTCTGTAACTATAGAGAAGAAATATCATGTATGCATACTACTGGGCCCTGGAGTGAATGGTATTTTCATACACATAATTATTTCAAAGCCACATACTGGTTTTTAACTTTCAGAATTAGGCTTAGACAAAGAATGGAAGGCTTAAACGTGGTTACATAGGAGAATGTGAATGTCAAGCTTGACGATATAAAAGTAAAAATACAGCTGCCAGGAAGTGAAAAGAGGAAGAGGGGAGGAAAAGTGGTTGGGTAGGGTGCCTAATATTCTTGTCTTACATAAAAAGGATTCAAGATACTGACTACTGTTGATGGAAAAAAAAAAAGTATAGGGATACTTATACTAGCGACAAAAATAACCAACAGAAAATTAAAAATATTAAAAGCTATCAATTACTGGGAACAATAAGGATGGGATGGTGAGGTAAATCATCTGTCATTGCAGGGCATCAATATACTTGCATATGTGTGTATGTGGTATGTTTGTATATGCGTAGAACATTTGTTTCCAGGATATACAAGAAACCAAAAACATTGATAATTACCTCTTGGAAAGGAAACTGGGTGGCTGGGAGGCAGCAGTCAAGGGGAGACTTTTTCATGGTATACTCTTTTAAATCTTCTGAATTTTAACTATGTAAACCTCTTATTCAATTCTAAAATAAGTCAATAATTTTCTTTTTTTTGAGATGGAGTCTCACTCTATTGCCCAGGCTGGAGTGCAGTGGTGCAAGCTCAGCTCGCTGCAACCTCCACCTCCCAGTTTCAAGCAATTCTCCTCCCTCAGCCTCCCAAGTAGCTGGGACTACAGGCGTGCACCACCATGCCTGGCTAATTTTTGTATTTTTAGTAGAGACGGGGTTTCACCATGATGGCCAGGCTGGTCTTGAACTCCTGACCTCAAGTGATCCATTCACCTTGGCCTTCCAAAGTGCTGGGATTACAAGCGTGAGCCACCGCTCCTGGCCAATAAATAAATTTTTAAAAAGAATAAGCAGGCTAGGCACAGTGGCTGATGCCTGTAGTCCCAACTACTCAGAAGGCTGAGGTGGGAGGATAGCTTGAGCCTGGGAGGCAGAGGCTGCAGTGAGCCGAGATTGCACCACTACACTCCAGCCTGGGCAACAGAGCCAGACCCTGACTCAGGGTCTTGTCACTCAGGCTGGAGCGCAGTGGCACTTTAGAACTGGATAATAGGTTTACAGACTCTGTCTCTAAACAAACAAACAAACAAACAAACAAAAAACTCCAGAAAGTAAAAGAGACTGCTATTGAAGAGTGGGACTAAAAATCTCAAAGCAGGACTGGAGACTAATGTTTTTCTCTTTATTTATTTATTTATTTTTAGAGACAGGGTCTCAGTCTGTTGTCCAGGCTGAAGTGCACTGGTGTGATGATGGCTCACTTCGGCCTCAAACCCACCAGCTAAAGCAATCTTCTCACCTCAGCCTCCCAAGTCACTGAGATCACAGGCATGAGCTACCATGCCCAGCAATGGTTTTCATTATAAGCTTTTTAGCACTATTGGATTTAATTTTTTACAATATGTTTATATTTGGTCAATAAACATTTTTAAATTAAATAATGAAAAATAAAGCATAATATGGACATTGCGTGTTATCTTCTGCATCCAGGAAAAAAAGATTCACCAGGTAGTAACCATAAACTGTCAAATTAAGGCAACTCTTTTTTTTTTTTTTTTTTTGAGACGGAGTCTCACTCTGTTGCCCAGGCTGGAGTGCAGTGGCACGATCTTGGCTCACTGCAGGCTCCACCTCCCAGGTTCACACACCATTCTCCTGCCTCAGCCTCCCGAGTAGCTGGGACTACAAGTGCCATCCACCACGCCCGGCTAATTTTTTGTATTTTTTTAGTAGAGACGGGGTTTCACTGTGTTAGCCAGGATGGTCTCAATCTCCTGAACTCGTGATCCGCCCGCCTCGGCCTCCCAAAGTGCTGGGATTACAGGCATGAGCCACCGCGCCCGGCAGGCAACTCTTTAAGTTCTAACCAGTGCAACCCTTTCGAAGGACAATTTGTTAATAACTATGAAAAATCTAAATGAATTTATCTTTTGGTGTAGTTAATTCTTCTGGGAATCTACTGTGCAGAGATATTGGACACATATGCAAAGATATATGCCTCATTGTTATGAATAAGGAAAAGCTAGAAACAACTTAAAAGTTTGCCAGTAGGCCAGGCACAGTGGCTCACGTCTGTAATCGCAGCACTTTGGGAGACCAAGGTGGGTGGATCACGAGGTCAGGAGATCGAGACCATCCTGGCTAACACGGTGAAACCCCGTCTCTACCAAAAATACAAAAAATTGCCGAGCATGGTGGCTCACGCCTGTAATCCCAGCACTTTGGGAGGCCAAGGGGGGCGGATCACCTGAGACCAGCCTGACCAACACGGAGAAACCCCATCTCTACTAGAAATACAAAATTAGCTGTGCATGGTGGAGCATGCCTGTAATCTCAGCTGCTTGGGAGGCTGAGGCAGGCGAATTGCTTGAACCCGGGAGTTGGAGGTTGCAGTAAGCCGAGATTGCACCACTGCACTCCAGCCTGGGCAACAGAGCAAGACTCCGTCTCAGAGAAAAAAAAAAAAAAAAAGTTTGCCAATAGAAGACAAATAAATTGTGAAAATTCTATAACATAGAATACTGTGAGGCCATTAAAAAAATGAGGCAGCTGGTCATGATGGCGCATGCCCATAGTCCCAGCTACTCAGGAGGCTGAGGTGGGAGGATCGCTTGAGCCGAGGAATTCTAGGCTATAATGTGCTATGCCGATGAGGTGCCTGCATAAAAGTTCAGCATCCATATGGTGACCTCCTGGGAGTGGGGGACCACATAATTGCCTAAGGAGGGAATGAACTGGTCCAGGTTAGAAATAGAACAGGTTGGCCGGGCGCAGTGGCTCATGCCTGTAATCCCAGCACTTTGGGAGGCCGAGGCGGGCAGATCATGAGGTCAGGAGATCAAGACCATCCTGGCTAACACAGTGAAACCCTGTCTCTACTAAAAATACAAAAAATTAGCTGGGCGTGGTGGCGGGCGCCTGTAGTCCCAGCTACTCAGGAGGCTGAGGCAGGAGAATGGTGTGAACCTGGGAGGCGGAGCTTGCAGTGAGCCAAGATTGTGCCACTGCACTCCAGCCTGGACGACAGAGCAAGACTCCGTCTAAAAAAAAAAAAAGAAATAGAACAGGTCAAAACTCCTGTGTTGATCAGTAGTGGGAACAGACCTGTGAATAGCCACTGCACTCCAGCCTGGGCAATACAGCAAGACCCTCATCTCTAAAATAAAATAAAATAATGAGACAGACCCACATGTATTGGCATAGAAAAATATCTGTTATATGATTAAGTGAAAAGTGTGGTAAATTGTACATCATGCATAGCATAATACCATTTTTGTTTTTTAAAAAACTGCATGTGGCCGAGCACGGTGGCTCATATCTGTAATCAGCACTTTGGGAGGACGAGGCAGGCAGATCAGTTGAGGCCAGGAGTTTGAGACCAGCCTGGCCAACATGGTGAAACCCCATCTCTACTAAAAATACAAAAAGTAGCCAGGCGTGGTGGTGGGCACCTGTAATCCCAGTTACTTGGGAGGCTGAGGCAGGAAAATTGCTTGAACCCAGGAGGCAGAGGTTGCAGTGAGCCGAGATCGTGCCATTGCACTCCAGCCCGGGTGACATAAGACTGTCTCAAGAACAAACAAACAAAAAAATTGCATGTGTGTGTACTTGCACAGAAAATATTTTGGGAAAATACGCTGCCAGTAATGGATTTCTGGGGGAATAAGACTATGTGGGACTTTCTTTTTCCATGTTAAAAGCTTCTGTAAAGTTTAATGTTTTTATAAGACACACGTGTCACTTTTTTTTTTTTGAGACAGGACCTCACTCCAGTTGCTTAAGCTAGAGTACAGTGGCACAATTTCGGCTCACTGCAGCCTCGACCTCCTGAGCTCAGCTGATTCTCCCACCTCAGCTTCCTGAGTAGCTGGGACTATAGGCGTGCCTCACCACACCTGGCTAGTTTTTTATGTTTTTAGTAGACAGGGTTTTGCCATGTTGCCTAGGCTGGTCTCAAACCCCTGGACTCAAGCAATCTGCCTGTCTTGGCCTCCCAAAGTGCTGGGATTACAGGTGTGTGCTACTGCGCCTGGCCACATGTCACTCTTATAATTAAAAAGTAGACATAAGTGAAGGAAGTGTGACCGGGCTCCCATGCCAGCGCCTTTTTGGACATGCAGGGTAGAAAGGGGGAGGTGCCAGCTCTGAAGCTTCCCAGAGACCAGGATTGACCCAGCTTGGGGAATTTTGTGAACCAGAAAACCTAGGGGTTGGGAAATGACTGTTAATGCTCAGGCAGCCAGGAGCCTGCCCCAGAAGCAGCCAGATCCAACACCTCACCAAAGTTCTCCCTGATGCAAGGCCAGAAATGGGCAGTCCTGGGCACATCCCCAAAATAGTCTCTCCATCCTCAACAATCTAGGGTCTGGTGAGATGGAGAAAGAGAGCAAAAACAGGCATAAAGGCATACACACATGCATATGCAGGCGCACACACATGCTTCATGCATAGACACCCACACGCTTCATGCATAGACACCCACACAGAGACATGCAACCATGCAGCTGTTTGCTGGCACACAGACTCAGGGAGATACCAAGAGATTACACAAACACTGAGATACACAGAGAGACACAGAGAAAGGGAAAGAACCAGAGGGAGGGGAAAGGAAGAGCGAGGGAGACAAAGCCCATGCATTCCCTCTTGGGAATGTTCCTTCGGGATATATATGCAAATCTGAGTCCCATTCTGACCTCCCCCATAGTGAGAGCTGGGTAAATTATGCCGCCTCAGTTTCTTCTGCAAGAAAAGGCTAATTATCCTGACCTCAGTGAGTGTCATCAGACAGTGTGAGAGGATGTTGCTGCCCGCCTCCGATCTTCCAGATATGGAGGCCTGGTGAGCCAGCTACGGACAGGGCAGAGGTCAGGGGCCAGGTGCTGGGCAGTGAGGGGTGAAGTGAGGGGTACTCACGGATAGCAGAGGAACAGGAGGTTCAGGAAGGAGTAGGTCCTGAAGAGGTGGATGAGGGATCGGCACAGACTCCAGCCTGTTGCCGTGAGAACGGTGAAGCGAGTGAGGAACAGCAGGATGGAGCGAAAGAGGGAGACCTTCCCCCTCTGAGAAGCCTGGGTCAGGGCAAGATAGGACGGGATGGGGCCTTGGATGGAGGCCGAAGGGGCTGTGCCCAAATCCCACCCAGCATGACCTGTGATCCCACCCAGGGAGAGGTGGCACAGCAGGCTGGGCAGAACCTGGCAAGGTAAATCCTTCTCTTTGATGCCCAGTAAACTCCAAGATGGGATGTAACTAATGTTCTTCAACCAAGTCCAAAGGGAGCCCCAAGGAAATACCCTAAGGCTGAAGGGCTGGGCATGTTTCCTTGGCATCCCCAGGGGAAAAGGGGAATCCCAAAGTCCCTGGCCAGCCTCTAGGACCCAATCACCTCCTTCACGATGGACCCAATGAAGCGGCGGCCCAGAACAATGGTGGTCACCATCAGCAAGTTGAAGTCGATCAGATGGAAGTTCTGTCAGGGGGCAGAGGCCTGGGGGTCATGTGGGCCCCTTGCCCATACGCAGGCTTTTTTCATACCCACCTCCCCCTGCCCATTTCTTTCCACAGAGACTGTCCTCATTCTCTGACCTTCATCGGCCTCCAGCTGAGTCAGGCCAGGAAATTACCTAGAGGAGTAGGACAGGACCCCGAGAAGGGAAGTGTGACAGTCCCTGGGATAAGAGAGTGGTATGTGAGCCCTCTTGCTCTGCTCACACATGCCCCTGTCCCTATACTGTTTCTGCACTGAAGTCTTTCCTCCCCTTGAAGCACTCATGTATGCCTGTGGTTCATCTCCACTACTGGATTAAGACTCTCAGCTCCTGGCCGGGCGCGGTGGCTCACGCCTATAATCCCAGCACTTTGGGAGGCTGAGGCGGGTGGATCACTTGAGGTCAGGAGTTCGAGACTAGCCTGACCAACATGGTGAAACCCTGTCTCCACTAAAAATACAAAATTAGCCGGACATGGCAGCACATGCCTGTAATCCCAGCTACTCGGGAGACTGAGGCAGGAGAATCGCTTGAAACTGGAAGGCGGAGGTTGCAGTGAGCTAAGATTGCACCGTTCCACTCCAGCCTGAGCAACAACGTGAAATTCCGTCTCAAAAAAAAAAAGAAAAAAGAAAAAAGACTCTGAGCTCCTTTAGGCAAAATCTTTGTCAGATTCATCTCCCATACACTTACAGTGCCCAATGTGCTACTAAACACACAAGGAGTATTCAGTGAATCATCAGTTTCCTGTTCCTTCAGCACCCTCCATGTTCAGCATGGAGCCAAGTGCACAGTGGTGCTTAGTAGGATATGCTAAACTGAAACCAAAAGAAACACACACACACACACACACATGCATGCACACACACACACACCCTTGTTGGGTACCTACCAGGGAGGTGTGGGAGGGTGGGTGGGAAGGTGGATACCACCACACTGTCTTGTAGATGTTGATGTAGTGAACGAAGAGTGCTATGAGCTGGCAGAAGAAGAGCTGCAACTCAAACAGAATGCTGGCCTGGACTGGCAGCTCGGGGATCTTGCAGTGCTGTAGAGGCACAACAGTTTGGGTGGCCAGAGGAGGGCTGGAGAGGCCTGTTCCAGAACTGCTCCTGACAATGGGGAGGGAACAACATCAGCAGCTGACCTGAGAATCCTACCAGGAAGGGCTTCTGAGGCAAAGGATTGTGGGATAAGATCAGAAAAGCAGCTCATAGCAAGGACGGGGTCTTCCTAATCCTGCTTGTCAGACAAAGGAACCCGACAAAGCCTTTTCCTATCCCTAATCTTATTCAGGTCTTCCAACACCCCCTAGGAGAGAAAGAATTATTAGGTCCATCCTACAGATGAGGAAAAGGAGGCCCAGAGAAGGAAGGCAACTTGTCCAAGCCATCAGCAAATCTGGAGCAGAACTGTAATTAGAATCCAGGCCTTTGGATTTATTCTACCATGTTCCACTGCATCTGTCCAAGTGATCCCTCAACTGAGCTCCCTCTGGGTCTTTTCTGCTGCTTACTCCCCTCTAAGCCCCCACTGGCATCTAGGATTTCACATCTTAGAATCCAGTCAGAGAGCCCTGTCCACACTGTCCCTGTGAGGCCACAGTGAGGGGTGAGACAGAGAGGTGGTTTACCTGGTGCGGGAACGAACACTGGTCACCGATGCGCTGGAAGTGTGGCTTCCACCAGAGCCCCCCGAGGATCCTGGCTCACAGAGCGGATTTCGACAGTAAGATGTCCTGTTGGGACCTCTTCGTCCTCCTGTGGGGCTCAACATAAAATAGAGCCTCAAGCCAGGGGGCATATATCAAGGATAACAGCAATGATACCAGCTGCCAGTCACCTAGTATCTCACTTTATCAGTTAATCCTCAGTGAGACCTATGATCTGGCCCCTTCTTACATCTTCAGCTTCATCCCCAATCATTCTCTACCTCACACCCACCCTCTACCACCCGCCCCATGCTCTAAACATCTTGATCTTTCTTTCCTCAGCAAGCCAAGCTCATTGCTACCTCTAGCACTTATTATATCCTATCTGGAAAGCTTTTCCCTGAGTGCCATTTCTGAAGTTTTGATACTTCAAAACTCTCCCCATCACTCTCTCTGCAATTTCTATTCTTTTTTTCCACCACAATTCACTCTCTGAAATTATCTTATGCATTTGTTAATATGCTTATTGCTTGTCTGTCCTATTACAATGAAAGGTCAATGAGGTCAGTTACCTTATCTGTCTTTTTCACTGCTATATCCCCTACCTCAGTGCCCAGCAAGTATATGTTGATGAGTGAATGAACCCAGCAAGGTAGGTTTTTCACACATTAGGAAACTCAGCTTACACTATGTCACAGTATCGTGGCTGGGTCGTGTGCTCTCAACTCTGGTACACATTGGGCCCCATTCAGACATAAGTTTCTGAAGGCCTATAACTCTGGGTACCTTTGGGACAGCTTTATCATCCAGGGCCCCATGATTCAGCTCAAAGGGCATTCTGGGATCTCATAGGCAGGACCCAGGGCCTAAATAAAGGGTCAAGGATATGGCTGGGAGAATCCTGTGGCTGTGGACCGAAAAATTGGACCTACTAGGCTGAGCAGTCTAGCCCAAGCTCCCATGCACCACTTTGCACAAAAGTTCTGCACAAAGCTCCTAAGCACCTAAAAAAGTCACAACCTGACTGGGTGTGGTGGCTCACGACTGTAATCTCAGCACTTTGGGAGGCCGAGGCGGGAGGATCGCTTGAGGCCAGGAGTTGGAGACCAGCCTGGGCAACATGGCGAAACCCGGTCTCTATTAAAAAATATATATACACATATACATATTTTTTAAAAGTTATAACCTGTTCATCTCTCTTCACAGTAACACAGTAGCCTCCATTCACATACACCCCACAGCGTAGCATCTCAGCTCGGAAGCGTTTCCCACACTTCGGAGCCAATTTTGGGCTTGGATGTATGCCCAAAATTATAAACCTCCACAAGTCTCTAAAAAGTACCTGGCGAAGAGCTCTGCCCTCCATAAACCCCCAGACCAGAAGCTCTGTTCATACGCTGTTATACTTGGCTTAGAAAATCCCACACAAACACCCTTAGTCCAGTCCAGAAGCTCTGCCCACACCCACTCTCCTCTCTTTAGAAGCTCTGCACCCACATAAAGCCCCTCAGCCCAGAAGCTCCGCCTACACACAACTGTCAGCCCAGAAACCCCGCCCACAAGCCAATAAAAGCCCTCTCAGCCCAGACGCCCCACTCCAGAACGGGCTCCCTCAGTCGGAAGTCTCCCCGGCCCACCGCCCCCAGTGTAAGCCCCTCCAGCTCAGAAACGCCGACTGCGCTAGCGCCCCCTGCCCAGAATCTCCGCCCTTAGCGCTGAAGCCACGCCCACTGGTAAGTCCCGCCCCCCTTTCTAGCCCCGACGAGCGGGTCCTCACCAAAGCCCAAGCCCCCACAGGGCATCGTCTTAGAAGCCCCGCCCACCACCAATGTCCCGCCCCCACAACAGAGGCCCCACCCCGCAAAACGACAGGAGGGGGCGGGATCCCGTCTGCGCTCGCATCCCTTCCCCCTCCCGTCACCGGGCTCCTGTCCGCGTGGGGCAGCAATTAGCAGCCTGGCCATCCTAACCCGCACGCCCGCTCGTTGCCAGGCCGAGCCTGAGCCGCTCTGCTCACCCATCTCCTCCCCCCGGTGCTCTCCGCTTCGCCGCCGCAGCTCCTGCGGGCAATATGTCGGAGGCGACGGCGGCCGGGAGAGGACTAACCGCCGCAGCCCAGTCCCGGGTATCAGCCGCGCGCTCCCGCCGCGCCGCTACATTTGCATACAAGGCGGGCTGGAAGCTGGCGCGCGCTTCTTAAAGGGGCCGCCCGGACGGAGGCGGTGCCTGCGCGCTCTTTGTCTCTGGGTCCCCCACGCCCTTCCTGCAGCTGCTGCTGAAGAGACTCAAGAGGGAGGGGAACGGAACCCACCTCCTGCTCTTCCCGTGCGTGTCTTCTCCCAGCATCTCCTGGACCGGGGCGGCGGCGAGCGGGGGAGGGTGCGGAGCGGCCTCTCCGCTCGCCTGGGGGTGGACCATATCCCTGAGCGGTCCGCGGGCACCTCCAGCCCAGCCCCACGTTGCGCTTCATCCTCTTAGGCCTCACTGCTCTTTAGTCCACCCCAGTCAAAACCCAGGAGTCATTTCCTCCCTCCCTCGGCCCCCACATCCGATCTTTGCCTTAGTCTTTGTGAGCCTAAGTCCTAAATATTTCTCACATTTGACGTTACGCACCGTTCTCATTGTCAACACCGCGGTTCAGATCCTGACTCTGCCATTTCCCAGCCTTGCAATCTTGTTTTTTATGCTTTACGATGAGGCTGCTGATAGTCACCGTGTAGGTTTCGGTGAGGGTTAAATGAGATAGAGCATGCAGAACTGAGTCTGTTTTAGTATTAGCCATCATGATGTTTGGAGAAGCATTCACTAAATGAGCTATATTTATTGTCATTAGGATTTCTTCCCTCACAAGACCTACAAGCAGTTTTAGTCATCTTGTAGCTCCATTGCTTAGCACAGTGGTTGGCACTTAATAGCAGTATTCAATTAATTGAATTAGTGATATTTCATTAATAGTCATAGAGCTTACAGTCAAGTGGGAGGAGATAGACATGAAGAAAATTAGTAAATTCTGTAGTATGTTAGAAGGGAATGATTGGTGTGAAGGAAAAACAGGAAAGGGGGATGGGGTTGCAGTTTTAAATAGGGCAGGCAGAGTAGGCTTCAGAGTTGACTTGAGTAAACACATGAAGGAAATGAGTGAGTCAGTGGTGCAGATTTCTGGAGAAAGGGGGCATTTCAGGCAGAGGGAATAGTTAGTGCAAGGTCCCTCAGGCAGGCGGGTGTATTTATTTTATTATTTTGTTTTTTTGGGGGATGGAGTCTCTGTTGCCCAGGCTGGAGAGCAGTGGCTCAATCTCGGCTCGCTGCAACCTCCACCTGCTGGGTCCAAGCGATTCTCCTGCCTCAGCCTCGCAACAAGCTGAAATTACAGGCGCGCACCACCACGCCCGGCTAATTTTTGTTTTTGTTTTGTTTTTTTGAGACTGGAGTCTCCCTTTCAGTTGCCCAGGCTGGAGTGCAGTGGCATGATCTCGGCTCACTGCAACCTCCGCTTCCTGGGTTCAAGTGATTCTCCTGTCTCAGCCTCCCAAGTAGCTGGGATTACAGGCACCCGCCACCATGCCCGGCTAATTTTTCTATTTTTAGGAGAGGCGGGGTTTCACCATGTTGCCCAGGCTGGTCTCAAACTCCTGACCTCAAATGATCCACCCATCTTGACCTCCCAAAATGCTGGGATTACAGGTGTGCACCACCGCGCCTGGTCTAATTTTTGTTTTTTTGTTTGTTTTTTTGAGACGGAGTCTCACTCTGTCCCCAGGGTGGAGTGCAGTGGTGTGATCTTGGGTCACTGCAACCTCCACCTCCCAGTTTCAAGCAATTCTCTTGTATCACCCTCCCGAGTAGCTGGGACTACAGGTGTGTGCCACCACACTCTGCTGATTTTTTGTATTTTTAGTAGAGATGGGGTTTCACCATGTTAGCCAAAATGGTCTCAATCTCCTGACCTCATGATCCGCCTGCCTTGGCCTCCCAAAGTGCTGGGATTACAGGCACGTGCCACCACGACCGGCTAATTTTTGTACTTTTTAGTAGAGACGGGGTTTTACCTTGTTGGCCAAGCTGATCTTGAACTCCTGACCTCAAGTGACCTGCCAGTCTCAGTCTCCCAAAGTGCTGGGATTACAGGCCTGAGACACTGCGCCCAGCCAAGAGGGTGTGTTTAAGAAATAACAAGGAGGCCAGTGTGACATAGGTATAGATATAAGAGTAGGACATTAGAAGGGATAGATCATGTCGGGCTGTGTGGCTTTTACTTTGAATGAGATGCAGAGCTATTTTAGGGTTTGAACTTCTATTTAAAAGAACTATTCCAGCTGTATGGTGAGAATAGACTGCAGGGGCACCAGGGTGGAAGCAGGGAGACCAGGCAGGAGGCTGTGGCAATGATCTTAGCAAGAGATGTTGATCGTTTGCACCAGGTTGGGTGAGATGGTGAGACATGGTTGAATTCTGGATTTGAAGGTAAAGTCTACAGGATCTGTTGGGCTGACTATGTTGGCTGATGCCTGTAATCCCAGCACTTTGGGAGGCTGAGGTGGAAAGATTGCTTGAGCCCAGGAGTTTGAGACCAGCCTGGGCAACAAAGTGAGACCCTGTCTCTACAAAAAAAAAATTTTTAATGAGCAAGCTGTGGTGGCATGCGCCTGTAGTCCCAGCTACTTGGGAGGCTGAGTTACGAGGATCACTTGAGCCCGAGAAACTGAGGCTGCAGCGAGCCGTGATAGTGCCACTGCACTCCAGCCTGGGCAATGTAGCAAGACCCCATTTAAAAAAAAAATTAAAACAAAAACAAAACAGGACCCGTTGACAAAATGGATAGGAGTGTGTGAGGAAGAGATACGGATGACTCCAAGGTATGTAGCCTGCACTAATGGAAATATGGAGTCCAATTCAACAGATGTATATTTTTAAATTATGACAGATTTTTTTTTTTTAGACGGAGTCTCACTCTGTCGCCCAGGCTGGAGTGCAGTGGCGCGATCTCGGCTCACTGCAAGCTCCGCCTCCCGGATTCACGCCATTCTCCTGCCTCAGCCTCCTGAGTAGCTGGGACTACAGGCGCCCGCCACCACATCCGGCTAATTTTTTTGTACTTTTAGTACAGAAGGGGTTTCACCGTGTTAGCCAGGATGATCTCTATCTTCTGACCTCGTAATCCACCCGCCTCGGCCTCCCAAAGTGCTGGAATTACAGGCTTGAGCCACCGCGCCCGGCCAATTATGACAGATTTTACACCAAGTCAGTCCTTCCCTTCAAGGGGAAAAGTAGCCCAGGGATGGAAAATGACTATCCCTGGCTCAACAAACAAAGAAGAAAGCAGGACTGGGAGTTCTTTTTTCCAGCCATAGAAATACTTATAGAGAAAAAAAGAAAAAAAAGAAATTCTGTTAGAGGCTGGGTGCAGTGGCTCATGCCTGTAATCTCAACACTTTCTCAACACTTTGGGAGACTGAGGTGGGAGGATCACTTGAGTCCAGGAATTTGAGACCAGCATGGGCAACACAGGGGAACCCTGTCTCTACAAAAAATTTAAAACTTAGCCGGACATGGTGGGTGCGTGCCTGTAGTCCTAGCTACTCGGGAGGCTGAAGGGAGAGAAATCACTTGAGCCCAGGAGTTTGAGATGACAGTGAAACGATGGTACCACTGCATTCATCCTGGGTGACAGAGTGAGACCCCGTCTCAAAAAAAGCGGGGGAGGTAAGTCCACTTGTATGGACTGCCATGAATGTGACCCACCTATCACCTGTGGCTCCAGCCCACCTTGTAGTGGTGGACTCTACTGAATTTGCCTGCTCAGCATCTATTCTTCCTCCTTCTCATAAGAACACTGATTTTTCCCTTGGGGAACTACTCTTCCTCTGACTCTCAGTCTGTGTGGTTTGGTGGGGTTGCCTTACTTTGCAGTTCCTTTGTGGGCAGAAGACACAGGCTTGGCAAATCAAAGCATTCCAATATTCCTGCCTCCTAAGGGTAGTGACTGGTTGGGGTTGTTGGGGAGTAGGAGGGGATTAGTGACCTGTCGGCCCAAATGAGGTGCAATCCTAGGATCTTTGTTAGAACTATTGGGAAGGAAATTTTTATTCCCCTCTGGGCTGGCTGAGCAAGTAAGTTATAAACTTGGAGGTCTTGGTGGCCATCTTGCCATCTTTTGAGAATTATTTAGCTGACAATGAAGGAAACACAGAAGAATCAAGAAATGCCTGGCTGCAGTGGCTCATGCCCATAATCCCAGTGCTTTGGGAGGTAGAGGCAGGAGGATCACTTGAGCCCAGGAATTCAAGATCCATCTCTACAAAAAATTTTAAAAATTAGCTGGGCATGGTGGTGCATGCCTGTAGTTTCAGCTATTCAGGAGGCTGAGGCTGGAAGATTCCTTGAGCCCAGGAGTTTGAGGCTGCACTCTGGCCTCGACAACAGAGACCTTGTCTCAAAAGGAAAAAAAAAGGTCAAGAGATCAGTAGACATTTCTTTTTTTCTTTTTTTGAGATGGAGTCTTGCTCCATCACCCAGGTTGGAGTGCAGTGGTGCGATCTTGCTCACTGCAAGCTCCGCCTCCTGGGTTCACGCCATTCTTCTGCCTCAGCCTCCCGAGTAGCTGGGACTACAGGCGCCCACCACCATGCCTGGCTAATTTTTTGTGTTTAGTAGTAGAGACGGGGTTTCACTGTGTTAGCCAGGATGGTCTCGATCTCCTGACCTCATGATCTGCCTGCCTCGGCCTCCCAAAGTGCTGGGATTACAGGCGTGAGCCACTGTGCCTGGCCTCTTTCTTTTTCTTTTCAAGACAGGGTCTTGCTCTGTCACCCAGGCTAGAGTGCAATTGTGTGTTTATGGCTCACTGCAGCCTCTACCTTTTGGGCTCAAGTGATCTTTCCACCTCAGCCCCTAGAGTTTCTGGAACTACAGGTGCATGCGACCACACCCGGCTATTTTTTTTTTTTTTTTTTTTTTGAGATGGAGTTTCACTCTTGTTGCCCAGGCTGGAGTGCAATGGCACGATCTCAGCTCACTGAGGCCTCCGCCTCCTGGGTTCAAGCAATTCTCCTGCCTCAGCCTCCCAAGTAGCTGGGATTACAGGCATGCACCACCATGCCCAG
Organism: Pongo abelii; assembly: GCF_028885655.2. Taxonomy (NCBI): domain Eukaryota; kingdom Metazoa; phylum Chordata; class Mammalia; order Primates; family Hominidae; genus Pongo; species Pongo abelii. The sequence goes on from NC_071985.2 coordinate 201,502,424, forward strand.
CTAATTTTTGTATTTTTAGTAGAGACAGGGTTGCTCCATGTTGATCAGGCTGGTTTTGAGCTCCTGACCGCAGGTGATCCGCCAGCCTTGGCCCCACAAAGTGCTGGGATTACAGGCGTGAGCCACCGTGCCTGGCCCATACACGGCTAATTAAAAAAGTTTTTTTTGTTTTTGTTTTTTGGAGAGACAGGGTCTATGTTGCCCAAACTGATCTCGAACTCATGTGATCCTCCTGCCTTGGCCTCCCAAAATGCTGGGATTACAGGTGTGAGCAACCACGCCCAGCCAAAACACTTTTTTTTCTTTTTTTGAGATGGAGTCTCGCTGTTGCTCTGTTGCCTAGGCTAGAGTGCAATGGCGTGATCTCAGCTCACTGCAACCTCCGTCTCCCAGCTCCAAGCAATTCTCCTCCCTCAGCCTCCTGAGTAGCTGGGATTACAGGCGGGCACCACCACATCCGGCTAATTTTTGTATTTTTAGTAGAGATGGGGTTTCCTCATATTGGTTAGGCTGGTCTTGAACTCCCAACCTCACAATCCGCCTGCCTCAGCCTCCCAAAGTGCTGGGATTACAGGTGTGGGCCACCGTGCCTGACTCAACACTTTATTAATGGCATCAATTGAATCCTGGATCCAACCATACCTGAAGCTTTTATGGATTTTTTTCTGTTCCAGAAAGCCAGTTTGTGCCTGGTGTTTGACAACTGCAACTGAAATAATCTAGAATCTACAATTCTATCATAGAATCTACCTGAAACACCTAGGGTTTTTGTTCTTTTCAAATCTGCCTCTTACAGTTTCCCTGGATAAAATATTTATCTTTTCTTTTGTAAAAAATATTTTTATATCCCACATACAATCATTACTAATCTCTGGAGAAAATAGTAAGATGGCAGGATTTTGGCTAGGCCCTTGTCTTCCAGACCTGTGGCCACACGTCTCAGCTGTTTTGTAACTTTGAAACCCTTACTTCCCCTCCCTGAGCCTTCATTTCCTGATAAACTTGCTATCTATTGGCCCTTCCAGGAGTCTTAAGTTTTTGAGGAAATGCCACTGGCTCTAAGCCAATCCTGTCACTGGGTTACTGGAAGCTGAGATCTCTTCTTTGGTCATGTTATTCTGGGACCATGGCCAAAAGTTGGCAAATCTGTCCTGTTTTTTAGAGACACAGCCTCACTTTGTCACCCAGGCTGGAATGTAGTGGTGCAATCATAGCTCACTTCAGCCTCCAACTCTTGGGCTCAAGTTATCCTCCTACGTAAGCCTCCCAAATAGTTAGGACTACAGGTGCACACCACTGTGCCTGGCTAATTAAAAAAAAAAAAAAAAAAAAAATTGGCCAGGCGCAGTGGCTCAGGCCTGTAATCCTAGCACTTTGGGAGGCTGTGGGCAGATCACAAGTTCGAGACCAGCCTGACCATCATAGTGAAACCCCATCTCTACTAAAAGTACAAAAAAAAAAAAAAAAAAATTAGCCCGGCATGGCGGTGTGCACCTGTATCCCAGCTACTTGGGAGGCTGAGGCAGGAGAATTGCCTGAAGCTGGGAGGTGGAGGTTTCAGCGAGCTGAGATTGCACCATTGCACTCCAGCCTGGGCGACAGTGCAAGACTCCATCTCAAAAGAAAAAAAAAATTTTTTTTTTTTTTTTTTTTTGTAGAGACAGGGTCTCACTACGTTACCCCGGCTGGTCTTCAACTTCTGGGCCCAAATGATCCTCCTGCCTGGGCTTCCCAAATCACTGGGTTTACAAAATGGAACCACCACACCTGGCCCAAATGTGTCCTATAAATCAGCAGGTTTTTTTTTTTTTTTTTTTGAGATGGACTTTTGCTCTTGTTGCCCAGGCTGGAGTGCAATGGCACAATCTCGGCTCACTGCAACCTCTGCCTCCCGGGTTCAGGCGATTATCTTGCCTCAGTCTCCTGAGTAGCTGGGATTACAGGTGCCCACCATCATGCCTAATTTCCATATTTTTAGTAGAGTTGGGGTTTCACCATGTTGGCCAGGCTGGTCTCGAACTCCTGAACCTTAGGTGATCCGCCTGCCTCGACCTTCCAAAGTGCTGGGATTACAGGCATGAGCCACCGCGCCAGGCCTTAAATCAGCAGTTTTCAGACCAGACTATGCAGACCTCTGGTGGTACACAGAAGTGATGAATCCGCAGGATAAAACACAATGCAGCTTTCTGGAATGTCAGTTTTATTCAATGGAAATATAAGGCAGAATTTTCTTTTCTTTTTTTTTTTTTTGAGATGGAGTCTCGCTCTGTCGCCCAGGCTGGAGTGCAGTGGCGCAATCTCGGCTCACTGCAAGCTCCGCCTCCTGGGTTCGTGCCATTCTCCTGCCTCAGCCTCCCGAGTAGCTGGGACTGTAGCAGGTGCCTGCCACCAGGCCTGGCTATTTTTTTGTATTTTTTAGTAAAGACGGGGTTTCACCGCGTTAGCCAGGATAGTCTCCATCTCCTGGCCTTGTGATCTGCCCGCCTCGGCCTCCCAAAGTGCTGGGATTACAGACGTGAGCCACTGCGCCCAGCCTGTAAGGCAGAATTTTCAACATCAAATCGCAGTCATTAAGAACACGTTCTCTGGAGCCAGACTTCCTGGCCCCATCACCTACTGGGTGTATGACATTAGCAAGTTACTTAACCTTTTTGGGTCTCAGTTTCCTCAAGCCTTATGGGTTTGAGAGTCTATGTAAAGTATTTAGACTAGAACCTGGCATACATTCAGTGCTATTGAAGCATTAGCTATTTTTATTAAAACATGGATATATTGTGAAGTACAAAGCAGACTAATGTGGGCTGGGCATGATGGCTCACGCCTGTAATCTCAGCACTTTGGGAGGCCAAGATGGGCAGATCACCTGAGGCCAGGAGTTCAAGACCAGCCTGGCCAACATGGCAAAACCCCACCTCTACTAAAAACACAAAAATTAGGCAGGTGTGGTTTTTTGCACCCGTAATCCCAGCTACTCAGGAGGCTGAGGCATGAGAATCACTTGAACCTGGGAAGTGGAGGTTACAGTGAGCTGAGATTGTGCCACTGCACTCCAGCCTGGGCAACAGAGCGAGACCCTGTGTCAAAAACAAAAACAAGCCAGGCGCGGTGGTTCACACCTGTAATCCCAGCACTTTGGGAGGCTGAGGTGGGCGGATCACCTGAGGTCGGGAGTTTGAGAACAGCCTGACCAACATGGAGAAACCCTGTCTCTACTAAAAATACAAAATTAGCCGGGCATGGTGGCGCATGCCTGTAATCCTAGCTACTCAGGAGGCTTGAGGCAGGAGAATCGCTTGAACCCAGGAGGCAGAGGCTGTGGTGAGCCAAGATCATCCCACTGCTCTCCAGCCTGGGCAACAAGAGCAAAACTTCATCTCAAACAAAGCAAACTAATGTGAATGTAAGATGGAAGGCTTTGAAAAAAATGTCACCTGCAGCCCGGTCCCAGCCCACCAGGGATTTGCTTTCACCTTCTCTTGCCAGCAAGAATACTTACATCTGATTTTCAATACCAGAGAATCCAGGTGTCTTCATGTTCTTCCAGTTTCCTGGGCCATTCTCACTCCAGGTATACATTAGTCTCCCCACACAACCTCCCACCTGTCAGGCAATCCCCCCACCCCCATTCTCATCCAGACATTTGTCTTCCCACATCTTATATTTATTACAAATATATGTAAACTATAGAAAACCCAGAAAATATCATATTTCTTTAGTTTAAAAAGAGATAAGATTTTGGCAGGTAATGTATTTAAGGTAATTAAGATAGAGGGAACTGTCAAGTAGGCTATGTTCCAGAAGGGTGAGTCCAGTTTGGCTTGAGAATAACTGAAGATGAGGTTGGAAAAATAGGTTCAATTCGGATCACTTGATTATCCTGAATGTTACACACAGTAAAGAATTTGGACTTGATTTCAACTCTCTAAGCCTGTTTCATCTGTACAATTAGGAAAATTACTATGTTGTGAGGATTAATGGAGAGAAGCAAACACATGGGAGAGATATCCTGTGTGACAAATGGAGCGGATGTTATTAGGAGTTGGAGACACAGATTCTTTTCCTTAGTGTAAGCTATCCCCACCTCTCAGGGTGGCCTGAAATTCACTCTCATTCATCTTATTTTTCTGCAATGCCCATCTTAACCACCAGAGAGAGCCTGATACAAAGGAATCTCAACTCCAAGTACAACAGAGAAATTAAGCTGGGCATAAGATGTGGAATCCTGGATACAACTGCAGCGATTCTCAATGGTAGGGTAGGGAATGGATCCCAGTGCCCCCTCTATGGGCCTTCTTAGACCCATCCCAAGGAGAGGGGGTGGGGCATGCTGCCACAACCTAGAATTTAGCAGCTAGCCAGATGTAAGGTCACCAGGAAAGAGCTGAGGTGGGTAAGGATGAGGGCCACATCTAGTTTAGGGACCTGAATGTCTGTATCTCAAGCAAAAGAGACTCTCAACTCTGCTCATAAGCCACCAGGACCAACTCCTTCCTGGGCTACCCCATGGCAGGCGAGGTCATCTAGCTAGACCTGGGAAATTTAGGAAAAAGAGCAGGGGGTGCATCGTGGGGAAGGAGGAAGGGGAGAGAGGGCATATCTAAGAGCTGTCTTTAGGGTGACATCCACATGACATCAAGACCTCAGCCTTTAGGTCTATCAGAAAGGGCAGCGGGACCTAGCTTCTCCAATCATGATTCACTAGCCTCGCATCTTACAGCATTTTTACAAAACCTCCTTTGCTTTCTTGGATTTTTGTTACGGATGTTAAAATGAAAGCCTAGGGACACTGAACAATTTATCTGAGGTCGAAGAGCAGCAGCCAAGGGCAGAAGTGGGCCTGTAGGCAATAGGAGTGGCTCTGAGGGGCCGAGGAAAGGGAAGGCAGGTAGGTAGAGCAACAGCCTGCTTGTCGAGCTGCAAGCATTGGCTCTTGGCCAGGCCTCATACCCACTCCTCCAGGGCCAGCTCTGCTGCCAGGCCCCAGGCTGCCAGCCCCACCTCCACACTCCCACCCCAGTCCCCTGAGAGCCCATCACCTTGGCAACAGCCAGAGAAAGGCCCAGTTAAAATATTTATGGCTCAAAACAGCCTAGAGGCTTGGGAGTGGGGAAGACGGAAAGGCTGATGTCATCCCTTCTCAGCTTACAGGGGAGGTGACTGACATACAGGGCAGCTGGGTGGGTGGGCCAAGCCCAACAAGTCGAGGCTCTCAAAGGAAGATCCCAAGGGCCATAAGTGGTAACAGGAGGAGGACGAAGGCTGTGACAGGTAACAGGACTGGATAAGACCCACAAGCCTGGGAAAAAAGGAGGAGGGAAACTTAAGGGTTGAGCAGTATTGTGTCTAGACCCCATGCCAGGCATTTCAAACACATCATTTGCTTCTCAGATCCCATTCAGTAGGTAGCAATTCTTTTTTTTTTTTTTTTTTTTTTTTTTGAGATGGAGTCTCGCTTTGTGGTCCAGGCTGGAGTGCAATGGCGCGATCTCGGCTCACTGCAAGCTCCGCCTCCTGGGTTCATGCCATTCTCCTGCCTCAGCCTCCCGAGTAGCTGGGACTAGGGGCGCCCACCACCACACCCGGCTAATTTTTTGTATTTTTAGTAGAGACGGGGTTTCACCATGTTAGCCAGGATGGTCTCGATCTCCTGACCTCGTGATCTGCCTACCTCAGCCTCCCAAAGTGCTAGGATTACAGGTGTGAGCCACTGCACCCAGCCAGTAGGTAGCAATTTTTATCCTACTTTGATGGAGTAAACAGGCCCTACAGCTCTTCTTAAAGCAAAAAGCAAAAAAAAAAAAAAAAAAAAAAAAAAAAAAAAAAAAAAAAATTAAAACAAGCTCTGGAAATATGCAAATGATGAGCTGGGATTTGAATTCAGATCTGTTTGGCTTCAGCCCTGTAAGCTTTCCTATAAAATTCTGTGGCTCCCGAGTAGAAATCCTAGCAGACTGAGGGTATAGTGGTCTACGAACCTAACAGTGGCTCCTCAGTCAGTGACTCAGGTTCTGTGCCTCCATTTATATATGATGAGGATGCCATCTGATTCCCTAATTCCCCACCCAAACTCCTCCCTTGTCAGCCCTGGACTCAGAGCATCCAATGTAAACACAGGGTGACAAACTCGTCGAGGCTGGCCTGTGACTTTTCCAGTTTTAGCACTTAAAGTCCCATACCCCAGAAACTCTCTCTTGGGTAAACCTAGATGATCTGTCATCCTAGATGAACCCCTCATGCAAACATAATGCTTTAATATTTCAAAGCACTTGTGGCTGTGAGAGGTACAAATAGGTCAAAAGAATAGGCCATGAAGTCTTTTTCTAACCATAGGCAAATTTTTTATCCTCCTTGAGTCTCAGTTTTTCTCATTTTCCTGGCACATACTAAGAAATCAGTAAATTATTAGCTGTTATTTACAGTAATCAACAATGAAGACAGAAACAGGCTCAGAGATTAAATAGCTTGCCAAGTATAAATCAACTGACTTTAAGGAATCCCTTTCCATTATGAATCCAAGCTCACTAGAATGCCCTAGGCACAGTTAAAATGCAGATAAGCTCTATTCTCTCCCTAAACTCAGTCCTTCCCCTTGTTCCTTTGTTAGGATAAATAACCAGAAGGCATTAGGGAAGAGTACAGTATCAGAGGTCCCTAGCCTCTCAGGAAGCTGAGTATAAATCAACCTAGAAATAGGCCAGAGGAAACCAGAAGCATATCAAAGGCTGACTTTCCAATCCTTCAAGAGAAAATGGCAGAACAAATAGCTGGCCTAGTATAGCTGGAAGGAAAGTGAGAGCTAGACAAGGGGGCTTTGGCTCTCTCCCAAAGCTGATAGAAGCTACCAGAGTGGGACCATTCATCACTTGACCAAACCTTTATTGAGGTCCTCAGGGGCAGATACTTGTTGGGGAGAAATATAGTACAGAGGTGGAACAGAAAAAGCCCTACCCTTTATGACCTTTTTGGACAAGGTAAGTAATAAACAATGAAGAGAAAAACAGGTTCAGATGTTAAATAACTTGCCCAAATTAATTCAATCTTCTCACTTGGCTTTCCTCAGCCTTTTATGGAGGGGTGGTGATCACCCTCCCTTGGGAGCCCTCTGGAAGGGTTCAAGGACTCACAGGCTGACACCCATAACACAGGTGTGGTAGTGGGGAAAACAGAAAATGGTGGTAGGGTGTTTCAGCCAATTCTATGGGAGGCTAAAGGGAAGCACACAGACTGGGAATGGCACAGTAGGAGTTGCCAGTTCATTCCCATCTAGGAGGCCATGCTAGGGATACCCTTTAGTCCCCTTCAACTCTTTAAATTCTTGAACAGTTTAATTGTTAGCACCACAGTCCCCTGCAGCCCTGAGGACTCCATTCTGGGCCTAAAGACTCTTAACGGATCCTGACTGGCTTTCTGTGGGTAAATCTGACAGATCAAGTGGAGTGAAAGAAAACTGCTGATCTCCTCTCCTGGGTTTCTCCGTGTTCAGCAAATGCCCTCAGGCCAGCCTTTATACAGCAGGTAGCCCTCCAGGTTTCAGGAGTCCTCTGATAGCTGCAAAGACACAAGGTGGAAAATTAAGAAAGCTCCCCTATTAGGGGGTTTCCCAGCCTCCCACCTGACCAGGCTGCTTCCCTCACAATTGCCCCATCCCACAGCACAACTCTACTTGTTTCATTCAGTACACAAGTTTCTTGGGTACACAGATGGGTAGAAAACAGAAGTCCACAGCCTATGAATTCTCTTTTTACTGTCTGTCAGGTAATGAAAATGCAGTCTCACACTCAATATCTCCTGTCCTTGGCCATACCTCAGCTGAGTGATCCAGGGAAGAATCAACAAAACCTTTGGGGGCCTATCCAAGCTTTGAAGCCTCTATAAACAAAGGGAAAAATGCTTTCTGCTGTTCTAGAAAAGTGAAAAAGATGAACAAAAATCTTTAAAGTCTTTTGAAGAATGGAAATCAGAAAATAGGCATCTTATTATCACTATTATTGGTAACTCAATGTTAGGCTCAAGGGGCGATGGATGTTATGAAGGATTCATCCCAGCACCAAATACTCAGGGTGGACTAGAGGAGACACATTTTAAATCTGCGGCACAGGGAAGGGGCTTGATCTCATGCTAAAACCTATAGCAATGCTCCTTCTTCTTTTTTTTTTTTTAAAGAAAGAGTCTTGCTTTGTCACTCAGACTGGAGTACAGTGGCAACATCATGGCTCACTTCAGTCTTGATCTCCTGGGCTAAAGTGATCTCCAACCTCAGCCTCCAAGTACGATCACAGACACACACCAACATCCCTGGCTAATTTTTAAATTTTTGTCTCCATATGTTGCTCAGACTGGTCTCAAACTCCTGGGATCCTCTTAATGGCTTGCCAAAGTGCTGGGATTATAGGTGTGAGCCACCATGCCTGGCCAGTGCTTCCCATCTTTTAAATGGCGCTACCATCTCCCTAGTTGTTCCAGTCAGTAACCTGGAGCCTTAATATGTTCATTCTATCAGCTAAAAGGTTTTTTTTTTTTTTTTTTCCTGAGACAGAGTCTCGCTCTGTCACTCAGGCTGGAGTGCAGGGACACAATCTTTTAGCTCCAGTACTGCAGCCTCTGCCTTCTGGGTTCCAGTGATTCTCCTCCCTCAGGCTCCCAAGTAGTTGGGATTACAGGCACACGCCACCATGCCCAGCTAATTTTTGTATTTTTAGTAGAGATGGGGTTTCACCATGATGGCCAGGCTGGTCTCAAACTCCTGACCTCAGGTGATCCGCCCACCTCGGTCTCCCAAAGCGCTAGGATTATTACAGGCATGAGCCACTGTGCCTGGCAAAGTTCTTGAATTCATTGACTTCTCTATGTTTGCAATATTAATCTACTATAGACCTTTTTTGTTGTTGAGACAGTCTCACTCTGTCACTCAGGCTGCAGTGCAGTGGCACGATCTCAATTCACTGCAACCTCTGCTTCCTGGGCTCAAGCGATCCTCCTGCCTCCACCTCCCGAGTAGCTGGGATTACAGGCATGTGCTACCGTGCTCGGCTAGACCTTTCTTACTTCTTGCCTAGACTAGCAAGTTTCTTAACAGGTCCCCATAACCATTCTCCACTCATCAGCAAGTTTAAAAATCAGACATTGAATAATTTCATTTTCCACACCCCCCTCCTCCCATTCAAGTTGTCTTCAGTGGGATGTTAGGACTGCCATGTGTTAAGGGACTCTCCTCATATTCTATTCCTTTCACCCACCCTGTGAATCGGAAACCAAAACTCTATGATAAACTTTGCTTTTTTAAGGTCAGCCAGGTGCAGTGGCTCACACCTGTAATCGCAGCACTTTGGGATGCCGAGGTGGGAGGAGTGCTTGAGGCCAGAAGTTCAAGACCAGCCTGGGCAACACAGTAATACCTTGTCTCTACAAAAAATTAAAAAATAAGCTGGGCGCGGTGGCCCATGCCTACAGTCCCAGCTACTCTGGAGGCTGAGGTGAGAGGATGGCTTGAGCCCAGGAGGTAGAAGCTGCAGTGAGCTATGATCACTGCAGTGAGACCCCATCTGTTTTGTTTTTTGTTTTTGTTTTGTTTTTTTTTGAGACAGTTTCACTCTTATTGCCCAGTCTGGAGTACAGTGGTGTGATCTCAGCTCACTGCTACCTCCGCCTCCTAGGTTCAAGCAATTCTCCTGCCTCAGCCTCCTAAGTAGCTGGGATTACAGGCGCCCACCACCACACTCAGCTAATTTTTTGTATTTTTAGTAGAGGCGGGGTTTCACCATGTTGGCCAGGCTGCTCTTGAACTCCTGACCTTAGGTGATCCGCCCGCCTCGGCCTCCCAAAGTGCTGAGATTACAGGTGTGAGCCACCGCACCCGGCCCCCGAGACCCCATCTCTCTCTCTTTTTTTTTTGAGATGGAGTCTCGTTCTGTTGCCCAGGCTGGAGTGCAGTGGCGCGATCTCAGCTCACTACAAGCTCCGCCTCCCGGGTTCACGCCATTCTCCTGCCTCAGCCTCCCGAGTAGCTGGGACTACAGGCACCCGCCACCATGCCCGGCTAATTTTTTGTATTTTTAGTAGAGACGGGGTTTCACTGTGTTAGCCAGGATGGTCTCAAACTCCTGACCTCGTGATCTGCCTGCCTCAGCCTCCCAAAGTGCTGGGATTACAGGCGTTAAGACACCATGCCCGGCTGACCTCATCTCTTAAAAAAAAAAAAAAAAAAAAAAAAAAAAAGTCCAGCTAGGTGTGGTGGCTAACACCTATAAATCCCAACACTTTGGGAGGTTAACACAGGAGGACCAATTTTGCCTAGGAGTTCGAAAACAGCCTGGGCAACAGATTGAGATCTTGTCTCTACAAAAAATAGAAAAAATTAGCCAACTGCCTACAGTCCCAGTTACTTGGGAGGCTGAGGTGGAAAGTCGAGGGTGTAATGAGCCATCATACTGATATGTGCTCCAGCCTGGATGACAGAACAAGACCCTGTCTCAAAAATAAAAATAAAAAAGGTCCAGATTCTTACCGTGGCTTCAACTTGCTTCAGTCCTATCCTCTGCCTATAATGTGCTGCTCTATGTCCTTTCCCCAAGCCCTCTGCCCAGCTAAGTCTTCCTTTAGATGTTAGCTTAAACATCATTTCCTCAAGGAAAACCACAGTATTAGGTTGTACACCCTCATTGCACCCTGTTCTTTTCTTTGTAGAACTTCACACAATTGAAATTATTTGTTATTTATGAGATTATCTGTTTAGTGTCTGTTTCCACAAATAGACTATAAGCTCCATGAAGCCAGGGACCATTTTATATTGTTCACCGGCCACCGGATCCCCAGCGTCTAGCACATAGTAGGTGTTCTAATGTATAACAGTGAATGTATTTTTAAAAAGAATGAAAGGAGACATTTGTACTGATTTCTAGAGAGAAGCTTAAAAAGAATCACATCAGAGCATAAGATATTTCTCTTTCTCAAAGGCAGATGCAGAATTTGTTTGCTACATTCCAACCCCAGAGAGCCTGAGACCTGAGGAGCAACCATCTTATACCTAAAGCTAGGCCATGAATAGGAACCATGAAGGCTGCTGGAGTTAGGAGACCCCTGGGAATAATTAGCCCTGTATCTGAACCCAAACTCTTCTATCTCAAGTTTTCACACACATCACAGTGCTTAGAAGAAAGAGACTGGCTACCCTGAGGTGGGCACCAGAGGTTGACAAGGGAACAGCCAATTCAGGCATCTTAATGCAATATTAAGATCAGAAATAGTACCCAAATTTCTGGCAAGGTGCCCTATTTAGCTGATTAATCTGGGCTGATAAACTGGCTGTGCCTCACACCCTATCTAGAAACATCTCAACTAAGCTGTCTTTTTTAAGGAGTCCCTGGACAACCCTCCCCCACCCCCAATTTGCCCTGAAAGTGACAAGGCCTCCTTGAAGCAAGAAGCTCCCCAAGGTCTAAGGATGGGGTTAGCTTGTGTACATGAGACCTCCTATCGGCCCATTCCCTGCCTGAGATGCAAAGACAATCAACACAGTACCGGCTAGGAATGAGAAGTACAGTCACTGGTGAGAGGCTAGTGAATCTGTGATCAAGGAATGCCAAGAAGCTAAACCTTAGCAGCACGGCTATGAAATTCACATCCCTTCCAGATACACGTCTCTCTCCTTTTAGAAGAGAGAGCTGTATACGAAAGCAAAAAGTACATTCAAAACAAACAAACAAAAAAACAGAGAGCACTGCAGTTTGCAGAACACTAGATGAGACTGCATCCTCAGCTTCAGAGCCAGAATAGACAATTGAGTAGAAGACCTCCAGCCCTGGGACTGGAAAATGGATTCTAGAGGTCCGTGAACATTCTTCCCCATTACCTCCCAAAAAGGGTTGAGTCTCCTGCTTGAATGCAGCCTCCTTAGGAGCTGAGAGCAGCAATCAGGCTACAACAGGACTAGGGTGCAGTGCCCCCACAGGCTTGTGCTCCTAAGGGGCCTTGAAGAGCCAGACCTATTTTCTAGGCCAGGAAACAAAAGAACGGGTAGTTAAGGCAGTGTTGTGCACTTCCTCCCCTCCCCCTAAGCAGCTGCTGTCTCAGACAGCTGTTTCCAGCCTGTCTGCTCGATGCTATTAAATATTCATCAGATGCTTGCTAGCTTTAAACATGCAATGACTATTAATCTGGGGAGCAGGAGGTACATGTGGGTCTGAAGAGAAAAGGGGAGGGCTCATAAGGATCCAACTCTTCTTTTTTTGGAGACGGAGTCTTATTCTTGTCGCCCAGGCTGGAGTGCAATTGTACGATCGCGGCTCACTGCAACCTCCGCCTCCCAGGTTCAAGCAATTCCCCTGCCTCAGCCTCCCAAGTAGCTGGGATTACAGATGCGCGCCACCACGTCCGGCTAATTTTTGTATTTTTAGTAGAGGCAGGGTTTCACCATGTTGGCCAGGCTGGTCTCAAACTCCTGACCTCATGATCCGCCCGCCTTGGCTTCCCAAAGTGCTGGGATTACAGGCGTGAGCCACCGCACCCGGCCCAGGATCCAAGTTTTTAAACTTCAGGAATCTGGAAACCAAGCCAGGGGTACCAGTCATATATACCAAAGTCAGGAACTACTTCAGTGTAAGCTGATCATGTGGCCACCCTAGGTACAGAGGAGACCAGCAGGCAGCTAAGAAAGACTTCAGTCTAAACTCCATCTCTTGGACTCTGTGGTTATCCTAACTTCTAGACATACATTTCTCACTCTGTATACCACGGATAATCACTGCTTCACAGGGTTTGTGAGAATTAAATGAGATACTGTATAATTCTAGGGTGTCCAAACTTTTGGCTTCCCTAGGCCACATTGGAATAACTGTCTTGGGGCACACATAAAATACACTAGCCGATGAGCTTAAAAAAAAAAATCGCAGAAAAATCTCATAATGTTTTAAGAAAGTTTATGAATTTGTGTTAGGCTACATTCAAAGCCGTCCCGGGCCATAGGCTGGACAAGCTTGCTGTATATGATACTCTCGGCACAGAATTAGAACGTAATTAAGAGCTTAAAATGGAGGCAGAGACCTCATGCATTGAGGACTTCTAGTGGTGAGCAAAGCCTTGCTTAACAATCCGTTAAGAGCAAAGTTTCTATTAGTGGACACTCAAGAGTTCTGGTTTCCATTTCGCAGGGTGGGTGAAAGGAATACAACACGAGGAGATTCCCATAACATAGGGCAGTCCAGACATCTCATCCTCAAACAACCCAAGTACCAGACAGGAGAGATGAGTCTCCTTTCTGAAAAAGGCAGGAATTAAAAGGCCTTCAGGCAGGAGGACAACAAGGGGGAGAATATCCCCTTCACTCTCCCACAAAGGAGTAGCGCCACTTTATAGAAGGCTTCCTTCCCTTATTTTCCCTGCCTTGCCGGTACACTGGTAAACAGATGTGATGTAAGTCACTCTCATGCTTAAGGCATTAAATAGCTCAAACTTTAGAATAAAGTCCAAACCCCTTGACTAATACGTAGCTTCCAAAATCAGCACTAACTTATTCTTCCAATCTCTACTTATAGCTAATATTTGAGTGCTTACTGTGTCTCATGTTAAATGTTTTTTTTTGAGATGGAGTTTTGCTTTTGTTGGGTGCAATGGCGCGATCTTGGCTCACTGCAACCTCCGCCTCCTGGGTACAAGCGATTCTCCTGCCTCAGCCTCCCGAGTAGCTGGGATTACAGGCATGCGCCACCATGCCCGGCTAATTTTTTGTATTTTTATTTTATTTTATTATTATTATTATTTTTATTAAGTATTTATCGATCATTCTTGGGTGTTTCTCGTAGAGGGGGATATGGCAGGGTCATTGGATAATAGTAGAGAGAAGGTCAGGAGATAAACACATGAACAAAGGTCTCTGGTTTTCCTAGGCAGAGGTCCCTGCGGCCTTCTGCTAGGTCCCTGCGGCCTTCTGCAGTGTTTGTGTCCCTGGGTACTTGAGATTAGGGAGTGGTGATGACTCTTAAAGAGCATGCTGCCTTCAAGCATCTGTTTAACAAAGCACATCTTGCACAGCCCTTAATCCATTTAACCCTGAGTTGACACAGCACATGTTTCAGAGACCACGGGGCTGGGGGAAAGGCCATAGATCAACAGCATCCCAAGGCAGAAGAATTTCTCCTCCCAGACAGGGCGGCCGGGCAGAGGCGCTCCTCACTTCCCAGACGGGGCGGCCGGGCAGAGGCGCTCCTCACTTCCCAGATGGGGCGGCCGGGCAGAGGCGCTCCTCACTTCCCAGACGGGGCGGCCGGGCAGAGGCGTTCCTCACTTCCCAGACGGGGCGGCCGGGCAGAGGCACTCCTCACCTCCCAGACGGGGCGGCCGGGCAGAGGCGCTCCTCACTTCCTCCCAGATGGGGCGGCAGCCAGGCAGAGGCGCTCCTCACTTCCCAGACGGGGGGGCCGGGCAGAGGCGCTCCTCACTTCCCAGATGGGGCGGCCGGGCAGAGGCGCTCCTCACTTCCTCCCAGATGGGGTGGCAGCCAGGCAGAGGCGCTCCTCACTTCCCAGATGGGGCGGCCGGGCAGAGGCGCTCCTCACTTCCTCCCAGACGGGGCGGCCGGGCAGAGGCGCTCCTCACCTCCCAGACGGGGCGGCCAGGCAGAGGCGCTCCTCACCTCCCAGACGGGGCGGCCGGGCAGAGGCACTCCTCACTTCCCAGACGATGGGCGACCGGGCAGAGGCGCTCCTCACTTCCCAGACGGGGCGGCCAGGCAGAGGTGCTCCTCACTTCCCAGACGAGGTGGCGGCCGGGCAGAGGCGCTCCTCACCTCCCAGACGGGGCGGCCGGGCAGAGGCGCTCCTCACTTCCCAGATGGGGCGGCCGGGCAGAGGCGCTCCTCACTTCCTCCCAGACGGGGTGGTGGCCAGGCAGAGGCGCTCCTCACCTCCCAGACGGGGTGGCCGGGCAGAGGTGCTCCTCACTTCCTTCCCAGACGGGGAGGCGGCCAGGCAGAGGTGCTCCTCACTTCCTTCCCAGACGGGGAGGCGGCCGGGCAGAGGCACTCCTCACCTCCCAGACGGGGCGGCCGAGTTTTTTGTGTATTTAGTAGAGACGGGGCTTCTCTATGTTGGTCAGGCTGGTCTCGAACTCCTGACTTCAAGTGATCCGCCCACCTCGGCCTCCCAAAGTGCTAGGATTATACATGTGAGCCACTGCGCCCGGCCTGTTGAATGTTTTATATGCATTAGCTCACTCGATCTTCCCAACAGTGTTGCGAAGTAAATGATATTATCCCCATTTTACAAATGATGAAATTGAGACTTGAAACTGAGGCAGAATTTGAAAGTAGTCTGCTTACACAGGGTATGGTGGCTCATACCTGTAATCCTTACCACTCTGGGAAGGTGCTTGAGGCCAGGAGTTTGAGTCCAGCTTGGGCAACATAGAGACTTGTTTCTATAAAAAAATAAAGTCAAGTGGGCATGGTGGCCCATGCCTGTAGTCCTAGCTACTTGGGAGGCTGAGGCAGGAGGACAGCTTGAGCCCAGGAGTGCAAGGCTGCAGCGAGCTATGATCACACCACTGCACTCCAGCCTGGGTGGCAAAGCAAGACCCCACCTGTAATTAATTAATTAATTAAATTAGTCTGCTTAAAGCTATAATAAAGTGTTATTATGCTAAGCTATCCATTTGTCTGCCTGGCAAATTTTGGTTATCCTTTAAGATGTAACTTAAATGCTATCACCTTTCTCTAGCACTCCCTAAGCCTTTCTCAGGCAGCTCCTCCAGGCTCCCTGGTATTCAATTCTGCAAGAGAACATGATGATACACTATTGCAACTATTTTTTAATTTATTATTTTATAGATATATTATTATTTTTTGAGACAGAGTCTCGCTGTCACTCAAGCTGGAGTATAGTGTCATGATCATGACTCACTGCAGCCTTGACCTCCTGGGCTCAAGAGATCTTCCTGACTCAGCCTTTTAAGTAGCTGGGACTACAGACGTGCACCACCACATCTAGCTTTTTATTTTTATTTTTTTGTAGAGATGGGAGTCTCACTATGTTGCCCAGGCTAGTCCTGAACTCCTGGACTCAAGCGATACTCCTGCCTTGGGGTTACGGGGTGAACCACCAGGCCTGGCCTGTTTAAAATTTTCTGGCCTCAGTTTCATCATGTGTAAAAATGGGATAATAACATCTACCTCACTGGTGGAGAAAACTACATGGCACAGAGTAAATAGTCAATACATGTTTGAATTCACAAAATGCGTAATAACATGACTTTTTTTCAGGATGCATCTTGTATTTGATGTGAAAAGAAACCACTCAGCTGGGCGCAGTGGCTCACACCTGTAATCCCAGCACTTTGGGAGGCTGAGACGGGTGGATCACGAGGTCAGGAGATCGAGACCATCCTGGCTAACACGGTGAAACCCTGTCTCTACTAAAAATACAAAAAATTAGCCGGGCGTGGTGGCGGGCGCCTGTAGTCCCAGCTACTCAGGGGGCTGAGGCAGGAGAATGGTGTGAACCTGGGAGGCGGAGCTTGCAGCGAGCAGAGATCGCTCCACTGCACTCCAGCCTGGGCGACAGAGTGAGACTCCGTCTCAAAAAAAAAAAGAAACCACTATGTCAGCTTAATTGGCAGCTTTTTTTCTTTCTTTTCTTTCCTTCTTTCTTTCTTTCCTTTCTTTCTTTATAGCACTTAAAGACACACTTACAATAAGCAGTCTCTTAGGGTCAATGAAATTTGGAATTACAGAAGCAGCAAGCTTTCAGCACAGAGAATGGACTTTGCTGTACAAAAATGTTGATATGCACCCTGTCCTAAAGTGCTACGCAACCATGGTAAATTACCTCACCTCTTCTAGTATCAGTTGCCTAATCTATAAAAATAGGGACACACAGTAGGCATTCAAATTGAGCTCTTCTTCTTTAGCCAAGCAAAGCTGCCTATTTTCCCTATCTCACTTTCTTCTTCTTTTAAATGTGGTCAAGATCAGTGGATGGCATAGACTGAGAATAAAATGAGGGAAAAAAATGAAAATGATTACTTACTAGTAGTACTGCCAGCAAACAGCAGCCTCTGTAGGGTCATACACAGTACAGGAACATATCGAGAAGACAGTGAGCCCATGTGTTGCCTAATACACTCTAATCCACATCTTTGGTGGCCACAAAGTCCTAGCAGGTGTTAATGTATCTCTAACTTCATTCTTAGCCTGGGACAGGAGGTGCGATTTGGTGGAAGAGAGTATAAAGGTGGCACAAACCCTAAGCCTGTATCCATAGGTAAGGAAGGGTCAGAGTATTCCCTCCATAGTAACTGTCACTGCCAAGTGTCCACCCTGGAGACTCTATGGAAACTGTGGTGGGGGAAGAGAGGGCTAGGAAGGGAGGAAGTTGATGGTGGGAGATGGACATGCTGGAGCGCAGCCTCTGAACCTCTGGAAAACCACCTATGACCAGCCATGGCAGCTGGAACAGCCTCATTCCCACTTTAGCAGCCTGCAGTATAATACAGAAATAAAGGCATGCTTTGTAGTCACCCATACTTGGGATCAAATCCTAGCTCTAACACTTACAAACTCTCAGTGATGTAAAAATAATCTGATCAGCTATTATGTATTATTGAACAGCTACTGCCAGAAATTGTATCAATAACTTTAGGTAATAACTACTTCAAAAGGCAGTAGACCTACATACATCTGTGGTTAACTGTTTTTGATAAGGGCGACAAGACCATTCAATGAAGAAAGAATAGTCTTTTCAACAAATGGTACCAGGACAATGGGATATCCACATGTAAAAGAATGAATTTGGGCCGAGCACAGTGGCTCACGCCTGTAATCCCAGCACTTTGGAGGGCTGAGGCGGGCGGATCACCTGAGGTCAGGAGTTCGAGACCAGCCTGGTCAACATGGCAAAACCCCGTCTCTACTAAAAATACAAAAATTAGCTGGGCATGGCTGGGCATGGTGGTGGGCGCCTGTAATCCCAGCTACTTGGGACGCTGAGGCAGGGAGAATTGCTTGAACCTGGGAGGCAGAGGTTGCAATGAGCCAAGATTGAGCCACTGCACTCCAGCCTGGGTGACAGAGTGAGACTCTGTCTCAAAAAAAAAGAATTTGAACCCCCACCCTAGGCCACACACACAAAAGTTAACATAAAATGAATCATAGACATAAGTGCAAGAATTAAAGCTGGGTGTGGTGGCTCACACCTGTAATCTTAGCACTTTGGGAGGCCGAGGTGGGTGGACTGCCTGAGCTTAGGGGTTCAAGACCAGCCTGGCCTGGCCAACATGGTGAAACCTTGCCTCTACTAAAAAATACAAAAAATTAGCCAGGCATGGTGGCGCGCACCTGTATAACTGTATTACCAGCTACTTGGGAGGGTGAAGCATGAGAACTGCTTGAACCCGGGAGCTGGAGGCTGCAGTGAACTGAGATCACACCACTGCACTCCAGCCTGGGGGACAGAGTCAGACTCTGTCTCCAAAAAACAAACAAACAAAAAGAACTAAAACTAAAAAACTGAGAAAGAAACAAACAGGTATAATCCTGATCTTGAATGAGACAACAGTTTATTACCTATGACAAAAAAGAAAAAAACAGATAAACTGGACTTCATCAAAATGGAAAATTTTGGTGATTTAAAGAAAGTAAAAAGACAACCCACTGAATGGGAGAAAATATTTGCAAATCATACATCTGACAAGGGTTTAGCGTCCAGAATATATAAAGAACTTACAACTCACTAAAAGACAAATTATCCCATTTAAAAGTGGGCAAAGTATTTAGATAGACATTTTTCCACAGAAGATACATAATTGGCTAACAAGCACATGAAAATATGCTCAATGACATTAGTCATTAGGGAAATGCAAATCAAAACCACAGGGAGGTACCACTTCACACCCACTAAAGATAGCTATAATAAAATAAATGTTGGTGAGGATATGGAGCATTTGGAACCCTCATACATTGCTGGTAGGAATGGTACAGGCTCTGCAAAAAACAATTTGGCAGTTCCTAAAAAAATTAAACAGACCGGGCGTGGTGGCTCATGCCTGTAATCCCAGCACTTTGGGAGGCTGAGGCAGGTGGATCATGAGGTCAGGAGATCGAGACCATCCTGGCTAACACAGTGAAACCCCGTCTCTACTAAAAATACAAAAAATTAGCCAGGTGTGGTGGCACGTGCCTATATTCCCAGCTGCTTGGGAGGCTGAGGCAGGAGAATCACTTGAACCCGGGAGGCGGAGGTTGCAGTGAGCTGAGATCACGCCCTGCACTCCAGCCTGGGCGACAGAGCGAGACTCTGTCTTAAAAAAAAAAAAAAAAAAAATTAAACAGAGTCACCGTATGACCCAGAACCCAGAAATTCTTCTAGGTATATACCCAAGAAACTGAAAACATGTCCACACAAAAACTTATATACAAATGTTCAAAGCAGTATTATTCATAATAGCCAAAAAGTAGAAACAATCCAAATGCCTGTCAATGGATCAATGAATAAATGAAACGTAGTATATGCATACAGTGAAATCGCATTTAACAGTAAAAAAAAGAACAAAGTACTGATACATGCTACAACATGGATGAACCTTGAAAACATCCTAAGTGAAAGGAGGCCAGTCGGCTGAGCGTGATGGCTCACATCTGTAATCCCAAACTTTGGGAGGCCAAGGTAGGCGGATCACCTGAAGTCATGAGTTCGAGACCAGCCTGGCCGACACAGTGAAACCCCACCTCTACCAAAAATACAAAAATTAGCCGGGCATGGAGGCGCATGCCTATAATCCCAGCTACTCAGGAAGGCAGTAGAATTGCTTGAACCTGGGAGGCAGAGGTTGCAGTTGCAGTGAGCTGAGATCGCACCACTGCACTCCAGCCAGAGTCCGTCTCAAAAAAAAAAAAAAAAACAACAACAACAAAAAAAAACAAAAACAAAAAGGAAGCCAGGCACAGAAGACCACTTTCTGTATGATTTCATACAAATGAAATCATACAGTAAGTGGTCTTCTGTAACTGGCTAAACCCTTGGACTTAGCCTTCTGGAGGCTAAACCCTTGTCATCTTTAGTGCATGTCCACAACAGGCAAGTCTATAGAGACAGAAAGGCTACTACTCTTAGTAGCCTACGGCTGGAGGGGATAAATAGATTGCTGGAAGACAGACAAAAGGCATGGGGTTTCTTTTTGGGATGATAAAGACATTTTAAATGGGCCCTAGTGATGACTGAACAACTCTGTGTATATACTAAAAACCACTGAATTGTACACTTTAAGTGAGAGAACAGTATGGTATGTGAATTATATCTCAATAAAGTTGTTATTTTAAAATTCCACCAAAACTCTAGACTTCTTTGCCACTAGGACAGTAATGTCTGTCCAAAAAGAATCACTTAAAAATGCTAACAAGACCTTTAATTTATACTAACAGAAGCTAACCACAGGCTGCAAACTGGTAGGCTAAAGGCCACATCTGGCAGGCAGCAAATGTATTTTATTGGGACCAATAGTATTTTAAAAACTTTCTACCCAGGCTGGAGTGCAGTGTTGTGATCATAGCATACTGTAACCTCGAACTCCTCAAGTGATCCTCCTTCCCCTGCCTCCTGAGTAGCTAGGACAAGAGGTGCAAGCCATCATGCCCAGCTAATGCCCAGCTAACTTTTTGTAGAGACAGAGTCTGCTATGTTGTCTAGGTTCGTCTTTAACTCCTGGCCTCAAGTGATCCTCCCAACTCAGCCTCCCCAGGTGTTGGGATTACAGGCATGAGCTGCCGTGTGCAGCCAAGAAAATTTTTACAGATGGGAAAGACACAGTAATGAAAATGATCTTCAAATACCTGAAAGGATATTGCTTCAGGGGTCTAAAGCAGATTCAGTTTAAATTACTGAGGTACAGGTCTCATTCAAAATGAGAGATAAAATACTTAGAGCCGTCTCTAATGAAATGGGCTGCTTTTGGAAGTAATGTTTCCTATGACTAGTATGAAGTACTATGTTACATGCTATAACCTGGATGAACCAAGCACTATGCAAAGTCAAAGAAGCCAATTCCAAAAAGCATATATTATATGATTCCATTTATATGGAATGTTCAGAATAGGCAAACCCACAGAAAGAGTAGTGGCTGCCAACAGCTGGGGAGAGAGGGGAGTTGGGAGTGACTATTAGCAGATATAAGATTTCTTTTTAGAGTGATGGAAATATTCTGGAATTAAATAGTGGAAATGGTTGCACAGTATAAATATACTAAAAACTACTGCATTGTACACTTTAAAATTGTAAATTTTATGCTATGTGAATTTTTCCTCAAAACAGAAACAAAGGTAGAAAGGGACCAAATGAGATACTAACTCTGTTAGGATATTATGATGCATACAGTGATAAATGTCAGGTATTATCATCAACTTCATTTGATGATAAATGAGGCACTGAAAGGGTTTTGTTTCTGACTAAGGTGACAAAGGCTCACATGAAGCAGAGACAGGACAGATACCCAATCTTGCCTGTCTCTAAAGCTTACAGAATTGTAATAAAAGTTCACAGGTTGGCCAGGCACAGTGGCTCACACCTGTGATCCTAGCATTTTGGGAGGCTGAGGTGGGCGGATCACTTGAAGCCAGGAGTTCAAGACTAGCCTGGCCAACATGGTGAAACTACATCTCTAGTAAAAATACAAAAATTATCCAGGCGTGGTGGTGTGTGCCTATAATCCCAGCTACTCAGGAGGCTGAGGCAGGGGAATCGCTTGAACCCAGGAGGCAGAGGTTGCAGTAAGCTGAAATCACACCACTGCACTCCAGTCTGGGCAACAGAGTGAGACTCCACCTTAAAATAAATAAATAAAGTTCACAGGTAGTGAGTGATAGAAGTTTACAGAAAACACTTGGATCAATGGGCGAAGCTACATGTCCAGAACAGGCAGAACACCAGCAGGCCTAGGTCCACAAACAGAACCTGCCTTTCCAGGCACAGTTCACAGTCCAAATGAAAGGTTTCTCCAAACTTCTAATCCATTTTTCTTCTTCAGACTACCCTAGGAAGAGTTGAGACTAAATTCTCTGCATTCAGGGATTCCCCCCGCTAAATTTCCTAGCCATTCATGTGACCAGCATCAAACTTAGGACTTGCCAGGTGCCCAGAATCTTGTTCAGTACATATGCCCCTCTTTACAGCTTCCAGATCTCTCAGAGGCTGAGAGGCAGGCTTGGAAGAAAAAAAAATTCCAAGAAGCCAAATTTCACTGTGAAAGGTTACTATGTGCCTCGGGCTTACCTAGTTAGGTCTTTCTCCTCAGTGTCATCCTAATCCTAACACCTTAGAGCAGAGAAAAAAATCAGCCAGTTAGTTGCTTAATGGCTTCAATTAACAGGAAAGCTCACTGTTGTCACAGCCCCCAACTACACAAACCAGGGAGTCAAACTCCATGTCCTTTCTTCTATATCACAATTATCCCTATGAAGGATCTCCTAAGTATAAGAAATACCCTTTCCCAGCCGGGTGTGGTGGCTCATGCCTGTAATCCCAGCACTTTGGGAGGCCGAGGCAGGTGGATCACCTGAGGTCAGGAGTTCAAGACCAGCCTGACCAATAAGGTGAAACCTCGTCTCTACTAAAAAATACAAAGATTAGCCGGGAGTGGTGGCAGGTGCCTGTAGTCCCAGGTACTCAGGAGGCTAAGACAGGAGAATTGCTTGAACCCAGAGGCGGAGGTTGCAGTGACCTGAGATTGCGCCACTGCAGCCCAGCCTGGGCAATGGAGTGGGACTCCGTCTCAAAAAAAAAAAAAACAAAACAAAAGAAAACCCAAAAAAACCAAAAAAAAAACCCCAAAAAAACCCAAAAAACCCTTTCCCTAGATTAAGGGCAGTATAGTATAGGGTTAAGATGACAGGTTTGGCAACACAAATCTTGAGCTTGAGTACTAGCCATACTAATTATGGGACCCTGGGAAGTTACTTAACTTCATTAGGTCTAAGTTACTTCTGTAAAATATGGATATTACTGGACAATTGTTTCCGGGCTGCCCAGCATCCATTTCCCTTTCCTAGTAACTCCCCAACTGCCTTTTGAGGAATTGGTTGTTTCTTATGCATGTGACTCAGCTAATCCAGTCTGATATTCCCTCTCTAAAACCTGAATCTTGAGTAGAGGCAGAAAGAGACCCGACATAGTTTGAGTTGTGCCCAAGGAGCCAGTCCTTGTTTCAAGATCGTTCCTGTGGTCTACCACTGTTGTCCCAGTTCCCTGCAGCCACTACAGTTCCCACACCAGATTTTTTAGCCTTCACACTGAACGTTGAGCCCCTAACACCTTTCTAATAAAGTCTTTTTTATTTACATTAGCCACTTTGTTGCTTGCAACCAATGAACTCCAAGTGGAACACCACCTCATCAGGTTATTAACAGGATAAACAGAGTGGGATTCAACAGATCTAAGTTGATATTGTCTGGCCTTATCAACCATTAGATGTAAATTCAGTATGGACATCTAAGTGTGGTCATGTCGTAAATAAGGTACAAATGACCACAAAAAAAGATTAACCCATTGACCACCTTATAGGCCCCCTCCTAGCGTAACTGTTTTACAGTTATGATAAAAGGCTCATGTTCCTTAATAGAAAGCCACCTTAACATACCTGACATGGGTCTTCACTACCCATTCTAGTCCAGGAAATGCCTCAGGAGTTTTCAGTCACCTGAAAATGGAGAAATAACAGATCAGTCTTTTGAAGAGGAAGTTTTAAAGACATACAAAATAAAAGATAAAGAGATCCTGCATGCAGTTTACACATTACAGGAGAAACATGCAACTTTTAAGAAATTTTAAGTAAAGTTTCATTGTGAATATCAATATGGGGACCTACAGGGACTCATCCTTACACAGTTTTAAACAGCTGAGCAGAAAGCTTTTGGGGTGCAGCAGGAGGTCTAATCTACAGTCATTGAAATTTTACAATGTGTCATTTAAGATGTCAGACTTTGTGCCCAGGTTACGTTACAGTTCACTTGTGATGGGCAGGATTATTAAGAGTTATGGCTAATTTATGCGGCAACATATGGTTTTTCTTTTTACAGCTATTTTTATTAAACAAGTTTTGCAAAGTTTTAACATTAAAGTTAACAGCTAAAGAATTGTTTATGCAAGTTGCTGTCACAGTTTATGTAAAAGAGAAATATGTGCTATTAAAATCAGACATTTAGGTTACCTTTGGTTTTTTGCGATGCATGTTAGCTTTACACATCCTGATTCTCTTGCGATAATTTTCCTTTAAAAAGGGGGGTATAGAGTGATCTCTTTTCATCAAAACAAGACATAATGCCCTGAAAGCTGACTTCAAACCATGGTTGAAAATTCAGTTATTTACATTTTATCACAATCTACAAATACATTTTTTTGTTGGTGTGTTTTAAAAAGAAAAAAAAATGTCCATCATGCACTGCTGCAGGCAGCTTGGCACTTCAATACAAGAGGATTTTTCACCCCCGAGCAGTTTAGGTGGCTCTCTTAGGGAAGCCATGAG
Organism: Pongo abelii; assembly: GCF_028885655.2. Classification (NCBI taxonomy): domain Eukaryota; kingdom Metazoa; phylum Chordata; class Mammalia; order Primates; family Hominidae; genus Pongo; species Pongo abelii. The sequence continues at coordinate 201,526,919 of NC_071985.2, forward strand.
AACCCTGAGAATCAGCATAGAGTAGAAACGGAACCAACCAATTCCATCACTTCCTCTCTTGGTCTCTTAGGAGCGGGTTCAGAGCCAGCCTATCATGCCAAATCCTGCCCCAGCCCAGCTAAGTTGTCAGCATTTCTGGGATTGAAAGAGAAACCCTCAAGGGCACCCAGAATTGGCTGAACTGTCATGCCTAAAGGCAGATGCTGTCCCCTTCTGAGCTCACAGAAATTATTTGGTGTCACACTTTAGAGCCACCTAGGGGTTCTACAGAAGGTGCAAACCAGGCTGGCTTGCACTTTTAAATACTGAGACCTATCTATGGAAACCAATCCGAGTTTCAGCTCAGCTGAGTTGAAAACTCTCCATAAATTAGAATTTTTGATAGGATTGGATACAACAGCTTCCAACAACTTCCAGGGGGTGAAAAAGCTTTGGTTATTTTTAAACTAAAACTTAACAACTCCATCAACTTTTTTTTGGTAAACTTAAAATAAAATCCCCCCCACCACTTTTAAGAATGTTTCCAACTTTTAACAAGCCCATTAACTTTAGAGTTAATTTAAGTTTATTTGAAAGAGAAAACTATTTTATGGTCCACCCAAAAAAATGACAATTCATCACATTTACTTTGATTAAAAAAGGACTAAACTTTATTGACAAACTGCTGCAGACATTTTGACATAAGTTTAAGCTACCTATTTAGGCAGACTTACACATGTAGCATTTAATCTTCCGAGAACAAAATGGGAGGACGGTACAAATCCAATTAGGACTTTAACTTATGTACAAAGTGGATTTTGATTCCTTTTTCATTCAGCTGCAGTGTCCCTTTTTATATCATGCTAGTGTTGAGACATACTTGACTAACTTGGGAACAGTTCGATATATTGACAACCGTCAACTTCAGAAAATCATCAGCTTTTGGCCCCAGCGTCCAAGTGAGCTTTTCATGGAGTGCAGAATCTCAAATGGACAAAATACTTTGTCTTTTTAAATACTGATTTAATTATTAGTACTATAACTGAAAGATTCTTCATGGCTAAAAAGCTCTGCATCAAACTCAATTCAGGAGGCCTTCCCTCCCCACCACCATCAACCTCTTCAAAACCTACTCCCTCCCCCTAAGTATCTCTCAACACAGTATGTCTGGGGCTAGATTTCAAAACCCACGTAATGAAAAAGTCAGTTTTACAAGCCTAATTTTGTTGTTGTTGTTGTTGTTTTTTTATATCAATTAACGTTAAAAATTGCATCAACTATTTAATTCATGAGGATGTTTCATATTAAAATTTAACCTTAAGATTCAACCGCCATGTGCTTTTATAAAGGAAACATTTTTTAGAGACGTCTGAGCTCACTTTTACATGGTGGTACCTACTGCCGTTAATGTTTGTGATTTTAAATCTTAAACAGCCCTGAATTTTGAAATGTAGCCTAGTTTGGGATTCTGCAACTACAACTTTACGGGATGCCTCAAATCAAAACTAAGAGAAACTTAACAAGCCTTTACTTCAGAACCTTTAAGCAAGCAATGTCATTTTTGAAACTAACAGGTTTGTGTGTTTTTTTTTTACTCAACTTCTTTTTTTTTATTATAAAAGGTACACTTCTGTTTATATTTAAACAACAAAGAAAAAAGCATCTACACACTTAAAAAATTAATTCAATATTCCTAAATCTATTTTAACTCATTTTAAAATACTACATACAGAAGCCAGAATGCAGAGTTAAGAATGGAGTAAGGTGGGGAGAAGAAGGGGACCACGAAGAAAAACACTTAGACAATTACTTGTCTGTTGTGGGTAAAGCAACAGGAATCCTGGGAGATACAAGAAATCAGTAACAACTTTGCTCATAACTGATATTTTCCCCTCATGTTTGTTTTTAATAACGTCCATATGGGTGCTCTCTGTATGCTCCCTTCACTGGCCTAGCAGGAGGGGCCTTCAGCGACGGCCTGGTCCCATTCCAGTCGTCCTGGCCTGTGGGGAAAACAAAGACAGTTTATAAACCATGTGGCGACAGCACTTAGGGATAAGCAGGGATAGGTCACATAGTAAAGATCACTAAAAACACTGCGTTTCTTCTAATGTCTTGACACTTCCCCTGGTGTTCCTTGCTCTCTACTTGGCTTGGCCCTCTTGGGCAGCCTGGGCAATTTTTCAGTTTTGAGTGGAAGGACAGAAGGGAACAAATCCAAAAAGGCTGCCATTGACTCTGGAGTAATCTCCCACAACGAGGTTCTTCATAGACAAATGTGATCTATACTCCAGTCCCCAAACCTGGAGATACCCAACACCTTGCTTGAGATAGTGAGGAAGTCATTAATCTTAGTGAGTCTGCAATGGCCTTTCCTGTTCCCAAAACAATCTGGCAGGCAGCCTCAGGTAAGGTGGGAAGACTTCTGAAGTCTTTCAGATTGGAAGCAGGCAGCCAGCCCCACTTCCATGCAACAGCAAGTCACGTCTCCTTATGGAGAAGTGTCCTCTAGCTCCCTGGGAAAAGCAAGCAAGGGCCACTTTCCATGGGGCCCTCCACCAGCAGAGCTGATACTGCTCTCTCTGGTAGAGGGATGTGCAATCAAATGTTGCACTGACAGCACTGTTTAAGATAATTCCAAGGCTGGGTGCGGTGGCTCATGCCTGTAATCCCAGCACTTTGGGAGGCCAAGGCGGGAAAATCACAAGGTCAGGAGTTCGAGACCAGCCTGACCAACAGGGTGAAACCCCAACTCTACTAAAAATACAAAAATTAGCCAGGCGTGGTGGCACGTGCCTGTAATCCCAGCTACTCAGGAGGCTGAGGCAGGAGAATTGCTTGAACCTGGGAGGCAGAGGTTGCAGTGAGCTGAGATTGCGCCACTCCACTCCAGCCTGGACAACAGAGCCAGACTCCATCTCAAAAAAAAAAAAAAAAAAAAAAAAAGATAATTCCTTATCTCCTTTCTTAAGTCGACAGGTGAGAGAAGCCAGACAATGTGGTTCACATCCTCAAATGGTTCTCCTTTGTGACAGGGAAAAGCCTGAGGAATATGATCACATAATTCTAGAGGTGACCTCTTATGAAAATAAATTGCGTATAAGCTTATTCTTCCCACACCTTACACACACTAGTTCATCCCTGAAGTATTTTTCCAGCTGCCTGTATTCACAAGTATCTGCCTCCATCTCTATAGGCCTCAAACTCCTATATAGATCTAAAGTCACACAGAACCCTAATTATACCCCTAGTATAACACACATGTCTATCACTTTCCAAGTGGCTTCTGGGTATCAACAAGACAGTTTCTTTTTCTTTTTTTCCTGACGTATACAGATCATCCTGGACACTTTATTTTTCTAATTCTGTTAATCAAAGCAGAGATCAGAACGGATTAACTGTGGCAACATCATATCAGGAGCACAAAGAGAAGCCTGCCTCTTTCAGTTTGGTCTTTTCTCCAGCAAAACAGAAATGCAATTTAGTCAAACACATACAGAGGCCCCACTGTACTGCCTCACTGATGGAGGGAAATACTTGGGTGCAATCACATGGCCCTTCTAAATAGTGGTATACGAGCAGAGCAAAGCAGTGTTAGTGATTGGCAACTGTCCAGTGCTATTTCGCTAAAACTGGTAAAAAACAGTTTCCTTGGGCAAGCAGCGGATTGGCTACTTCATACTGTGCTGAGTTGGGCTCAGCTTGTCCGTCTCTGGGAGGCCCTAAGGGGCTCCTCTTTTTCAGCTAGGGATAAGGGGAGACTGTCAACCAGTATCTTAGCGTGAATTGTCAATCGCTGAGCCCCTGCCAAGGACTCTCTGGAAGTCCCTCAGGTATGCTGAAAATACCTTATAATGAAAAGGTAGCTCTCGCTGCATCCACTGCCACATAGTATTCCCAGTGAGGCCTATTAACATAGGGCCATAACTGGCTCTTGAGGACACACTTGAGTGATGTGTTTTTAACCAAACCTCAGGGAAGGCAGCCTTGTCCTGCTGCTGTTGCAGCCTCCATAGCTCTCTTGGGATCAAGGACTGTGTTGATGTCTTCAAGCCAACAAGGAGCTTGGTGCCAGTACTGTCCTGAATTACTGGCTCTAGCCCCTACAGCCTCTAATCTGATTCTAATAGGCACTATTTTTTTTTTTTTTTGAGACGGAGTTTTGTTCTCGTTGCCCAGGCTGGAGTGCAATGGCACGGTCTCAGCTCACTGCAACCTCCGCCTCCCAGGTTCAAGTTGATTCTCATGCCTCAGCCTCCCAAGTAGCTGAGATTAAAGGCGCCCACCACCACACCTGGCTAATTTTTTTGTATTTTTAGTAGAGACAGGGTTTCACCATCTTGGCCAGGCTGGTCTCGAACTCCTGACCACAGGTGATCCGCCTGCCTCGGCCTCCCAAAGTGTTGGGATTACAGGCATGAGCCACCACACCCGGCCCTAATAGGCACTATTCTTGCCCCCCAACCTGGTCTGGCTAGCTGCTTGCCATCTAGGTCCCTTTCAGCTGACATTTCCTTTACAATGACATTCTTTTCAATGAGATCTAAATTTATTTTTTTAATGAAATGGGGTAGATGAGTACAGTTGTGTATGATTAAGTTCTTGTTATCTACCAAAATGGCCTAGATATCGGCAGCAAAGGCCCAGAAATACAACCCAGGTCTAGCTATTTCCCTGCCTAAAGTAGAAAAAAATCAACATTAGCTTGTAAGTCTGCTGCTCCAACCAGGGCCAAGCTGGTCTTGAGCCCTTGTTTAAGACACACACTACCCTTCCAAGAGTAACAATACCCCACTTCACTTTAGCAGTCCCTCTTTCTACCATGTACTGCAAAATTTAAGTAAAAGCAGAACTCTTACTGTCACATCTAGCAAAATCTTGGCCTTCTAAAGGTTTATCCGTGTGTTTGTCTGACTCTCAATACTTTAGTCATCAGCATTCTCCCAGGCACTTACTTGTACATTCTGCCCCACCACAGAGATAAAGACATACCATAAGCTTCATAAGAATCTTGAACCTCCCCATGTCCATAGTCATAATATTCTGAGTCCCTGAAAACCAAAGGCAGAGTGTTAGGAAGCTACAGGGTAACTATGTTTTAGTTTCACCTTTCTCTCAAATACTTCCATATGTCAGTCATTTTACTAAGTGTATTAATACAGGAAAATACTCATTCTGCCCCATCCCTACACCGTGAAGTATTTCCAAAATATGTATAGACTATGTACTTATAAAATAATTGACAATTACTGCAAAGAAAAATGGATACCACAGAATATAAAGTGAAAAAGCACAATCCTAAATTGACCCTCTTAATATAGCATATATATACATGTATTCATAGGGCTCACCAGAAAGAAAAAAGAACTGTTTTATCACTGCTGTAGAATTCTGGGACTCTTTTTCAACTAATTCACAGGTAAGCTATATATATGGACACACAAGGAAATGGTCTTAAAGAGAAATGCAGAAAAGAACCTAAGTTATGGTAATGGAATTCAAGTTTCTTGTAAAATTTTATGCAGCTTTAATGTGGTTTTGATATTTTAAAATAATAAATCAAAATAACATAAAGGCATTTCTCCTTGTTTCCATGTAGTTACAGCTTGGAAATTTTTCATTTGTTACTCTCAGGTTCTAAATTAATTTAAGGTTCACAGTTATCCAAATTTACAAATCCAAGTGTACGCTTCACAGATGTCAAACGCAGAGAAAGCATTGCATGGTGGCACGCACCTGTAACCCCAGCTACTAGAGAGAGCTGAAGTGGGAGGACTGCTTGAGCTCAAGAGTTCAAGACCAGTCAGGACTGCAGGGGTTGCAGAGGAGATACCCTCAAAAGGCGAACCATTCTGTTCCTTAGGGTTGTACTGTCTAAATCTCTCTGTTCCTCCAACTCCCTCCATCTATCCTTAGGACAAAAAACAGTGCTTATACTGCCTGACTCACCCTTGACTCTGGCTGTAATAGCCTTCGTAGCCTTCATAACTTTGTTCTGCGTATGTATCATCATATCCCTAGAACAACAACAAAAAAATGAAATAAAAGATCAAAATCATAGAGAGTAGGAAAGGTAACTACATCCCATGGGAGTAGGTAGGCTTCTGAATTAAAAAGACATGACATTTCCCTCCAAAATGTTAATGCCTACTGTAGAATAGTGAAAAAAGAAAGGGTTACTAAACAAAGAAAACCCAAACAAATATGATATGCCACAGAACAAGTGTGGGCAGGAAGTAAAGTACAAAATCGAGCTTTAGTATTATCAGTACTATTAGTAAGAAATTCATTATAAAACACTACATTAAAGTACATTTTATTTCTTGTTTAATCTACAGGCGTATAGTAAAACCCTGCCTAAAATGGAAAAATCTTCTAATAGTTCAACATTCACTGCAAGAGAAGAGGGCAGATTGCAAATCTTACAGGCAGCCCATGACACCTACATAAAGGACCGAGGCCCTGTCATTCAACTTCCTTTAGCAGCCTTCTAGGTATTGGGAAATGGCACATTGTTCAAATTTCTTACATATTCTTCATATGTTTCTGGTGCAGGAGGTGGAGGCAAAGGTATCCTCTGGATGCCTGCTGTCCGTGCTCTTGGTGCTGGAGCACCCCTCACAGTAGGTGGGGGTGGCACGCCTCGAGTCACAGTGGCACCTCTGGTGATGGCTCCCCTTACTGGTGTACCACGTACCAAAGCCCCCCGAGGTGGTCCAACACCACGGCCCCTACAAAATGAAAGTTTATCTTAAATGGAGCTTTTTATAAACAGGCCACTTTTATGTTCTGATTTGTTTACAAATTCTGGAATTAGGCAGATTTTATGAAGTCTTAACTAGGCTATTATTAAAGCACAGAGGAATGTACAGGGTAAAGGACCCACACTGCAAGATCCCCCAGGTCCTATAGAGGACCAATTCATCACTGCACTGCCTTGGGTAGGTCTGGAGAGTCTGAATACTCTATAAAGGTCAGTCACAAAAGGTAGAATTTTGAAGTCAGACCGTTAACAAATGCTAAGACTGTCCAAAATTAGACGACCAAAAGTTTCAGCTAGACTGCAGCACTTGGCTATGGTCAAAGTGCCCAAGATCTAGAACTCTATTTTTTCTTTTTTGAAATGGAGTCTTGCTCTATCACCCAGGCTGAAGTGCAGTGGCATGATCTCGGCTCACTGCAACCTCCGTCTCCTGGGTTCAAGCAATTCTCTTGCCCCAGCCTCCTGAGTAGTGTGGTGTATGCCACCACACCTGGCTAATTTTTGTATTTTTAGTAGAGACAGGGTTTCACCATGTTGGCCAGGCTGGTCTCAAACTCCTAATGTCAGTTGATCCGCCTGCCTTAGCCTCCCAAAGTGCTGGGATTATAGGTGTGAGCGTATGGTTGTAGAATTCTATTCTTGATGCAACATGCAAATCCTGAGACCCTTCCTAAGCTAGACATAAGAGCACCACTAAAAGAGACGACACTAGTTGTCAAATTTACATCCTATTTCTGGGTGTCTCGATTATTTTTACCTGGGAACAGGTGGTGGAGGAGGTGCAGCTCCCCGGCCTCTCACTGGCACCCCACGTCCACGAGAGGGTTCAGGTACTCCATTCAAGTAGGACAGCTCTAGAAATTGCTCCTGGCAGATATCATCCATCATATCCTGGGAACAAAAGATACAAGGAGTATTGTGTGACATCTATACTTTCTACTGAGAAATCATCTGGTCCACAGGAGCCTTGAATTCTAAGAAGAGCTCTTGAGAGCCCAAATGAGGTCTCAGGTCATTCCTTCTCTGAAGTCAAATGGCACCCCATCTGTCATCTCTTTGAGAAAAGTCTTGATGGCAGACCCCCCATTATTCATAATGTGGTCCCTGCCTAGCTCTCCGGATCACTCCCATTCCCTCCCTATATATAACCTCCTCACAAGCCAGGCTGAACAACTTGTAGTTCAGAGCCTGGCATACTCTTACACATCCATTCTTTGCAAATAGTTTCCTTTTCCTGGAATAATAAAAGCCACTACCATTAATGGAACGGTATGCACTTGGCTCTATATAATAAGCTTTATATAGATTTTTCAGTTTAATCTTCAAAATGAGGGCCGGGCGCGGTGGCTCATGCCTGTAATCCCAGCACTTTGGGAGGCCGAGGCGGGCAGATCACGAGGTGAGGAGATCGAGACCATCCTGGCTAACACGGTGAAACCCCGTCTCTACTAAAAATACAAAAAAATTAGCCGGGTGTGGTGGCAGGCGCCTGTAGTTCCAGCTACTCGGGAGGCTGAGGCAGGAGAATGGCGTGAACCCGGGAGGCGGAGCTTGCAGTGAGCCAAGATAGCGCCACTGCAGTCTGGCCTGGGCGAAAGAGCAAGACTCCGTCTCAAAAAAAAAAAAAAAAAAAAAAAAAAAAATCTTCACAATGACCCTGAAATAAGTAGGCAGATCTCCATATTTTACAGTTAAGAAAACAGACTCAGGGAGTATACATCAGCCAGCTTAAGAACACAGAGCTAATAAATGGCAGACTCTAGATGTGAATTCAGAATTACCTGTCTCAAAATCTAGGTGTTGGATCAACAGGCTTTTTTGTCCTTATACTGTCTTTTTTGTCCACCTGAGGGATTCTTAACTTATCCTGACAAGACTTGTCTAAATAAGTGTCTCTTGAAAAACTTTCTCTTGATGCCACCCCTACAACTCCTCTTTTCTCAAAGTACCACATAATTCCCTATACCCAAGCACTTACCACATCATTTTAGAATTGTCTGTCACTAAACTGTAAGCTCTTCAGGAGCCATTTTTGTAACTTTACACCGAAGCATAGTATCAGACATCCGACAGATACTTAAGAAATGTTTGGGATGAACAAGAAACCTGAAGCTCAGAAAAGTGAAATGATAACCTGTCCAGGAAGACACAGATAGACAGACATACATAGTCCAGTGCTCTTCCTACGGCACTGTGAAGCATTGCTGGTATAGTTAATTGTTCTAAGGGGAAAATGGAGGGCTCTGGTCACAGATGCAAAAATAGCCTCACTTTTTTTTCCTCCACAAGAGGGAAAAATCAAATGCCATTGGCAAATCTTTTCATGCTTCCTGTTGAGAGCCATTCAGTCTTAATACTTCATGCATTTTTATATATCCCAGGCATATACAGCTTCAATAGATGATGCTAGTCTTTGATGCCCCCCTCAACTCTCCAGCTCCTCCTACCTTACACATTACTGCTGCTTGAGACTCACACCTTGGAGAATCAAGTAACCAATGCCAGACCATTGCTCAGACTCCTCCAACTGCCACATCAACACTGAGGAAACCCACATCTCCCCGGCAAGCATCTTTTTCAAAAGATTCACTTACAAGCAAGCCTCATAAACCTAACCCTTCTGAGGAGAATATGAGGGAGACTAACAATGAAGAGAGGAGATGGGCATTTCCTCTGCAGTCCTTTGAAAATTGAATGGCTTGGGTGATCAATAGAACACCCCAAAAAGAGTAAAAAATTCCCTTGAGTAAGATTAACCAGCTGTGTTTTTCTCTAGGATATGTTAAATGGTCAGTTTCATGTTGAACATTCTTTTTTTTTGAGACAGAGTCTCACTCTGTCACCCAGGCTGGAGTGCAGTGGCGCATCTTGGCTCACTGCAAACTCCGCCTCCTGGGTTCACACCATTCTCCTGCCTCAGCCTCCCGATTAGCTGGGACTACAGGTGCCTGCCACCACGCCCAGCTAATTTTTTTTTTTGAATTTTTAGTAGAGATGGGGTTTCACCTTGTTAGCCAGGATGGTCTCAATCTCCTGACCTCGTGATCCACCCGCCTCGGCCTTCCAAAGTGCTGGGATTACAGGTGTGAGCCACCGCGCCCGGCCTCATGTTGAACATTCTAATGAAGATGAGGTACTTGAAAGCAAAGCAGCTGCTAAGACATTTGAGACTGTTGGAATCCTTGCAGTTCAGCATTACGGGTACACAATGCCTAAAAACTTTTTTTTTTTTTTGGAGATGGAGTTTCACACTCTTGTTGCCCAGGCTGGAGTCCAATGGTGCAATCTCGGCTTACTGCAACCTCTGCCTCCTGGGTTCAAGAGATTCTCCCGCCTCAGCCTCCCTAGTAGCTGGGATTACAGGCATGTGCCACCACGCCCAGCTAATTTTGTGTTTTTAATAGACGGGGTTTCTCCATGTTGGTCAGGCTGGTCTCCAACTCCCAACCTTCGGTGATCTGCCCGCCTCGGCCTCCCAAATTGCTGGGATTACAGGCGTGAGCCACCGTGCCTGGCCCACACTGCCTATAAATTTTTGCCCTATCAATTTTCACATCATCTGACACCACATTTAGTTCTAACTCCCTCATTTAACATTCAAGAAAACCAAGGACTGTATCTTACCTCCTCTTAGTTTTCTGATGAACACATGACACTTACTCAATTCTAGTTAATATTCCAAATCTTTCGTAAGTCTCCAGATTCATCCTTGTTATTAAATATTCAACAGTAGTATGTTAACTCTGACAACCACCAGGCCTTGCTAAAAGGCAAAAATAGTACCATTTCCTATTTATTCAAAGTAATATTCCAACCAAGTATTCAAAGGTGGTAACAAGCAAGATAGATAAACCGGCCCGTCCCATCTCTATCTAGTCCTCAATAATAGTCTGAAAAAAGCTGCTCACCTATCTGTTAAATATCAATAGTCAACCTCTTCCAAACTAAACTCGTCCTCAGCAAACTCCTCCAGGAAAGAAATCTCTGAGTGTGCTCAGGTCAGAATTTAACCCAGTAACACTAGATGCTATAAGCTTCTTGCTGCTAGCCTCTACTCTCCATAGCATGAACTTCTTGAGTGCAGAGACCCACCTTAGTCACTTTCCTAACACAATCTCCTTGTTCCACACTACTACCAAAATACTCAGCTAGGTGAAGACCCTGTTAAACCTTAGTTAACCGAATATCAGAATGCAGGCACACTGTGGACCCGAGATACTGACAAGATACCGGTACACAATGAAAACCACATTAGACAAGGAGGGATAGAGTGGCCTTGGAGCATAATGCTTTGAGAACTAGGTGCAAGTAACGAACTACCTCAGGAAAATGAACATAAATTCAGAATTTGGTATACATACAGGTTATGCAGAGACCTTAGTTAAGAACCCCTACCTTCACAACAGCATAAGATCCCAGTTCTCTTTTGCTCAGAAGACACAGGATATGGATTTCCTTACCGGTACTAGAAATTTCTTGACTTCCTCCATGGCATGGGCCATAAGAGCATAAGCCTCACATGGGGGTCCAAAGACTTCAATGAAGACATGCAGATCCATATTTAAGTGGGCATATTTGGGGTCTCCACCTTTGCGCAGCTCTTCCTCCTATGGAAAAATGCAGAGAAATGTCACACCACATGGACTAGGGAGAAAACACCACCTTTACCTCTAAGCCAAAGGAACAGCAAGAAATACCCCTAATGTCTATGAAAAACAGTAAAGTTAATTGGTTTGAGCTGAGAAGAATTAAAAAAAAAAAAAAAAAAAAAAAAACAGTAAAGTTTAAGAAAGTAAAACAAGCAGCCAGGTGTGGTGGCTCACGCCTATAATCCCAGGACTTTGGGAGACAGAGGCGGGAGGATCACAAGGTCAGGAGTTCGAGACCAGTCTGACCAATGTGATGAAGCCCCGTCTCTACTAAAAATACAAAAATTAGCCGGGCATGGTGGTGCACACCTGTAATCCCAGCTACTCAGGGGGCTGAGGCAGGAGAATCACTTGAACCCGTGAGGTGGAGGTTGCAGTGAGCCACTGCACTCCAGCCTGGGCAACAGAGCAAGGCTCCGTCTCAAGAAAAAAAAAAAAAAGTAAAACAAACTCTGAAGAACTGTAATTTGCACAGCCTGCTAAACTTGCACATGGTCTGCTGCTAACAGTTAATTGTTGTCTTAAATCCCTGAGATATCCACTGGAGCTCTTACTAAAAGCATAAAGAAGAAAAACTTAATTCTAGTCTCTATTCAGATAATAGCTGTTTGCCAAGCATTTGTTTTTAAATCACAGGTAGAGCTGTTAATCACCACGAGCTCTGCTTATCTGCTTATATGGTCTAGGGAGTGCTAGGGGAAGAAAGAAGTCAGGACAGAGAGAAGAAAAGCTCATGTAAATCTCATTAGTTAGAACAACACATTTCAGCCCTAACTATATGCGTCTACTAAGAAATGACCTGAGAAAACAAATACGTGTCCATTAGGCTACATAAAAGGAGGGTTGAAAGAATTGGTTTTTGGACTGTAGCAGGAATATCTCATCAAATAAGGTGACCCCAGAAGGCTAAGACTATTCTGTTTTGGTGAGAAGTTTCTTGTCACAGAGTACACAGCGTATGCGGCTATGGCATGGGGAAAAAAAAGACGCATTAGATTCTGTAGTCAGGATTACTCATGGTTCCTTTTGGAATACATTCTTTTAGTGAGCCTCACATTCCAAACTGGCTATAAAACAAACCAACTAATCCTCAAACTCATCTGCTCTCACAACACTATTGTTCTCACTTTTCCAGGTTACAAAAAAGGGGGTGTGCTATTTGCATTTTCGTGTCTTTTGTCTGCTTTAGACTAACTTTTAGTATATCCAGTTTCCCTTTCAAGTTTTCACAGACAATCCTACCAATGCACAACATGCTACTGCTGTTTCCATTACTATACAGTCAGAAAGTCCAAAAGAAAACTATCACCAGGGCACACCTAGGCTCTTCCAGGGTTGCCAAGCAAGTAAATTAACTTGGTGTATAATCTCTTGCATCCAGTGCAAACTTAAAGGAGCCACATTCTGTACACATACAAAATTCTTGCCTCTATAAGACATCCATACTGCATTCTGGGCAAGTAGAAGGCATTAGGGTGTCCTCTTGCCTCACTAATGTGAACTTACCTTGGCTTTGTCTCTCATTGAGCCCTTTCCCAACACAGAGATCTTTGCACCAGTCTCTTCCTGCAGTCTTTTGATTGTATTTCCTTGTGGTCCAAGAATCTTCCCCACAAAATTGAACTGACAGAAAATAGAGGATTTCTAAATATACATGCTACTATATAAAAACATTTCCACATAAATTACCTCACTTGATTTTAAACAACCCTGCAAAGGTAGAGTATTACCATTCCCATTTTACTGAAGGACACTGAAGCCATATTAATAAAGCGATTAGCTTAAGGTTATGAAACTAGAAAGTGGCAGTTCCTAGACCTGAATTTGGCTTTTCTGATGTATTCTGGTGCTCTTCCATAATACATTAAGACGTTTACTATTTTATTTTTTACTTTATTTTGAGACAGGCTCTCACTCTGTTGCCCAGGCCAAAGTGCAGTGACACGATCATGGCTCACCGGAGCCTCAACTTTCTGGACTCAAGTGATCCTCCTGCCCCAGCCTCTGGAATAGCTGGGTACAGGTGCACACCACAACACTAGGCAAATTTTTGTATTTTTTGTAGAGATGCGGTTTCGCTATGTTGCTCAGGCTGGTCTTGAACTCCTGGGCTCAAGCAATCTGCCTGCATCGGCCTCCTACAGTGCTGGCATTACAGGCATGAGCCACTGTGCCTGGCCTAGCACTTAACATACATAAACATTTTTTAGGCAGTGACCTCAGAACAGAAGAGACTATATAGCACCCTTTGATAGCACGCTGGATAAACTAAATGTAACTAAATAATTTCCTAAAAAAAAAAAAAGGAAGAAAAAAAGCATTTACTTAAAAGTAAACTTTCAGTAAGAAAATAAAATTAACTTCATCCAATTGAGGATTCATATTACATTTCCTTTTATTTAGATTTCAGGTTAGTCTTTTGACAAAGAGCAACTCTTCAGGTTTTAATTTTTTTTTCTTTGAACTTGTAGCCTGAGCAATCATTTGAGAAAGAAACTTTTTGATAATAAAAATATGATTATATTTCCTTCCTGGCTATAGCTATGTTATTAGTTAAGAACTTAGATATTTCAACTGCCAGTAACAGGTACTGCAAGCATGAAAGAGAAGCTTCACAAGCTTAAGTTTCTAAAGCATCACAATCCCCAGGAGTCTTTATTATAGCCCATGACTCTCCCATAACTATAAAGATAACTGAAAGATGCAAAGCACTTTTTGCCTTACCTTGGGATACTGCTTGACAGGTATCAGCACTCGCTCTTTCAGTTTCATGTTCTTATGAGAAAATAAATCCAAGTAATTCTCCTCATCATCCTTTTTTGAGTCTCCTTTCTGAATCTTCTCAATTTCTGAATAGGAAAAACAATTTATTTTTGCCCTGGTAAATAAATGCAAATTTTGAAGTCTGCTTAAAGCAATAACATGGAATACCATATAGTGAAACCAAATAGTTCACACGAAATGTGCCAATTTCAGAAAGAAACTAGCTGAAAGCACTAAAGCTATATGAAGTTGACTAGAAAGCCCAAAGCCTACTTCTAATAAAAGAAGTGTACTCTTCCACCCTCACCTGAAGCCATGACAAGAGAGACATTTAAATGTTTCTTAAATCAATTTAACAAAATTAATTGGGTGAGATGGGGGAAAGGAGAATAAAGAAACAAACAAAAAATCAAAATCTGCATCAAGACAAAGTATAATCTTACCTTGAAAAAAACAAAAGTAAATAATCTAAATATACAATGGATAGTTCCATTAAAGTTCCACGGTGACATTAGTACTCTAGATACTAGTCCTTAAGAGTCTGAAAGACCTTGTTCTTACTCTGCTACTCACTAGTCGTGTGACCTAAGACAAGTTAATAAAATATGTAGATATGCCTAATTAAGGCCAATTTTTCATAAAGTACTAAATATATTGTTACCATTATCTAGCCCAAATTCAGCCAATGCCTAAATGATACAAAATGCACCAGGTACTTTTTTTTGAGACAGAGTTTCGCTCTTTTTGTCCAGGTTGGAGTGCAATGGCGTGATCTCTACTCACTGCAACCTCTGCCTCCTGGGTTCAAGCGATTCTCCTGCCTCAGCCTCCCAAGTAGCTGGGATTACAGGCATGTGCCACCATGCCCAGCTAATTTTGTATTTTTAGTAGAGAAGGGTTTTCTCCATGTTGGTCAGGCTGATCACCCGACCTCAGGTGATCCGCCTGCCTCAGCCTCCCAAAGTGCTGGGATTACAGGCGTGAGCCACTGCACCCAGCCACCAGGTACTTTTTAAAAAAACATTTTATTGAAGTATAACTGATATGTAAAAAGTTATACATAATTAATGTATACAATGATGAGTTTGGAGATAAGTATACACCCATGAAACCATCACCACCATCATGGGCACAGACATATCCATCATCACCTAAAAGTACTTTCAATTCGTGGGTTAAGACAGTTTCATTAGCTAGAAACCTGGCATACAAAAAGATTTCCTACCATTAAGGAACTTCATTCACTGAGTGACTGCAAGTGTTTGAGTGCTTCCTATGGTATGGAGAGGCAGATGAAGGAAGAGCTATAATAAGTACAATCATTAACCACTATGGAGGACTTAATAAGAGCCAGACATCTGTCTTGCAAAGCACAGGAGATACAACAGAGCGAGTCAGACTGGTCTCTTGTCTTCACTGTTTATATACTGGAGTTTCCAGACTATAGAGGTGGCAATGAAGTATAGTTAAGTGCTATAACAGGAGTTCTAATAGAGATGATGGCAGAGTGCCCAAGGATGAGCAGGAACTGAAAGCTTATATGATCCACTGAGAATAGTTAAAAAAAAAAAAAAAAAAAAAAAAAGGCCAGGTGCGGTGGCTCACGCTTGTAATCCCAGCACTTTGGGAGGCTGAGGCAGGAGGATCACAAGGTCTGGAGATCGAGACCATCCTGGCTAACACGGTGAAACCCCATCTCTACTAAAAATACAAAAAAAAAATTAGCCGGGTGTGGTGGTGGACACCTGTAGTCCCAGCTACTAGGGAGGCTGGGGCAGAAGAATGGCGTGAACCCAGGAGGCGGAGCTTGCAGTGAGCCGAGATCGCGCCACTGCACTCCAGCCTGGGCGACAGAGCAAGACTCTGTCTCAAAAAAAAAAAAAAAAAAAAAAAAAAAGTGTATATATACACATGTATATATATATATATATACTCCCTAAAATCAGTGGAACATTCTAAATATCAGAGAATATTCTGTAATAGAATATTATATAACATTCCCATCTTCTATAATTTTAAGGCTGGGGTTCTCAAACTTCTTCATGCATCAGAATCACCTAGAAGAGGGCTTATTAAACTAGATTGCTGGGCCTCAAAGCCAGTCTGGGATTTGTGTTTAGGAATTTGCATTTCCAGCAAGTTCCCAGGTAATTCTGATATTGCTGGTCCAGGGACCATACTTTGAAAACCATTGGCTTAAAGTATAAAGACACTCTACCTGAAACACGTTCCACACATCTATACCCTTAACAGTTTTAATTTATTAATTATTATTTTTTGAGACACAGTCTCGCTCTGTCACCCAGGTTGGAGTGCAGTGGTGCAATCTCTGCTCACTGGAACCTCTGCTTCCCGGGTTCAAGCGATTCTCCTGCCTCAGCCTTCCGAGTAGCTGGAACTACAGGCATGCGCCACTATGCCCGACTAATTTTTTTCCCTATTTTTAGTAGAGATGGGGTTTCACCATGTTGGCTGGGCTGGTCTCGAACTCCTGACTTCAGGTGATCCACCTGCCTCGACCTCCCAAAGTGCTGGGATTACAGATGTGAGCCACCGTACTGGCCTAACAGTTTTTAAAATAAATGTTTAGAGAGGTGCAGCTGTGAAATATATAGACGAAGAAAAGTAACTTTGACTCTGACATGCCTTACAGAATTTAGAATTTCAGACTGAATGCCTGTTTGTTAAAAAGCCTAATTTCAGATGCTATACTATACCATGAACTAATAGACACATACTTCCTGGTTTTCTGACAATTAAAATTGCTGACGAATTGTAAATATCCTTAATTAAAACCTTTACTCCTATGAGAAGAACTGTAAATGACAGTGCTCTTCACAATCCTATGTTTCACTGCTTGGAATAGAAAACAAATTTGACCTTACAGTTAACAGAGTAATGCTTCATTCAACAGTCTACTTGTGAGGGTAATCCTAACCTTAACCCTTACTGTTTGGTGGCAGATCCTGACCTCTACTTCTTTTCCCCTACTGCTAATATTAACTTTTTCTGATCAATCTTTTTGAGCCTACTGTACCTGACTACACCACTTTCTAAGTTCTCAGACTGGAAAACTTAGGTATTCAATCCTCAAAGTCCTAGAAGAACAAAGATGCCATAATTCTGATCTGAGAACATCACCAAGGAGCTTTTAATAATCTGGAACAGGCCAGGAGTAGTGGCTCATGCCGGTAATCCCAGCACTTTGGGAGGCCAAGGTGGGCAAATCACCTGAGGTCAGGAGTTCAAGACCAGCCTGGCCAACATGGTGAAACCCCATCTCTACTAAATATATAGGCCGGGCGCGGTGGCTCACGCCTGTAATCCCAGCACTTTGGGAGGCTGAGGTGGGTGCATCACCTGAGGCCAAAAATTCAAGACCAGCTTGGTCAACATGGGGAAACCCCATCTCTACTAAAAATACAAAAATTAGCCAGGCGTGGTGGTGTGCACCTGTAATCCCAGCTACCTAGGAGGCTGAGGGAGGAGAATCACTGGAACCCGGGAGACAGAGGCTGCAGTGAGCTCAGACTGTGCCACTGCACTCCAGCTTGGGTGACAGGGCAAGACTCCATCACAGCAACAACAAAAAAGAATGTGGAACAAATTAGATACTTCATTTTATCTATGTCGCTTTGTGCTTCCGAGAGCTACCATTGAGTTAGACCTTTCAGCTGTATTTTATACCACTTTCCAGAAACCTTGGTCAGTGCAAGACGACTCAAAGTCTGTTCATCTGCTATACTCCTACAAGAAGCTGTGTTTATATGCAATGTAATGCACTCTGTGAATTTAAGGCCTTTCATTTTTTCATTTCTTAAAGACCAGTGTGATAGTATAAGACCTTTCTATAACATGGATTCTTCTATTTTTGAACTACTCAGATCTTAGAATCCTTCTGTCCAATTATTTCACAACTTTTTAAAGAATAGCAGTGGCCAGGCATGGTGGCTCACACTTGTAATCTCAGCATTTGGGGAAGCTGAGGCAGAAGGATCACTGGAGCCCAGGAGTTTGGGACCAGAGCGGGCAACATAGTGAGACCCCTTCTCCACAAAAAATAACAAATTAGTCAGGCATGGTGGTATGTGCCTGTGGTCCCAGCTATCTGGGAGGCTGAGGCAGGAGGATAAGCAGTTGGAGGCTGTAGTGAGCCAAGATCATGCCACTGCACTCCAGCCTGGGTGACAGAGTAAGGCCCTGTCTCAAAAAAAGCAAAGGAAAGCATTTTTAGAGAATTCAGAGAAGGATCATTTAAATAAAACAGAGGGTTGAAAAGAGAATCAGAATTTTAACCTACAAAGCAAAAGACTGGTTGGGCACAGTGGCACATGCGCTTGTAATCCCAGTGCTTTGGGAGGCTGAAGCAGGATGACTGCTTTTGGCCCAGCAGCTTGAGACCAGCCTGGGCAACACAGCGAGACCCTGTCTCTACCAAAAATAAATAAATAAATAAATAAATTTTTAAATTAGCTGGGTGTAGTGGTACATGCCTATTATCCCAGCTACTCAGGAGGCTGTGGTGGGAAGATCACTTGAGCCCAAGAGTTCAAGGCTGCAGTGAACTATGATGACTGCGCAACTGCACTCCAGCTTGGGTAACGAAGGGAGAGGAGGGGAGAAGGGAAGGAGAGAGGAGGGGAGAGGGAAAAAAGGGAGAAAGGCAGGAAGGAAGGAGGGAAGGGAGGGAGGGAAGAAGGGAGTGGGCAGGAAGGGAGGCAGGGAGGGGACGGAGGGAGAGGGAAGAAAAGGAAGCAAGCAGAAGACTAAGAAGCTACTTGAGCTTTCAAGAAGGGTGGAGGGGGCCAGGCGCTGTGGCTCATGCCTGTAATTCCAGCACTTTGGGAGGCTGAGGCGGGTGGATTACCGGAGTCCGAGACCAACCTGACCAACACAGTGAAACCCCATCTCTATTAAAAGTACAAAAATGAGCTGGGCGTGGTGGCGTGTGCCTGTAGTCCCAACTGCTTGGGAGGCTGAGACAGAAGAATTGCTTGAACCCGGGAGGCGGAGGTCACAGTGAGCCGAGATCGTGCCACTGCACTCTAGCCTGGGTGACAGAGCGAGACTCTGTCTCAAAAAAAAAAAAAAAGAGCAGCTGAATTTTTTTTTTTTTTTTTTTTTTTTGAGATAGGGTCTCACTCTGTCACCCAGGCTGGAGTGAGTGACACAATAATGGCTCACTGTAGCCTCAACCTCCTGGGTTCAGGCGATCCTCCCACCTCAGCACCCCCAGTAGGTGCAACCATAGGCACGTGCCACCATGCCTGGCTAATTTTTTTTATTGGTAGAGATGCGGTCTCCCTATTTTGCCCAGGTTGGTCTTGAACTCCTGGGCTCTAATGATCCTTCCACTTCGGCCTCCCAAAGTGCTGGGATTATAGGTGTGACCTACTATGCTCCCCCTGCCGTTTTTTTTGTTTGTTTTAAAGAGATGGGTTCTCTACTGCCCAGGCTGAAGTACAGTGACACCATCATAGTTCACTGCAGCCTCGAACTCCTGAGCTCAAGCGATCCTCCCGCCTCAGTCTCCCCAGTAGCTAAAGGTGCGTGCCACCTTATCCAGGTGGGGCTGAATATTTATTTGATGCCTACTATATATCAAATACCATAGAACTATTACCTCATTAATCCTCAAAAATAACTCAGTGAACTGAGTTACTTACATCTGAGGAAACAAAAACTCAAAGAGGTTAAATAACTATCTCTAGGTCATAAAATTGTTAAAGTAACAGAATAAGAATAAAAAACCCAGGCCTGGCTGGGCACAGGGGCTCACATCTATAATCCCAGAACTTTGGGAGGCCGAGGTGGGAGGATTGCTTGAGCCCAGGAACTTGAGACCTGCCTGGGCAACAGAGTGAGACCCCATCTTCACCAAAATTAAAAAAAAAAAATTAAATTAAATTAGCTCAGTGTGGTGGTGTACAACTGTTGTCCCAGTTACTAGAGAGGCTGAGGCAGGATGATCACTTGAGCCCAGGAGGTGGAGGCTGTGGTGAGCCATAATGGCGCCACTGCATTCCAGCTTGGGTGACAGAGCAAGACCCTGTCTCTAAAAAAAATTTAATAAAAAATTTTAGAAAACCCCCAAAACTCAGGCCTTTAGGCCTTTTCTGACTTTCTTTTTTTTTTTTTTGAAATGAAGTCTCACTCTGTCGCTCAGGCTGGAGTGCAGTGGCACTATCTCAGCTCACTGCAACCTCTGCCTCCCAGGTTCAAGCAATTCTCCCTACCTCAGCCTCCTGAGTAGCTGGGATTACAGTCATCTGCCACCATGCCCAGCTAAATTTTGTATTTTTAGTAGAAAAAAGGTTTCACCATGTTGGCCAGGCTGGTCTTCAACTCCTGATCTCAGGTGATCCACCCACCTTGGCCTCCCAAAGTGCTGGAAATACAGGCGTGAGCCACCGCGCCAGGCCGCTAACTTCTAATTTCATGCTTTTCCTATTGTCTCTTGATGAGTATGTGTTTGTAGGGGGCACACTTTATTTAAGCAAGGAAGAGCTGACTTTTATATAAAATTTTGGTAAGTACAATTTATACCCTCAGACACTGGCATGTGGCGTAAAGGTAATGAAAAGGCTTTATGGGTGTCTCAGATGTTCAGCTGTCTGATGGTCTTTCTTTTTTCTTTTTCAACTCTGTATGTCTCTCCTTGTCCTTGCTTTCCCCAGAGAGCTAGAGTAGACTGAAACGGGAAGACAAAAAATCAAGGAGGAGCTTCCTAAAAATGGTTTAACCTCAGGCAAAAGTACTTTCTAGACAACCCTTTTGGAACTGACTCCTTTAAGTAATCTTTGCTTGGGTCTCTGGAGACCTTGGATGTCCCAAGGGCCAAAGAAAACAAAGCTGAGGTGTAAACAACACAAGAGGTGACCCATTTGTTTCCCGGCCACTCAGAATAATCATATCTTATCCAATGCCTTCTATGTGTCAGGAATTTTGTATTTATTATTTCACTTTGTCTTTGTAACCAGTATTATCTTCATTTGACAGATGAAGAAACCCGGGCTCAGAAAAGCTATATAACTTGTCCAAGATCTCAAAACTAATTAGTGACATAGCAGATACTTAAACCCATGTCACTTCTTATACCAAAGAGAGTAAATTCAATTAACCTTTCAAAATTTCCTTCATCTTTTACTATAACTTAACCTTTCCCACCCCCTACTTTTTTTTTTTTTTTTGTAGATTTTATCCCAACCAGACTGTAAGCTTCCATGTTGCTTAATATGTCTTGGAGGAAAGACAAGGGTTTTGAAGCTAGACAAAATGGGTTTGATTCCCAGCTCTCCTACATGCTTGGTGTATGACTTTAAAAGAGATTAAAGAAAAATAGTAAGAAAAAAAGAGAGAGGGCGAGAAAGAGATGTAACACACACACAAAAAGTTAATATTAGAGAAGTTTGGGAAAATTATATACCAACTTTATCAACTGGGCTGGCTTAACAAAAAACAAATCACTACAAATATATTATTAACTGAACTTTTTTTTTTTTTGAGACAGGGTCTTGCTCTGTCACCCACGCTGGAATGCGTGGTGCAATTTTGGCTCACTGCAACCTCCGCCTCCCGGGTTCAAGCAATTCTCCTGTCTCAGCCTCCCAAGTAGCTGGTGACTGACTATAGGCGCGTGCCACCACACCTGGCTAATTTTTGTATTTTTAGTAGAGACGGGGTTTCACCGTGTTAGCTAGGATGGTCTTGATCTCCTGACCTTTTGATCCACCCGCCTCGGCCTCCCAAAGTGTTGGGATTACAAGCGTGAGCCACCACGCCCGGCCAACTGAACGTTTGATATGGCCTGCATAAGGAACAAGACAATGGTCAAGATTTTCTAAGTATCCAGAGTGAGTATTTCTAGGAGAGCAAGATTCTCAGCAGAACTGCTCTAAAAGGTCAGGGTTCATTTCATACCCTCCTCTAGACTCCCAATATACTTGGTTCCACACTTCTAAACACAGCACTCCTCCTTTGCCTGTTGTTAACAATCTCTGGACTCCTTCCATTGCTGAGCATCTGTAATTCTTAGTACAGTACAATGCTTGATACACAATAGGCATCTATAATCATTAACCAAATTAAAGAAATGTACCGGCTGGGGCGCGGTGGCTCACACCTGTAATCCCAGCACTTTGGGAGGCCAAGGTGAGCAGGAGATCGAGACTATCCTGGCCAACATGGTGAAACCCTGTCTCTACTATGGTGAAACCCTGTCTCTACTAAAGATTTAAAGATTTACTCTAGCTAAATCTAAAAATTGCTTGGGCGTGGTGGCGTGCGCCTGTAGTCCCAGCTACTCAGGAGGCTGAGAGAGGAGAATTGTTTGAACCCGGGAGGTGGAGCTTGCAGTGAGCCGAGATCATGCCAGTGCACTCCAGACTCCAGCCTAGGTGACAGTGCAAGACTCCACCTCCAGAAAAAAAAAAAAAGAAATGTGCCGCTGGGTGTGGTGCTTCACGCCTATAATCCCAGCACTTTGGGAGGCCAAGGCAGGCAGATAACCTGAGGTCAGAAGTTCAAGACCAGCCTGGCCAACATGGTGAAACCTCGTCTCTACTAAAAATACAAAACTTAGCCGGGCGTGGTGCCGCGTGCCTGTCAAAAATTAGCCAGGTGTGGTGTCATGCGCCTGTAATCCCAGTTACTTGAGAGGCTGAGGCACAAGAATCGCTTGAACCCGGGAAGGAGAGGTTGCAGTGAGCCAAGATTGCGTTACTGCACTCCAGCCTGAGTCAGAGTGAGAACCTGTTTCAAAAAAAAAAAACCAAAAAACAAAAAAGTATGGTTAACACCCTCAGCTTCCCTTAAACAACTCACATGACTTTATCATCCCCAAATTTATAATTCTCACCTTTTCTGTTGGTATCATCTTTTGGAATCAGAAGTCCCGTAAGCTTACCATTGCAAAACAACTTCATTCGTTTTATTTATCAAATTACTTACTGTTTCAAGCAAGAGCACAAAGCCAATAGGTTCTTTATCTTTTTTGGAATCATGGGTCCCTCTGAGAATTTGATGGAAGCTACTGATTAGCAACCCAGAAAAAAATACAAACTCACAATATATTATATACAATATTGGCTATGGGTACAGAAAGGCTGGGTATTGGTTAAAAAAAAAATCCCCCAAAGGCCTGTTACAAGCCCTTTCATAGGGGCTCAATTTTTACATTCCAGGACAGTAGAAAACTCTGTCATATTGACTATGGTCTCCCAAATCTTTTCCTTAGTGCACAATTTAGAGCTTTGCATCTTTGAAAAGTTTTTTTTTTTTTCATTTTAAGGCAATTTTAGATTTATATGCAGTTTTAAGAAATAACAGAGATCCTGTATACTTTAGTTTTCCCCATAACATTTTGCATATCTGTATCACAATCAGAAAATTAACATTAAAATAAGAAAATTTGTTGTACAGGTTTCATGAAAAAAAATTAACAATTCATTGACTTTATTAGGATTTCACCACCTTTCCATGTACTTGTTTGCTTAGTTCTATGCAATTTAATCAGACTCATGTGACCACCACCTCGTCAAGATACAGAACAGTTCCATCATGAGGATCCTTACCCTTTGATAGCCAGTCACCATCTTCCCTCATCTCTCACCACTGGCAACCACTAACAGTCTTCATCTCCACTATTTCGTTTCTTCAAGAATGTTATATTAATGAAATCATATAGTATATAACCTTTTGAGATTGGCTTTCTTCACTCAGCTTAATTCTCTTGTGATCAAGCAAGTTGCTGCATTTATTAACAGTTCCTTTTTTTTTTTTTTTGTACTGCAGAGTACTGTTTCATGGTATGGGTGTGCCAGTTTATTGGAGGCATTTGGTTTGTTTCCAGTTTTTGGCTACTATGAATAAAGCTGCTGTGAACATTCATGTACAGGTTTTGTGTTAACTTGAGTTTTAATTTCCCTGAAATAAATACCCAAGAATGCAACTGTTGAACGATATGGTAAGCACATTTTATTTTATTTTTTTTGAGACAGGGTCTCACTGTCGCCCAAGCTGGAGTGCAGTCGCACGATCTCAGCTCAAGGCAGCCTCGACCTCCTGGGTTCAAGCGATTCTTCCACCTCAGCCTAAGACCAATCTCCTGGGTTCAAGTGATCCTTCTGCTTCAGGCTCCCGAGTAGTTGGGACTACGGGTGTGTGCCGCCATTCTCAGCTAATTTTTAAATTTTCTGTAGAGACAAGCTCTCACTAGGGCTCAAGCAATCCTCTCACCTTGGCCTCCCAAAGTCCTGGGATTACAGGCATGAGCCACCATGCCCAGCCAATAAGCACATTTAGTTTTGTAAAAAACAAACAAACAAACAAACAAACAAAACCTGCATTGGGCTGGGCGTGGTGGCTTACACCTGTAACACGGGCACTTCGGGAAGCCGAAGAGGGAGGATCACGAGGTCAGGAATTCAAGACCAGCTTGGCCAACATGGTGAAACCCCATCTCTACTAAAAACACAAAAATCAGCCGGGCATGGTGGTGGGCGCCTGTAATCCCAGCTACTTGGGAGGCTGAGGCAGGAGAACTGCTTGAAACCGAAAGGCGGAGGTAGCAGTGAGCCGAGATCATGCCACTTCACTCCAGCGTGAGCGACAGAGCGAGACTCAATCTCAAAACAAACAAACAAACAAACAAAAAACCCTGCAATATCACAAATAAATGTATACCTAATGATATTCTGCTTTATCTTACTAGGCTTTGTTTTATAGAAATAGTATTATACTGTATGTAGTCTTATGCGATGTACTTTCTTCATATAACATTAGATTTTGGAGATTTCTCCATGTCGTTGCCTGCAGCTATAGTTCATCCATTTTCACGGCTGTACAAATATTTTCTTTTTCTTTCTTTTTTTTTTTTTTTGAGATTGAGTTTCACTTGTTGGCTAGATCTCAGCTCACTGCAACCTCTGTCTCCCGGGTTTCAGCAATCCTCCTGCCTCACCCTTCCAAGTAGCCGGGATTACAGGCACCTGCTACCACGCCCAACTAATTTTTGTATTTTTAGTAAAGACAGGGTTTCACCATGTTGGTCAGGCTGGTCTCAAACTCCTGACCTCAGGTAATCCACCCGCCTCGGCCTCCCAAAATGCTGGGATTACAGGCGTGAGAAACTGTGCCCAGCCCAATATTTTCTGTTGTAAATCTATCACATTATCCAATGAATGGTGAAACAAGTTGCAACATTTTGTGAACAAGGTACACCATTTTATGAATCAAGTGCTCATGTATAAGTTTCTTTGAGCACATTCCTAGAAAAGGTGTTGCTGGTATAATATATTTTTTTTTTTTTTTAAGACAGATTCTCGCTGTGTCGCCCAGGCTGGAGTGCAGTGGCGCAATCTCGGCTCACTGCAACCTCCACCTTCTGGGTTCAAGTGATTCTCCTGCCTCAGCATCCTGAGTAGCTAGGATTACAGGCACGTGCCACCATGCCCAGCTATCTTTTGTATTTTTAGTAGAGCCAGGGTTTCACCATGTTGGTCAGACTGGTCTCGAACTCCTGACCTTAAGTGATCCGACTGCCTCAGCATCCCAAAGTGCTGGGATTACAGGCGGGGGCCACCGCACCTGGCCTTACTCTCCAGTTTGTTTGTTTGTTTGTTTGTTTTTGAGACGGAGTCTCACTCTGTCCCCCAGGCTGCAGTGCAGCAGCGTGATCTCCGCTCACTGCAAACTCCGCCTCCCGGGTTCACGCCATTCTCCTGCCTCAGCCTCCCCAGTAGCTGGGACTACAGGCGCCCAACACCGCGCCCAGCTAATTTTTTTGTATTTTTTAGTAGAGTCGGGGTTTCACCGTGTTAGCCAGGATGGTCTCGATCTCCTGACCTCGTGATCCACCCGCCTTGGCCTCCCGAAGTGCTGGGATTACAGGCGTGAGCCACCGCACCTGGCCTGTTTTTTTTTTTGAGACGGAGTCTCACACTGTTGCCCAGGCTGGAGTGCAGTGGTGCGATCTTGGCTCACTGCAACCTCTGCCTCCTGAGTTCAAATGATTTTCCTGCCTTAGCCTCCTGAGTAGCTGGGATTACAGGCACCCACCACCACACCAGGGGTAATTTTTTGTATTTTTAGTAGAGACGGGGTTTCACCACGTTGGCCAGGCTGGTCTCGAACTCCTGACCTCGTGCTTTGCCCACCTTGGCCTCCCAAAGTGCTGGGATTACAGGCATGAGCCACCAGGCCCGGCCCTTATTTTCCAGTTTTAATAGCAGGTTTTGCTAGCCCTGTAGAATGAACTGGGAAGGTCTTAATGTATTTCTAGAGAATATTGTGAATAAAGGAATTAACTATTTTGAAGTTTCAACAGACTTTGTAAAATGTTTTCCACTGTATGCTTTTGAAGGATGGATTTTTGAGTATCCCTCCAAGATCTTTTGCAGATTGCTAATCTATTCAAAATGTTTATTCTTGAGTCACTTATACTAACTTGTATTTCCCTAATTGTAGAAAGTAGAAAAACAGGCCAGGCACAGTGGCTCATGCCTGTAATCCTAGCACTTTGGGAGGCCGAGGCGGGCGGATCACCTGAGGTCGGGAGTTCGAGACCAGCCTGACCAACATGGAGAAACCCCCGTCTGTACTAAAAATACAAAATTAGCCGGGTGTGGTGGCACATGCCTGTAATCCCAGCTACTAGGGGAGCTGAGGCAGGAGAATTGCTTGAACCTGGGAGGCGGAGGTTGCGGTGAGCCAAGATCGCGCCATTACATTCCAGCCTGGGCGATAAGAGTGAAACTCCGTCTCAAAAAAAAAAAAAAAAAAAAAGTAGAAAAAGAACACTGATATATATACAACAGCATTTTACTTAGTATATAAATATATTAACACAATAAGGTAAATTATTTCTCTTCCAGAAAACAAAGATGGACGATTGAATCCTTATGTCTGCAGATACATTCGAATATATACAACAGCATTTTACTTAGTATATAAATAGATTAACACAATAAGGTAAATTATTTCTCTTCCAGAAAACAAAGATGGATGATTGAATCCTTATGTCTGCAGATACATTCGACAGTCATCACAGCTGAATATCAATCTGGCTAACATAGAAGTCTACATTCAAAATCTACATCCCTCAAAATTTTGTCTTTTTTTTTTGAGACGGAGTCTTGCTTCTTCGCCCAGGCTGGAGTGCAATGGTGCAATCTGGGCTCACTGTAACCTCCACCTCCCGGTTTCAAGTGATTCTCCTGCCTCAGCCTCCCAAGTAGCTGGGATTACAGGCATGTGCCACCACGCCCGGCTAATTTCTGTATTTTTGGTAGAGACGGGGTTTCACCATGTTGGCCAGGCTGGTCTCCAACTCCTGACCTCAAGTGATCCGTCCGCCTCGGCCTCCCAAAGTGTTGGGATTATAGGTGTGAGCCACCGTGCCCGGCTGTCATCATTTTTTCATCAGTCCCATCTTCAATGAAGGTGAATATGTATTCTTTCATGAAATATTTAGTAAGAGGCCACTCTGTGCAGCACTCTTCAAAGCACAGGAGATACAACGGTGAACAAAGCAGACAAAAGATTCCTGCACTCTGCTGGAGCTGACATTCTAGCCATGGAGAATGGGTAATCAACAAACAAATACTGTACATAATGACAATAAAGTGCAACAGATGCTGATAGTGAAAAATAAAGTAAACCCAGGAAAGGAAGAGGGGAGCTGTGTAGGCAGTATAGGAAGAGTGCTCAGGGTCTCATGGTACCTTATGGGGAATGGTCAAAGGTGCCTGGAGGAGTCACAGTCCCAAGCAGTAGACTCTGCTCTCTGGTTTCCTTTTTGTATCTTAGCCTTATCATCTTCACTACCCTGTTAACACTGTGATACTTTCAAATATCCTTTTTTTTTTTTGATCACCTATCATCCCAGATAGATTTTACTATTTTGTCCAACTATAGCTTAAAGTACAATTTGCAGCAGGCACTATAGTGAGGGAACAGGGAAGGTGTGTAGACTGACCAAAAATCCTGGTTACGCTGCTTACTAATTTTGTTACCTCAGGCAAATTATTAATCTCTGGGTGTCTTGGTTTCCTCATCTGTAAAAGTGAGGATAATAAAAGTAAGTTCTCATTTCATTTTATAGGTTAAATATTTAATGTAAAGTGTTCAGACCTCAAACATTAAGTGTTAGCTATATTTTTCTTCCGTGTGTTCTTTTCTTTTCTTTTTTTTTTTCCCCCCCCTTTTTTGAGATGGAGTTTAGCTCCTGTTGCCCAGGCTGGAGTGTAATGGCGCAATCTGGGCTCCCTGCAACCTCTGCTTCCCAGGTTCAAGTGATTTTCCTGCCTCAGCTTCCAAAGTAGCTGGGATCACAGGCGTGCGCCACCACGCCAGGCTAATTTTGTATTTTTAGTAGAGACGGGGTTTCACCATGTTGATCAGGCTGGTCTCCAACTCCTGACCTCGCGATCCGCCCGTCTCGGCCTCCCAAAGTGCTGGGATTACAGGTGTGAGCCACCGCACTTGCCCCTTCCATGTGATCTTACCAGAGCTTAAATACTACTATTCTATCTTCTCAAAGTCTCACTTCCTCACAATGGGTTGTGACTTCACTGCAATCCCCTTGCAAGATAATTCAGAAATACCTTAAAAGCCAGGCTCAACATATATTAACACTTATCCATGCTAGAAAGAATTCATACATCCCAAACCAACATTAACCTCAATCACACTTCTCCAATTTCAGTTGGGTTTTAAAAAAATACATCCAGAAAGCCCAAGTTAAAAATAAAGAGCACTCTCTTAGTTAAGCAGTGAGGGAGACTGAAAATTAAAAGTAACTTTTAAGGATCAACAGTTTTTGACAGTTATCTTAAGAAAGCATAAAAGATGAACACCGCACTGGTAAAGATCCCTCACCTTACAGTGTTGGGAGACAGAGAACAAAGGGAGGGAGATAATATTTTCATAATGAGCTGTCCATTATATTAACCTTGCCAAAGAGTCCAACTACTCATTCAGTGTTGGAAGGATGTGAATTTTTACATGCTTACTAAAATTTAGGTATCATAAAAAATATTTATTAAAATAATGTTTTAACTAGAAGCGAAAGTCAGACAGCTTTAGGGAAAAATCAGAGCGACTAGGTGATTGGCCAGTGCTGATCAGGAAAAGAGCGCTAATCTACAGAACAAAGACTCTCATTTCTAATCTATTTCATACTGAATCAAAAACGTAAAAAATAGCAACAAAAAGGCCAAGCCTTTCAGTACAAGCATCATGCAACTTCTCTCAATTTCTGTCCATCTCGTTGGGAAACGTCATGTGAACTACGCGGGAGTCCCTATCGTCCCACTTCACTGTCCCAGCGTTATTTCACTCCTTCTTCAACGATAGTGAACACACGGTGTAAAATGAAAGAGGACAACCTTCAGGCTCAGTAGCAATTCTTATTCTATCAGCCTTAGTCGGAAATCTGATTCGGAAACCTCAAGCTCCGATCCACATAAATCGCTCCTTCCTCCCAGCAACTTAAGCTGCGGTTACTGCTAAGTCCGGCTCGGCCCCGGCGACAGCAAGGCACTGGACAGGGCATTCCAGCCTCACCCCACCTCACTTCGGCCCTTCCTCCCACGGTCCCTCCCCGCTCTGGCTGTCTTCACCTCCTACACCTCGGTCGAGGCGCTCATCGCCACCCGCGATCAAAAAGGGTTTCCCTTCGGGGAAAGGGGGAAATAAAGGTTCATTTCTGGAAGAATCTGCGCGCCAGGCAGCCGCAAGAGGAGGGAGGAGGGAAGAGTCGGAAAGGGGCGGGGAGCTCAGCACTATCCATCAAGACATTAGCGCTAGGAGATCGCAAAGTCGCCTTCGGGCCTCCACTGCAGCCTAGAAATTCTCCCACGCACTCCGGGATGAGGTGGCAATGTGGAATCCAGGCTCCCAGAAATAAGGATGAGACCGGAGCTCCCAACTACCTCGGTCCCGAGGGGGCGGGAAGCGAGAGGAACAAAGCCAGGGCCACTCATGCCCCGGGATAGCCGGGCGACCCAGAGGGACACGGGAGGCCCCCTTACCTGCCGTCAGCAGCTGCATGGCGTGAGTGAAGGACGGGTCCAGCGAGTCCTTCTCGGCCATGAGTTCGGGCAGGTACTTGTTCTCCGGCTCCATCTTGACCGAGGCTGTGGCCGAGGGGGGCAGCAGCGGGGTCGGCGCTGGCCCGCCCACTGTCGCGTCGGGACCCGTGGCCGAGGGCGGCAGCAGCGGTGGCGGCTGCGTGGCGGGCGAGGCCCGGGCGCCCCCGCGGGAGCCCCCTCCGCCTCCCCGGGACCGGTGAGGCAGCGGCGGCTGCCGAGACGGCGTCTGACGCACCGAGGGGTGGGCACCGGAGGGGTCCATGGAGCCGCTACGGCCCGAAGACCGGCTCATGCGCGCGGCGGGGTCGTCCCGGCGCTGCATCTGGGAGGATGTGCGATCCAAGGAGCGAGAAAGCGACGCGGCAGCGACTGAGGCCCAAGCGGCGGTTGGCGGGGGTGGCAGAGCTGGAGCGGTAGCGACCGAAGCCGACCCGAGCGACCCAGCGAGAGAGAGCACCGGAAATGAGGCGGCGCGCGTGCGCAGCCAGCCACCGGCACCGCCCTTGGGTTTCTCCGCGGAGAACAAAGTCCCCAGTCCGGCCACGGCGCCTGCGCACCGCCGCGGCGTCCGAAGAAGTCGCCTCCCGACTCTGGCTTTCCCTCCGCGCCCGCCAGGCCAGAGCTTGATGCGCATGCGCGGGAGGCAGCCGGCTCAGTTCGTTTCCTTTTCCACGTGACTCGGCGCTAGCGGGACACGTGTCTCCTCCCCTTTCTGGCGTGGAGGGGGCGGGAGCTGTGGAATGTCTTTGTCTGCGCGCGGGCCCGCGGAGTGTGGGGCGGGAGAGCTGTTACTCGCGGGGCCACGCCCTCTCCAACGGCTGAGCAGTGGAGGGAGGCTGTGGGGAGTGGGCTGGGGAGTGGGGTGGGGGTCGGTCACCGAAGTAAGGAAATAAAAGACTGCCGTGAGGGACACGGAAAGGGGAGGGAGAGAGAATTGAGACCGCCTGGGGAGGAAGACGGAAGTGAGACAGACTGCACAGGGAGAAAGGAAGGCTGAGGGAGAGTCTGATGCAGGGGGGAAGTTGGGGAAGGGAAACCTGGAGGGAGAAATTGAGGAAGGACGGCTTGGTGGAAACACTGAAGGCTATTGGAGTACTTGAACTAAGAGGGATGGTTCAGATCAGAGATCTGAAGTCTAGCAAAGAAAAGGGTCCCAGACATCAGGGAACACAAGAAGTTGTTTCCAGTATATATATTTCCAGTATTACATATATTCCAGTCGGTTCTAAAACGGTTGACATTGTTGGTCAGGGAAATCTTAAGCAGCATTTTAGCTCTTTTTACATATTTTACTGCTTTCTCTGAATTGTGTTTGTTTTGTTTCGCCGTCATTATTGCCAATTAAGTGTTTTTTCCTTCAAACAGTGAGGTAGAGACCAGATCCTTAATCCACGTTGGTTGTATCATTAGGATGGCTTCTTCTACCACTCCAGACTTGCTCAAAGAGACCCTTGCCACTACTCTCAAAGGCAAGGTACATAGTGGACAGTCGCCCACGGTGTTCTCCACATCCTGGTGTGCTATATACAAGTGGAGCCTTAGGTCCCTACTTGTCCCATAAGCCATCAAAAGCCTGGTGCCCTCTCTAACTTTCCCTTCCCTCCGCAGATTATTTTCTTCTTCCATTTAAAGCGCTCGCTCCCATCTCTTTTCCTTCTGGATCAGTTCTCCTAATGAGCCCACACTTTTCAAAAGTCTTTGGGGACTGGTGCAGTGGCTTATGCCTGTAATCCTAGCACTTTGGGAGGCCTAGGTGGGATGATTACTTGAGGCTAGGAGTTCGAGAGCAGCCTGGATAATATAATGAGCCCTCATCTCTACAATAAACGTTTCGGCTGGGGTCGGTGGCTCACGCCTGTGATCCCAACACTTTGGGAGGCCGAGGTGGGCGAATCACCTGAGGCCAGGAGTTCGAGACCAACTTGGCCAACATGATGAAACCCCATCTTTACCAAAAATATAAAAATTAGCCGGGTGTGGTGGTGCATGCCTGTAATCCCAGCTACTTGGGAGGCTGAGGCAGGAGAATTGCTTGAACCAGGGACGCGGAGGCTGCCGTGAGCCGAGATCACGCCACTGCACTCCAGCCTGGGCGACAGAGCGAGACTACGTCTCAAAAAAAAAAAAAAGGAAAAAAAGGTTTATTCGGAAATTGTCTTCTGAGTGCCTGGAAACTTAATTTTTGGATGTGAAGCTTAGAACCCTTTAACTAGAGAACCTAAAGGCCTTCTTTAAGGGGTTAAGGGAGAGGATTTCCAAATTACCCACAGAAATGAAAACAAAACCCATATCTACATAAATTATATATATATAATGTAAAATATAGGCCAGGTGCGATGGCTCATGCCTGTAATCCCAGCACTTTGGGAAACCGAGGCGGGCGGATCACAAGGTCAAGAGATCGAGACCATCCTGGCCAACATTGTGAAACCCCGTCTCTACTAAAAATACAAAAATTAGCTGGGCATGGTGGCGCGCCTGTAGTCCCAGCTACTCAGGAGGCTGAGGCAGGAGAATCGCTTGAACCGGGGAGGCGGAGGTTGCAGTGAGCTGAGATTGCAGCACTGCACTCCAGCCTGGGGGACAGTGCGAGACTCTGTCTCGGGAAAAAAAGAAAGAAAGAAAGAAATTAGCTGGGTGTGGTGGCGTGCACCTGTTGTCCCCAGCTACTTGAGAGACTGAGGTGGGAAGATTGCTGCTTGAGCCTGGGAGATTGATGCTGCAGTGAGCAACGACTGCCCCACTGCACTCAGCCTGGACGACAGAGTGAGACCTTGTCTCAAAAAAAAAAAAAAAAAAAAAAAAAAAAAAGGCCAGTGCGGTGGCCCACTCCTGTAATCCCAGCACTTTGGGAGGCCGAAATGGGTGGATCACCTGAGGTCAGGAGTTCAAGACCAGCCTGGCCAATACAGTGAAACCCCATCTCTACTAAAAACATAAAAAAGTTAGCTGAACGTGGTGGCATGCACCTGTAATCCCAGCTACTTGGGAGGCTGAGGCAGGAGAATTGCTTGAACCTGGGAGGTGGAGGTTACAGTGAGCCAAGATCGTGCCACACTGCACTCCAGCCTGGGCAACAGAGTCAGACTCCGTGTCAAAAAGAAAAAAGAAACGAAAAAATTAAGTGCTGTTGGAGTTCAAAGCAGAAGATAGATTTTGGCCAAGGAAGAATAAGTTCCAGGCAAAGGGAAGTGGAATAAATGAGCAGAGATGAGAATGTGGGAAATGTGTTCAGGGAATGGGAGTAATCCAGTGTCAGACTTGAAGGAATAGGTGGGTTGAGAGAGCAACTGCATGAAGAGGGGGGAAAGGGCAAGGAGAATTTATAGTTCCTTTGCAACTCATTTCCACTGCCACCCTTGAAGATCCTGCTTGAGTGGTGGTGTTACAAATGGCTGAAGCGTACTTGCCCTGTAATGTGATGCCCAAATAGAGATCCCTTGAACTGAGGCTAATAAAACTTTGATAAAGGTTTGTCTGAGAAGGAGCTGGGTAGTGGTATCTATGGCCTTTCTAGACTAGAATCAACAGTTACTGCGTATGTATATCAAAACATGTTGTAGCCATAACTATATACAATTTTAAAAACACTGGAAACAAAACAAAAAATAACCCTCAGTCTTTCTGGGTGCTTGCCAGATCTTTACTTGCTTTCCCTGAGAGTAGGCTGAGCGGGAGAGATGTGCTCTTCTTCCAGGTGAGAACCCTGAAGGTAATCTCAGGCCAAGAGTGGTTGAGGTTGCAGTGTATGTATCCACTAAGTGATGCAGTAGCCTTCTATTTTGGGGGCCCTTCTCAGGGGGTAGGGAAGAGTAATTTCTGCTCTGAAAGCCTAGAAGTCTGGAGTTTATTTTGTCTTCACCACAGTATGCTGCCCCAGGCCCACCTGAAGGTTAACAACCATGTGAAAAGACTGACGTTGGAGTGGGGCAAATTCAAACAACCCGGCAATGCCTTGTCCTCACTGTGTATCATTTGGAAGACCTCTGAAACTTAGTTTTCTCTTCTATAAAGTGGGGTAATGCCTTCTACCTTGAAGGCTTGTTGTGAACATTAACAAATATCAGTGTAAACCTCCTGATAGTAGGGCTTATAAACAGAAGTAATCACTATTATACGCTTTAGTACCTGATGAAGATTTGTGGGTGCTTTATGTTGGCTGTGGATCTGAAAGTTCTACTCTCTCTCTCTTTTTTTTTTTTTTTTTTTTTTGAGATGGAGTCTTGCTCTGTCACCCAGGCTGGAGTGCAGTGGCGGGATCTCAGCTCACTGCAAGCTCCACCTCGGGTTCACGCCATTCTCCTGCCTCAGCCTCCCGGGTAGCTGGGACTACAGGCACTCACCACCACGCCCGGCTAATTTTTTTGTATTTTTAGTAGAGACAGGGTTTCACCTTGTTAGCCAGGATGGTCTCGATCTCCTGACCTCGTGATCCACCTGCCTCGGCCTCCCAAAGTGCTGGGATTACAGGCATGAGCCACCAGGCCTGGCCAAGTCCTACTCTCTAATCTGTATAATTTTCACTGAGTATAGCTAGGCTTGTTTTGGGGGGAGGAGGAGTTTCCAAAAAGAGCAAGTTTCTTCTACCCTTAATCCAGTTACTATGGTATAGGGTACAGCAGCAGTGCATAATGGTTCAGATGGAGGTTGGTAGCTCTGCCTCTTACCTGCTGGGTGACTGAGCACAGTGTTTTGCTTTGCTGCATTAGTCAGGATTCTTTAGAGAGACAGAATAAATACGGTATATAGATAGATATAGACATTCAAGAGGGGACTTGTGAGGGCAATTGGTTCACATGATTATGGAGGCTGAGAAGTCCCATTGGAGGCCTTCTGCAAGCTGGAGACCCTGGAAAGCCGGTCGTGTGGCTCAGTCCAAATCTGAGATCCTCAGAACCAAGGAAGCCAGTGGTGTGATTCTTAGAGGGTAAAGGCCTGAGAACCCAGGGGCTGCTGGTGTAAGGCCTGGAGTCCAAGGGCTGAAGAGCATGGGGATCTAATGTCCAAGGACAGGAGAAGAGTGTCCTAGCTCCAGGAAGAGAGACAGGAAATCCCTTCTTTGCCTTTTGTGTTCATTCTGGGCCCTAGCCCATTAGCTGGCGCCCGCCCACATTGAGGGCGGATCTGTACCATTCAGTCCACTCACAGGCCACTCTCTTCTGGGAACACACTCACAGACACACCTAGAAATAATGCTTTATCAGTCCTCTGGGTATTCCTTAATCCGGTGAAGTTGACACTGAAAATTAACCATCACACTAGCTCAGACTCGTCTTCCCTCTCCTTGATAAAACAGAGATGGCTGGGCACGGTGGCTCACACCTGTAATCTCAGCACTTTGGGAAGCCAAGGCGGGTGGATCACGAGTTCAGGAGTTCGAGACCAGCTTGGCCAACATGGTGAAACCCCATCTCTACTAAAAGTAAAAAAATCAGCCGGACGTGGTGGCGCACACCTGTAATCCCAGCTACTCAGGAGCCTGAGGCAGGAGAATCGTTGGACCCTGGGAGACAGAGATTGCAGTGAGCCGAAATCGCACCACTGCACTCCAGTCTGGGTGACAGAGCAAGACTCTGTCTCAAAACAAACAAACAAACAAACAAACAAAAAACAGAGGATATAACAATGCCTGCCCCAGGGCTGTTAGGGTTAACACATATAGGGTTAACATGATAGTATCTATAAAGCACTTAGCACAGAGGCTGGCAATTAGTAGGTACTTCATAAGCAATATTGGCCA
Source organism: Pongo abelii (assembly GCF_028885655.2). Lineage (NCBI taxonomy): Eukaryota > Metazoa > Chordata > Mammalia > Primates > Hominidae > Pongo > Pongo abelii. The sequence goes on from NC_071985.2 coordinate 201,562,904, forward strand.
TTGTTATGATCACCACACGCATTTATTGAGTACCCTACTGCAGACTTTCACTTTCACATGAATCCCTACGGGAATGACTAGAAGGATTCAAACTTGCCTAGAGCTCTTGACTTGTGTGATCTCAGCAGGTGGGAGATATGCAGGCGCCATCTACCTCTCCTGCATTGCAGCCAGTTCTCAGGAGACAAAAGGCCCCAGCCCTGGGCAGGAGAGTTTCTCTTCCAAGAGTGTAGTTCAGGTGGCGCGGTGGCTCATGCCTGTAATCCCAGCACTTTGGGAGGCAGAGGCGGGTGGATCACAAGGTCAGGAGTTCAAGACCAGGCTAGCCACAATGGTGAAACCCCGTCTCTACTAAATATACAAAAATTAGTTGGGCATGGTGGTGGGTGTCTGTAATCCCAGCTACTCGGGAGGCTGAGGCAGAGAATTGCTGGAACCTACGAGGTGGAGGTTGCAGTGAGCCGAGATCAGACCACTGCATTCCAGCCTGGGTGACACAGCGAGACTGTCAAAAAAAAGAAAAGAAAAGAAAAGAAAAAAAGTGTAGTTCATTTGTTCAATTTTAAACACCTACTTGGTGCCAAATATGTGGAGGGAAGGGGAAGGAGATGGGGAGACCAAAATTCAACATTAAGAGAAAGTCCCTACTCTCAAGGAGACAAATATGTAAATCAAGTTGCCATGTAGAATGAAAGGTGTTGTAATAGAAGACTGTGCAGAGACACATGGGTATGCACAGGAGAGAGTGACCGACCAACTGCCCAGATGAGGTAGGAAAGCTGAGTATTTGGGAAGTGGCCAGGTGGAGGGAGGGCCAGGGCATTTAAATGTTGGGAATTCAGCAAAGCTTGGTCCTGTGCCGGTACTCTCTCCTCCATGTTTACAGCTCTGGAATTCATATCTCTAACTCAAACTTCTGAATTCCAAATCCAGAAAGCCAGTTGCATCCCTGACATCCTCATCTGGATGTCTCAGAGGCTCCTCAAACTCAGCATGTCCCCAGTAGAACCCAAACTGCAGGCATTAGCAGTGCTGCTCTGGGCCCACCTCCCTTTTCATGGAACTTTTCCTCTCTCCGGCCTGCTTCAGTGCAGAAAGAGAGAACACGGGGCCAGCAGATTTGAAGGAGTCACTCACTTTGAGGCTTGCCCTTTGCCACCCTCATAATAGTCTGAGTCCTGCCCACAGGGTCGTCAGGTACTCCCACAGTAGGCACCTTTGGTAGGGGTAGAGGGGAGCAGAGCAAGGCTGATGTGACCAGTGACAGCCGTGTGTGAAAAGTCCCTAGAGAAATCCCAGAAATACTTGAAGGAGAGTTTGCTGGGGCAAGAACAGGAACTTGGGATGATTAGCATTCACGTGGCTTTGTTTGAATCCACAGACTGCTGAGGCTTGTGTGATGTTTGCATTATAATCATCTTTTTTTTTTTTTTTTTTTTCCTGCCTGTCCTGCTAACCAGAAAGTGCGCTGCTTGCCAGGTGCAGTGGGTCACATCTGAAATCCCAGCACTTTGGGAGGCCAAGGCAGGCAGATCACCTGAGGTCAGGAGTTTTTAGACCAGCCTGGCCAACATGATGAAACCCCATATCTACTAAAAATACAAAAATTAGCCAGGTGTGGTTGTGGGCGCCAGTAATCCCAGCTACTCGGGAGGCTGAGGCAGGAGAATCACTTGAACCCAAGAGGTGGAGTTTGCAGTGAACTGAGATTGCATCACTGTACTCCAGCCTGGGCGACAGAGCGAGACTTCATCTAAAATAATAATAATAATAAATTAAAAAAAATTACCCAGGCATAGTGGCGAGCACCTGTAATCCCAGCTATTTGGGAGGCTGAGGCAGGAGAATCGCTTGAACCTGGGAGGTGGAGGTTACAGTGAGCCAAGATCGCGTCATTGCACTCCAGCCTGGGCAACAAGAGCGAAACTCCATTTCAAAAATAAATAAATAAATAGGCTGGGCGCGGTGGCTCCCAATCCCAGCACTTTGGGAGGCTGAGGTGGGTGGATCAGCTGAGGTCAGGAGTTCGAGACAAGCCTGGCCAACAGGGCAAAACCCCGTCTCTACTAAAAATACAAAAATTAGCCAGGTGTTGTGGCACCTGCCTTTAATCCCAGCTACTCGAGATGCTGAGGCAGGAGAATTGCTTGAACCTGGGAGGCGGAGGTTGCAGTGAGCCGAGATCGCATCACTGCACTCCAGCCTAGGTGACAGAGAAAGACTGTCTCAAAATAAATAAATAAATAAACAAACTCCCACTCTACCCTTTGCCTTCACCACTGACCTGCTCCTCCTCAGTGTCTGTATCTTAGGCAACAGCACCCCTAACTCACTGCACACCCTGGATATCTGAGATGTGTTCTGACTTCCCTCTTCTGCCTCATCACTCTACCCCCACCATATACAAACCATTCTTAAGTCCTTTGTTGCTTACCTCATAAATACTGAAAATCCCATCCACATTTCTCTGTCTCCCCTGCCTCTGCCTCCATCTGAAGTGCCATAATGCCTCTCTTGAACTTCTGCCACCTCTGACCTGGTCCCCTACTTCCACTCCTTTTCCCCTTTTCTATTTTCAACCCAGAAGCCAGAATAGTATTTTTCCTATTGCCTTTAGGATAAAGACCCGAGTCCTGTTAACATGTTTGACCTGCCCCTACCTGTATGCCTGACTTTCTTTTCTTTTTTTATAGAGATCGGGTCTCACTGTATTGCCCAGGCTGGAATGCAGTGGCGCCATCATAGCTCACTGCAGCCTCCAACTCCTGGCCTCAAATGATCCTCCTTCCTCGGCCTCCCAAGTAGCTGGGACTACAGGTGCCACTGTGCCTAGCTACACCTGGCTTTCTTACCTCATCTCATGCCATTCTCCTCCCTGGTTCCTGTGCTTAGCAACCCTGGCCTTTTTCAGTTCCTCAGATAAGCCAGACTCCTGCTTCCTCTCGACCACACCCATTCCGGTTCCTTAGCCTAAAACTCCAATCACTGTCCCCCTTCCTCCAATCCAGTCCCTTGTCTTTTCTTTCTTTAGCTCCTCCTCTTTTCTTTAGCTACTGCAATTCCTATATATTCTTCAGATATAGTCAATTGCCACTTCTTCAGGGAAGGTGTCCAGGCCCCCTAGTGCAGATCGGCTTAGCTCCGTTTGTTACATGCTTTCATGGTTCCTTCCTAAAACAGCACCTTTCAAATTTACCTCTTTGGGGCTGGATGTGGTGGCTCATTCCTGTAATCCCAGCATTTTGGGAGGCCAAGGTGGGCGGATTACTTGAGCTCAGGAGTTCGAGACCAGCCTGGGCAACATGGCGAAACCCTGTCTCTACCAAAAAAAAAAAAAAAAAAAAAAAAAAAAATTCACTGGGTGTAGTGATGTGAGCCTGTGGTCCCAGCTACTTGGGAGGCTGAGGTGGGAGGATTGCTGGAGCCCAGGAGGTGGAGGTTGCAGTGAGCCGAGCTCATGCCACTGTACTCCATCTCGGGTGACAGAGTGAGACCCCATCTCAAAAAAAAAAAAAAAAAAAACACAAAAATTTACCTCTTTGTGATTATTTGAGTAACCTCCATCTCTGCAACTCAAATGTAAGCTCTATGAGAGCAGGAACTTTGTTTCTGGTGTTTAAGGTTATGTCCCCAGCACAGTGCTGGTCTGGATTGGCTGATCAGTAAATATTTGTTGGCTCAATGAATATCAATAGGAACAGCACGTGCAAAGACAACAAAACTTTACAAAACTTGGTGTGGGTCCCTGGAATGGGAAGTTGCGGGATATGAGCTAGATTTGGATGAGTGGGGAGGGGCTCATGGAAGATGGCAGGAGATAAGGCCAAAAGGTAGTGTGAGCCGGGCGCGGTGGCTCACGCCTATAATCCCAGCACTTTGGGAGGCTGAGGCGGGTGGATCACGAGGTCAGGAGATCGAGACCATCCTGGCTAACATGGTGAAAACCCATCTCTACTAAAAATACAAAAAAAATTAGCTGGGCGCGGTGGCGGGTGCCTGTAGTCTCAGCTACTCGGGAGGCTGAGGCTGGAGAATGGCGTGAACCCGGGAGGCGGAGCTTGCAGTGAGCCAAGATCGCGCCACTGCACTCCAGCCTGGGTGACAGAGTGAGACTCCGTCTCAAAAAAAAAAAAAAAAAAAGGTAGTCTGAGTCTTGATGCTCAGATAAGGAAATAGAGTGCCTGTGGAGAACAGTGAGATAATGTGGTCAGAGGCGGAAAGGAGGGAAGAACACCACAGCTCACAGGTTAGATTTAGCCTGTCCATATGTTTCAAAATTAGGCCTATCTAGTCCGGGCGCACTCCTGTAATCCCAGCACTTTGGTAGGCCGAGGCAGGTAGATCACAAGGTCAGGACCAGCCTGGCCAAGATGGTGAAACTCCATCTCTACTAAAAATACAAAAATTAGCCGGACGTGGTGGCAGGCTCCTGTAATCCCAGCTACTTGGGAGGCTGAGGCAGAGAATTGCTTGAACCTGGGAGGCAGAGGTTGCAGTGAGCCAAGATTGTGCCACTGCACTCCAGCCTGAGCGACACAGTGAGACTCCATCTCAAAAAATAAAATAAAATAAAATAAAATAAAATTAGGCCTACCTAATTTTAAAAAATTGAATTAGTTGCCAATACCTAAACATTCGGAGATTTCACATTTTTTTAAAGTTCTGGATTTCTGGTCTTTCTTGAAGCATCAGATGTTCTAGGGATGTACAGGAGCTCTGGGCTCATACTCCTCCAAGCAATAACTAGCTTCTGCCTTTAGATGGCACTACCTCTAACTCCCCAGGCGTTTATGCTACCAGCCTGCCTCTTTAAGCGTTTGATTGAGGTAGTGATCCTGTCCTAGATCATTCTGGTGGTGGAATGGGAGAGGAGACTGCAATGGCAGTCAGAGAAGCCCAGGGAGAGAAGGGAGTTCACCCTCAATTTGGAGATATGTAGACCCAAGGGACACTACATTTGGGCTCAGTCAGGCTCAGTCCTGGGGCTGGGGAGGGGGATAATATTCAGAACTTAGGGCCACCCTTTCACATTAGAAGCTTAGTTTGGGCTCAAAGAGAATATAGAAGCAAAGGAATCCACTGTGATGCTGGCTGATCTGAGAGCAAGCTTTGGAATTTTAGCAAAACAAATGCCACCTTCTGGGCTCAGGCTCACCTCTGTCCTCTTCATGCCTCAGAGAGATAAAAGATGAGTAAAGCTGTGGACCTCACTATAGAAGAAATTGGCAGTCTTGAGGGAAAGGAAGGCATTTAAATAACTAAATAATAGGCTGGGTGCGGTGGCTCACACCTGTAATCCTAGCACTTTGGGAGATCGAGGCGGGTGGATCACCTGAGGTCAGGAGTTTGAGACCAGCCTGATCAACATGGTGAAACCCCATCTCTACTAAAAATACAAAAATTAGCCGGGCGTAGTGGCAGGCGCCTGTAGTCCCAGCTACATGGGAGGATGAGACAGGAAAATTGCTTGAACTTGGGAGGTTGTAGTGAGCCAAGATCACACCCACTGCACTCCAGCCTGGGCGACAGAGCGAGACTCCATCTCAAAAACAAAAACAAAAACAAAACAAAACAAAACAAAACAACAACTAAATAATATATGCGAGATAATAGAATGGAGAAGCATTTATTCATTCAACAAATATATTTTGAACATGTACCATGTGCTAGACACTGTGCTCAGTCCTGGGGACATAGTCATGAAAAAGACAGACATTGCACCTGCCCTCATGGTGCTTATACTAGGTGGTGTGGGAAGTAAGGGGATGATAGAATTAATTCTTTTTTTTTTTTTTTGAGTCTCGCTCTGTTGCCCATGTTGGAGTGCAGTGGTGTGATCTCAGCTCACTGCAACCTTAACTTCAGGTGATTATCATGCCTCAGCCACCCAAGTAGCTGGGATTACAGGCATGCGCCACCACGCCTGGCTAATTTTTGTATTTTTAGGAGAGACCAAGTTTTGCCATGTTGGCCAGGCTTGTCTTGAACTCCTGACCTCAAGTGATCCACCCACTTTGGCCACCCAAAGTGTTGGGATTACAGGCATGAGCCACCATGCCCGGCAAATAATGGAATTAATTCTGAAGGAAGTTTAGATGGGGTGGGAATTCTGGAAGGCAAATGTTTGAGCAGGGCCTGGAAGAAAGAATACAATTTTGCTAGGGACTGGGGTAAAGGATAGAAGGTCTATTTTGTCAGAGGAAAGAACAGAAAGAGGGGCACAAACTGGTGAGAATCTGTGAGATGCTTGAGGAATAGCAAAGTTATCAGATTGGAGTGATTCTTGTAGGAGAGAAGAAAGCAATTGTTTAGACCCTGAGATGCCTTCTAACCTAAATACCATTGTGTTGTTTTTTTTTTTTCCTAGAAATTGAATTATTCACAATGGAACTGTTTCAAAAATCACTAAAATGAGAAAGCAGTCCAAAAGTGAAAACGCTGTTGTCTTAGTGTATAAAGTTTCACTTCCCAGCACTTTAGGAGGCCAAGGCAGGCATATCACCTGAGGTCAGGAGTTCGAGACCAGCCTGAACAACATGGTGAAACCTCGTCTCTACGAAAAATACAAAAATTAGTAGGGCATGGTGGCGTGCACCTGTAATCCCAGCTACTAGGGAGGCTGGGGCAGGGGAATCAATTAAGCCCAGGATGTGGAAGTTGCAGTGAGCCAAGATCGCACCACTGCACTCCAGCCTGGGCGACAGAGCGAGACTTTGTCTCAAAGAAAAAAGAAGTTTCACTGTAAAACAAGATGATCTTTTAGAAGTAACATAACACTGGAGAACTTAACACATCAGAATGAGAGGTGCCTGAATTTCTCTTTGCAAATTCCCTTTAGAGCCTAAAGTTTATTCTTCAGAATATTGACACAGGTGACAAATTTTATTTATTTTTTATTTTTGAGACAAGGTCTCACTCTGTTGCCCAGGCTGGAGTACAGTGGCACAATCATGGCTCACAGCCTCAAACTCCTGAGCTCAAGCAATCTTCCTGCTTCAGCCTCCCCAGTAGCTGGGACAACAGGCATGTACCATCATGCCCAGTTAATTTAAATTTGTTTCTTTTGTAGAGATGGGGTTTCACTGCTGTGACCAGGCTGTTCTTCAACTCTTGGGCTCAAGCGACCCTCTGCCTCAGCCTCCCAAAGTGCTGGGATTACAGATATGAGCCACCATGCCCAGCTGTGAATCTGATTTTCTTCTGTAGCTTTTTTCTTCATGCCATCTTGTCTAAGAGCTTGTGTAACTTTTGAAGTGATCCTGAAGTCAGTTCTAAAAGATGAGGCCCCAAAATACCTTTGAGCAATATGGCACTGTCAGAGCAAGGATAGACACACCTGCCCAAGGTGACTACTTCAAAGGCAGCATTTGCTCCATTCATGAGGCATGCATGCATTCATTCATTCAATGAATATTTATTACATACCTACCGAATAGATGCCAGCCATTGTACTGGATGTGGGGTAAGCGGTAAACAGGATAGACAGGGTTCCTGCTTTTGTGCTGCTTTCTACATAGGGGAGACAGATAAACACCAAGTAAACAGGGTAGAAATAAGTTCTAGAAAGATGATAAAATGGCCGGGTGCGGTGGCCCATGCCTGTAATCCCAGCACTCTGGGAGACCAAGGTGGGCAGATCACCCGAGGTCAGGAGTTTGAGACCAGCCTGGCCAACATGGTGAAACCCCGTCTCTACTAAAAATACAAAATTTAGCCGGGAGCGGTGGTGCGCACCTGGTCTCAAAAAAAAAAAAAAAAAAAAAAAAGATAAAACAAGATACTGTGATAGAGTGACTGAGAAGGGATGGGTTGCTACTTTAAGTAGGATGGTCCAGGAAGGTCTCTCTCAGGGGTTCCTGATCGGGAAGAAGAAGCCAGCCATGGCAAGTACTAGGGGAAGAGCTCTCTGGACAAACGGTGCAGTGAGTGCAGCTGCCTTGAGACAGGTACTGGTGGAGTGAATTCTAAGAAAAAAAAGAAAGGCCGTATGGCTGGAGAAGACAGTGAGCACAAGCAGGTAGAAGTGAGGTGGGTGAGGTAGGTAGGGTCACAATGCTGCATGGCCATGTAGGCTGTGCTGAGCTTTCTATAGCTGTTGTGTAGAAATTGGGAGAAAAATGAAACCATGAGGACCAATTAGGAGACCATGAGGACCAATTAGGAGACCATGAGGACCAATTAGGAGACTACTACAGTAAATATGCAACAAATATTTACTTATTGAGCATTTACTATGTGCCAGAACTATGCTAGAGGCTAAGGATATAATGGTGAATAAGATGTGGGTTCCTATCCTCAGGATACTGATGACGAGGGCGCAACACAGATAAGTACATTGGCAATTGCAGATCAGAATGGGTAAAATAATAAGAATAAGGTTAAGTACAAGGTGTTATAGGAGTACAGAGGAGGGTCACCTAACCCAGTCTCAGGTTAAGGATTGCTTCCTGGAGGAGGTGTCATCTAGGCTGAACTTAAAGGACCTCAGGAGTTAGCCAGGTAAAGGGCTGGAGAAGCGCATCCCAGGCACATGAGAGGGTATAGAGCAGAGAGAGAACTTGGTTATTTGAGGACCTACCTGTAGTTCAGCCTGGCTGGATCTTAGAGGTTTATATCCTGTTAAAAAAGAGATCGGTCTAAGTTTATTTTATTCTTTTTTTTTTTTTTGAGACAGAGTTTCGCTCTTGTCACCCAGGCTGGAGAGCAACGGTGTAATTTTGGCTCCCTGTAACCTCCTCCGCCTCCTGAGTTCAAGTGATTCTCCTGCCTCAGCCTCCCAGATAACTGGGATTACAGGCACCCACCACCACGCCCAGCTAATTTTTGTATTTTTAGTAGAGACAGGGTGTTGCCATGTTGGCCAGGCTGGTCTCGAACTCCTGATCTCAGGTGATCTGCCTGCCTTGGCCTCCCAAAGTGCTGGGATTACATGCGTGAGCCACTGCACCTGGCCATCCACCATGCCTGGCCTATTTTATTCTTATAAGCCTCTTAAATTTGCATAGGAAATGCATTCAAAGGTTTTTCAGCAGCGGAATGGCATGGTTCATGGTTGGGCCTGCCCAACTCTCACCTGCCTTTCTCCCTAATCTCCAGTTAGTCTTAACAATCAACTGCTGAGCTGAAACTTTGAACCTGATACTATACTCGGTATTGATAAAAAAGAGAGCATATTGGTCCTACTGAGTAGCTAGGACTACAGGTGTGCACCACCATGTCCGGCTAATTTTTGTATTTTTAGTAGAGACGGTTTCACCATGTTGGCCAGACTGGTCTCAAACTCCTGACTTCAAATGATCCGCCTGCCTTGGCCTTCCAGAGTGCTGGGATTTCAGGTGTGAGCTACCGTGCCCACTTCCTACCTAGGTGAAAAGGAACAAACGAGGGAAAAATCAAGATGTTTTTAGTCTCTGAGTATCGGAAAAGGACTACCCGAAAAACTGCCTGAGACCACCTACATCCTATCATCAGTGAGGCCACAGCCTAGGGGTAGAGTGTAGTAAAGAGACTTGAGGCCTACTTCAAGGTTTTTTTTTTTTTTTTTTTTTTTGAGATGGAGTCTCACTCTGTCGCCCAGGCTGGAGTGCAGTGGCGCAGTCTCGGCTCACTGCAAGCTCTGCCTCCTGGGTTCATGCCATTCTCCTGCCTCAGCCTCTCAAGTAGCTGGGACTACAGGCGCCTGCCACCAAGCCCAGCTAATTTTTGTATTTTTAGTAGAGATGGGGTTTCACCGTGTTAGCCAGGATGGTCTCCATCTCCTGACCTTGTGATCTGCCCACCTCAGCCTCCCAAAGTGCTGGGATTATAGGTGTGAGCCATTGCACCCGGCCTACTTTTTTAAAATGAACTTTTGGAAAATCTAATTTTTCAAAGCTTGGGACCAATCAGTTGATTGTGTGACCCAATAAGCTGACTCACTAGGCTTGTCCCTAAACTCTAGGGAGGATGTGTATAAAATGGATACCTTATCAGCATGGTTGGTTTGCATTTCTTGGGACAGTAGTTCACTACCTGTGCCAAGCTCACTAGGGTACTTATGACTCTAAAATACTTTTTTTCTTTTTTTTGAGATGGGGTCTCACTCTATCCCCTAGGCTGGAGTGCAGTGGTACGATCTTGCCTCATGGCAACCTTGATCTCCTAGGCTCAAGTGATCCTCCCAGCTCAGCCCCTCTGAATAGCTGCAACTATAAGCACCTGCCACCATGCCCAGCTAATTTATGTATTTTTTGTAGAGACCAGGTTTTGCCAAGTTGCCCAGGCTGGTCTCAAACTCCTGGGCTCAAGCAATCCTCCCACCTCAGCCTCTTGAAGTGCTGGGTTTATAGGTGTGAGCCACTGCACCCAGCTTGAGATACTTCTTTTGACAGGACAGGCTGATCCTACTTCTGTTCATATTGCATTTACTTACTCGGAACTTGGAATCGCAGGAATAAGAAATAATGATAGCCAACATCTATATGTGTTTGGTTATTTAATTCTCACAACAGTCCTCTGACGCTGGTACTGTTATTCCCATTTTACAGCTGAGAAAATAAAAGCACAAGGAGGGGGCTGGGTGCGGTGGCTCACGCCTGTAATCCCAGCACTTTGGGAGGCCGAGGCAGACGGATCACAAGGTCAGGAGATCGAGACCATCCTGGCTTACACGGTGAAACCCCGTCTCTACTAAAAATACAAAAAATTAGCCGGGTGTGTTGGCAGGTGCCTGTATTCCCAGCTACTCCTAGTCCCAGCTACTCAGGAGGCAGGAGAATGGCGTGAACCTGGGAGGCGGAGCTTGCAGTGAGCCAAGATTGTGCCACTGCACACCAGCCTGGGCGACGGAGCCAGACTCCGTCTCAAAAATAATAATAATAATAATAATAAATAAAAAATAAAAGCACAAGGAGGTTAAGTCACTTGCAAGGTTACTGGGGATTTGAATTCAGGTAGTCTGACTCAAGAGCCCAATTTTTTTCTTTTTTTTTTTTTTGAGATGGAGTCCCACTGTGTTGTTCAGGCTGGAGTGCAGTGGTATGATATCGGATCACTGCAACCTCTGCCTCCCAGGTTCAAGCAATTCTCCTGCCTCAGCCTACCAAGTAGCTAGGACTATAGGTGTGCACCACCATGTCTGGCTAATTTTTGTATTTTTAGTAGAGACAGGGTTTCACCACATTGGCCAGGCTGGTCTCGAACTCCTGACCTCAAGTGATCCGCCTGCCTTGGCCTCCCAGAGTGCTGGGATTTCAGGTATGAGCTACCGTGCCCAGCTGAGAGCCTAAATGTTTTAAGCATTATATCAGAGGTGTGACTTACTTAGGGATTTAAAGACAAAGATTTAATCATAAACCCCTAAAATTGGCAAATTCTGGCCCCTAGTTCTGTAAAATTTGGTTTACTTATACTGACTTCAACGATTATACAGTGGTTTCAGTGTCCTACAACATAAACTTACAACTCACTAAAACAGAATTTCTTTGTACCATGTGACCTAAGTGAACGAATTTATTCTAAAACTATTTTATTTTAAATATCTATGATAAAATTTAAATTAAGCAATTGTGCTTTCTTTCTGAAAGTTTATCAAGTTTTTTTTTTTTTTTTTTTTGCGGGAGAAGGGAAATGATCCAACCTTCTGAAAAACAGCCTAAAGGAAACTTAAGTTGGAGTCTTTTCCTCTTGATAAATTTCCCTTTATAAGCAGAGACTTCTGAAATCTTTCATTCGTCTAAGAGCCCAATACCTATAATGCCTAGTAAGTAATAACTATTAGAAATCACAATTGCTAATATTTTTTAAAGAATTTAGTATATGCCTGTCTCTTTGTAAGCCTTTAAGTCTGGGAGAAAGGACAATAGTTATGCCCACTTTACAGAGAAGAAGAAACTGAGGCTCAAAAAGTTTAAATCATCTGCCCAAGTCACATATGTGGTGAACTAAAGCTTGAAATCCAGGGCTGTCTGATTTCAAAGTCCGAGCTCATAGATCCCAAATAATTGTGGAGATTTGCTCTAAGAAACACTTATTTAAATGCATGAGGTTGATTACTATAATGAGGGTGTTTCTCCCAGAATTTTGAACATGAAGTCAGACTCTTTCTTTCATCACAAACTGCTCCTCAGTTTAATCATAGATATTAGATCGAATTATGAAATGGGAAGCATTAGGGGCCATTATCCTTTTTTTATTTTTCTTTTTCATTGGTTGGGGGGAGGCGGGGCAGAGTCTCGCTCTGTCACCCAGGCTGGAGTGCAGTGGCATGAACTTGGCTCACGGCAACCTCCGCCTCCTGGGTTCAAGTGATTCTCATGCCTCACTGGGACTACAGGCATGTGCCACCATGCCTGGCTAATTTTTTGTATTTTTAGTAGAGATGGGGTTTCTCCATGTTGGCTAGGCTGGTCTTGAACTCCTCACCTCAAGTGATCTGCCCACCTTGGCCTCCCAAAATGCACAGGCGATAGCCACTGCACCTGGCCTCATTATCTTTTTTTCTTGACCAACACAAAACCCACTTGACACTTTGTTGATGTGTTACAGAGCACATCACAGTTTATGAATGCCACAGAAATAATTACCACATTGTCATTTGCAATTGTTCTTAATAGCAAATTTAAAACATCTCTGTGAAAAATGCTGGAATAGGCCTAGCGGACAAATTCTCCACTGTGTGGGGTGAGGCCATGAGAGCAGGGATATCAGTGATAATTAGGCATCAATTGCATGGCAAAACCCAAGTATCTGAGGTAGGGGTCTGCCCTGTATAACTTAAAAAGAAAGTTACAAAATAAGAGTGGTTATGGTTTTCTTGGTTTTGTTTTTGGTGATGAAAATATAAAGTATTCTCAAATAACCAGAATATCCCTTGAACACTTTCCTAGAGAGGTGGTAAAGCCACCAGTGAAAATTTCCAATTCAGATGTCACACCTTAAGACCAACTCTGGGTAGTGTAGGAACGGCTTAGGAAGTCACAGCAACCTGAAAGTTGAGGTGATGTCAGCCGGGCATGATGGCTCACACCTGTAATACCAACACTTAGGGAGGCAAAGGCAGGAAAACAGCTGGAGGCCAGGAATTTGAGAACAGCCTGGGCAACACAGTGAGACCCTGTTTCCACAAAAAGAAAACGAAAAAGAAAGACAAGTTTTGAGGTGATGTCAAAGGATGTGGCATATGCCTTAAACAAATCACCAGTATACAGTGCCGTCTGTATCCAGGGTGGGAGCGGGAGTGATCTTTCTCACATTTCTACTTAATAACTCATCTATTTTTTTCCTTTTTGTCCCTGCAACTCTGGGTTCGGTAGGTTTGAAAGTCCTATTTCCCAAGGGAGGGACGCTTCCTTCAGGGAACACAGACATGACATTGGTTCAGTAATTTGGAAGCTGAGACTTTCCACTGGTCATTTTGGACCCTTCATACTACTGAGCCAATGGCAGATAAGGAGTTTATTATACTATTGGCTAGGGTGATTAATCCTGCATGGAAATTAGGTTGCTGCTACCAACAGGGACAAGAAGACCTATGTTTATTCCCAGTGGATTCACTAGAGTACCTCTTAGTACTCCCATACCTAATAACTATCAATGTAAAACTATAGCAAAGCAATAAAGACAGGACCACTTATGGCTTGAATCCTGTGGAAATGAAGGTTTGGTTCATTCCACTGAGTAAAGAGTTTCCTCTGGTCAACATGTTGGCAAAGGGTGAGGGGAACATGGACTAGAGAGTGGAAGAAGGCAGCTATGAGGACCAACTCAGCCTCACGACCATCTCACTGTGGCAGGGTCTGTAGCTACAGTGGAGACGTGTTTTTTTTTTTGTTTTTTTTTTTGTTTTTTTTTTTTTTTTAAGATGGTGTCTTGCTCTTTTGCCCAGGCTGGAGTGCAGTGGTGCAATCTCGGCTCACTGCAACCTCCGCTTCCAGGTTCAAGCAACTCTTCTGCCCCAGCCTCCTGAGTAGCTGGGACTACAGGTGCGCACCACCTTGCCCAGCAAATTTTTATATTTTTAGTAGAGACGGGGTTTCGCCATGTTGGCCAGGCTGGTCTCAAACTCTCGACCTCAGGTGATCCGCCCACCTTGGCCTCCCAAAGGCTAGGATTACAGACGTGAGCCACCACACCCAGCCACATCTTAATTTTTTTCCGGCAATGATTACTTCCTTCCAAGACCATAGCTCCTGTCTGTGGCCCCTCTTCCAGGGCTTGGCGTGTCATTGGGTTCAAGGAAACTGCATTTCCTCCCCTTGCCTTTTTGAGCAAGCACAGTCATGGTGGCTTCCTGCTATTGCTAGCCTCTGGCTGCCTCAACCTCACATTTTGGTTCCCATAACTCTACCCATATCTCTTGAATATTCCCTTCATTAGAGTTTCTTGAATTATCTGAGTTTAGTTCAGTTTCTTGCTAAGACCCTGAATGATAGATCAATCATTTAATGGTGAATTGCAAAATTACTGAAATAAACTTGAGTTTATTATTAAAAATAAATTAATCGTGCTCGGTGTGGTGGCTCATGCCTGTAATCCCAGCACTTTGGGAGGCTGATGGGGATGGATCACCTGAGGTCAGGAGTTTGAGATCAGCCTGGCCAAAATGGTGAAACCCCATCTCTACTAAAAATACAAAAATTAGCCAGATGTGGTGGTGTGCACCTGTAGTCCCAGCTACTCGGGAGGCTGAGGCAGAAGAATTGCTTGAACCTGGGAGGCGGAGGTTGCAGTGAGCTGAGATGGCACCACTACACTCCAGCCTGGGTGACAGGGTGAGATTCCATCTCAAAAAAATAAAATAAAATAAAATAATAAAGTCATAAAACAGATTAAGAAGGATTGAGGGAGGCTGAAGTGGGAGGATTGATTTAGCCCAGGAGGTGGAGGCTGCTGAGCCATGATTGTGCCACTGTACTGGAGCCTGGGCAACAGCGTGAGACCCTGTGAACTTTGGGAGATTGAGATGGGAGGATCACTTGAGGCCAGGAGGATCACTTGAAGCCCGGCATGGTGGCATGCCTCTGTAGTCCTGAGGCAAGAGTTCAAGGTTGCAGTGAGCTATGATCATGCCACTGGGTGACAGAGCAAGACCCTCTCTCTAAAAAAATAATTTTTTTTTGAGATGGAGTCTCGTTCTGTTGCCCAGGCTGTAGTGCAGTGGTGCCATCTTGGCTTACTGCAACCTCTGCTTCCCGGGTTCAAGTGATTCTACTGCCTCAGCCTCCTGAGTAGCTGGGACTACAGTTGCACGCCACCACTCCAGGCTAATTTTTGTACTTTTAGGAGAGACGGGGTTTCACTATGTTGGTCAAGCTGGTCTCAATCTCCTGACATCGTGATCTGCCTGCCTCGGCCTCCCAAAGTGCTAGAATTACAGGCGTGAGCCACTGCACCCGGCCAAAAAAATAATTTTTTAATGTAAAAATAAAATAAAATAAATTTATTGAGCAGTTACTATGTGCAAATTAGGTATTTGGGATATAAAAATTAACGGTAGTTGCTGCCTGTCATACAAGCCAACTGGGATACAGATGTGTACATAAGCTGCACAGTATGGTAAGTACTCTCTAATAGAGTTATTAAGGTGCTATGGAACAGATTTGAAGTTTTCTCATTTATTTCACATATTGGATTTATTTAGTTTCCCCTGACCTCAAAATAGCCAATTTGGGCACATAAAATCTACGATAAACATAATTATTTTTAAAAGATTATTTTCATATTCTATCTTAGTATATTAATTTCCAGCGTAACAGAAAAAAGATTTGGAGGGACACCCACCAAAGTGTTCCCAGTTGTTACCTTTGAGAACTGAGAAGAAGAGAAAAAGCTTTATAATCACTTTACATAGTTCTACATTATTTTAATTTTTTTTCAATTTTTAATTTTAAAAAATTTGGTAAAATCCCCATGCAATTAAATATGTAGTATAAATAAAAGAAAAAAAAGGAAATAATGCTTATGGCAGACCTTGGAGGAGAGATTTGGGCCTTAAAGAATGAGTAGGATGGGCTGGACGCGGTGGCTCACGCCTGTAATCCCGGCACTTTGGGAGGCCGAGGCTGGCGGATCACGAGTTCAGGAGACAGAGACCATCCTGGCTAACACGGTGAAACCCCGTCTCTACTAAAAAATATAAAAAATTAGCCGGGCGTGGTGGCGGGCACCTGTAGTCCCAGCTACTCGGGAGGCTGAGGCAGGAGAATGGTGTGAACCCGGGAGGTGGAGCTTGCAGTGAGCCAAGGTCGCGCCACTGCACTCCAACCTGGGCCACAGAGTGAGACTCCGTTTAAAAAAAAACACAAAAAACAAACAAAAAAAAACGAGTAGAAGGGCCAGGTGCCAGGTGTGGTGGCTCATGCCTATAATCCCAGTACTGTGGGAGGCCGAGGTGGGCAGATCATCTGAGGTCAGGAGTTCAAGACCACCCTGGCTAACATGGTGAGACTCCATCTCTACTAAAAATGCAAAATTAGCCGGGTGTGGTGGCGGGTGCCTGTAATCCCAGCTACTCGGGAGGCTGAGGCAGGAGAATTGCTTGAACCCAGGAGGCAGAGGTTGCATGCAGTAAGCTGACATTGTGCCACTGCACTCCAGCCTGGGGGAGACTGTGTCTGAAAAAAAAAAAAAAATAGATTTTTTTTGTGAGGCTAAGGCGGGCTGATTGCTTGAGCCCAAGAGTTCTGAGACCAGTCTGGCCAACATGGCGAAACCCCATCTCTACAAAAAATACAAAAATTAGCTGGGCATGGTGGCATGCACCTGGAATCCCAGCTACTTGGGAAGCTGAGGCAGGAGAATCGCTTGAGCTGGGAGGTAGAGGTTGCGGTGAGCCGAGGTCATACCATTGCACTCCAAACCTGGGCGACAGGAGTGAAACCCTGTCTGAAAAAAAAAAAAAAAGAATGAGTAGGAGGAATACATGAGTTAGAGAAAGAGGAGAGGATAAAACATGATTACAGAATATCTTATTCTTTTTTTAGATTGCTGCTGTCATACCTCCTTCACGGCTGCCCCTGTAGTTTGTTGACAGAATTTTTTTTAGGAAACAAATCTGTATTGAGTCCCTGCTCTATGCTAGTGTAATAGATAACAAGGCAGTGCAGGTCATAGTTCCTGCTCTCAAAGCATGCACAGTCCCATGGGGAGTTAAGACATCTCAGAACAGTTAGAGACAGCTCATGGTTAAGTGCCAATGGGTTTGGCCCATGAAAGAGCAGAGAAAGCTGAGTACATTGCCAAGGTTTGAGCCTGGGAGCCTTGGAACACTGGTAGCATTTATAAAAATGGCAAGTTGGAAAAAGCAAGTGGTTTGGGAAGCAGATATACCTATAGTGAAATATCACAGTCTATATAAATTACTATTTGGCTATGCAAATGAGCAAGGCTGCAAAAATAATGTTTAGACTGCAGGGTGCCAGGAACTATAATAATTCCTACCTTTCTAGGTTGTATGCCAAGCATTGCGCCATGTTGTTTGCTTATATTATCATTTAATCTTCACCACTTTATAAGGCCTTTATGACCCCTATATTTTGGATGAGAAAAATGAGACTTGGAGAAGGTGGGTTACAACCAGTGGGAAAGTGACAGATTAGGATTTGAACACAAGTCTGTTCAACTCCAAACCACTGTGCTGTGTCATCCAGGAGGATGTGGGAGAGACCATCTCTGCCTTCAGGTATACGTTGAAGGCACAGGCAGGTGATCCAGCAGGCACTGACCAGTTCCTCAGACAGTCAGCTCTTCACCACCACCACCTCTACACCCCCAACACCATCAAAGGGAACTCAGAGGAAGTGACCACTGTTGACCAAAGTGGTCAGGGAAGGCTTCAGGAAGGAGTTGAGTTTTGAGCCAGGCCTGGAAGGATGGATGAAATTTGAATAGGAGAGGAAATGGAGGGAAGACACTACAAGCAGAGAAGGATACAAATGCAAAGGAGAGGAGATGGACATGGTGGATAAGGGATGAACAGAATGGAGGGTCTGGATTGGGGCCAAATGGAAAGTCAACTTTAGAAAATCTAGGTATGGAAGGCCTTGAATGCTCTTGAATCTACTGTAGGAAGGAAAAAGCCTTAATAGGATTTTGAATAGAGATGAAAGGGTAGTAGAAAAAGAATATCTGATGGTGAGCTTCAAGTGATATTTTTGGGGAGGTTGCGATACTCAGAATGGATGGGAACTGGATGTTTAAACTAGATCAGGCCTGAGTTGATATTGGCAAGAGGGAAAATGGAAAAGAAGGAGATGGATATGAAAAATATTTTGAAGGAAAAAACAGATGGCAATTGACTGGATTCAGAAAGAGAGGAAAGAAAAAAGAGAAGGATCTGGGATTTTATGTCGGGGTGGCCAGGAGAATAATGATACCTTTGAGATCAGGAGGAATGGCAGGTTGAGCTTGGTTTTGGTGACCACATAGTCTTTCTTTTGGGGAGAACAGGTAGAAT
Organism: Pongo abelii; assembly: GCF_028885655.2. Taxonomy (NCBI): domain Eukaryota; kingdom Metazoa; phylum Chordata; class Mammalia; order Primates; family Hominidae; genus Pongo; species Pongo abelii. Next base: position 201,581,337 of record NC_071985.2, read on the forward strand.
GTGGGGGCCACAGGACTGGAATAAGCCAGGGAAGCTGAAGATACTGTGAAGAAGGGAGGGGAGAGAGAGAGAGAGAGAGAGAGACAGAGAGAGAGAAGCAAAGATTGGGGTATTGGAGTCAAGAAAACCAAGGGGGAGGAGGTCTCAGAGGTGGCCACCAGGGTCAAATAGTAGAGATGACAAGAAGAATCAGGACAGGAAAGAGACCACTGGCTTTGAAAAAAATCAATATGCTCCTCCTCAGTAAATCACTTTGAGGAGACTGTCATCTCTCTGTAAAAACTACCAAATGAAAAAGGTGAAGGATGCCGGAAAGAGGATGATGATTCGGTACCCACAGCAGCTAATATTTCCTGAGCATCTTCTGCATGCTTGGGCTCTGGTAATAACGGGACTTTATCCTGTTGACAAGGTAGGTGTTATCGATACCTTTCTACAGAGGGAGACTGAAACCTAAAGAAATTAATTAACTCTCCCAAGGCCACATAAGGCAGAAATAATGAAAACAGGATTTCACACCAGGTCTGCATGGTCGTAAAGTCCCCACCATACACCATCTCTCCTCAGTGTCCATACTGCAGTGTGCACTGACGGCTCCATAATAATAATATGGGCGGGGCATGGTGGCTCACACCTGTAATCCCAGCACTTTGGGAGGCCGAGGGGGGCAGATCACGAGGTCAGGAGATCGAGACCATCCTGGCCAACATGGTGAAATCCTGTCTCTACTAAAAATACAAAAATTAGCTGGGTGTGGTGGTGTGTGCCTGTAATTTCAGCTACTCAGGAGGCTGACGCAGGAAAATTGCTTGAACCAAGGAGGCAGAGGTTGCAGTGAGCCGACATCACGCCACTGCACTCCAGCCTGGTGACAGAGCGAGACTCCGTCTCAAAAAAAAAAGCCCGGGCACGGTGGTTCAAGCCTGTAATCCCAGCACTTTGGGAGGCTGAGGGGGGCGGATCACGAGGTCAGGAGATTGAGATCATCCTGGCTAACACGGTGAAACCTCGTCTCTACTAAAAATACAAAAAAAAAAAAAAAAAAAAAAAAAAAAAAAAAAAAAAAATTAGCCAGGCATGGTGGCGGGCGCCTGTAGTCTCAGCTACTCTGGAGGCTGAGGCAGGAGAATGGTGTGAACCTGGGAGACAGAGCTTGCAGTGAGC